>NC_073338.2:36027500-37227500 GCF_027580225.2 Misgurnus anguillicaudatus | reverse complement strand
TTTTAAATAATTAATTTTGTAACATAGTAGTTGATTGCTATAACATAGCAACATAGATTTTGTTAATAGCCCATTAGGATTTTATTTATAAATAAATTTGCCATCCATTAGAAAAAGTGTATTTCCATTTCATACATACAGTTTGGTGATTATACTGCTGTTTGTGTACTGAATGTTATAAATGTGTTATAAGACATGTAAGGATTTTTCATAGTAAAATGCCTTCTCTTATATTAGCCTAATATACAGAGACAACTACAATCAAGCCTTTCAGCAGTTGATTTCCCAGGAAAAGTGTAAACACTGGGCTTCTGTGGGACTATCAAAACATTGCTCTTTTTGCTGCAATTATTGCTGTCTAGAGCATCCGAATCAGCTCAACACAGCAATAATGGCTCAATCAATCGCACGATTTGAGGGTTGGATTTACCGTTTGATTGAGAAAAGGCATGAGGGGGGTGTTCCAAAAACCTGTCATTATTTTTACAAGTACATCAGTTTTGTGGCGCTAAACACCAAAACATTACACAAATCATCATGAAACCCAACTTGTTTAACCCAACTTTAATTTAGGGTGGAACTTAAAAGTTGGTTTCTTTGGGATTAAATGCACCAATAAATCATTCACAATGAAGGCAGGAGGGTGCATTCAGAAAATAAAAAGAGAAGCTTATAATAATAGGGAAGTTTGATAACCTAGTACTACCTAGTGCTCCTGTATAGCTCAGTGGTAGAGCATTGCATTAGCAGCATGAAAGCTCATGGGTTCAAACCCAGGGAACCCCTAACACACATACACAAAGGTATACCACCTTGTAATGCACTGTAAGTCGCTTTGAATAAAAGCATCTGCCAAATGCGTATTAGTAACATGAGTTAACATTTGTATTTCTTGCATAGGTTCTGTACATTAATGTCAGTGTAAATGAATGAGGGCATTCAATGCAATTCAAGCTCAATTTAAGCTGCACATGTTAAGCTAAGTGTTGATGTAATTAGTGATAATAAAAACATCCTCTTTGACCGAAATGTATTCTCTAATGAAGCTCACTTCTGAGTTACGACGTTAATGTTATTTGAAGGTCGCAAGTTATACAAACATTTCTACACAGGACTGTAAAACTACACCAATGCTTAGCTGTCACATCGTTTTAGCTGCACCTCCGGCTTTCTAAAAAATAGCCAGTGCCAAATGACACGAATGCTGTAACTGCCACGCAGCAAATAGTGTCGTTGGAAACACTCCCTGGTATCACCCCACTGAGGGAAAATGTCAAGCGAACGTCAAGCGAATACATGCTGTTATCAAGGGAGCTCGGCTGCCCTTTTGTCACTCTCTAGCCGGCTGTCAGACCACTGTCAACTCATGTGAGTCAGAACTAAACACAGCTGGTCTTGAAGACGTTGCTTGTGATAAGCCTTTGACCGTTAAATGTGATAAAAGACTTGCTGTTGTCATCTAAAGAGGATTGGTAGTTTCTTGAAAAGAGTATTAAATTATTTTATTAATAATGAATTGATTTTATTGTAAAAAGTGAAGGCTTTGCAGGCAACTCCCCTTCTGAAGCAACGCTGACACCCTTTGGTTAAAAGCAACCTAATGTCAGCCGAAAATGTCTGGTCTTTTAAAAAGCACGGCAACGCTCTGTTCAAAAAGTTCAACATGCTGTAAAATGACAGAGATCAGAAGTAGTGCTTTTTTGTAAGTGCCTGATTGAGGAGAGAAAGAGGAACATAGAAAGAGACGAAAAGTGAGCATCCCTATGGGAGTTAATCAAAGGCTGTTTAATTATCAAGAGGTGTCTCTCATCCTTACAAAACATCCCACCCCCTTGATTAGCCACTTAAATGACTATTGTAAGTGAACCTTGATGGCAAGGTCAAGTGTTTTTTTATTCTGCGTAGTTTGTACATGTGCATTGATTTAGTCTTTTTCGATGACAAATGATTTTAAACCTTCATCATGTTGCACGATTTTCATTTTTAGAAAGTCATAGAAAGTATATAGCACATTTCTAATTTCTTGGGACAACATCATTCTTGGTCAGGTAACCCAATTTATAAAAGATCAGAATTTAGAGATAGGTTAAATGTTAATGGTAGGTTTTAATAGCCTGGGTGCCAGCCGATCTTAGCCCCGCCCACCACGATTTGAAATACGGGGAAGATCGGTCTGGGGATTCACCGTTGAGGAGCTACTATGAGAATACCAAAACAGGCCGACGAATCAAATTGTGAGGGCGGGCTTTATACGATGATTGACAGATAAACGACAGTAACGTAATGAACCACGTCACCAAAGAGCGCGTGTGTTGAATGGCTGCCGCTGTAGAGTTCACATGTGTGGATTCTGACATTGAGTCTGTTCTAAAAGATATCGACAGAGCATTGATTTTAAAAGAGGAACAGAGAAACGCGAGCAGGGCATTTGTTGATGTTTTTTGCCGTCCTTCCTATGGGATTCGGCAAAGGTTGGTCGCAACTGAAATGGGCAACCTTATCATGGCGATGCAACTCTGCGTGCACGACGAGATGGATATAATTAGCGGTCGTTGCCAGCTTCTTTTCGGAAGCCCGGAGTCGTGGTTGCTGAATAAGTGGAGGGACATGCTAGGCTCCAATATTTTCAAGCCAACGTAGGGTATCGTCGTGGATGAAGTTCACCTAACGTACAAATGGTAAGAGATAGTCATACTCTATGACTTAGTAAATACTTCATGTTGTGATATAAACGAAATGTTGTAAACATAGTAGGTGTTGATGTACATTCGCTAACTCAGACTTAGTATAATCACAATGTTAGTGTCATTGTAGCGAAATAACTAGCAGTTCGGTCAGGCTGCAAAGACGTAGTCTCAGCCTCAGACGCCACGCCCACAAACTGTTGGCTGAACGTCTGATGTTTTTCGTACACTTTTCTGGAAACCCTGTGGGAATGTCTAAAGTCGTCTTTTGATTGGTTGAAATAAACCGGATTTCCAGGAGACGCGAGTGTCGCGATTAGTTTCGGTCCCTGGAAAACAAAGCTCTGGCGTTCCATTGATGCAGAGAATCAGTCATGTCCACGTGGATAATAATGACCAGTTATCATGATCAGCTAAACATTGGACTCTCAAAAATATGCAAAGTTCGCAGCATAGACTCTCTAAAAGACGTCCAAGAGTTTTGCTTGAGGCAGTTAGTGGAGTCAAAAAGTTTGATTCTCCTGAATTGCTTGTATGTGCTAAAAAGTGGAGAGATATGCTTCAAACAGACATTTAACGGGAGCGTCTCATTGGTGTGGCTGTTGATGAAGTGCACAACGTTGTTCTATGGTGAGTAATGTTGTTTATTTAGATGCTATTCGATTGCGGCTGGTTACTGGTAACTGACTTGTTGCCAGCCGGCTCGTTATTGTGAGGAGTCCGAAACGTGACGCTAGACGAAACAAACTGTGATTGGTTGTTTGACATGTCGGTCAAACAGCTTGTGGGTGGGCTTTGTCCAGAAAAAGCAGCGAAAAACACCAGACCTTCAGTATGAAGGTCTGGCTACGCGAGACTAGCAAAGACGTAATTTCAACATACACTCCGTTGCTCTGATTGGTCGTAGGTCTATCCAATTGAGTGCAGAGGCATTTTTCGGTTGAGACACGCCTCATAATTATAGCTCAATGGAGCGGTATCAGACTCAAATTCTGACTAGAATTGAGTATGACAACGTCAGGCTAAGGTTTTTAGGCTTTTTCTGGAGTATAGTTTGTTTTTTACATGTACATGAATGAACGCTCGTGTCAAACGCATAGCCTTGCAAAGCATGCAGTAGTTTATTTGACTCGTGTAGGTAGACCATAGCTGTCAACCCTCCGGTTTTTCCCGGGATTTCCCATATTTTACCATGCTATCCCATCATTCTACCCATTTAAATAATTTCCGCTATTTCCTCTGTATTTTTAATCTTTTTATAAAAAATCCCACTGGCCGTATTTGATGTTTGCTACATTCACCTCCGCACAATCCCGCATACTTGGGTACACAAATGAATGCATGTGGCATGGTTTTTTATAACTCTGTGTGTTGGAAAACACTGCTGTTTGTGCTTTACTGCTTAACACAGAAGATGTTAAGGAATGCAATAATGTGGGCAACCTATCGTGTAATATAACAAGTCTTGCAAATGTGAGAGCCATAAAAAATGATACAAACTATCCAACTTATTTTCGAATGCGGAACTAAGTGATGTGACGTATTTCCCTTCTTTGTGCGAGACGACTGTTTCAATAGCCAGCCGGTAGAAAACAGTGTAGTGGGAGCACGCATAAAACATGATTTAAACAGTTAATATTTACTACACCTGCCATGTATGAACCAGAGGATGAAATTAAGCCGTTACGGGTCTTCAATGCGCAAATATAAAAGCACAGAGACATACCAGTATCTTTACAATGGGAAATTCAGTCAAGTGTTTGAACATGGATTTTACCAATACTTTGTGTTTTTAACTTTTCAGGGGGTGGTTTAAAATGTCACAACTGTCCCTCTGGTGTAACGTTTTTTTTTAAACAGCAATTTTTAATGGACTCGTTTATGGTGACACGTCGAGCTTCACGTGGTCTAACAGTCAGCAGCATCTTCCTCATTCAACACATTGTAAGTTATTTGAATAAACCATAATAAACATATTAAACTACTACATGTATTGAGTATTGTTTTCGTTTTATGAAAACATTATTACATCGCTTCTTACACACTAGATGGAGACATGAGCTTATGAAATTATTCGCTTTATCATTTAAAACATAACAAAAGTACACACAAACACATTACAAAATATTATAAACATTAACTAAACAGATTATGTCGTATATATTCTGTACTGTAATCGCATTTTTGTAATAATGTATAGTAGCAGAATGAATAAATCAGCTAAATAAATCAGCATATTTTTATCAGCATAATATTAGTTGTTTTTAAACAATTATTGTATTTATTGTTTACTGACAGTTTCTATGAAAGATTTTACTAGTTGGATTTGTGAATATAGATCATGAGGGCACATGCGCCACATACACATTTAGTTCTTGTGCTTGTATTATGTTTTGTAGAGATTTACTGTGTTTGCATTAGCTATTATGCCAACCTCTAACTGCACAAATTATGTCAGTCTTCTTGGATTTGATAATAAACATTAAACAGCCAGTCAAAACGGCACACTTGTGTCCTTTGCAATAGACTACCATTAGCTTTAGTGGCTTACCGGAAGTCATAAACAAGAGAGCTCAAAGATGGCGGCGCCCACATTTATGTCAAAAAAAGGTAGATACACATCTATTCGTTTTTAGTAGTAAAAACGAGGGGGGGGACTGGAGATGGGGGTATTTTCCTTATTTTCAAATCCCAATGTTGACAGGTATAAGGCAGACGCTCAATGGCTGCGCATTGCGACAAAATGCAATGCATCTTCTGGGCTACATAGTACATTATTCTGTATGCGCATGCATGACCTACGCGCACAAAGTATGCACGGTTAAAAATCCAAAATGTGTTGAAAAAATTTGCTTCAACACACTTATAAGGGGACCTGGAAACTGAATTATACTTCTAGCTTTAGGACTTGGTTAAGGGGATCTACTTAATTTACCACATGGGAAAACATAATTTCAGTTGAACAGAACTGTTGTTCTAGGACAAACAAAAGATGTTGACCCAACGGAAAGTAGCTTACTCTGCAAAATAGAGATGTGCGATAAGGCAACAAATGAGTTGCACAAATAAACTGAGAAAAAAGTGTTTCTGGCAAGTGTTACAGTAAATCAAAAATACACCCTCAGGCTCTTTGAGGGAAAATAAACACAAGAGGTGTTTTACTTTCATGACCCAGGACATGACCTCCTAGCATATTTTTAAGGATTCATTTTTGTCATTATAATAGGATTGTATTTATATATTTAGTTTGTTTCGCAGATGCAGATTGTTCAAATTATAAGTGTTGGTAAAAATTCCAATGCAAAATTACATTTTTAGTATTAACTAGTTTAGTACGTTCTTCAGATACAGATACAGACATTGTTAATGAATGGCCCTTTCAAAAAAAAAAACTGGTGTTAAGTGGTGTTACACAGCTTGAAAAATCCTCCACTATTTACCACTCATACATCACAAATTATCACCACTATTACATTTTAGACAAAGTGCTAATTTAAAAAAAGTGATCATTTGTTGCTTCGATTAGCATTGCATAAGCCTTTATGAAACGTCTCGTAGGACAAAACATGATAATTGCACTTCAGGGATTTGTGGTCAGTGTAGTATCATGCCAGTGTTTTCGCTTTTCCACATGTGTGTGTGTGTTTTTTTCTATGAAAACTGGCTGGATCATTTAAAGTGAAGGTTACACACTAGAACAAAGCCAAATGGTTGGTAAATAAGAGTGAAAAGAAGGTTGTTTCAGAGGCAGAGCAAGTGATGAAAGATTATGAACACTGATGTGTTTATTTAAAATAACACACAGATGAGTCACTCACAATATACTGTAACCCGTAATGTGTATTGCGAAAGTAAACAGGATCATTTTTTAAATCATGTTGACTTTACCAAGAGTTAAGGAATGGCCTCTTTGGTGAAGCGTCCCAGTGTGACCATAGTGTTTCCAAGTGTGATGTTTATCTTTGACTTCATGAGGAAAAGCAGATTGTGTACATCAGTAAGCAACCGTGTGCAGGAATGCAAGTTGTGGCACTGATAGCAGAGCATTTACACCACATGGTCTCTGCATATATTACCTTGGAGTCAATAAATGAGCCCCAGTGTTTTGCTACGACGTCACTGAGACTAGCGCTCACACTCTGTGACTCAACTTACATAAATCGGCAACCTTCATTTCTTGAACTGTAAATGGACCAGCTCAACCACAGGGCACTTGGGGGTAGTTGGACTGATTTGTCTTTTGGGAGATTGTATAAGCTTGCCCTCACTGGAAAAGAACAGGCACCTTATCTGACTGCATTTCAAAACAGGCAATCCCAACCTGCAAATCACTTCCCTCAGGCACAAAGTCATGCTACAATCCGGGCATTGAACATGAGCTGAAAGCATAGTTATTGTGTAGCATATAACTTGGTAGGTCTGCCTACTCTTTACATTTGAGGATGGCAGTGCATTTCTGCTATCTAAATATTGAATCGCTTAGTATGGGTTCCATTAAAAGGGATTTCTTGCTCAAAAAATCTAGAGCAGGGAACGGCATACTTACAAACTTACAAGCCCCTGAAGTTAGCAAGAAAACAAATAGAGGTCATTCTAAGAACCCCTTACTCAAGCCCTCCGCACACCGCAGTTCAAGCTTCTGACAAAAGTCTGGTGTGGCTTGGTAAGGATGTTGTGTACGTCTGTACATCTTACAACAGACTCAGTATGGCTGATAGTTGTTCTTTTACATGAACACCTAGACATACTCAAGGTTTCCCGCAGCACTTTGCAGTTCGGGCGGCCCGCCTAAGCTGGGAAAACCTACCCAAAGAAAAAAAACTGCTGCACAAAAGGGCATCTAGTGCATCTCGGAGAATAGCGCCGACGCGCTTTACACCATGAGCCGGCAGGCGTGCCACACGGCCAAAATGAGAGAAAGACGTGGTCCATCATTGTCTGGAAGATAACTAGCCAGTTGATAAAACATCTCGAAGAATAACGCGGACGCGCTTTATACCGTGGGCCGGCACGCGCGCCACACGGCTGAAATGAGAGAAAGACATGGTCCGTCTGGAGGATAGCCAGTTGATAAAACGCGTGTCCGTGAGAACTGTAAGTTGACTTATATTTGGCTTTATTTAAGACTGTTATTGTATTAGTCTATAGTTCTTGAAAATTTAAAGTAAGTTAGCTGGTAATTTTGTTGTTTGAGCAACCTGCTAGCTAGGTTGCACGTGCCCTGTTGATTCGATATAATTGTTGAGCACTCTTGCTCACGTTATTTATGTGCATTATTTACATGCTACAGAAGTTACACTCATTTAAGATAATGTAATTAATAGTGGGAAATAATCAGTTTTTACAATCTTTGCGCTATCTATCATCATTTGCCAGATGTTCTACAAATCTGCTTCAGTTTGTGTTTATTACTCCTTTAGTTTCACTTCATCACGCAGCTATTCCCGTTGGAAGTATCTGTTAAAAACATTTAATTCATTAATAATCTAGTATGTGTTCATTTTCTGCCATAGTTTCTTTAAAATTAAGTTTTATTTGAGCGTTTTTAAAAATATATATTTTCATTTTCATCATGATGCGTATGCCCTGCCCATTTAATTGTCACGCACCCCGGCACCACCCAACCATACCATCTTAACTAACACATTTTCTGCAGGAAACCCTGCTGTCCAAATTTATTTAATGGTTATGAAAAGTGAATTTACGTGTACATGTAAAGCAACGAGATAAGAACTAGATGAGGACAAGCACTGGAAAAGTTGGTAGACAAAAATGAGTAGAGGCGCAAAAGTGCAAGAACTGAGAATTTTCACATGGTAACACTACTCTGTCAACCTGGGAGTTGTGGAATGCATAGCTGCCTGGAATTCTGGGGCCAGAAGATTGATAGGAAAACTGAAGAATGGAAGACAACATTCACATTGGATTGACTCAGACTGATTGGGTTGAGGTCATCAAAAACTCTAACATCTCTTACATTTATGCTATTATATATACTGTGTTACATTTAAAGGTTTAGATTAACATCTACATAGCTTTAGTCACTACAGTGTTAAAGAGAAAATGTATTAATGCATTAATACCATCAAGCATAAAAAGGAAAACTCCAAAGTAAACCATTCAGATTAACTCAAATGATACCCAGTAAACAGCTGTCAAGTTCCCTATGATTTGTCAAAGAATCTTGATATGTTTTCCTAGTATTTAAAATGATTTTTATCTTCACACAATCTTCTGTACACATCCCTTTGAAACATGTCAGCTGTCCACGCACAGCAAGAATCCTTTTTACCAGACACGATAACAAATGTAGGAAAACATGTAAAGCCTTCCAAATCTATAGATATGGGAAAGCTTTCAATGTAACAAGACAAAATGCTTTCACACCAACCATAAGAAACCAACTCTGACTCAAGTAAGTCCACACTAAAATAATTATTTTGAATGCAAACTGAGACATTTCTTTTTTAACAATCTTTCTCTCTACTTCCCCAAATATTAAGCCTCTTCCAAACAATAATTTTGGTAAATTACCATAAATTTACCAGAATGACTTTACCATACAAAAATGTGGTATTCATTCACACAAACAGACTTAAACTCATGTTACGTCTTTCTTTCCAGTAAGATATCATTCACACATCAGTACTAAAATACGGGTAAATTCTGTCAGAGAGTGAAAGTTTCCTCTAAACCGCCACACGCTGCGAGGTTGGTGTTGTGCGAGTTATGACTTTCTACCTCTAGTTCGTGAATTTTTTTTGTTTCTACTTCTGTGGCAAATGCTGACAGTCTCTTGACCAAACAAAGTTGTATTAGATGACTTCAAAGAGAACTGTAGGGAAAAGAATCACAATTTGCATCTAAGACTAAAAGCCCAAAAAGAACCATTGGTAGCCAACCAGCAGAAATCAATATATAATACATAAATAAACTGCATGAGTGCTTCTACTCATGGCTTGGCAAATCAGGGACTGCATCCAAAAATCTGACAGGCAAAATGCTACGCGTTGAAATATCTCTGTTAGCTGTGTCACCTATTTAAGCTTGCTGTAAAAGTGGCATTGAGTTACTCACACTCCAACATTCTTTGAGTGGAAAATGTAGAGAGAAAATCCTTCCAAAGGTCAAGGGAAGTCAAGTAAACAACTTTTTCCTGAGACAAACACTGCCATCGTATTGCCTTACCACTCTAGTGAAACTGAGGCCTTCACTATTAACGGGCAAGTTATGAGCTATGAACTCCAGCCAATACACGCTGCTGTACGTCAGTCAAGAAACAAGCCACAAGTTCGAAATACTTCTCTAATTGTCTTTACCAAAGATAACACTTTGAATTAAAGGAGACATATTATGAAAATCACAGTTTTTCAGTGTTTAAGTGCTATAATTGGGTCCCCAGTGCTTTAATCAAACTAGAAAATATGAAAAAGATCAACCCAGTAACTTAGTTTTGGTAAACCATTGGTAAACCATTGCACCATTCTCTGCAAGCATTTAGAAAAATAGATAGTTAAAATATGGCTCCACTTCTGATGTCAGGAGGGGATAATAACGCCCCTTATTCTGCACTATCCATCCACAGCACTGTCATTAAGTGCAGAGATCAGCTCATTTGCATTTTTAAAGGTGGGGTTTAATGGTATTTCAAGCATTCTGACTTATTAACACAGCTATAGAGTTGTTTCCTCATGCTAAACGTAGGCAAAGTGTCAAAAATGCAGTTGGGCGTGTTTCAGAGTATTTCTGTGCCGAATGCACTTCGGCAGGGTTCGTACAAGTTTTGGCTAGTTTTTTTCGATTACGGTTCTAACTGACGTTTCAGGGGTTTTCGATACGTATCACTTCTTTATATGGGCTTTTGCCGGAAAACTTCCCCCAGAAAACCCCGCCCAGCCGTTAGTCAGCGGGAAACGCTAGAGCTTGCTAACAGCTTATCACGCCACTCAGCTTTGTTTAATTTCAAAAGTCAACAATGGCACAACAAGAAGTGTGTTTTTGGATGTAAGGAGAAGACATCCAGCCTTATGGAAACAATGGATATAGTTTATTATCCGGATTAGCAGCGGAGTTTTGCGTGTGTGTTTGATGCGGTGGATTTTCAGAACCGGGTCATGACGAGTTGCACGCGTTAAGTAAGACTTCTGTCTTATGTTGGAAATAGGCGCGTGTATATTATATAAATGACACGAACATGTAGTGAATCATAAGTTAAAACAGTGTTGTATAGTGTTGCATGACTCGTACTCGCTCCTCCCGTGTTATAACTCCTCCTTCTTCATTTTTTCGTACGTTATCGGAAAGATTCGGTAAAGCTAATCTTTCTTTTATAAATCTGATTAAACTAAAGACTCTTCAGAGATATAAAGGATGTCATACTACTCTATAGGTACTCTAGATTAATATCAGAAATGCAGAAACAGCGTGTGTTACGTGAGCTTTAAAGGACACCCCAAACCGCAATGACACCTACAAAGTGGCAAATTTAAACATGCTATAATAAATTATCTATATGGTATTTTGAGCTAGACCTTTACATATGAAAAGTTTGTTGCAAAACGAGATAACTCCGTTTTTTTTATTTTTTCAGAAATCTCTTTTTTTTGGTTGTGCATTCCAATTAATATCAATTCAACTGCAGTTGGTTTGTTTTGATTTAAACCTTCATAACTTAAAAAATACAGCTAAGTAGCACCATAAAACAAAATAATAACATGATAACATAATAAACAAAAATGTTAAAAACTGAGTCATTTCGTTTTGCAACAAAACTCTTCATACAGTATGCACTCTGGGAACCTCAAAGATTTATTTTACATTTTAAAAAAGTATTGTGAAATGCACCCTTTAGGAGGCTGTTTACACCTGGTTTTAAGATGCGTTTTGGTCAATTGGATAACAAGTGGACAATGCTACATACGGGTGTAAACGTGGTGTAAAACGTTTTGAGCTCGTCCACTTTCAACCACATTCAGAGGTAGTCGAAAACACATTTCGAACAGCAACAAAACACAGCCTACTCTCCGCCAATTGATCTGTGTAATGTATCAAGTGCAATGTTTTAACATAGGACATAACTTCTAGTGCGAACACACAGTATACAGCGCTAGTGTATCTTTAGGCTTTCATTGATAAAACTAAAATGACTGCTCTCCGCCTCTTTCATTCTTGTTTCATTTAGCAATGTTTGAAAGTCGCGTGAGCTTATTTCATCATTTGCTCTGAATATCAAAAAAAACTCTTACATATACTTATTACACGGCTCTCTGGAATGCTTGATTCTGATTGGTCAGTTGAGACATTTGCAGGTTCGTTCTTTTCGAATAATAACCGCTCCAAAATAATAACGCATAGCCGGACTACTTGCACGAGTAAAATCGCTCCGCGCCAATAAAGATCAATAAAGATTACTGTTTGTTTGGCGCCATCTTGTGACAAACACTCGACAACCACGACAAGAGACAGACAGCTTACTGAGACTGAACTTGACACACAAAAAAATACAGAATGGGCATTAAAACTTCTCAAAGACTGGCTAAAAGAGAAAAAATGGAATATGAAGCAGAGGATTTTAATAAGGTATTGCGATCATTTTATGCATCTGTGCAAAGTTTCGCGGAAGGATAAAAATGTTAATTTAAAACAAATATGCCAATAAAATGTTTCAAATTCATATTCATGTCCAGTTTTTTTTCTTATGTGGCAAGTAGCCGTGTAATAAGCGGGATAATGTAGAGGCAGCCGGTAGTTATTGGGAAATAAGCCCCTTCAGTGTGATACAAGACCCTCCGCTTCGCGTCGGGTCCTGATCACACTGTCGGGGCTTATTTCCCAATAACTACCGGCTGCCTCTACATTATCCCTTACATGTACAAAACTCTCTGCAGCATGTTTATTAACAACACAAGCAGCAGACTCTGACATAATATTAGTGCACCTCAATTTAAACCAGTCATTTCTCCCGCTCGCTTTTAAATGAAAGCAGAAGGACTCACATGCCCACAGAGCATCCCCTTAGTAATCAGGACAGAAGTGGTCAAAAGTGGACAAAAGAAACAGATTAAAATACCAGGTGTAAACTGAATGTGTGAATATTTACTGTCACCGTTAACTTGGAGTAGGTAGCACTTCTAGAGGAATGTTGATTTAGTGGCAGTCAGCTGAATGGTCACAGATATTGATCTGTTTTCTTGTTTTGATGTTTCATCCCACATCAGGAATAACTAAACTCATACCGTCACAAGTTGTTTAACCGTATTAAATAGTATGATATTTGCCTATTATCTGGATCTTTAAGGAGCTCATTTCTAGAACACAGCATGCTAAAAAAGTAAAAAGTCATGAATCTGAAGGAATAGCACAAGAAGTGCAGTCATAATTAACACTTATAGATGTACTTAATCAAATGGGCTCTATAATAACGAAAGTGAATGACAGACCCTACTCTAACAATCCAAAACTGTTTAAAATTAGATCAATTATCTCAGCGTATTATGCATGTTAAAAATTTTTGTGCAATATTCCGGCTCCATCCGATGAAGCTGGAGACACAACTGCAAATACAACAGCAAAGGTGGAGAAGTGCTTTAAAATTTCACTTCAGATTAAGGGGACACACATATGGGTTGTTTAAACCTGGTATTAAAATGCATTTTGGTCGATTGGATTACAACTGGATGAGAGAGACACATTCATGTTTACACCTGGTGTTTAAATCCGTCTCTTTTGTCCACTTTCGATCGCTTTTGTCCTGATTACTTTGGGAGGGGGTCTCTGGGCAAGTTCCTCTGCTTTCGTTTAAACGTGAGCGAGGGAAATTATGGACCACACTGTGGATTCAGGTACATCACACATTAGATCAATAGGTGGAGAGTAGGCGGTCTTTTGTGGCTATTCAAACATATTCGACCAAATTAGCATCTACACCACAAAAGCAATCCGGTTGAATGCGTTTTTCGACTACCTCTGAATGCAGGGCTCTAGACTAACTTTTTGCACTGGTTGCACTGGTGCGCCCATTTTTTCTTAGGCGCACCACCACAAAAGTTAGGTGCACCCTAATTTTTGACCGCATCGGATTTATAGTTCACCCAAAAATGAAAATTCTGTCATAATTTACTCACTCTCATGTTGTTACAAATCTGAAAAGTTTATAGGGTTAGATTTGGAAGTAAGATTATGAAGAAAACAGCAATCCTGACTCCTGGCTTTTTTCTATAAATTGGGCGCACGCGACATTGCTGTTTGGGGTTACGTTCAAAAAATTTTCTTCAAAAGAATTATGCTCTGGCTCTGCCTCGATTGTAAGAGGCTCATTACCTAATTCCGTCTTCGGGTTCGGACCAGGGCTGGTGTGACGGGAGGTTGATGTGAGCATTGGTTATGATCTTCGGATGAATCAGGCATTAACTTAACATTCTTAAAGAAAAAGTTGTCAATCGTTCTTTTCCTCTTCTCTTATCATCCGCGGCGACATCCACTCTGTTTATCTGACAGACCAAGGCTACTCTTCTCTCTGTCTGACTGGATCGCACGCGCATTTTTAAACACACGCGTAGATCTGGACCATGGCTTTTTCCCTCTAACTCCTGGTCGCACCAGTACGACTTGATTTTTCTTAAGTCTCACCATTGAGAAATTAGGTCGCACTCTCGAGCCCTGGAATGTTTTGAAAGTGGACAAGCTCCAAAAATGTCATACACCTGTATTTAGCGTCGTCCACTTGTGATCCGTTTGACACACATGTATCTTAAAAACAGTCTCAAAAGCAAAGCACACAGCATCATATTTAATTAATGAATGTTGCTCAGCATTTAATCATATTAGTCATCTGGGATAAGTGTGTGTCACACTGAGCACAAAGGCATGGGCGTCGAAAGCAAAAAAAAAAAAAAAAATGTGGGTGCGTCGAAAACATTTACTGGAGTAGATGAAATTTTCTTGTATTCTGGTGCCTTTTAATTAAACAACTGCTTAATAGCCTAAAATATTTGCTTACATTGTTAGCGTAAAATACAAATTTTATGGACTCTGAAGCCAAGTGGAATGGATATGAGGAAACAGCAGCGTGTAAGTCAAGACTGTAGCTAAAACGTGAAACAGAGTTTCATTTATAAGGGCATTCCTCTAGTGCAGGGGTTTTCACAGTGGCATAAGGTGGGTCACGCAAAAACACTTGGCTACAATGATTTTATTTTGATACTGCAATTAAACTTGCATTTCATTTATAAAGTAAAGAAAATTCAAACTACTCAATTACAAAAGAGAAAAAAAGTGCTTTCCTCATATTTACATTTAAAAACATGTTGGTGGGTCCTGAAACAGATTATACCTATCTAAGTGATAGGGCTGCACGATAAATCGCATGCGATACCACGCGCATCACGTCAGTAATGCCGGTTCCTTGATTAGTATTAAATCGCCATCAGCTGTTTTCAGATGGCGCGACATTAACTGCACAGAGCCGTAGTTCCCTGACAAGCTGGCCATATCGCATACATATCGCAGGCGATACGTCCGCGATAATTAATGCGAAATTGCCCCGATTGTCAGGGAACTACGGCTCTGTGTAGTTAAAGCTGCTCCATCTGAAAACAGCTGATGGCGATTTAATACTAATCAAGGAACCGGCATTACTGACGAGATGCGCGTGACAAACGCATGCGATTTATCGTGCAGCCCTACTAAGTGAGTCGCAAAATGAAAAGTTTGGAAACCTTTGCTCTAGAGAAATGGATTTGACTGACGGTGCTCACAAGTGAACAGACATATGCGCTAAATTAGAGAAAAAGTGAGTGGGTATAATATCATTGGTCTTAAAAAGTGAGTGGGTTTTGTCCCACCAACATACAGTACAATGGTTCAGATGCCCATGCACAAAGGCTGTATGAAAATAAATACACTCAATTTGTTCTGTATCCCTCAAGCAGTTTCTATCACTTCTCTGTTATGACATTACAGACTACATCTTCATTAAGAGTTTATCACAACACAGCGCTGCTGGGATTCAGCTTCTCAGTTTATAAAGCATTTGCCTACTGGTCCATTTTATGCCTCCCAGTGTCCTGTTGGATGCAATTAGAGCTATGTGTCATGCCACACACTGTTACCCTACAACTGACACACCGCCTTCTCCCATTAAGTGCCCACAAGGTTTTAAAGCATAAATTCATAAAAAAAAATTGTCTGATTGCAATCATGATGATTTCTACCTAGTAATGGGCACACAATGGAAGGGCCAATCAGCAGAAATTCTTTGTGAAGGTCAAAGCTGTTTTAGTAAGTCTGAAAACACTGCTGTTTAAGTAAAGCGATTTTTTTACTGTCAATATGCAAGAACCCCATGTGTTTAATGCATGCAGAACAAGGTAAAACAGAACAGGTGTCAATGAATGTTTAGTGTGAAGAGAGGAACAAGAACGCTTTGCAATAGTGCTGTTGAATCCAGAACAAGAAGCCAAAGTGGATCAATTTGTTTACTGTCGGCATGTGTAGCTGAAATGATTCATGTTGCTTTCCTGAATGTTGAAAAATTCCCTATAGCTTTTTTGGCCCATATGTCTGGAGGAGATAGTAAGAAAAACTCTGAAGTTCGTTTTATCCTGAAAACATTGTCCTGGACATTGGTAACTTTAAACGTAAATTAATAGTATAATGTCCATGGCTGGTAAAAACTTTTGTAACCGAGTGTGCTTTGAATATAATGTAATTCATTGTAAATAGCGTACATACATAGGCACGAATCTAAATATATATCACACATGTATATTTTAATATTTAAATAAAGTGCCTTGGTTGAGAAGATATGAGCTGTGATTTTTTTTAAAGGAGCGGTGAATCAAATACTCAATTTTAACTTGATAATTTGTTATATAAGAGGTCATCATACTTACATTAACACCCTGCAAGTTTTAGAACTGAAAACGTCCGTGCTACCGAAATATAACAGTTTTTGGCACCAAGCCAGTATTAAAAGCCAGTGTGGAATTCGAAAAAATATGACGTCAAAGTAGAATTGAAGCACCTCTCCATAGCCAAATACAAGGACCACTTTTGTAGCCCCTCCCACAGCTTCGCGTGACACACGTGTGTCTCAACAATAAGTAAACATGTCTTTAAAGATTGCCAAATGTAACCAAAATTACTTTTAAATACATTTTTTCTGAGAGACTTTTATTTTGACGCTGTGATCTGAAGTAACCATGGAAACACATTTTCGGTTGTGGAAGAACCGTCTATGGGAAGAACACAGACGCTGGATAACGGAGGCTCAACATTAGGAATGCGTGGATAAAGTTTGCTTTTGAAGAAGTTCCAGCTCGGGTTTGTTCACTTTGTGTACACGGATTCATTTGTAAAGAAGTCGATGCTGGATTTGCAGAGAGACTGTGATAAAAAACACCACTAATATTGGATCTGACAAAAATGCCACAGCAGTATACACAGTAAGCTTATTTAAGTTACTGCGTTTCATTATTGCTTTGTTAGAAGAGATCGCTTGATATGTCTGTTGTAACATCCATGTCTAAACACGTATGTTTGACTGTTTTAATGTACTAAAAACATTAAACGATTAATAAAGGTACAACACTTAAAGGCGGAGTCCACGATGTTTGAAAAACGCGTTGGAAAAGGAGACGGGCCGACTACCAAAACACACTTATAGCCAATCAAATCAAATCAAATGCCGGGTTGCGTATGTGTGGGGCGGGTCTATCAACAGAAGGTCCAGATTCTATTGGGGTAGGGGCGTGTTTGTTTAGGTGATTTCAAATATAAACATTGGCTTTCAAACATCATGGACTCCGCCTTTAACAACACGGCTGTAATTTAACGGTAGAAATATACAAAGTTATTGATAAAGAATGATTTATCAGCCGCAGTTTAGATTCTGATGCCCGCTTACTGTGTTGTATACAGTATTTTAGGCGAGTTGCGTTTAAAAGGTCAAACACCCAACAAAGCTTTTTTATCATATAACTGTGGTATGTAATGTTACGTTTATGTCAGAGCAACCTCACAAGCACACTAGAAATATGCAAAGTTATTGATAAGGATTTATCGGCCGCAGTTTAGATTCTGATGCGCGCTTACTGTGTTGTATACGGTAATTTAGTCACGTCGAGTTTAAATTTTGTTTCTACTTTACTATACGTATTGTCATTTATGTGTATCATTTTTAGCACCCAGAATCTTTTGTGGCTCAAACATATTTGTGTTTGGCTGATATTTTTACACATTAATGTTTTTAAACATTTGCCCACATGTAATGACGGGGAATGAAGCTGTCCAATCATAGCAGTGGGCGTTTACGTCCAGGTCTTCAGTGCGGCTCGCCCCTTCAAACGAACCATTTCTCCAGACAGCCACTAATCCATGTTACAAAATAGCCTATTACTTATTGCTTTTGATGTTTTTGAATGTAAAAACCATGCAGTATAAACAGTATAAAACAATAAAATCGACAAATTCACTGCCCCTTTAAAGAAGCAAATCATTTTTTAATGTTTGAGCAAATGTTACGCTTAATAATTAATTGTGAGTGCTGCTGATGCATCAAAGACTAAGATGAAGTTTTAAAGTTTTCTTTGTAAGTCTTAAACAAAGTCTAAAAACGTATTTTCTTAAACTCTTCAAGAAAGTCCACCCAAATTCAAATAATTATCTGTTCTAAAGAGACGACATAAAACTTCTTTATAACAATTATCTCACAGAATCACTTGTAGTCATGCACATGTGCAGACAGAACAGATATGATTTATCTTCCATCCTGTCTGGTTAACTGTTTTTAAATAAATAAACTAGAGAAATTATTCATTATACTGATATAGACTAATAAAGGTCATTGTCTTCTTTTTATAGCTAAATTTAATGTTTAAGATCAGGTGGAAGTAAAACACAATGTTATAGTGTTTCTCAGTTGCTGATTTGTATACGATATTATAATCAATGAACTTAAAGGATTCATACAAAAACTTCTAAGGGACATACATAAAAAGGTTTTACATTTTGAATACTTTCAGTACATTAATATTGTACATGTTAGTGCTTCTATACAAACATAAAAATGTACAGTATGTCATTTCTTAAAAATCAAAACTTGAACTTTTTCATATATATATATATATATATATATATATATATATATATATATATATATATATATATATATATATATATATATATATATATATATATATATATATATATATAAATTTACATTTTTTTATTATAACCAGCAAGCTTTGTAATTATAACCACATATGATGTGTATATATACAGTATATATACAATATACAGTATGTCATTTCTTAAAAATCAAAACTTATATATATGAAAAAGTTCAAGTTTTGATTTTTAAGAAATGACATACTGTATATTGTATATATACTGTATATATACACATCATATGTGGTTATAATTACAAAGCTTGCTGGTTATAATATAAAAATGTAAATTTATATATATATATATATATATATATATATATATATATATATATATATAAATTTACATTTTTTTATTATAACCAGCAAGCTTTGTAATTATAACCACATATGATGTTGCAATTTGCAAAGCAATTTTGTATGATTATGACTTTGGAGTGCAAACATATAGATTACATATAATGACTTCCCATGTACAGTACTTCAAGGTAATGCCTAGTAACTGTCTAAGAAATACATCTACAACCACCCACACTTTAGTGATTTATCGGTTTGATTTCATACGAGTCTTCCTCTTAAATAACTAGCATGCCCAATAACTGACAGTTGTAATAGCCAGATCTCTCTGACTCACCACCTGCAGTGAGTAAGCCCTGCAATATGACCTTTACCCATTCCCATTCTGGCTGGATGTGAAGCCCAGATGTTATGTCAAATTATCTGTCACCCAGGACAAGTGAACATAGTGCCCTTACTGTTTATTCTCTGGACAACTATGCATGCAGCTATGTGGCAAATTAACAACTTGCCATCCAGCATTAGTTACATGCCAAATTAGACTTCCTCTATAATAAGTGCAGAAATATAGTGAGTCAGTTGGTCCTCCAGTCAGTATTTTCTATAAGGCGGCATGCTGGGTGACATGTACACATAAATATAAATTGCATTTGAGAGGTTTAGCTTGCAGCTACAACCAGGTCTTTGCCATTTAGAAAAAAGGCAAGGAAAATAAAAACGCTGTATATGCAGTTGAAGTGGTGCTCTTGGATGCGTTTGCATTCTACCCAAGTGAAATCAAGCAATCAGGGACATTAGCAGAATCTGTATTAGGTATTCAGCAAAATAAATTTAAAACGAGTCCTACAACACAATCAGAAAAATATTTATATCCGATAATTACAATAACAAAGGACTGCAATGACTCTGCATGACTAACTTACTCAAGAAACTTTTTGTATTCGCACCGGAGTCCTTCACAAAGATTTCCGAACATTTCAGGCATTCATTTGGGAATAATAAAATCTGGTCTACTTAGTTTTGATTAGTGGCCTCTATTACTGGTGCTTAGATGTTTACTTTTAATTTTCAAAGCAATTAGACATTTTGCCTAGAGGACAATAAAACAGGTGGGAATAGCCTATAACTTCATACTAAGTGAGGGACTCGAGCCTTATCTAAGGACCAGAATATCACAGGTTCTTGCGACTTGTGTCAGTATGCAACTACCCAAAGCACAAAGGAATGTGCTAAAAACACCCAGAATGCTCTGGCAACCAGACAAAACAGCCTAGAGAGAACACCAGACCAGTATGACTAACAACAGATTTGGATATCCACTCATTTTCAAGACACCTTAAGACCGGAGTATAGTCTGTTTTTACTTGTACGCCGACGTACTTGCACGGTTGAACTCACAGTGCGTGTTGTTTATTTGACTATGTACGTGTACACAGACGTTCCACACATGCACACTGCAACAAAATGCAATGCATCTCCTGGGATACTACGTTCTCCTGTAGGGGCATGTGTGATGTAAAAAATCCGGCACTGTCTGGCGCATACAGTATGCGCGCACTCTTCTGATGACGAAAATTGCGTCACCCTCGTGTACACATCATACCCGTCAACACTCCCCTAATTTGTACGGCCCTATGTCGTTATATGAATAATCACATCAATATATTATTTCAAGGTTGTCCAGTTGCCAGATCTTGTATGAAACGCATCCTACTCGCACAATAGATACATCATACAATTTGGAACACATTTTTGACCTCAACCTGGCAACCTTGCGCTGTTGATATCTGCGCAGGTAGACAAAAGTTGTTGAATCAGGCAGAAAGCTCAGGTGGTGCTACGGCGAAAAAAAGCAGCTGGATGGGGGAATTTAATTTCTTATCGCAAAGCAGCCTCTACAATTCCCACGCTTTTTTGCAAAGTATGTTGCTGATTTTAGTATCAGACAAAAACAACATAACACAGCACAATAAATCACAATGGCACAATCACACCGTGGAGGCACAGAGCGTAGACATTAAAGAAATAAATACTGCACTTGGCTGGTTGACCTTGGGTCAACGGCGCCGCCATATTAGTGGTGGCTACTTCTCCATTAATCCCATAGCAACTGGAGGTAAAACTACCTCCGTTGTTTGGGGGTGTACAAACCATCAAACATCTCAAAACGAGTCTCGGGAAATTACCTTTCACAAGTAAGACTGAACAGGTTTCTGGTTTCTTTTAGATCATTATAACATTATTTTGATAGAGTGTTGGTAACTGGAAGCAGACTATTTATAGAGATAGCCTACCGCTATCTAGCTATGAATGTTGATACTTATATATATATATATATATATTATACATTTTTTTATTATCTCACAAAATCACTTGCATATATATATAAAATTGTGCATAAATTGTGCATCTTACTGTTGTTTGGTGGTTAACTTAGTGACGTATTGAAGGTTTCCTAAAGAACATATGAGGAGGCATTGTGAAACTTTTGAGGGTTTTCCCTCAAATAAATCCTAAATAACCCACATATTAATCGTTGTTTTATGTATGATATAATTTTTGTTCTATTAAATGAATGCAGACTGTCACTCTTTGACGCCCGCAAAATTTATTTTTTCCAAGGGCATTTTAAAAAGAGGCATTTTACCAAGTGGACTTCCAGTACATTCAAGCTATACATTAATAGTATGTTGTTCCATGCACTTTCAGAAAAAAATATAGAAAAGCAATCCTGGGACGATACCATTTTAAAGGTCCTTATACAGACTTTTTATGTAAAGGCACGTTTATATTTGGTACCAATATATACATTTGAGGTACTAATATTCACCCTTTATGTACAAATGTGTACTTTTTGCGAGGGTACCACCCGAGTGACAGCTTTTGTACCTTTTTTCTAAGGA
The DNA here is from genome assembly GCF_027580225.2 of Misgurnus anguillicaudatus. Lineage (NCBI taxonomy): Eukaryota > Metazoa > Chordata > Actinopteri > Cypriniformes > Cobitidae > Misgurnus > Misgurnus anguillicaudatus. Next base: position 37,205,450 of record NC_073338.2, on the reverse strand, counting down.
ATCAAACCCACAGCCTTTTGCTTTGCTAACATACAGTAATGCTCCAGGAAAACTGCAGGAAAAGTTGTGCAAAACTGTGAAGTTGTAAAAATGCACTGTGAAGATGGCAACACATTCAATTATGATAAGATAATATTAATAAATTAATATTAATATTATCTTAAGTATAATAAATAAAGATCATATATAAAGTTTTATTAAAGATTGACGTGACTACATTATAAACAATAACTATGAATATATCCAAAAACATGCAGTCACGGAAAATACCCGCAGAGAAAAAAGGTTTTCCTTCATCAAGTTTTAGCACTTTTACTGCTGCTGTCACTGTCTTGTGTTGTGAGTGGATGGCAAAACAACATAATTCTGGTGCCTCTTACAAACAAGTAAAATGCTACGTTCAAATGTGCCTATTTTCCTATGTGCCATGGAAGTTGAGAAGTAACCAAATAAAAAATAGTTGGACGAGTGTAAGTGATACCAAGAATTCCTATATTCCTTGTGATTAAACTGCGCTTTTCGGTTCATCATAGGTGAACGAAAATTTGGATTACATCACAATGCAAATATAGCAGGTTAATCATATCTGGAATGTATGCATACTGAACACACGGATAACAAAGATGATCAAAAAGTAATACATAGTGTACCGTCACATTAGGCAATTTCGGTGTGATTATGAGTTGAATTAACAATACAGCTTTTATAGCTTCTGAAAGCTTCAAGCTACAAAACAATGTTGAGGGGGGACGCAATGATAAAATGACAGTGTGAAAAAGGCAAAGACAATTTTTTAAATTTTATTTATTAACCTGTGTGAATTATGAAATTATTAAAATTGTGTGCAATGCTCGCAATTCTGCACCACAATTTTAGAAGCCATATGTGCTCATCTCTAGTTGCTGGACATTATTATTATAAATACATTATTCTGGACTACTTTTCTTATCTTACAATCTAGCTCATCATGTTTAAATCATTGCCTTTCTGCTCTACACTAGTTATACAATTGAGTTGGTGGTGTCTTAAATGATCATTTTCGATGGTGCACCAAGCAACACAAGACGGAATATTTTCAAATAGAAAAACTGCCGTGGTGTTTTGGGAAATGTGTTTGGAAGAATTAGAGGCACAATCCATACAATTGTAGACGAAGTGTATTCAGTGCTGACTTGTTGACATTGCAAGTGATCTTCCCTGTAGCGAGAAACAAAGAAAAGCCTTTTGTCCATGCTGTGTCGAATTGCTGCTTTCACCAAAGAGTGGCATTAATTATACAGTGGACATCTAAGCATGTGAAGTTTGTAAAAAGCAGCATCTTCTACCTGCCACATCACTGATCAACCATTACCATGGCAAAGGAAATCCTTGCCTTTTATTAATGGCACTCTACAAATACACGAAGACTCACTGCTGTGTGCAATAATAGTGTGATATGTGCACATACAAAACCGTATTACTAAAGCAGCATCCCATCACTTTCCCATCTTATGACTAGTTCACATTTAAAAGCAGGAAAAAACTCAAAAGCACGTAAGGTACTTGGATAGAGGTTTAAACAGTTATTCAGGTTTATGGTGTTGGATCTGTCTTTAGTTTGAGGTAGCTAATATGAACCTTGAAGCGTAACGTGCCCTGTTGGAAATAAAGACAAAAGAGCTAAAAACATCAAAACAAGTATTTTTATACACTATTTTACCTAAGCCCTTAATAGACAAATGGACCCTGTTAGATTGCAGGTTTAAACCCTATTAAAAAGGTTTATCCGTAGGCTATACAACACTATTTCATCATAGACAGATCTCAAGGGGTTCCCTCGTACAGTACGTCATTTGGGATAAGAAATTCAGCTAAATGAGTCGCATTAGTAAGCTTTCATTGTAGGTTAGAACTGAAATAACATTCCTATTATTGTTAATAACATGAAAAAAAGTAAAAAGCAGTGTACAACTTACCAAACCATAGACGAAACTCAGCAAGGTGCCGCAAAAGAGAAACCCCAAAGTGTGCACGATCAGCGTGGCTCCCATCCCGATGCAGAAAGAAAGTTCATGTAAATTGATCGCAGCGTATTTCTCTAATGTTTACGTCTAGTTAAGCTCCGTCACAGAGCCAGTCATTTCTCATCCGTCCGTCTTTCCATCACATCGTTTGTTGCGGAGTGCAATATTATATTATGAATATATTCTCGCGGCTTTCGTTGACACAGATCTGTAGGCACGATTTAAACTGTTCCCACTCTCTCTCTCACTCGCTCCAGTTTTATTTCTCTGCATCTGTCTGCCTTTTTTCTGAAATTACATCCACATGTCAGAACTATTTATGTCCTTGTGCTTCTGCGGTAGGAAGTTCAAATGATTCTTTGTGGAGTAGAAACCGAGACTTTATTTTTAGGTCTTTTAAAAATTCCCTTCAGCCTTGCCGTAAAAAAAGCGACATAATAAAGCGGCGTCCCTCAGACTCAACCTCCAGTTCTCTCCCAGGACACATCAAAACGGTAAAAAAAAAAAGTATTGGCTAAACTGATTTAAAAGTAGACTGATGGAGCGATGTGGTGAATCCGAATGAAACAAGTTACACACTATACAGTACAAGAAAACATTTTCGGTCTTTCCCAGTTTAGTCAAAGCTTAAAACAGTCTGCAGTCGCGTGAACTGTCAGTTCATTCAAACGAGGAGAAATGTGTCTAGTCAAATGTCTACTCTATGAATTGAAATCACACAGAGATTCGGATTAAACTAGCGATTTAACCGCCTGCTTTAGATATGGGGCAGACGTGGAACTGACAGTCGAACATAGTCTGTTAAGCAAACGCTAGCTGCTGCGATGAATATAAAGAAAAATGTAATGTTTGTTCAAAACGAGCCTACTTTTACTTCTTACTTAACGTCAGCAAGCCGCCGCTGCAAACCACAAAAGTCACTGTCGCGTTTCAGAGTATTTTTGATAAAGTTTAGTGAGCTCCTCAGTGACAAAAATGACTCCAGCTGTAGCACACGTCGGTAACCCTCACAGCACCTCTAAGTACATATTGAGGTAGCGGATAAAAAGAGGCAGGTATCACGGAGAACCGTAAACGACTTTGATTGGCTCACGAGAAAGCGTGAGGGATCTGTTTGGCTAATGGTCACTGAAGACAACACGCGCTTCCCGCCCCCTTCGCACAAGCTGCGCATTCAGTGCTGTACTTTATGTTGGCAAAACGAGCATTTCTTAGCGGTGCGCGTCGACACCATGTAATGCGACCAATAAAATTATGCAAATACAATGTTGGGGAATATTTGGATTCATATTTTATCTGGCCAATGAAATACGTCTTTCAGCGAAGGTTTTAATATTTGCTTTCTCATTAAATACATACGTTTCTTGAACTGTCCCTGGAGTCCACTTATGATAAAACCTTGATTTACACATTTTCCTGGCTTCATTTATATTATCCAAAGAATTTTATTTACACAATTATTTGACAAAACACTCTTTCTTGGAATGACAGCCTTGTAATTCAGCTGTACACAGTGCATCTGAATAGCCTACACTAAAAGCCTTTGCTAATTGAAATGAACTCTTCAAGTTTCAAAGTAAAGGTTGAAGCAGATCGGATGAATAATGCAACGAAATATCAAATGCTATATGGCAAAATATTTCAATTCCCTTATGCTAATTTAAGTTATATTTGATAAATAAGATAAGGATTTTTGATGTTTACTTCTTAAGATCACTTTGATGATGCTTATTTGGTCCTTAAAAATGACTTGAATGATCAAATGTCTTCCCTTCAAAAGGAAAAGTTCATAATAAAGTTGTGCAGACAAGTATGGCTCTTTTCACATACTGCAATTTTTGGGTATCATAATTTTTGTGACTGTAGCACAAATGCAAATTTTAAAGGCACACCACGGAACTTTTTGGCCACTAGGGGCGCTAGACATGTATTTTTCACGCCTAGCGCCCCCAGAGGCCACAAGCGCCAGAGCACTGTCGCAAAGGAAAATAACTGGCCAACCTTAAAACTAACCTTTTAAAACGCTAAACGATCAACATTTTGAGGCATTAGGGAGAAACGCAGTCATGTTACAACTTTTTAATGAGGAACTTGTGGCAGAAGCCATTTCTCAATCTGAAGGTTGCAGCCTCAGGATGTCGTATTTCTAAGCTGCATACGTCATTATGACTGTCTTATTTCAGAATATTAACAATTATAAAGTTGATATAATATACTTAGTTACTCGTAAATTGTTGCAGTATATGACTTGCAAATGTAATGCTCAGTTTACCTTAATAATCCAGGCTTGATGACATATGCAGCCTGCATATTTGACCTCCGGAGGCTGCAGCCCTCCAGTTGAGAAATGACCAGAAGTATTTCCTTGCTTTTTCGAATCAAATATTGTTGCTTCGTTTCCCTCTCCCTCGCCACCAGGATTTTCCGCAATGGCGCTCGTTTATCCTCTCTTTTGTGTGAAAATTGTCACTCCAAATCCAAGTAAACCGATGTGTTTAGGTCTGCCGCTTTGTAATACGTCACGCGAGTGACAGCGGAATGCAGCAAATGAGGAAGAGAGAAGAGAGAAACGCTCGGATCTGACTGGTGAATGAATATGGTTTGGTTTTACACTGTGTGAGTTTGAGCAAGTTTGACTGCTATAGCATCCTGGATTGTAATGTAAATACCATAGACAGTAAAAGAAAGGTAAATACGTGAACACGTGAATGCAGCATCTGAATACAGGGAACTATATGCAAGATAATCGAAGTCATTTATAAAGAAGATCGCATTTATGTATGAATCAAGATCGTGAGTTTATATAAAAATCGAACCTGGGTCGCCTTTGTCATGGGTCCATGACACTAACATGGTGCCACAAAGTCACATAACAGAAATTGCTCTCTACACTCGTTAATTAGCCTCCAGCAAAATTCACGTAAAAAAATTGTGTGGAGGAAGTGATATATGCCGTAAAGCAGTCAAATTTTGTAGTTTTTCTTGTGCTCTGGTTACTACCCGAAACCGTAAGTTAAAGCGATACAGACCCCGTCAGGCTATGGTAGACATGTCATTCAATTTAAAGTCGATGTACTATCACAAGGGTCTTGAAAATTTATTATGAAGGTTGAAAAATTACATGGTGTCGCTTTAAAATTTAGGCTTTATACAAATTGAATATGATCAACAGTAAATGTGATTTATTGCCTTACACTGCAAAAAATGATTCTCAAGAAAACATTTTCTTAGTATTTTTGTCTTGTTTTGAGAAAAAATATCTAAAAATTCTTAAATTAAGATGCGTTTTCTTTATGAGCAAAACGCCCCAAGAAAATAAGTCTAGGTTTAAGACCAAACATATCAAATTTAAGTAATTTTGTGCATAAAACAAGCAAAAAAATCTGCCAATGGGGTAAGCACTAAATTCAAGAAAAATTTGCCTACCCCATTGGCAGATTTTTGATGCTTGTTTTATGCACAAAATCACTTAAATTTGATATTTTTGGTCTAGACTTATTTTCTTGGGTTGTTTTGCTCATCAGGAAAAAGCATAATTTAATAATTTGTTTATCTTTTTACTGAAAACAAGACAAAAATAATAAAAAATGTATTTCTTGAAAATCATTTTTTGCAGTGTAGCAAGCAGAAGATATGGAATGATGTAATCATACAATTAACAGCTTTGTAGACATGAACATGAATTGCTAGAAAGGTCTATTGATTTTCATCCATCAGATTGGTTGGACTAAAACTGATGTTATGCAGTATTTATATTTGACCTAAACAACCTTTAAACCTTAAAATACTTATTTCTTTCAGAACAGATATAATCCTCTTGAAGCGTGTTGTTTGCTTGTCCAAATTACTTGCTTCACGTTGCAGTGAGCAAAAATCCCTAAGAAGATTTAAAAATCTGAATCCAAAACAAGCTTCTATAATCTGCAAATAATTGTTGTAAAGAACTTCATCACAAAAAATCTAAATCAAATGTTTGGTCTGAGGAGAGAAAGTTAATATGATTCATCACATAGCAGAATATATCAAAAGTTTTTTGGTTGAAACAAATAGTGACATTTACTAACAGCTATCTGTCACCTGTTGTGATCAATGATTGTGTTTCAGCATAAAGGGTGAAAAATAAGATGAAATAGCATTAAAATAATGATGAAACCTCAGTTGTTTGTTACAAATTTTCTTTCATAAGGTTCACCTGTACAAGCAAAGAAACATTTAAATCATTACTTATTGGTAATTTTCTTTCTGCTGAAGGTCCTAATCTAAATCTAATTAAAGTCCATCAATTACATTTATGGATCTGGCAGATGCTTTTATCAAAATAATAGAGTCAATCAATATATGTGTTCTCTGAGAATCAAACTCAAGACCTTTGCACCACTAACACAATGATCAACAAATTAAGCATGGTGTACTTATGAGTCAAAAAAATAATAATAATTAAGAGGATGTTTAATAATGCAAACCAAGAAATACCCGTTTGATTATGGCAAAGGTCTGGTCTTTTATGCAGATGTATATAGTAAGAGCTTTTTGGTGCATATGCCACGTAATCAATCACGTTTTGTTTTGATGTTTAGAAATGATTACAAAAGCTATATGTTATGCCGCAAAAATAGAGCTGCATGGAACCATTTACTCTCCATAAATGATTGGATTAAAGATATGATGAAGTTTTATTCTTCATCGAATATCATATTACGCAAACACATCAGGAGTCATCCATCACTTATAAGATCTCTGACAAGGCAGCATGAAATCAGCATATCTCGCTTTGGCTTTGAAAATCGTCCATGCTGGAATGAAACTTGCTCCTTTTTCTTTTGAGTAGATTTTTTTGTGCATTGACTGAAAAGGTGATGTCTTGAAATCAGGGGGTGCTAGCACTTTATTATTAAATTTTACTCTGTCATCTTGATATCTTATTGGGTAAAATGTGCTGTATAGGCTCAAGAAGAATACGACCTTTTTTATTAGGAGACAGTCTATTCAAACTCAGTCTGAACCTTTACCATTTGGGGCAAAAGGAGGTGTCTCTCACATAAGAATAAATGGAAAATTTTTACTTGCACTATTCAAACAATGGGGGATGAAAATGCTCTATTTACATTCACCCGTGTGGCCCGAACTCCAGCTCTTATGGAAAGGTCTTATTGCTATGTGACTATTTGCACACATTAGAACCGTAAAATAGAAGGCACTGAGGGAACATAAAACGTTGAAAAGTTCATGCACATAATAGGCTGGCGAAAGTTAAGAAGCTTCAACTAAAATGAACTTATACTACAAAGCAAATCATATCAGTTCACTTTGATGCACACTAAAACATGGTATTTTAACCATATCAATAGATTAACCTCTATGGATTAGGATGAAATTCTAATCTGTAACAAGATCACATTTCAATTTTGCTTTAACAGAAAAGAGATAAGATGTTCACATATAATAATATTGTATACACACTGAATCTAAAATGGGCTGTGATTTCACAAGTGTTAAGAGAGAGCATACTGATGTGGAATCTAGTCTTGTGTATGTTAATGTAGTACCAAAGTGGTTTTATTGGTTTAAGTCAGTGGGGGCTGGTGACTTCTTTTTTTGAAGTGCACGATGCGAAGTTCGTCACAACATGTATGTAGCTTGTCATGTGTGTGGTTCGTCATTTCAAAATATGTGTTCTGCGCTCTGAGAGATCGTGTGTGCATCTCGTGTCATGCCAAAATAAGTGCCTGCTTCCTTGAACTTAAAAGGAGACGTTGTAATCAGTGTGTAATCAGAGTTTACTGTTAAGGGAGTGTCTTGTGTGTATTTAGGGAACGTGCGCGTCTCTTTTATCATAAACGGTTTTGACGAGTGTACAGCAGGCACTTATTTTGACAAAACACGTGATGCACACAGGATCTCTCCACACGCATGACACATATTTTGGAAAAGGGAACCACACACGTGACACACTTATTTTGAATTAGCGCATCCTCGGAAGAGTCACGAGCCGCCACTGGTTTAAAGGTTTTCTAAGCGAATCTGTGTGTTGATTTTTGAAATGTGTTTTCAAACAAACTGAGCGTAGTTAACTCCTCCCCCTCCCTTTCGTGCTTTCATGAACGCGCCCAAACCCAACCCCCAAATCCTTCTTGGCGTTTATTGGTTAGAACACTTTGTTATGGTTTCTGGTGTAGGTTTGGCCAGTTTGTTATTATTGCAGTTTGTGGAGGCTGGGCTGTCTACAGAGATTGCGTTTTTTTACAGTTTGATCAGAGGACAGGAAGCAAGCAGATAGTGAGGAGATGTTTGCTGTATGTAACAAAAAATGTTTTATGGTCTAAAACGCGTGAATTCGCTTAGAGAACCTTTATGTAGATCAAAATCACCTCCAATATTAAAGGTTTAATGTGGGTTTTTAGCGGCATCTAATGGTGATATTGTGAATTGCAACTAACCTCAATTTCGAAACGCAATGAGAACCATAGCTGACACATACGATAGCTGCCACAAGACAAACATGTTGTCGTCTGAGACAACATAGGGATGTGGTCTGTAGAACAGTTTGTCTGTTTAGGGCAGTGCTTCTCAAATAGTGGGGCGGGACCCCCAGGGGGGGCTCGAAGCGACACCAGGGGGGGCGCGCGAGACCCCAGGGAAAATACTTTTTCAGGAAGTGATTTTTAAAGACATTACACCCCAATCACGCTGATAAGCCGCTTGTGTTTTTTATTATTATTTATTGATTATATTTAATTTTTCAGTATCAAATGGTCAAAAAATATTATACTTTAAATAAGGATTGATTTTTTTTTTTTTCAGGCAAATTGATGCATTTTAAGTCTTTTCTGTTACAGACTAAAAAACAATGTTAATAAAGTTATTCTTTGTTGTAAGTTGATCGATATTTCTTTTTTTGTGTTTTCTTTTTGTGTTTTCTCAATGTTAATAAGGATACAATGTTTTGCAGATTGCAAATTATACTATTTACAGTCGCGGCGGAGAGTTGGGGGGGCGCGAAATGTTTACCTCTTCCTAGGGGGGGCGTGACAGAAAATAATTGAGAAGCACTGGTTTAGGGCAATATGATCTCACAGAAAGTCGTGTTATATATAACTATAGTCACGCAAAAATTTGTTTAATTTATTTGTGTCAATGGCACGAAATTCAGCTTTTTTCGTACCTTGAGCACGAATGTCTTTTTTGTGTAACTCCCACAAATTTCTATAAATATTTTTTTAGAAATATTGTTTTCTACCCCCCCCCCCCCCCCATTTTTAAATCATTGTCGGTTGAGGATGTACTTTTATGTATTGGTTTCTACATGTTTTTCTTTTGCTTTTAAAACGATTCTCGTCTGGAGTTGGGGTTTGGGTTAGGATGTCTAAAAATGTAAAAGAAAGTGATTCTAACCCCAAACCCAAGCGACAATGGTATTGCTAAAACAATACATAAAATGAAACAAAAAAGAAAGTCATGCAACGGACACAAAAAAAATTTGTAGAATTTCGAGTTACACGAAAAAGACATTCGTGCTCAAAGCACGAAAAAAAGCTGAATTTCGTGTCATGGATACGATTTAATTAATCAAATTTTGCATCACTATAACACGACTTTCCATAAGATCAGTTTAGGGTTACTGTAGAAACATGGCAGCAACTTTGTAGATAAAACGGCTCATTCTAAGGTGATAAAAAGAATACAATTCACTATGTAATGTCTTTACACGCCACTAATATGTTGCATTTCTGCCAAGCTAAAAGTCCCATATTGCACCTTTACAGCGCATGCTTAACACCTGCAGTCAGTTTTTCTGTTTGTGTACTGCATAGCAAAATTTAGCCACTAGGGGCATGCTTTACTATTTTTCCCCCAAAATAGTGCATTTTAATTACCAGACCCCCATACATTTTAAGTACATACTATAAGGAAGCTGTTTAGGTTTAAAATAGAATGGCTGGAGAACAGCTGTGGTGCTCCATGTTTTAAGTTAGATACAAAATGACTGTCTAAATAAAAAGGCTAAAAAATGCAACACAATCCTTTAAGTTACTGAAAAATTTATATATTTCAAAAAGGTGGCATGTATCCTTGCAGGTCAAGCTGAAAACAAATAATAAGTCCACAGACATTATTTAACGCCTCCTTGTAATCCTCCACAGGAACACTAAACCCCCACTGTGTGGATCTGAAGGCTACCAGCAATTTCATTTTCCCGTGATACACAAACATGCATTTCTGAAGCCGTATGTATCGTTACGGTCGATGCTGCAGTCTTTCCATTAGTCTCTGTATTGCCATTGAATCAGATAGCCTCTGATCTCTGCCTGCCATCTGGCAACATTGAAATCCACCTAAAGCACAAGCTCCTGCTAAGCGCAAAACAAACAGCAGCAGCATGAGCAGATGTATCGAGTATTATACGATGACAGTATAAAGCCTCTTTTGGGTAGAGGGAGCTGTTTATTTTAATAAAATAAAATAGCTTTTTATTATTGGACTTTTCTATTACTTTTTAAAGAAATGTATTGTATCTCTGTAATAATGTTTCATTGATTCTTGCATTTGGCATTTTAATCAATCGACCTCTCCAGGGAATTGAACCCATGACCTTAGTGTTGTAAGCATTATGCTCTTCCAGGTCCATTAATGATATGTATCTTCTGTCTGCTTTAAAGATTTTACATTAAGATCTGTTGGCTACTTATAGTACATTCAGGGTTACTAAGAGGAAATTACATTTACAATAATAAAAAAGATAGATTTAGAGATTTTAAAATAGATAACCACACAAAGAACTCATCACACTCATCACCATTTAAATGCATTAGGTCAATCAAAGCCAGATCTTTAAAAAATCATCCCTCATATGCTAAATAATTCATTTCAATTCTTTAAAAGTATGTCGGTTACAGTTGACTTCAGTCTGGTTAAAGCTGAGGTACACAGTCCTGTGATCACTGAGTTGGAAGATGAAAGCCAGCCAGATGCCTTTGGTCTCAGTGCACTGACGCAGGAGGGCGCACCTGGACACCTACTAGATGGCCAGCCTTAGGATAAGCATGGGGTCTGGGGGTGTAAGTTATATATAGATAGCCACGTGTAGCTCTGATAATGTCATGTACAGAATGTTTACTCTCATCCAATGTACCTGAGAGGCGTTTCTGTCAGAACAGCTATTAAGTAGTTTGTGACATGATGCGTGTTGTTTTGATTAACCTTTGGCTCTGTGGAATGCCAGATTACTGCAGCTGAAGGGATGTCTCAAGATTCATGTTGAGACATCCCTTGGCTATATCACTCTGTCTCCTCTCCACTAATAAGCTGGTGTGTGGTGGGTGTTCTGGCGCAATATGGCTGCCGTCGCATCATCTAGGTGGATGCTACACATTGGCGGTGGTTAAGGAGATTCCCCCATTCATATGTAAAGCACTTTGAGTGCTGCAGAAATGCGCTATATAAATGTGTTTTCACCTTTATTTCGTTCAAACCAGTGATGGATCAAAAAGGGACAAACCCAACCTGATTCGCAATTTGACATATGCTGGGTTGTTTCAACCTATTCTTGGGTCAAAAAGTTTGGGTAAATTTAACCCAAAAACTAGGTTTGACCATTTCTGACCCAACACTGGGTTGAAATGAACCCCAACATTTTTTAGGGTGTATTTTATGAATTTGAACACAAACAAATATTTCATATTTAAATGCTGTCATGTTATATTGCCACACTACTTGTTTTCAGTAAAAATATATAAAAATTCTTAAATTAAGATGCTTATTGCTTTATGAGCAAAACTATCCAAGAAAATAAGTCTAGTTTTTAGACCAAAAATATCAAATGTAAGTGATTTTGTGCATAAAACTATAACGTTGAGCTGCTTAAACGAGCAAGAGAGAGAAGAATCCAAATGCAAGGAGGTTTATTGGTAAAATCCCAAAAGGGTAGGCAAACAAATTCAAATAGGGTAATCCAAAAGCATAATCCAAATAACAGGCAACAGGTCAAAATCCAGAACAAGAATACAAAACATGAAACAAGACAAGACTATGAAAACGCTTGGTATGCAGGAGTTACTCTGGCAATACTTATACAGATTGTCTGAGTGTAAGAACAGATTTTATACAAAGCAAACAGGAAGTGAATAGTGAAGTGTGACATGACATGATTTCAAAATAAAAGACCAGAGACATGACTTCAAAATGAAAGACCTAACAACAGAATACAAACCAAACCCTTACAAAACCCTTACAAAAAGTATTTTTTATACACAAAATCACTTAAATTTGATATTTTTTTGGTCTAAAAATTAGACTTATTTTCTTGAGTCGTTTTGCTCATCACGAAAAAGTATTTTAATTTAAGAATTTTTACTGAAAATAAGACAAAAATACTAAGATACTAAGACTAAGACTAAGAAAATAAGTTTAGTTTATAGACAAAAAATAAAATTTAAGTGAATTTGTGCTTTAAACAAGCAAAATTATCTGCCAATGGGGTGCGAAAATTTTGCTTAAATTACTGTAAGTGATTAAGAAAAAAGAAAACTTATTTTTAGATTTTCTCACCCCAGTGGCAGATATTTTTGCTTGTTTTAAGTTTAAATATACGTAAATTGTATATTTTCTGTCTATAAACTATAGAGTTATTTTCTTAGGACATTTTGTTCACCAAGAAAAAGCATCTTAATTTAAGAATTTTTAGATATTTCTACTAAAAACAAGACAAAAATAAAAATAAAAGTAAGAAAGTATAATTTTTTGCAGTGTAGACAGACAGATAGAAAGCAGATAGACAGACAGAACTTTACTGTCATTGCATAGTACAGGTACAGCAAGGAAATGTCGTTTAGCATCTACCGGATGTGCAAATAGTAGGACTGTGCAAATTGACAAGTGCAATTGAATATAAAAAAGTTGTGGAAATATGTACAATGAATAAGGAATAAATGGCAGGCTATAAATAAGAAAATATGTAAGAGGATTAAATAATGAGTATGTACAAGGAAGTATGTGCAACATTATGCAATAATGAGGTAACACATGCAATAATACATGTCATGAATGACAAGTACTGGGACCCAAGTGCAGGTAATGTTGAACTCATAATGGTTTTATTTAAAACAAAAGCCCACGTGGGGGAAAATGACATGACATAAACAGATAACAATAACAGACAAGACAAAGACATGCATACATACACTATTACAAAACTAGACTAGACTAAAATAGACTATATGTGACTCAGGCAGCCAACTGTTTTTGTGCGAGTCCGAGCACGATTTTGTGTTCATACGTGTACATTCAGCTGCTAAACTAAAGGAAAAACAGATTCTGAAACAAATGCCATAAACAAGCCAAGTCTAAAAACACACTTTCATCAATGGCGTGGATGAGGCATGAATTTCTGTTTATCAATTAATGACAGACAGGGGGAGGTTTTTTTTGTTTAATTCCATTAGTGGTTCTGAAATTACACACTTTATCGATTAGACAGGTTATTGATTAAGATCCTCTGCTTAGGGTATTGATAAGGCTGATATTGCAAGAGAAAATACATTCATCACCTAATGATACCATAATGAGGCATCGCTCTTAGCAGTAATAAAATGAAATTACAATACCAGAGCACAACCTATCTTTATTTGTAGTTTATACATTTAGAAAGGAATTCAAACAAAGTTAAAATTGCTATAGTTGGACTGGACTTATTATTTAAAACAATTTTTACCTTGTTCTTATCACAACATTTATTTTGACCCATACCACTAAATTGTCAGTTCTTTATGAAAAAGGTTGCTTTGAATTTGACATTTATAGAAAGAGACTCACAGTGCATTCAAGTTACAGTATGTTTTTTCCTTGAGAAATTAACCCATGACCTTGGTGTTGCTACAGCGCCAAGTTCTACCACCAGATCTACATGAACTTATAGACAACATAACAAACACAGAGAATATATGTAAATAATATAAATTTAATTAAAGGGGACATTTCGTACATATGTGAAGTTTTAGCTCAAAAGACCATATAGATAATATATTATAGCATGCTAAAATTACCACTTTATAGGTGTAAGCAAAAATGTGCTGTTTTGGGTGTGTTCTTTTAAATGCAAATGAGCTGATCTCTGCACTAAATGGCAGTGCATTGGTTGGATAGGGCAGATTAAGGGGCGGTATTATCCCCTTCTGACATCACATGGGAGCCAAATTTCAAAGACTTATTTTTTTACATGCTTGCAGCGAATGGTTTACAAAAACTAAGTTAGAGGGTTGATTGTTTTTTTCACATTTTCTAGGTTGATAGAAGCACTGGAGACACAATTATAGCACTTAAACGTGGAAAAGTTAAATTTTCATGATATGTCCCCTTTAAACTTTAGTTCTAAGTTTTTACTGCCTCTAAAGATAGATACACACCACAAGATATCCTAAGTCCCAATTGTCTATGTGGTTGCACCGATTATCTTAGATTTTCTAGTGGTGCGCGGTGTGTTAAGAGCATCTGAATCTGCTCGGAAGCATGTCGGGGGAAGCCCCGAGGACAAACGCACACACTCACGCTTTAGATGAAACGAAAACGATACCCAATCAGAAAGCCAGCTGATAAAAGAGCAGTGTTGCCAGATTTACGATAATTATCGTATTTGTACCATAATTTTAACCCTACGATCAATAATGAAAAAAAAATCCCAAAATGTACGATAATTTCCACAGTTCGATTCCACTTCAAATGGTCGTTGCAATCATAGGGTTTCTATACTTATTGATCTGTCTGTTGATAATTGTGAGGAGAATGCAAATGCGTGTTATGCATGTCTTCTATCTCTTGGTTTCGGCTAGAAGGGATACAGCTATGGCCTAAATCTCGCGAGATGTTGGGTTTAGGGTTAGGTTTGGCGTTGGATTAGGATAAAAACAGAGCAAGTTTTTATTTATCATGTTTGTTGTCTCTCACTTTTTAAAAATCAGATAAGTTCTAAAAAATCTTATGGCCATAGCTTAAGTTGCCGAATAGTCCTATCTGACAGCCCTATAAGTGCTTTCACAACAATGGTTGATTTTATAACAAATAACAAGACATGATTCACCCTTCAGAAGAGTGAGTGTCTGTTGTGCTAGAGAGGGAATCCATAGTAGAAGAGATGGCTTTTTGACAGTTTCTCTTTCAGGGCTCCCAACGGATGGGCTGAGTATTTTCAATTCCAATTTGGCAGAACGGAAATCAATGTTATGGCCAGCTAACAGACAATGTCATTGTGTGCGGTTTTGTTTTCCTTGCACGCTTCCTTGCAGCTTTCAATCAATTATTTGTTTTTTATTCGATATTTCCAAATTCAATAATTTAATTAACATTTGCCCTTTCTAGTTTTGATAGATTGTTTTTAACACTTTTTAATTTGCTAAATTAAAATGGAAATGTATTACACAAACCATTTTAATGTAATTTTCCTTAAATGCATTTACATTTACAGCCAGGTAGGATGCTTGGAATTGCATTTTCATTACATTCCGCACGATGCAAGTAGCAAAATGTGGTGTGGATTTGAAAATGCATCCCGAGTCGATACAATCAACTTAACCCCTTCAGACCCTGCGTCCACTGGAATGGACATCACTTGTCTTGTGGTTCAAACCAACAACAATGCTGATTAACCAATCAAAATAAGGCACACTGATTAAACACCTGAAAAAACTGGTCTGAAGGGATTAACGTAGGTGTTTCTACCCGAATATCAGCATTATTAATCCAATCGGACCAAACCTACATAAAACTGTCTGTACTTTTGTACACTTTCGTCCTGGGAGAAGGGCGAAACATTTGAACCTTTGCATTTAGACCAGACAAGAGCAGAATCTAGTGCTACCTTTCTAAAATTTTCTTTGGGGCAATTACAAAAAACACTTTCAGGTCACTTTAAAGGGTCAGATAAACAGGTGACATAAATGTCCCAGATAGCATGCAACCATTGAAACAATGTTAAAAATCGTTGATTTGTCCATGTTAATACCATTGAATCAATATCAGGTTCGCACCCTCCGTTAATATTGAAAAAATATTGAAATTTCAACAAATCACCATTATCGTGATCAGTGTTTGCTTTAGTTGGGCCCTTTACTCTTGTGTTTTAATGTCAAGTTTTCTTTGCCTGTTGAAGCAGTGTTTTAAAGTACATATGCTATTGCAAAGAAAACAAAGATCTAATGGTATCAAGTAGTTTAATTCTAGTAGACATCTCTAAATTATATTAATGAAATACAGTTAAAGTTTTGCAAAAGTTGTTATTATGGTACTAGTTGGAAACAGTGTCAGGTCTGTTATTTTGAGGATTATAAAACACATTTAAAAAGTTAAACTACTGAATCTATCTCTGACATCATGAATCGGTCTATGAATCTCATCAATGGTGATGATCAACAAAAGAAAGCTTCATGCTGCAATGCATGCTGGGTATCATGGTAGTACTAAACTAATTTATAATTCCCAGCATGCATTGCAGTTGATCGTTTTATATGAATTTGTTTGATGATTGTCACCATTATTGAGATTTGTAGGATGAGTAATGATATCTGAATGTGTCAGCAGTTTTTCTGCTTATCTTGTCACAGTGGATTTACAAACCAGAACAATTATAATAGTCAAAAATAGATCAACATAATCACGTAAAGCAGCTTAATTTTATATCATCTTGACATCTTCAAAGAAAGCCATCAGTTTCAACCTAACTTTGAAACACATCTTTCATTTCCGATGCACATATGTTACTACACAAACGGGTAGAAGAAAAGAAAGATTTAACTTGAATATCCAGAGTCAAGGACCCAACTAAAGCAAACACTGATCACAATAATGGTGATTTGTTGAAATTTCAATACTCTTTCAACACTCACGGAGGGTGCAAACCTGACGCTGATTCAAT
This sequence comes from Misgurnus anguillicaudatus, assembly GCF_027580225.2. Taxonomy (NCBI): domain Eukaryota; kingdom Metazoa; phylum Chordata; class Actinopteri; order Cypriniformes; family Cobitidae; genus Misgurnus; species Misgurnus anguillicaudatus. The sequence continues at coordinate 37,188,548 of NC_073338.2, read as the reverse complement.
GCAATCAACACTGACAAATCAACTGTTTTTAACATTGCTTCAATGGTTTGCATGCTATCTGGAGTGTGTTTCCAGTGTATGAAAAAAATATAAAAATCCAACCTCTCCTTCTTTTTTGATCCACATTAAACCAATGCAGTTTCATTAGACACACAGTTTTGATTCTCTTGTTATTGTGATGTCACAATGATAAAGCCCCACTCAAGGCCACCGGCCCAAAAGCTTTGCTACAGTAAATGTGTTCGTTAGTGTGTTGTAGCATTAATGCGGCTAAAAATACTATTCTCTCAGACTGTATTCAAATGAATCAGATCTATTTATAACCGAAAGCGCTCACTGTCTGTTGGCTTGGGAATAGGGAGCAGTAGCTCATTGGCATTTAAAGGTGCACACATAAAAACAGCGCTTTTTGCTCTCAACCAAATAGGGCCATTTTGTACATGCTACTGTATAACAAATGATCTATGGGGTATTTTCAGTTGAAACTTTACAGACCTGCGCACACCTAAAAAATGTGCCCTTTAAGATCAATATACTGGTGTAAATCCCCCAAGGGATGGGATTAAAGTGCATCATTTCCTCTCCATTCACACACAAGCACAGACATACACCGTGTCACTGAGATGGTGAGTCGGGAGAAATGATCTTGCGCTGAAGGGGCTTTAATGAATCAGATGGTAGTGGTGCTGGCTGGCTGACAGCCACTTGTGTTCGAAGATCCCCTTTGTTGACCTGAAAGCACACGCACATGCACACACACAATCTTTCTCAACTTCTTTTTACACTAACTTAAACATTGAGCAGGACTGCACTCATTATCAGCAAAGCCAGTGGGCTTTAAATAGTGTATGAGGAGGATATACACTCACCTAAAGGATTATTAGGAACACCTATTCAATTTCTCATTAATGCAATTATCTAATCAATAAACATGTGAAAAGGGAAAAACATCCAGTATGTGGCAGTCCTGTGGGCGAACTTGTGCCTTGTTGATGCTAGAGGTCAGAGGAGAATGGGCAGACTGACTCAAGCTGAAAGAAGAGCAACTTGGACTGAAATAACCACTCATTACAACCGAGGTATGCAGCAAAGCATTTGTGAAGCCACAACACACACAACCTTAAAGCCGAAAGTATACTAGGGACGTCCGTGTATGCGCGCCGTCCGCATGACATCATCTTCGTCATCAGGAGGGTCTGCGGTCGGCCGCGCGGACCGTCCGCGTGCAGCCCAAAATTTGAGACCGCTCGGACAGTGCGCGTACAGTCCGCGTACAACAGCGCATGCGCGTGAAAATATTTAGACAGGACACTCCACTATAAACAATTATACAAAGGAAATAGACAACATTTGCACACACACTCTCGTTTTTCTTCTTTAACTTCTTCCAAGAACAGAAAGCGGTGGAGCATGTTTGTTATCATAATGTTTGATTCCTGTTCTTTCTTGTCTTCTTGTTTGTTCTAAACTGTGTTTGCAATGGCGGATCAGTTACTTTTCTTCACCTATCCTAATGTTTTAATGTACTGTAAATGTCGCCAAATCAGTGCTGTCCTGACAGCCTGTTATAGACTTATAATTTGAATAAGAAATCATTTGTATTGCGTATAGTGTCAAACGCGGCCATCCGCATATAGCCACGGGGAGTATACTCGGAAAGCTGCTTGGACGCGTGCGCGCGCGAGCGGGAGGCGGACTTGGAAAAAATGTATACCCTGGCCTTAAGGCGGATGGGCTACAACAGCAGAAGACCCCACCGGGTACCACTCATCTCCACTACAAATAGGAAAAAGAGGCTACAATTTGCACAAGCTCACCAAAATTGGACAGTTGACGACTGGAAAAATGTTGCCTGGTCTGATGAGTCACGATTTCTGTTGAGACATTCAGATGGTAGATTCAGAATTTGGCATAAACAGAATGAGAACATGGATCCATCATGCCTTACCACTGTGCAGGCTGCTTGTGGTGGTGTAATGGTGTGGGGGATGTTTTCTTGGGACACTTAAGGCCCCTTAGTGCCAATTGGGCATCGTTTAAATGCCACAGCCTACCTGAGCATTGTTTTTGACCATGTCCATCCCTTTATGACCACCATGTACCCATCCTCTGATGGCGAATTCCAGCAGGATAATGCACCATGTCATAAAGCTCGAATAATTTCAAATTGGTTTCTTGAACATTACAATGAGTTCACTGTACTAAAATGGCCCCCACAGTCACCAGATCTCAACCCAATAGAGCATCTTTGGAATGTGATGGAACGGGAGCTTTGTGCCCTGGATGTGCATCCCACAAATCTCCATCAACTGCAAGATGCTATCTTATCAATATGGGCCAACATTTCTAAAGAATGCCTTCAGCACCTTGTTGAATCAATGTCACATAGAATTAAGGCAGTTCTGAAGGCGAAAGGAGGTATTACTATGGTGTTCCTAATAATCCTTCAGGTGAGTGTATATTTAAAGAGACTTACAATGTACACATTATATATGCATACACTCTCTCTCAGTCTTCTACTTTAAATCTGCTAAAATAGCTTTTCACAACATGTATTATTTGCTTTAAAACAGCTGATTGTGAAGAAGCAATTTAGCTCAAATGGTACTTTGAATAGATTTTTTCCGCTAGAGTGTATGTAATGATATATAACAGCATCTGTCTGAAACCAGCTGGTAGTCTCAGATGTCCCATTTGTAAAAGTTCCATTAGCTCCCATTAAAACTAAGCACATCAGTATCATCATTTTCTGAGTCTCCCAAAAATATTCAGATCAGACACATTATTTTGACATCGTCTCCTAAGCTTCATGAAAGACACTTTAAACCACATGATTTTTAATCATAAATTGGAAATCACATTTCATTTATCATCAAATTAATGTATAATTGATTGTTTAGTTAATTAATGTTGTTTTTTCATAGGAAAAGCTCACAATTGTCACAATTTAAATAAGAAATCAAACATTTACAAACAGTACAATATCATTTAGGCATAATATTATAGTATTAGTTGATTCTTTATCTCTGTTTTTTATTATTATTATACAGTAGGGATAACATCTGAAACAATAATATCGTAAATGAGAACTACATTAAGGACAAACTCTCTAAGCAAAAAAAAAATGTGTTTGTGTTGGCTCATGTAGTAAATCTTTTGGTCACTTTACAATGGGGTTGTGTCTTTCTTCAACTAGCAATTTAGATAAAAGGAAAACTAAAAGCACTCTCTATAGATAAAATACCAGAAAGTCAGTTTCTTTCCGAAATACAGATTATACCCAAAGAGTTTCTTTATTATTCATACATGGGCATTGTGGGAAAACTCTCAGGATCACTTTGAGATGATGTTGTGTTGTGTGTTCAGATTGAGCCTGAAAGCACATATCACTTATGGGCCAGTAGGTGACACTCTTCTCTTCTGCTAGTATTAATGCCTGCAACGTACAGTAACAACATTTCAGGAAACATTTCCCCCACCTGCTGTTTCAGGACCAGTGGCTTTATTCCCCACCATCATGAACAGAGTGGAGGCCAAATCAGCAGTCGAAGCAAAATGACCCCGGCATGGATGTGACTTTACAGACATAGTTGTGTTATTTGGTGTCTTACTAGTTGACCCTTGCGTTAAACGACAACACAGGGCGACACCTGCCAAGCAGCGTGTGTGCTGACTGCTCCCCTTACAAAATGCTGTGATATTGATAAAGAAATCAAATTGTCCCTTGGTTACCCGCTTATCTGCTGTAATTTGGGGACAGTTTGGTTTGTCGGCAGGGTGTCTTGGCAACAATTCAATCTCTATTAGCTATTCCTGGTTCTGAAAAGGTGTTTACCTGCAGTACTGTCTCTTTGTCCCCAAAATGATTAGGGATACAATGAATCCAGCTGCTAATGTAACTGATTGTAGGACCTGAATTTTACATTATGTGAGTGGTGCTTGCATGTGCAAAATTCACCAGCACCATGCAAATAAAGGTTTCAAAAGATTATTTTTAGGCTGTATGGTTCCTTAAAAAACCTTTACGATCCACAGCACCTTTCTGTTCCTTATAGTAAAAAAACAGACTATTAAGTGATAAAAAAAGAAATGTTTCTTTTTGGCATCACGGCAAAGAAGCCTTTTAGAAAATTTATTTTTAAAGGGACACATTTTCCAGCTCCCCTAGATTTAAACATTTGATTTTTACCGTTTTATAATTCATTCAGCTGATCTCCCAGTCTGGCGGTACCAGTTTTTAGCATAGCTTAGCATAATCCATTGAATCTGATTAGACCATTAGCATTGCGCTAAAAATAACCAAAGATAATAATAATAAGATAGTAATAATCAAGGACTTTGCTGATGTAACATTGCTGCTGGAGGAGCAATGATATTACGCACTGCCTGAAAATAGTCCTCTTGGTTACTTTCAATAGCAGGGGACTATCTTCAGGTGCTGCGTAATATCACTACGTCTGCTGCAGCCATGTTACAGCAGCAAAGTCCTTGATTATTACGCCAGAATGAGAGTATAGTCCTAGTCATATCTGCCTAGAAAATCGCAACTTTTAATTTTCCACATGTCTTAGTACACAATGTAATTAAAGAAAGTCAAGTTTTAAATAGGAAAAATATCCAAACTCTTTGGTTAATTTTTAGTGCGATGCTAATGGTCTATTCAGATTCAATGAATTATGCTAAGCTATGCTAAAATAGTACCGTCAGACCCTGAGATCGGCTGAATGGATTCCAAATGGGGAAAAATCAAATGTTTAACTCTAGGCGAGCTGGAAAATGAGCATATTTTCAAAAAAGTGGAGTGTCCCTTTAAGGTAAATTATTGCAGGGTGTTACAATGTTGTTTAGATATAAAGATTTTGAATATTTTAGATTGGATGAAAAGTAACCCTGCTTGCTTTGAAATGTAGAGCCATATTAGCAAACCTCTTTCAAACCTGCTACACAATTAGATGTATGATTTGTGTTCATACTGTTAAGTTAAAATGTTATTGAATGAACTTATTACAGTAAAAGAAAACAGAGGCTGACCAAGTGTTGAAATAAATACTGGTTTAGTCTTTCTTTTACTCCTTGCTAGACGGCTGCATTCCTGCGAAACAGCTGTGTAAACCACAGACGATCATCTAATCCCATGAACTAATTAGATGTTTTATTGCTCAAGAGTCTTAATAGAGTTTTCAGGTATGTTTTGTTTCAATTTCAATTTTGTCTCAGATGTTTTTCTTAGAATTCCTTGGTAGAAATGAAAACGTATAAGGATGAGACAAATAGAGCAATGCATATTAGGGGGGTTTCACACAGTGGCGGCTGGGGCGCCGCCCCCCAAAGTTGGCCAGAGAAGAAAGCTACTTTAACATATTACAAAAAAGTTAAATTTATAATGGAAATTAATACAAAATAAAATCGTTTAGTTTTACTATTTCACTGTTACTCATGTTATAATTTCTTAAAAATTAAAAATCAAAACTTAGTTTGTTGTGTGTGTCGTGTTTGTGTGTCTGGGGCGCACCCCTAATAAGTCTCTATGTAGGTCAGTAAAAGGGTAAAAACATGTGACCTGAAGCTGAGCTCTAATTGGCTGGTTTCAGGACTGTGCACCCCAAACCCTCCCACTTATGTTGTAAGCGAACCAGAATAGTTTTTTTATGTCTTTGATTGTCTTTGTTTTCAGAGTCTCAATACCACGTTGCAGATTGCCATGTAACTGCTAGATACAGTACTGATCAGTGAAAGCAAGTGAAATACCTTGAGATGAAAGAAAATATGATTTTATGCTTACAAAATCACCCTTTACAAGGCGTTCAGTTGAAGAATAAATAAAGGATTAAAGGCGCAAAAGAGGATGTTTTCGCCAACTGAGAATCCAAAGACCCTTACTGAGTTTTTGAAATGAGCGCATGCGTAAGAACAGCCCCCCTCCTTCACAGTTCATATCTAGGGAACACCTTTCAAAACTCGTGCACGAGTATTTAAACACGAGTGTTTGTTTACCACCGGTATATGCTGTGCGCGTCAGTGGATTCATTATGTGAAATTATATGATAATAAACACATAAAACGTAACGTTAGATCAGTCGACGCTATCCCATTTCAACCAGCATGTAGCAGACTGGTTACGGCCTTACAACTACAGTACAAGAACATCATCAATATACCTGAATAACAGTCCAACAATAATTATTACACAAAGAAAGAATAATCACTGTTACCTGTCGAGGAGAATTTTTGCGAACTGCACGTCTGTCTTGACACCTCTCTGTTCCTTCATTGCTCTCCAGCGTTGAAATGTTTCTCTAATAATGACTCTGGTTACATTACGTTCCTCTGGCAATTTTCTCCTCTTCTCAGCGACTTCAAAAAATCTTTCTTTTGCGTCCTCCTTCGCGTTTCTTCTCTACCATGGTGCAAATTTGAGGAGGAAAGCAGAAGCGACAAGGAAAACAAACCGAAACTAAAGACAAGTTTCATGCGCATGCGTCCCTGTGTAAAGTTACTGGAGCCCACACGTCTCTCACAAGTAACGTAATGGCAGTGATTGACAAGCCAGAGGGCCAATTGTTGACGCGATGATTGCATCAACGATTGACTGATGTTTTTAAGGCCCTACCTTGTGCACAGATGATGTATATTAATATTATTACTTTCAGTGCACCTAATAAATAGTCTTTTATCTGTTAGTAAAGACAGTTTCAAGTAATATTGCAAACATGTATAAAACAAAACATCCTCTTTTGTGCCTTTAAGTAGCTTGGACCAGATTGAGCAGCAGGAAATTATAATGGTCAAGTTTACATGCTTTTCCAGGATTTATGGCAAACGGAGTTGGCTAACGTTAGCTGGATTCTATGTAAATCAAATGTCTTTATTATATCCCTGTTTGCTATTTATAAGTCTGTGTGATATAGGCTACTGGACAAAATTTTGTGCCGCATTTGAGCTGCCTTGCGTGGACATGATGCTCAGATAATCTGGTATTTTCCATGGCTTGGTCAACTTTGTTGCAAGTACTGGGCTGTGATTAGGCAAATGTACTGTGTGTGTGTGAGTGTGTGTGTGTGTGCGCGCGTGTGTGTGTGTGTGTGTGTGTGTGTGTGTGTTTATTTATAGTACATTTATAGTACATTTATTTAATGATTTAGTTGACTTCAACAGCATTTTAGCTAAGCAGTAATGATATTTATCACCTGCAAAACGGCTATTTACAGTCCTGCATTACTACAGTAAAAGTTTAAATTCAAGTTTGTATGCGCCCCCCCCACCAATTTTTTTAGCATCAGCTGCCCCTGGTTTCGCAATAACACTTTTGGTGCGCACCATTGTCCATTTCAAGACAATTTTTTTTTTTTATTCGATGGGAGGATTTGAACACCTGCGAACCCCACCCGAGTCCGCCAGAAAAAGGTGGGCTGGGGTACGGTTTTTGTGAACTGCGGTACTGATATGAACACAATCAAACTAAATCAATCCGCTATTAATGACGCGTGCCGGCGTTTTGGAGCTAATTAACATTGATGACGCGTTCTTGTGTATATCTGGGAACGAATGTGACGCGCTGCAATCATAATTTCTGTTCACTTTCTGCTTGCTTCCGCAATCATCTGTGGACAACCCACTTTCTTTTGTACAATTTAAGCACTTTTGCAGCAGAAAGATAGAAGTGGGTTTCTGTAATTTATTCTTTGATAACAAAACCAAAGGTTAACAATGAGGATACGAGCAATAATGTCCATTTTGGCGCTTTCTCTTTTATATAGTAGCTGCTGCCTAGCAACATCAGTAAATGGCTGCAGCTTGATGACGCAAGTGTACCGCGGTTCAGAACAAAATATTATAATTTGAACCAAGACCACCATGGGAAGAGGGTTGGGGGACAATCGAACTCGGGTTCGGACCAGGCAATCGAACTTAATATAATACCACCCTTAGTGTACTATACATAGCTTTAATGATTTGGGTTTGGACATAATATTAGAGTTTATGTTAAGATCTCCGACTTATTTTTGTACTTTGACAAATGTGAGCTCAGTTAGAAACTTGTTAGGAGGTACATCCCTGTGGCCTTTTCCCAGGAAAAACTGAAGCAGGTCACTTAAGCAAAGGTTCTTCATTTTCTCAACATTTAATCTAATTAGAGATAACTAAGAATTTTCTTTTTCATGAATTAACCCTTAGTGCAGCGGTTCTCAAACTTTTCGCGTATGCCCCCTCATCCGTTGGCGCTCACTCCCACCAAAGAAAATTCATGACATAAAACAATCTCTAACTTTGAATTTTAATTAATCAAAACATATTAAATAATGCAATTGCTTTGCTATTAGTTAGCAGCCTTGTTGTTCTAAGGTTTAATTACACAGAATTTATGATAAATGAATGTATTTTACAAAATGTCATAAAACTGGGCCCCCTTGGCAACATCTCGCACCCCCCAGTTTGAAAATCACTGCCTTAGTGAAACATTAATGTCTAGTCAATATGTTGAGATGATAAAAAAATCATTTTTCATCTTTGAAGGGCATGTGATTGAAAAATAGCAGCTACCCAAAAAGAGATACTGGATCAATACTCCACAAAAACGGTTAAACAGTTCTATAATATATCAATTAAAAGCTACTAAACAAAAAATAAGTTAATATGGTTAAGAGAGTGTACCATTATCTTGCCTATAAGTGAGTTTATTTTTATTTAATTATAATGATTCATTTAATTTGTGTCACAATGCAATAGGCAAATCTTTTTTAGTACGTGTTTACTTTTAACCTTGACTTCAACATCAATGCATTGTAACACTGTGAGATTGAAACAATATTTCTTCTTGACATGAATCATTTTCCCAGTCATCTGTATCTATTTTATTCATCTATATCTATTTATGCGGCCCATAGATACTGAGGAGAAACTCAACTGGAGAGGAGCATTTTTCAATTTAAAAAGGCTCAAGGAATATTGTTTGACTGTAAATGTTGAACTGGAACTAAGTTAGTATGTATAACTGGTTGTGTAAAAAATATTATTTTGATCAAAAATACCATAAACAAAAATACCCAGACGTGACATCACTTGCTTATCTTTTCAGACGAGTTCAGTCGACTGTGTAAATAAACAGGTAGAGAAATAAACGTACAAAAGCTGTCTCTGGGACGCTACCCTTTAAAAAGGTCCAAATATGTAAAGGTCCTAACGCATCTTTTACTGTAATGTAAATAACTACATCCCAAATATAGCACTACAATAAAAATGTATGCAATATATTGTTACTGTATATTAAACCATATCCATATATTAAATCTAAAATAAAGAACGTCACACCAATTTTAATTCTATTCATACAGCAACACATTTTTTAATAGTTTTATCACAAAGACACATACTAGAAGAAAATTGTATTTAATTACAGTAGACAATTATACCGGTCTATTGTTAGGACCCTAGTGACGCATGGCTTATGAATATATAGCCTTTGTCCAGGAGGCATGGCTGAAATATGTCATTTGAAACCGGACGCCTACATGCATTTCATAAATTCTGAGCTCATAAAAATTATTTGTAGCTGAAAAATCATTAAATGGAACAAGAAAAGAAAATCGAAGGACTCCAGCATATATGAGATTCTTTTTGTATGACTAATAGACAATGAAACTCCATCGATTTGTGGATTTCGTGGTTGTAAAGAATTTTTGGTTTAACCAGCATTGTAGATTCAAATAAAATACTGTAAACGCTACTTTTCCAGGGTTGCCACTGCAATGCCGGTTCACCGTACTGTTTGTCTTCTCACAACAGTCTTTGTAAATTGTCTGCTGAGCCCAAGCATTACTAGCTGCATTTAGACGTGAAGGTCACTTTAGAAGGGGTCACATAACAATCGCCATTGTAATGTATCTGTACTCCTCCCAGGGTTCATTCCAAGTGAACAACAGGCCAGAGCCAAAATAACTTTCTGGACAGATCCCGCATGGCAGGCATGTTTGAAATACATTTAACAATGATCACCTGATATAGACTTAACAGAGCTTGTGTTGTTATGCAAAACTGGAGCCATTTATACCCATGACCAACACGCACAGTTCTTGCCATCTGTGGCAGGTTGAGGTTGGCCATGAAGAGGACTTCGTATTAAGTTCACAGAGGTGTCAAAGGGAAGCATTAAGGGGGGAACGGTCATTGAAATGGATGTTTTCGAAATCACTGCCTTTTAAGTTTCATGGATGGTTGATATTGTTCTTTTAACCATGAGCTACTGTCACACTTTGTACTTAAGTGAATATTTCTGGAGTGAAGGAAGATTTTGAGCTTCTATTAAAGCACGTGCATTGAAGTTTTGACTACAAAAGAACACACAAACATATTGAACATTTCAATTATTTTTGCCCGCAGGAAAAGATTTTGTTGACCGCACGTTGACCTTTTGTGATAATATCCATCTCTATAGCAGCCAGGGTATGCTGTCAGGATAAGTTGTCACAGTAGGAACCCCTCATTAAATAGCAAATTATAGGCTTTTCAGCAGATTTTGACAAGTACACACAAAACAGTTCATTAAAATGTTCAAATATTAAACCATTGTTGGCCAACAAAAATGTATGAGTTTCCTCTTTTCCTTAAAAGCAGTTCAACATGAATGCATGCATGTGGTTGTATTTTATTCACTTGTTTAGACACGAGTTAAAATTATGATTGCATTTGAGTATTGTTTGGATGACACACAAAAACAATCCTAAATGAAGACTGAAACTAATATTTGGAGACACCGTGTGTGACAACTAGCCCCGGTCTCCACATAATAATTTGCCCAAAAATGTCAAGCTCTGTTTCCTGTACAGAAGGAGTGAGTTTGCTTTTTGCAAACCTCTCATTTATAAATGTTATGCCACAATTCTCTATAATTGTAGGATTTTCAACAAAAATATTGGAAAGCACATTGTCCACAAATCATTAAGCAGAATGTCTGTTATAATAAATCCTGAGCTCCAACATAGTATTTATCAAATACATTTTGGGTGTTTTTTAGATACATTTACAAAAAATAATAATATGCAGTACTGTGCAAAAGTCTTAGGCCACCATGCTACCATTAGATTTGTTGTTTTTGCAATTGTATCGTGATCATATATAATTATTTCTCAGTCTCTTTACCAGAAAATACAGGAAATGTGTATGTATTATTAAAAACAGTATACAATTATAAGCTGAAGTGTCAAGTATTTAGGGTAGAAGACAACATTTAGTCCTGAAAATTGTTTTGTTTTTCACTTTGTGTACATATTTCCTGTATTTTCTGTTTGTATCTTAAAAAGAATAAAAAATAAATATGGATGGACAATAAAATTTTGCTAAAACAACGAAGCTGGTGATGGTGGCCTAAGACTTTTGCACAGTACTGTATTTATTATATCGAACATATAATTTATTTGCAGTTTATGAAATATCTCATTCATCATTAATGAATTGTTTTACATGCGTGTTGATATGAGGTTGCAATGTGAAGTAGATTTATCTGGCAGCAGAAAAGGACATATTTGCATGTTTATTGTATTGGGTTTATCAACAAGCACTCTAGATTTCAATATATACAGTCATGACATTTGACTGATTCATGCCAGAACAAAATTGGGGCTCCATTTCACTCTTGTCTTATAAATTACAAATACGGTATTTGCATATTCATACACGCACGCATGCACAAACACACGCACACACATACAGTGGCACAGGTCACAAGCACAAACAAACACAAGCTTACTGTAACAAATGTTGTGGCAGGTTTTGACAACCTGTAAGTCCTCAATGCTTATAGGAAACACAAGACCACCGCATTGCTACATGGACTGACTGTATTTATTGTCACATACAATTCAACAGTTCCTTTTAGGCTAATTTTTGCTTAGACACTAATTTAGGTAATGGTCCATTTTGTTCATTTATAGTACACAGTATATGTTTCAATGATATGACGTTAATTATTTTGTGTTCGTATGGTTCAATTAAATATAAAAGGGTTGAAATGGTTTTATTTCATTTTGAAAGAGTATTTGGGGGATAATTGCAAAAATGTTAATGTGGTGTAACCGGTCTGTGTCAATTGGTGTAACTAGTATTTTTATATAAATATATTCACAAAAAAATGTGGAAAAAAATATAATCACTTAGTTTAGGGTAATATTATTTTTTTTACATATATTTTTACATCATTTGTCCAAGATTATTTAGAAAAAATAACTGTTTTCAGCATATGTCAGGACAAATATTACAAAAACGCATTAAAATTTACATTTAGAAATAACTAATAAAATTATATTTTAAAATGATTTTTTTTATGATGATGATTGCGCTTACATGCCATCAAGGTGGATAAAATATTTAATATTTCTCATTCTTTGGCGCAATTGGCAGTTACAGTACACCATTTGACATTTTCAGGTCCATTCAGTCTTAACTTTTTTTAAAAATGTGCAAATGTAATTATTTATTGCATAAAATTAACCTAAATACACATCGAATATGTGCATCGAAATAAACCTGATTCATGCTTTTAAAACAATTTTTTTATATTTTAGAATTTCTTATCTTGCTAAACCGTTTTTGTCACTGACCCACATACACACACAAATACACTGTATACAAAATAAACTGTTCTGAAAATACATCTTTTTTTGTAAAACTCATCCAACCTTAATTTTTTGCCCTCTTTCGTCCTTCTTTGTGATTTAAAATAAAGTTGATTTTCAATTAAGCACAGCAAATTGCTTTGTCATGGATTGAAACACTAGGCCAGGCATTGTTTGTTTAAACTAACAATAAGCCACATAACAGCTGATCTTGTTTGTCAAGCTAACCTCAACCCCTTAAGTTGAATCAGCTGTGACTCCAAACATTTATAACACTTATAAACTGTAGGTGGTCATCATGTGAATGGACAACTTTTAGTACCATTTTATTTTATAAAAAAAACCTAAAAATCTGGACACATTGCACTCTTAAAAAAGGTGCTTAAAAGGTTCTTCATAGAAATAATACTTTAAAAAATTTGGTTCCCAAAAAGCGATTCAGTAAAAAGGTTCTTAAAAACCTGTTGATAATATAAAGAACCACAAAGATCGTTTTGTAAAACCCCAAAATGGTTCTTTTATAACAATTATGAGCAATTTTCTAATCTTTTTTGGGTGGATCTGCACCCCATGCATGTTGAGATTGCATTGATGATAATTACTTTTTTTGCATATGCAGATTAATCTTTTTGCTAATTATGTTCTTAATAAACAATGGTTGACATGGTGTCATTATGTATAAAAAGATCTGAGAAAATGCTCCTTTCGGGTGACAGAGTTTTTGACCTGGATGTAATTAGAGTTCTGCTTCATTCGCTGGAGAAATTATGTTCCTATTACTTTTAAATTGGCAGAAAATTCATCATGACTTCTGCATATTACAGATGAATGTTGATGATCTCTTGATGATGATTATAATCTACCACTTCTGGCACCATTAATGCAGGCAATAAAATGTATCTTTTGCATATCTTTAAATTCTGAATCATTATCATTCTGTAAAACGCACAGACACGTACGCACACACACACACACACACACACCTCAGTGACTGAGCTAAAGCTTTCAAATGGAAATGTGCCTGATTGCACTCGATTTAACATCCTGTTGTTCCGATTTATCCGTGAACAGCTGAAGACCTGGAATCAGAAAAGATCTGTCATGCATTCTGACAAATCCAAGCCCAATCCTTCACAACAGCATGTGACCTCATTTGTTTTTCAATGTCTCCAAGCTGGCTCCGAGTGTGAAGACGAATCAAAGCAATAACACTGGATTTCGAGCCTAATGATCAAACTCTCCATTCCACACGGCCCTGTACAGATGGAGGAGAGCGTGTGTTATGATAGAACAGTGTGTCTTAAATAGAATCCATGAGGTACGACCTTGTATGGCCTTCCTCTTTGTATTTGGCACCATTCTGGGACAGAGGGGGTGGAGCACACCTGAAAGGATGAGGATAAATTGCCCCCCAGCACCTCTAAGCTCTGTACCCAGAGCGTGTCTGACCCTGTGTTGTCTCTGTCCCTCTGTGTCGCATCTTAACCCTCATCATGGCCCCCAAGAAGAAGGAAGAACCCAAACCAGTAGCTGCCCCTAAGCCCCCAGAGCCTGAACCCCCTAAGGAGCCTGAGTTTAACCCCGCTGAAGTCAAGGTTGAAGTTACTGGTGATGCACTTCGCCTAATGGGTCTTAATTGAGGTTAATCAGGGAAGATGATGTATTTAAGTGATAGATATGCAGCTTGGATTATTGCATATCTTGATCTTTGATTGATACTGTAATCTCTAGAGGACAAAAACTTTACAAAACATTTGCGAGATGTTTTTCTCCAATTTTATCAGTATGTGTGTTCCCTGGGAGTCAAACCCAGGACCTTTTGCACTTTTAATGCAATTCTATACCAACTGAGTTATAACATGAGTTAAATGTGAATTTTAGACATTAAAACATATAGAAAAGACATCACAACAATTATTTTCCTCCTTTTTTCAACATTTACTTTACCTCCTTATTTTTTTAGCATAAACCTAACCTAAATTTGTTACATTTATGCTAAACTATTATTTTCTTCTTATATTTGCTATACAACTATAGTATGGAGCTGGCAACACCATTGTCGCGTTCGATTGGTCGGTTACATGAATTGTTAATACATTGGTTGCACGCTTACGTTTACCTTAATTTTGAGTAGTTATATTTTAACATAAACCTAACTAAAAAATATTCAATTCATGCTAAAACAATCATTTTCCTTCTATATTTGCTATACAACTAGTATGGAGCCTGCAACAGCATTGTCACGTTCGATTGGTCGGATACATGAATTGGTAATACTTTGATTGCACACTTACATTTACCTTAATTTTGAGTAGTTATATTTTAGCATAAACCTAACAAAAAAAAATTTTAAATTTATGCTAAAACAATTATTGTCCTCCTATTTGCTATACAACTATAGTATGGAGCTTGCAACAGCATTGTCACGTTCGATTGGTCGGAATTGGTAATACTTTGATTGCACGCTTACATTTACCTTAATTTTGAGTAGTTATATTTTAACATAAACCTAACTAAAAAATATTCAATTCATGCTAAAACAATTATTTTTCTCCTATATTTGCTATACAACTATATTATGGAGCTTGCAACAGCATTGTCACGTTCGATTGGTCGGTTACATGAATTGGTAATACTTTGATTGCACACTTACATTTACCATAATTTTGAGTAGTTATATTTTAACATAAACCTAACTAAAAAATATTCAATTCATGCTAAAACAATTATTTTTCTCCTATATTTGCTATACAACTATATTATGGAGCTTGCAACAGCATTGTCACGTTCGATTGGTCGGTTACATGAATTGGTAATACTTTGATTGCACACTTACATTTACCTTAATTTTGAGTAGTTATATTTAAACATAAACCTAACTAAAAAATATTCAATTCATGCTAAAACAATTATTTTCCTCCTATATTTGCTATACAACTATATTATGGAGCTTGCAACAGCATTGTCACGTTCGATTGGTCGGTTACATGAATTGGTAATACTTTGATTGCACGCTTACCTTACCTTAATTTTGAGTAGTTATATTTTAGCATAAACCTAACAAAACATTTGTTAAATTTATGCTAAAACAATTATTTTCCTCCTAAATTTGCTATACAACTATGGAGCTTGCAACAGCATTTTCACATTTGATTGGTCGGTTACATGAATTGGTAATACTTTGATTGCACGCTTACATTTACCTTAATTTTGAGTAGTTTTATTTTAGCATAAACCTAACAAAAAATGTGTTAAATTTATGCTAAAACAATTATTTTCCTCCTATATTTGCTATACAACTATAGTATTGAGCTGGCAACACCATTGTCGCGTTCGATTGGTCGGTTACATGAATTGGTAATACTTTGATTTTACGCTTACCTTAATTTTGAGTAGTTATATTTTAGCATAAACCTAACAAAAAATATATGTTCAATTTATGCTAAAACAATTATTTTCCTCCTATATTTGCTATACAAAAATGGAGCTTGCAACAGCATTGTCGCGTTTGATTGGTCGGTTACATGAATTGGTAATACTTTGATTGCACACTTACATTTACCTTAATTTTGAGTAGTTATATTTTAGCATAAACCAAAAAACAAAAAAAATTCTATTTATGCTAAAATAGGGTGACCATACGTGCCATTCTTCCCGGACGCGTCCTGCCAGGATTTTTGTGCGTGTTCCAGAAGTCGTATTTGTTGACAGCATATGCCATTCAGTTAAAAACATAAAACATACAAGTGTAGTTTCATTCTTACCTTAAAATGTAACGGTTGCTTTTCTGTAATATTAATAATAATTCTGTACAACGTATGTGATCGACAAATATGACTTCCGGAAGACAAACCCGAAATCCTGGCCAGGACGCGGTCAGTAAGAATGGCACGTATGGTCACCCTATGCTAAAACAAGAAAAAATACAATCTCTAAATGTTTTGCTTTTGCTAAAAGTCTCTTGTTTTAAAGTTGTCAAGATATTTTTTCTGGTGAACAAACAAAAATGCTTGAAGAACAAAGGGAAGGTGAGACACAGCTGCTCATGACCGAGGACTTTAGTTGCTCTTTTACAACAGCTTGGCATCTTGGCTTTATTCCTTGAAGATTAAAAAGGACAAAAGTTGTCTGTTATCTTGACATCGGTTCCCCTATCGAATTTCCCGAGGCCAAATGTGACCTTCTCGCAAAGATAACTGCTATGCTTTTGTTGGTCTCTTTGATGTCCACCAGCTATTTTTGAGCAACATCAGAGACCATGTGACAATACTGCGGTGCATCCAGGGACAACTTGCTGTTGAACAATGACTGTAAATTCCAGGATCAGAGTTGACCATTGCAGATATATTTGGCATTGTGTTGCGTACATATTTGTTGAAGCTCATAATTAATTGGAGAAGCAGATCGCACTAAACTAAACAGTTGTCAACGTTTGTTATTGTGCAGATTCAGTACTCATCGTTCCCACGTTTAAATGTTTTTGCAACTCAACATTTTATGTATTTAGACACGGAAAACATACAAATACAATATACTTTACTATATCACAAGTAATACCCAGTGGTATATCCATTTCCCAACATTTAATTTCTTGCAGATGGAGTGATTTTTTGTTTTCATGGTCACATAGTGGAAAGTTGACCACATTGCTTAGGTTTCAGAAGAGCCAACACAACAAAAGTGATTTTAGTGGTCAACATTGCCCACCCAACACACACACACACACACCGTTTCCATAGTCTGAAATCTTGGTTATGGGAAGCGTTTATATACTCCAAACCATTGAGGTTTAGGCTGTACTGTATGTGATTTTCATTATGCTATTTCACGGACCACCCATAATGTGCTGTGATTTCTGTCTCTATATTCTGTATTTTGCAAAGATGTAGTGGTATGAAACAATGTTTATAATGGCTGGTCTCTGATGACCGATAATTATAATTTGCATCTATTATTTTCTCAATCCCACAACATTGTTTCCATCATTCTTATGCTTTGTGCTCCACATATACAGGGTGAATTCAGGTTTTTGACAGTTGTTTTGCTAATTGATTTGCCAATGTCAAAAGTAATCCAATTTGCTTTAATTCAAATTAAACAATAAAGCATCTACCACTACTTTTATGTATAAGACTATAGCCTACTTAAAATTAAACTGTGGCATGACAAAAATGCGTAATTATACGTTTTTGTCTTTGTGAATGAGGCTTAATATTGCCAGTAACATTTCCATTAGGCTATTCAATCTCAATGACCAAGTCAGAATAGCAGGAATCATATTTAGGTGCTCTATAAAAAGTATCTTGTCAGTGTTATGTGTTTTAACAGCGTTAAATCACTGTCTAAAAGTTTCCCTGACCTGTAACACAGTTCACCCTGAAATGACAAAAGGGGTGTCGGGTGTACAACCGCGAGCCCACACCAAGGTTGTTAACAGATTTTTTTAGACAATGAGTGATGGGACAAACGGCTTGTGTAACCCTAAACAGTTGTTTCTGACGGGTGCGCCCAGACATTTGACATCCGTGGGCGTCTGTAGGGTCAGGGTGGTGGATAGGTGTCCAATAAAAAAAAACAAATGGCACATTTTTATCACGCAGTCATTTTATTATCTTCTTTGTTAAGCTTAGGATTTTGGTCATCTTTTCTTTAATAAAGAAGAAAAAAGATCAAATAATACTGGATTCCTATTGTAATGCAATTGTTGTTGTATTTTGCAGGTTGAATTTACTGCTGAGCAGATTGAAGGTAAGATATCAGATGCTTGCAATTTGTTAAACAACAAATATGTATATGTACACTGTAAAAAATAAAAAATTTTGTTAAATCAACTCAGATTTACAAGTCATGTCAACGGAGATGAGTTGTCAAAACTTATAAAATATCGTTGAGAAAAGTCAACTTCATTTTATAAGTTATAACAACTCACCTGTAGTTATAACAACTCATCTCTAGTCAAGATAAATAATAGTTAGTTGAAATGACTTGTAAATCTGAGTTGATTCAACACATTTTTTTACAGTGTATTTAAAATAATCAGTAAATGTCAGATGATTTGGGGTAAAGTTGGCCACATTTTTGGTTCTCCAAAGAACCCTTTAGTTAAAGGTTTTTAAAAGAAACCATTTATTTTTAACCTTAGTATACACTGAAAAAAATAAAGGCTGGATTTACTTAAAAAATATAGTGCATCATTTTTGCATCCATTTTTTACGCAAGTATTTCATGGAATTTTAAACAATTTATGCTTAAAACTTAAAATTATGCACTATATTTTTAAGTAAATCCAGCGTATTATATTTTGTAAAGTGTATTGTCAATCCGTTTTCACCAAAAAGTACCTTATATGCAACAAAATCTTTGCATTTTAAAGCTTCTTTACTGAACCATAGCCCAACAAAAAGCATTTACTGTTTATCTGAAATGTTTCACTATACTGTCATAAAAAATACTTAAAATGTGTACCCTAACTATCACTGGAGCTGGTACCTTTCCAAAAAGTCACAGAAAAATACCGATTAAAATGCTTCAAATATAATTTAATACGTTTCGACCTTCAGCTCTTCATCAGGCCTGATGTGACCTGAATGTCAAAACGTTGTACTATTCAATTATATTTGGAGCATTTTAATCAGTGTGCGGCCTTCTTTGTTGTTATTACAGTGATTTATTATCCCTCGCCCAGCCCCTGAACCCAATTCTGTGTGATTTGGATGTGCAGACCTTTTTGCATTCTTTGACCTTTCCAAAAAGTACAGCTTGGCACATAAAGAGTTCATATTAATATCTCAAAGGTACATATTGGTACCATACACTGTACATAAGGGTATGTTAGTACCTTTTCAAAGGGTACTGCCCCATTGACAGCTGTTTGCAGTTAAAATTGATTTATTAAGATTGCTTGTGTTTGGTGAAGCCCAAACCCCAACACGGTCCAGCAAACTTTAAACCATCATCGCCTGTGGCTTTGAATTCCACTGAGACATGAACTTACAACCTGCTGCTTGGCAAACTGCATGGAAGGGTTTAAGAGTCCCGCTGATGTCCCACTGTCTTCCTTTCTGTAG
Organism: Misgurnus anguillicaudatus; assembly: GCF_027580225.2. NCBI lineage: Eukaryota > Metazoa > Chordata > Actinopteri > Cypriniformes > Cobitidae > Misgurnus > Misgurnus anguillicaudatus. The sequence goes on along the minus strand of NC_073338.2, from coordinate 37,168,873 downwards.
ATTTCAAGGATGCCTTCCAGCTGTTTGACAGGACGCCAACCAATGAGATGAAAATCACCTACGCTCAGTGCGGTGACCTGATCCGGGCTTTGGGTCAGAACCCCACAAACGCTGAAGTCATGCATGTCCTTGGCAAACCCAAAGCTGAAGGTGAGCTCCTCACTTCTCCTAGTTCACAGTTTATTGATCCATAACAAAATCCACAATCGTTCAATACTGTATGTTCTTCCACCTCACTGTCGTGTTGGCAGAAATGAATGTGAAGATGTTGGATTTTGATCAGTTCCTGCCCATGCATCAGCACATCTGCAAGGCCAAAGACCGTGGGACCTTTGAAGACTTTGTTGAGGGTCTGAGGGTGTTCGACAAGGAGGGCAATGGAACAGTGATGGGTGCTGAGCTCAGACACGTCCTCGCTACGCTGGGTAAATGCTAACAATGATAATAAGAATCATAATAGAAATCTTCAACAACGGCAACTTATTTTTCGAGGGTGCACAATGTGAAATTCGTCACAACATGTATGTAGCCCATCATGTGTTTGGCTTGTCATTTCAAAATATGTGTTTGGCCCATCATGTTAACTTATGTGCATCACGTGTGATGTGAAAATACGAGGCTGCTGCAGACACGTCTAAACTGTTTATGATAAAAGAGACGCTTGCGTTTGCCGATACTTGCTTAATCTCATGTGTAATCCGAGTTTAGTGTTAAATTGTCTTGCGTGTATTTTATGAACGTGAGCGTCTCTTTTATCATAAATCCTTTCCACGCATGTGCAGCAGGCTCGTATTTTGACACATGACGCAACAAACACATATTTTGAAATGACGAGCAACACACATGACACTCCGAACACATATTTTGAATTCGCGCCCCTCGGAAGAAAAGTCACCGGCCGCTACTGCTCAGAGTCCTGTTCTTGATTGCGTACTATGTTCTTGTTGACAATTTCATGGCAATTCGTACATATTTTGCGAGGTACACTAAAAACATTGCAGCATGAAGTTTAAACAACTTAATTCAATTCAACCTACATTTTTAAGTTTTGACTTTTGATAAGTTGACATAACTTAGAAAAAAAGTTGAAATTGTTTAACTTAATTTGTTAAAGGCAGGGTGCGCGATCTCTGAAAGCAAATGTTGACATTTGAAATGACCTAAACAAACACGCCCCTACTCCAATAAAATCAGGACAACCTGATCTCACGGAAATCTGTGTTATGGTCACGGAGGGTTGTATCACTTTGTTCGTGGCCATGTCGCGGAATTCAGCTTTTTTCCGTGAAGGGACCACGGATGTCTTTTCGGATGCCGTGTCATTTTACGTCATTTTGTGTGTTTTCTCGTTGTATTTCCTATTTTCTTAACATTGTCGCTTGGGGTTAGGGTTAGAATCACTTTCTGTTAAATTATTAGACATCCTAACCCAAACCCCAACTCCAACTCCAGGCAAGAATAGTTTGAAAAGAGGAAGAAAGACATGTAGAAACCAATACATAAAAGTACATCCTAACGCAAACCCTAAGTCTAACCCCAACCCCAAGCGACAATGATTTGAAAATAGGAAAAAAACTACGAGAAAACAATACATAAAATGACACGAGAAATCCGTGGGAGTAACACGGAGAAAGGCTGAATTCCGTGACATGGTCGCGGATGGGGTGATGCAATTTTCCGTGACTATAACGCGGATTTCCATGAGATCATGTTGATTTGGACCTTCTTTTGATAGACCCGCCCCATACATACGCAACCCTTGAAACAATGTCGCATAATAGACATGCCCATTACTGCTGATTGGCTACAAGCGTTTTGGCACTCGGCCCGACTCTCAAAAAGCATTTCTCAAAAATCGTGCACCATATAAAATTTTTACAGTGTAGCTATACGTATTAATTGAGATTCTTTCTAATTTGCATGTTTTGTATGATTTGCTTTAGCCCATGTGACGTTGGGTTTAGGGGTGGGGTTAAGGGTGGGATATATTTATGTTTATTTCTAATAATTGGTTATTCATACAATTTTTACATATAAACCTATCAAATATTTGAAGAATACTATAACTGGAAAAAGACAGTAAGATGAACTGACACTCTAGTTGCACAAGATGGGGCATGAGGAATCAATCTTGTCTTGAGACCAACATGCTGATAACCTGACTGTGTGTGGTCGTGTCTGCTTGGTAGGTGAGAAGATGAAGGAAGATGAGGTGGAGCAGCTGATGGCTGGACAAGAAGATGCAAACGGCTGTATAAACTATGAGGGTGAGTTTGTGGACAGCATCACAAATATGCATATATAGCATACAAATGTCAGTGACCTTATACTTTACTATCAGCAGAGAATATAACTGTTGACCTCTAGATGGCAGCATTTACTAATTCTAGTTTTTGGAAACCATAGGGATCATAAATATGATTGCATTTATATTAAATGAAAACAGCAGCAATCACAGTATTACCTTATTGACTTTATGTAAAATACGTAGAGACTAGAAGCAGAATAGTATATTAGGTACATATGACTTACTCTTCTTTCTCTCTCTTTTTTTTGGGAAACAGCTTTTGTAAAACATATCATGGCTGGTTGAACAGGTATGGCAAATCAATCTCAGACTTGCATGTTAGTTTTATTTATCTATTAGTATTTTAATAAACAATTAATAATAAATATTTTTTTCTTTAAGTAATTTAGAATTCTTTTCAACAGACTTTATTTTTTCTTCTTAAGATTATCAAGACACATCGATCGAGGATACAGAATGATGTCAGTTGTTTTGTTTTGTTCTGTTTGTTTGTTTTTAATTTTTTTTGTTTTTTGAAAAGCCCATGCGCTGGTCCACTGCCATGGGTCCACTGACATGATCTGTCTCTGTCCATCTTTCAAACGTTCCTTTTTATATGGCACCACAGTCTGTTTCGCCTAAAGTGACTCCATCATTCATCACGCCTGTTCTTTATGTGAATCAAAAGTTAAATAAATTATTAAATGTCATGCTTAATTTAAACAGACGCCTCTCTTTCTCTGAATCCTTTTCATCATTTATGTATAACATCATCACTTGTAATAGATCTGCATTTAGGGGAGTGTCTGGAGAGGTTTATAAAACGTTTGGCTCACATATGCTTTCACTAACATGTAGTCTGAAGCAACACGTCGTTTAATAAGATGATGCCCAGGAGGAGTGAGTAATGTGGTCACTGGCACCAGAAGTCAAGCACTTCCCATTAAACCAAGTCGGGGAGAAATTAGCTTCTGGTAATGAAGTCTGGCTTTAATAGCTTGCTATAGATAGATGAAAGAATTTAGCAATTAAAGGGACACTCCACTTTTTTTGATTTTTCACATTTTCCAGCTCCCCTAGAGTTAAACATTTGATTTTTACCTTTTTGGAATCCATTCAGCTGATCTGCGGGTCTGGCGCTAGCACTTTTAGCATAGCTTAGCACAATCCATTGAATCTGATTAGTCCATTAGCATCGCGTTAAAAAAACCCAAAGAGTTTGGATATTTTTCCTATTTGCAACTTGACTCTTTTGTAGTTACATCGTGTACTAAGACAGACGGAAAATTAAAAGTTGCGATTTTCTTGGCAGATATGTCTAGGAACTATACTCTCATTCTGGCGTAATAATCAAGGACTTTGCTGATGTAACATGACTGCAGGAGGCGCAATGATATTACACAGCAGCTGAAAATAGTGCCCTTCAATGCCAGGGGACTATTTTCGGGCAGTGAGTAATCGGGTTGTTAAGTCTGACATCATGCGCCGCTTTCGGGTCCAACCGCTCACGTGAGCCTGGAGACTGCAGTGTATACTGAGAGTTTATTAAAATTTCACCCAAATGTGTGATATGAATAAATAGTGCTCATTCGACTGTTTAAATATGCTATATTGAAATCAGTGGAGGTTTGGACCCTGAAACAATATTTACTTAATTCATCACTTAAACACCGGATATCACTGCGCCTGCTGCAGCCATGTTACAGCAACAAAGTATGGTCCTAGCCATATCTGCCTAGAAAATCGCAACTTTAAAGGTGCAGTGTGTAAATTTAGTGGCGAGGTTGTGAATTGCAACCAACGGCTCAGTCCACTGCTCACCTCTTGCTACGATAGCTGCCACCGGACAAACATGTCAACCTTGGAGACAACTTAGTAAAAAAGTTTGTCTGTAAAGGGCTTCTGAAGAAACATGGCTGCACAAAATGGCGGCTTCCATGTGGGGACCCTCGGTGTATGTAGATAAAACGTCTCATTCTAAGGTAATAAACACATAACAGTTCATTATAAAAAGGTCTTTATACACCCCTGATAATATAGTTTTGTATATTGTTTTGCATTTCTGTCAAGAGATCCTTTTAAAAATTACACACTGCACCTTTAAATTTTTTGTTGTTCTTAGTACACAGTGTAACTACAGAAGAGTCAAGTTTTAAATAGGTTATTCTTTGGTTATTTTTTAGCGCTATGCTAATGGTCTAATCAGATTCAATGGATTATGCTAAGCTATGCTAAAAGTGGTAGCGCCGGACCCGGGGATCGGCTGGGTGAATTTCGAGACGGTAAAGGCCAAATGTTTAGGGGAGCTGGAAAATTAGCATATTTTCGAGAAAAGTGGAGTGTCCCTTTAATAGAGGGATGGAAAGCCACATTACATTACATTACAAAAAGATGGCACAGGCCAACACAATTCGTAAGTAGTAAAATGGCGGATATTTTCTGACCTCATATTGTACAGTCAATAAAAAACCTTGGGAACAATTGGGTAAATATTTTTGCAAAATATGGCTTAAAATGTTTTAAGAAAAGGTCTTTCATAAAAATTTATCATTGCAATAGCATTCAGTCATTTTTAATCCCAACCTAGTGTAAGTGTCAGCCACGGTCAAATCTGCATACAATATATAATAAATAAAGTGGAGCATAGCCTACTGTAATGCTATAACTCTTGACTCTTGAGTAAAAATGGCAGGTGTTGAAGGTGCTGTACTATTTGACAGAATGCAGATTTTAAAGTCTCAAGAGCTTTTTCAGAAACAGCATTATTACAAGAAATAATTTTTTTTCACATCTATCACCCGTCAGTCTGTGCACTGTTTCCAATCAGGGTTGTCTCATGTGTAAGACCAAGCAGTGAAATTCTCATTTTCAGTGGCAGTGGACGTGACTTTCTTGATTTAACACTCTTAAATTAACTCGGCTCTTATGGACTCTGTCTACCACAATCCTTCAGTGGTGAAGTAATGCAGTGTTCCATTATCCAATCCTCAATGTCTCTCTGCACATGATGTCATTTAATCACTTAAAGTGAACTTAATACACCGGCTTATTTTTAACCCATTGTTGTCTCGAAAAAGGATGAACCCTACCCACTGGGTTGTAAATTTAACCTATGCAGGGTTGTTTCAAGACAAAATTTGTGGTTGTTTTAAAGGGATAGTTCACTTTAAAGTGAGAATTCTGTCATCATTTACTCGTCCTCATGTTGTTCTAAACCTGTGTGAATTTATTTTTTCTGATGGACACAGGAGAGGGTATTTTGAGAAGTGATGGTGGAAACACAGCAGTAGGTGACCATTGACTTCCATAGTAGGAAAAATATTTTGGAAGTATTGTGATAAATGATGAAGAAAATATTTTGATAAATGATGGTAAGAACACAGTTGACGGTACCCATTAAATTCTATCATATTTTTTTATTCCTACTATGGAAGTCTATGGTCACTTACTGCTGTGTGTTTGGCATCATTTTTCAAAGTATCTTCTTTTGTGTTCGTCGGAGGGAAGGAATTCATACAGGTTTGGAACAACGTGATGACGGGTGGGTGTTGACAGAATTTTCATTTTGAAGTGAACCATCCCTTTAACCCATTGCTGGGTCAAATATAAACATTTTCTGGGTTAATTTAACCCAACAGTTGGGTTTGTCTTTCTTAATTCAAAGTGTACAGCACATTTTTGGCCATATTAATTATTAATACACTCTCAAAGAAAAAGGTACAAGGAGGTATACAAGTTGTCAATATGGCTTTACCTTTTCAAAAAGTACACTTTTGTACCTAAAAGGTGCATATTGGTACCTCAAATGTACACATTGGTACCTCAAAGGTACATCTGTTTATCATAGGACCTTTATAAAAGGTAAAGTCCAGTGACAGCGTTTGTACCTTTATATCTGAGAATGTATAAATTAATTATTATTTATTTGGTATATTGCAAGCGACTAAACATGCTGGGATGTTTCAACCTATGGTTGGGAACAATATGTACACTGTAAAAAATGTGCTGTAATTATGCAGCTGGTTGCCAGTTACTTACTGTAGAAGATAAAGACTGAAAATGTTTCATGTTCATTTAACTTTGAACAAACTGTTGCCAGTAAATAACATAAATGTAAAATCTACAGTAAGTAACTGGCAGCTAGTTGCCAGTAATACTGTAATTTCTAAAGATTTTTTTTTACAAGTGTATGGGTTAAATAAATCTAGAAAATGATCTTATTTGACCAAACCATGGGTTGAAACAGTTTAAATTGCCTCTATATCTTTTTACTACAGTACATGAAAGAAATAGATTGGCTTTGGCCAAGGCAGCTGTTACTGCGTTATTTATAAAAGACACTAGATGGCAGTAATGCATCGTAGACAGACTTGACTTAAGTGACCACAGTCGATTTTGGCATTTCGTTCAAAATGTTTTTTTTAAATGCTTGAACAGAAATAATTTATTGAAAATATGTAGGCATTACAACCTGATGTCATCAGCTATTAGTGAAGCACAATCTTTGATTGATTATAACATCCATTTTACAGAATATAATATAGGTTTATTGTCAGGTGTGCTTGCAGTATGCACAATTAAATGCAACAGCAAGACACATAAATAAAAATAAAGAAGAAATTATAAAGCTATTAAAATTATTAAAACAACTGGGCTTCCTAGGGCTGGATAAATTATTTGCAGGGGTAAGGCACTAAAATCTAAATATAACATATTGTCAACATATTACGGAATACTGAAATTGTATGCCTAATTTATTATGAAAGATTATGATTCATTGGATATTGCAATTATACTAGTAGTCAACCACACATACCCCCAGTTTTACCCCCAGTCCGACACCCCTGGGCACACAGACAAAAGAAAATTTAAAAATGATTGGCAAAATGATTTCTTTTTTTACAAGAGTTACCTTTGAGTAAAATAAAACTGCATTTGTTATGCAGAGTAATGTTTGCTTATTCATTTTTTAAATATTACAAAATGATAAATTAGGAAAATCAGGGCAACTTTCATTTTAATATAACTACAGCAACATTTACTGTATGTTTGGCCCACGGCCCTCAGTCAGGTTTGATTTTTGGCCCTTGATAGGTAAAAGTTTGGGGCACCCCTTATTTCAGGGTTCCCACACCTTAGTTAACTTCAAATTTAAGGACCTTTCAAGGACTGTCCAGGTTCAATACCCTCAAATTCAAGGACTAAATGTGGGGACACATTTCAAGTGAGAGCAAAGTTACATCGTGTTACCTTTTAAGATATATTGTCACAGTTCCCTTTCGAGGGAACTCACACTGCATCACTGCGGTGACACTTTGGGGACGCCTCTAGGGGTAGGTGCGTCTGAATGTGTATATCAAAATCAACCAATGGTGAGACTTAACGACAAAGACAGGGTGACGCGAGAGTCAGGAAGTATATTGCCAAAGACAGCGTTACAGGGACGCAGGAAGTATGGCAAGAGAGACACAGCGTCTCGTTCCCTTCTCAGGGGACAACAGTTTCTTACGTAACCCGAGACGTTTACATGTGTCAAACACAACTATGAAAAAAAGCATTTTGGTATGAATCAACATTCGCATACAGAAGATATAAGCATTTAAAGCGAACAGTTAGCACACGTGCTTAAAAAGTCTAGAATTTTTATGATATTATCCTACACTACACAGGGAATAATATGGATTTCTTGCATAAAATAGATTCAAGCACTTTCAATGACCTGTATCTATGTATGTATATTTTCAAAAACTTTCCAGGGCCTTGAATTTTTTCCTCAAGATTCACAAACATTCAAGGATTTCAAGGACCCGAACCCTGTGATTTACAGGCTACTGTAGAAAAATGGCGGCATAAAATGGTGACTTTCATGTAAGGGACCCGCGGTGTATGTATAAAAACAGCTCATTCTAAGGTAATATTGGTTCATTATGTAATCACTAAATCGTCCTAAAATGTATACATTGCACATTTAATATAAAAACTCACTTTGTACATTGTCACCGTCAGACTATGCATATTGTAATTTTTGCTCAGACAGTGTCTTATAGGCCTTTCTCAAAAAGCAAAACTGTGGGCGTTAAATGCAGTGTTCAGCATTCCCAACTTGTTTCGAATGAGATCATCATCCGGGTACTGGAAGTGTATTCAGTGTTATTGGAATTTTCAATGAGAATGGCATATAGAATAGCACATAAGTACTGTATGAGATTTGGGACACACTTCCTGTCTTCACACTGTCGCACTGAACCAAGCGTGCCGCACAAGCCCTGAAAAGTGAAGCCAAAACGTCTCGACCGCCCCCCAGTGACCGGTCCCAGTATAGGTAATAAAGCCCGCCTCCCCATGTTATTCAATGGGACTTGAGACCAACTAAAAAAATTAATTAAACTTCAATTATCTTTTTTCCGAAGTTGGTTTCTGTCATTTACTGTAGTTTTTATCACGCTAATGTAAATTCAAATGTTTGTTTTTAAAATAGGTTTGTGTTTAGTTAGTTATTTAATGATATAAAAACAGTGGTGTCACGTCATGATTGACAGCTGTGATGTCGTGTGATATGCGCATTCTACGAGAGCGAGGGCGGGGTTTTGACTTCGCCTTCCCTTCCTGCTCACTACTGCGCAGGACTGGTCCCGAAATCGCTATTGCGCAGACTCAAGACCCAAGATGTCAGCGCCATATCGGGACACTGGCGGCTTCACTTTTCACCAATGGAAGAGAGCGAACAGGCGTCGTCCATCTTTTTTACAGTCTATGCACTGAACACACAAGTGTGTGACATCACCAGTTCCTTCCTGCAATTTCACAGTTTTGCTTCTATTATGTGAGATCTTCAGGTGTCCTCTTTAATCCACAAAGGCTATTGGCGTTTTCAGTCAACGTCTTCACACTGGTGTATTGAAGGGTTTAAAGCACATAGAAGTGCCTGCTGTGTTTTGGTCTTTCAGTTGATCTAATAAGTTTAATAGAGTATACAGAGTGAATTAGTGGTAAATGGATACATGCCTGGATTTGCCACTTGCATTTTGCAAAAGCTTACATTTGGGGATTTTTAATCTGAGGTCCACAGTGTACCATTAACTGCAATGAGATTATTAGATTTATGCAGTAAACAGTTTTTAAATTATGAAAAAATACTGTATTTGGAAAGATCAGAATGATCTCACAAGAATTCATATGTATTTTACGAGTTTAAGGGCTATTTGTATGAATTTGTACAAAGTAAATCGTACAAAAACTTACCAGCATCATTAAAAAACACATTCCTAACCTTGCCCCTAACCCCAACATCACAGGGCAAATGCAAATCATACAAAAATATACAAATGTGGTCGTAAGAATTAGCCACCTCGTAAAATACGTACGATTTGCCACGAGATAGCATTAGAAAGATCTGCTTACAGAGGGTTCACAAGTGGCTTTTCATGTTTTAAAAAATTTAAAATCAGATGATTATTTAACAAACCTCTAACAGTCAGAGTCTAATAAAAGTAACTAAGCATGATCACGTCTTGTGACATTTAGTGTCATTAATATTAGATCTGGCACGTCTTGCACCAGATTTCACATGAGATGGAGGGCTTATTCTGTAAACAACTTAAATATCATTCTTTGGTTCACAAAAAAAAAAAAACACAGATACTGTATAATATTAGAAGACAATCCACATAACAGACCAAATGTTTTTGTCCTTCTTGGAGCATGATAGTCCCCGTCACGCTCAGACAATATGTTTTAGTGTATTCAAAAAGAGCATGTAACATTAAACATAATGTAAGAGTTTCAAAGGTTTGGGCTGACTGATGACAGAATGTTCATTGTCTTTTAAATTACATCCTAAAATAAATAAAACTTTGATCTGTACGCAAAAAAAATCACTAATCACTGAATCCCTTTTTCAAAGTGTGTTTCAGAAAGTCTGAACTATCTGCAGTGTCATCCTGACAAAAATGAACTGCAGTATCTTTCCACTGATGTTTACTTGCACTGAGGTCTAAAGCTCTTATTAACGCATATTAACTTCTTAGTTAAACTCCTTCAGTTTTAATACGGTTTTCAGGCTTCTGCATTACGCTTTGGGTCACTGAAGATTTTCTCAGACTCAGGCAATGCCAAGGATTTTTCTCTAGTACTAAAATAGCTTCCAGTTGCAATTAATATAGACAAATGATGTTTAATGGCCATGAATGGAGCTTCACTGCAAGATTTTTTTAAGTTAATTATTTTCATTTTCTGCTTTACAGAAAACTTTACACTTTAACCTTATATTTTAATGTACAGTTTTCTTTATGTTAACATAGGTATCCTGAACAGATTAACTACATTTATTACATACATTTTGAATGTATTCAATAACGTCTGTACACCAAAAGTGTCCATACATTGTATCTATTATTTTATCATTAAAAATAAACAAATATCCCTTTTCACTATTTTGGAAAAAAATATTTTTTATTTTTAGACAAATCCATCTGATCTCTCGAGAATACGGATTGTATAAGTTGCCTAATTCACATAAATTCATACAAAGCAAGTCAATAATAAAGCTCCAACTTCACAGCACTGAAAAAAAGTAAATTTCTTTTGCAAATTTTTGCACTCATGTTTTTCAAGTAAATTTTACACTTGTGAAATTAAAGGGGCCATGGCATGAAAATCTGACTTATCCCATGTTTAAGTGCTATGATTGGGTCCCCAGTGCTTCTATCAACCTAGAAAATGTGAAAAAGATCAACCAAGTAACTTAGTTTTGGTAAACCATTTTCTGCAAGCATGTGAAAAAATAGGTTGTTGAAATTTGGCTCTCCTTATAATGTCATAAGGAGCTCTTATTATAATAATATTGCCCCTTAATCTGTACTATCCAACCACAGCACTGCCATTTAGTGCAAAGAGGGAGAGAGAGAAAATAATTCACAGTACAATTGAGTTTCAACAAACCACCATCATTGTGATCAGTGTTTGCACTTCATCCTCTCATTTGCATTTTAAAGGACACACCCAAAACGGCACATTTTTGCACACACCTACATAGTGTCAATTTTAACAAGCTATAATAAATTATTTATATGGCATTTTGGGCTAAAACTTCACATATGTACTCTGGGGACACCAAAGATTTATTTGACATCTTAAAAAAGTCTTGTGACATGGCCCCTTTAAAAACAATAAGTAGAATTTCCTTAAAGGGGTCATATGATGAAAATGTTAGCATTGCCACTTTGTAGGTGTGAGCAAAAACAGGTCATTGAAATTTGGCTTTCATTATGATGTCATAAGGATATCTTATTAGAATAATACCGCCTCCTTAATCTGAACTCTCCAACCACTGCACTGCCGTTTAGTGCAGAGAGAAAGAGAGAGAAAAGAAGGACTTGACAGCACAATTGAGTTTGAATTACAACAAACCACCATCATTGTGATCAGTGTTTGCACTTTATCCGCTCATTTGCATTTTAAAAAACACACCCAAAACGACACATTTTTGGACTTGACAGCACAATAGAGTTTCAGTTACAACAAACCACCATCATTGTGATCAGTGTTTGCACTTCATCCGCTCATTTGCATTTTAAAAAACACACCCAAAACGACACATTTTTGCTCAAACCTACAAAGTGGCAATGCTAACATTTTCATCATATGACCCCTTTAAGTTTACTAACTTAAGTTAATTTTCTTTCTTACAAATTTAAGTGGAATTTACATGATACAATTAAGTTGAATTAACTCAATGTGTTCATTTAGAATGACTTAAATTACACAATTTTTGTGTTATTTCTACTCAAATCTTGGTTAAAAACAAAATTATTTTTTTATATAATTTACTAATTTTATTTAGTTAAATTTACTAAGGCGGATAATAATTTTTCTACATTGAGGGGCGAAAGAAAACCTTACAAAAGCATAAAAATAATATTTGGTCGGTCAACGCAAGTGTGCAAGCAAAAGATTTTGTAGAGGAAGAAGTCATTTTTGTGATTTATGGTTTTCTACATAAAATCATCCTACATAATGTAAATATAACATTGAGATCTTTAATATTGAATGAGTAAGACTATATCAAAGATTGAAATCAAACTTTGATGCTCATAACCTCAGAATTAGTTTAAGAACTTCAGCCTGGATTTCACAGACAGGGTCACAACAGCTCCACAATACCGGTGTACACATTGCCATGAGATTGCATTGGTTAAAGGGATAGTTCACCCAAAAATGAAAATTCTGTCATCATTTACTCACTCTCATGTTGTTACAAACATTCTTCAAAGATTTTTTGAAGAATGTTTGTAATCAAACCTATCAGAGGCCCCATTGACTTCCATACTGTAGTATTCTTTTTTCTTACTATGAAAGTCAATGGGGTCTCTAATTGGTTTGGTTGTAAAATTTTCCTTCGTGTTCATCAGAACAAAGACATTTACTGTATACAGGTTTGTAACAACATAATATTGGGTAAATGATGACAGAATTTTTGGGTAAACTATGGCTTTAAGTGTGGTTTAGGTGTCCAAATATTTTGAGGGGCCACTGTAAGTGTTATGTATATCGAGTGAAAATCTTGTTTTTACTTACAGAACATTGCCCTTGTTTTTCTTTAGGTCACTGAAAGTGCTTCAAATTGTCACAGGCCATTAAAGGCTATAGCATCACAACATCCTCTTAATCGTGGTTGAAATAGAGCTCGAATACATTATGCTCCATTTGCTGCCTGGCCAAGAAAGACTTTCGCAAAGTGAAGGAGTTACATAATCTCCCACTCACCCTCAGGCTGTTTCGAGATAAATCAGCTGCTGGCATCTGTACAGTTTGTGAGTTTAATAGCAGCTTCACATTACTGCCATGAAATCCTTCTGAACGCTTTCCCCATAGACTTCTATACATGCAATATTTAACTACACACAAGAATAGCTTTTGCACACTGATGTTTAAATCACTGTTTCCTGTTTTAATGAACAGCGTGTCATTAAAGATCATTCCTTTAAAATTCATGACAGGAATTCGTACTAATGAGTACTGAATACAAAACATGAGTTATGTTTTAAGAGACAGACATGTTTTATCTTTGAACTGAGAAGTGACATTAATGTAACATTTATGTATACTGTTCAAATCCTCACAGTTCTCGTTCACAAAATTAAGGCATTTATGGCTTGTAATGAATTAACTGAATTTGTACAGTTACAAAGTACCATATCAAATGAATCAAAAACACATACTGGAAAAATAATAAAACTTTCTTAAATACAAAAAGTACATTAGATATTTTTATCTTTGGTGGACATATTTACATAATTACATCTGATCAAAATGAGTAAAACTATCAACAATTTCATTCAAAGGTATCAAAATTACATAATACAGTGCAAATTGTTGTGCAAAACAAATACTAATATTGAAATGGAAAACGCAATAAATCCATTTTGAATAATTTCTGCAAAAATGTGTTTTCTATACTAAGAAAGTGACAAGATGAAAACCAGTATTTTTTGTTACAAATTTTCACATAGCATCTTTAGGTTATAATAAAACTACAAATTCAAATCCATAATTTGATTTTCAAAGATTTATTAAAAAAACGAAATTATTTTTTTCCCGCAAAATAATATATATAATTATGCATTCATCTTTGCCATGTTATATTCATATAATTGACTGGTGGTATGATTTTGCGTAAATGTAAGAATTTTAAAATGGTGTTTATCGCGTTTTGGAACCAAACTCTTCAAATACACCAACTCAAACCATGTTATTAACATACACAAGATGACAGAAGTCATGTTTCAAATACATTTTAGTTAAAAATTACTCACTTTCAGACTTTTCCATATATAAAATATTTACCCCAATAGAGGATATTTTGACAATTGCAGTATCCTTACTCCAAACACACACACACTATACATTACAATGAGAATATTTTGACAGATTACAATTTAACATGAATAATGGTGGTTCAGCTTTAGATAATTCATATAATATAGGTAAATAAAGAAAAATGAATCAAAACCTGGTATAAACCTGGATTAAGTTGCAGTCACAGCTGGAAAATTATTAAAACAAATCTCAGGTGCATCAGGTGACCAGAGTTGAAATGCTGATACAGTTGGCCCTAACTGTTTTTTTTTGTCATCATATAATTATCCTATTATAAAAAGTGTAAATAACAACAGCAAAAACTTCTTAAAGGTACAGTTCACCTCAGAATTACAATTATTAACCCATATTTTACTCACCCTCAAGTCATCTTAGGTGTATATGACTTTCTTTTTTTAGCCGAACACAGTCGGAGATATATCAAACAATATCCTGGATTTATTCGGCTCCATAATGGCATCGGATAGTGCCCCATTTTAAAAGCTCCAAAAAGCGCACATTCATGAAAAACCTAACTAATACAGTTATTAAATATCTTCTGAGATGAAGCAACAGGTTTTTATAATGTTTGTTCAGAGTTCAGTCTCCAGCAACCTCAACTCTTTCATGAACATGTCCCTAAAGCAGGGGTGTCCAGACTTTTTTGTGTGGTGATCTACTTTTAAAATGATAAAGCCGACAATATCTACCTGCTAAAAACACAGTTAAATTTTTTAATAACACTTTAAATGCGTGTTAGGACTATACTGCATATATCTCTGCATTGAACTTAGGGTTGTCGCCATTACTCCATTCTTTTTGAGGAGTTTAAAAAAAATCCTTGAGTACATGTCGAGTACTCCTTAAAATAGCGGTTTAGTGAAACAAACTAGAAAATGACAACAGTATCAGAAGCATATCTATCCCTCTCTCTCTTGTTCGTTCGCTCGCTTGGCGCAACGATGGGGATGCCAGCTGAGGAGACAATTGTGGCTATTTCCTCCCACGCCTGTTTAACCGACGCTGATTTGGGCGGGTTTCTCCTATCCCCATACAAAACAACTTCTCTGTCTTTGACTGCTCTTACAAGAACGTCGGTCTCCTCGGCTGTGAACCGCTCCTGGCGTGCGCCTGGTAAATCCGTCATAATAATAGCAACCCGCCATGGAACTTGCGCCCTTGCATTTAAAGGGAATGTTGGATAGCGTTCTGATTGGTTTATTTGACGTTACGTCCAAACCACACCTATGATTAATGAACCTACTTCAGACCAACCCCTTATTGATTTGCGCCTGGCGCAAGAGTTATTTCTCCCGCCGGGAAAATAGCAACAGCGCCCAAGATCCGCCCACAAAGTCACTTGCGCTTTGCGCTTCGCAATTGCGTTTCAGATCGTTAAAATATGGCCCATTATGTCAATGCATCCTTTGGCACCTTTAAAGAAAAACGTTTTTGAATATTTAAATAGGGAAAACAGGTAAGAGATTGGTGGCTTCTAAATTCATCATTGTTATGAATGGGGCTAGGCTAAATGCTAACACATTCGCAACGCACTGTACAAAGATTAGGTGCGTGCATTGAAAAAAAATAGGTATGTATAAATTTGTCTAAGTTGAGATAAAAACCTAGTAAAAAATTTAAAAATGATGGTGTTTTCCTTTAACAATGCGGCATTATCTAACGCCGTCATAAAGCTAAAAGAGCCAGGATACTATTTAATATAACTCCAAATTTGTTTTGCCGAAAATAAGAAAGTAGCATACACCTAAGATGGCTTGACGGTGAGCCATTATGGCGCTTTTCCATTGCATAGCACCCCACGGCCTTGGCCTGGGTCAGGCCGGGTCAGCTCACCTCACTATGGCTTGGTTAGCTTTTCCATCGAGTTTAGTATCACTTCGCAGTGGGAGGGATTATAGGCGTGTCGTTATATTTGCACTGCCTGCTGCTGTGACATCTTACAAGTGAGAGTGTTGTTGTACATTCCCATACATTCATTTATTTCTCAGTCCGCCACAAAATTAAAATTGACCACCACAAATAGATGTTTGCACATCGCGTTTATTGCTTCTGTACAAACACCTGAGCCTCATTTAAGTTGCATTTAAGCATATATGTGGACGTGCGCATCACGAATGTGCAGCCACAAACTGCAAGTCTGGAAAAAACACTGTTATGGTGTTCCTGATTCTCAACCTGTGGATGTTTTTCATCGCTAAAAGGAAGTATGGGAACTTGTAGCAGAGCACAAATAACAATAAGCTTACTTGAGACAGCGCAAGCTAGCATGAAGGTAAAGCTAATCTTTTACAATATAGCGATGACGCTGGTAGTGACGATTCTCTCAGACCAATCAGTGATCTACAGTGTTTTCACATCACGTTTTGGTATCAGCTCGGGTCGCTTGGAACCCCGACCGAGGTGGTATGAAAAAAAGTCAGGTACTATGTACTGCACCCAGTGGAAAAGCCCCCAAAAGTAAGCTGACCCGACCTAAACCACACCAAACCGTGGGGCACCATGCAATGGAAAAGCGCCATTAAAGGAACAGAATGTAGGATTGTGGCCAAAACTGGTATTGCAATCACAAAACTTGTGGCTAAATCTGGTACTGCAATCACACAACTGGTGGCCAATACACAAAATGACAACATAAACATCAGTTGAGGGCTGCAACTCCACTTTTCAAATGACAATATCCTGGCCAGACTACTGTTGTCAGTGATATAAGTATTTGAAATGAAAATGATTTCTTAATGTGTAGTGACATTTTAGGGCCATTTTATGATTCATTAATATAGATTTCTTACATACCGTTCCTTTAAATATGGGCTAATTTTCATTTTTGATTCAACAAACAATTTTGGTTGCTGACACAAAGTTTGCAGAAATATGGGCTATGGAAACAAATCCACAGTTTAATGCCACAGTTTAGCCAGGGGAAGAGGCTCTGCAAACTGCTTTGGGAAAAAAGCTAAATCTCAGGTCCAGAAATATTTCTAAATTCACATACCCTTGCCTGTAAGCAACCATAAACACACAATCATGGCTGGCACAAAATTCTCAAAAGCTGTTCAAATGTAATCTGGTGGACCTTAAGGGGGTCATACCCTAAGAAAGTTTAATTTCTCTTGATATTTGATCTTACCTCTGCCCACTCTTTACTTTTCTTCTCATCTATTACTTTTCTTTCCTCCATGATCATGCACCCCACTTTCATTTCTTTGGTCATAATGTAGACTCAAGCCCGGGCTGCCGGGCACTATCATATGAGGTGATTTTGTCATGCAATGAGATAAGGAAGCTGTTCCACAAAGGCCAGACAGAGTTCACTGGCCTAAGAAGGGTCCCAGCAGGACCAACCAGCCTAAAATGGCAGAACAGAGGGATATGAACACCTGCGAGATTGGCTGAGTAACAGCACGTTCTGTTCTCCACAGATGAATTTGAATGATACCGCAGGGCTCATGGTACATTAGAAGCGTAAACAGATCGCAATCTGAATTAGAAGACATGACAGATACAGATATTAAAAAGATATAAAAGGATTTTTCTGCTTAGGAACTTTCAGGGTTTCATATTTGATTGCGTGACGGTTCAAGACATACATGTACTGTGAAGTATCAGAAGAAGAATATTAATAAAAAATGTATAACAGTATGCTTGCCGACATATTATAAAAAATTGATTAATAAATAAAACAGATGATATATAGTGACATGCCATCTGCATTTGCTCAAAGGGAAACGTTTTAGTTACACTCTCAAGATACAAAAGCTTTCACTGGGGCGTTACCCTTTTTAAAAAAGTACACATTTGTACTTAAAGAGTGCATATAAGTATCTCATATTGGTATACATACTGTATCTGGACCTACAGTAAATGGTACAGATTAGGACCTTTTTAACTCTTTCCCCGCCATTGACGAGTTATCTCGGCAATTAAAAGAAACCACTTCCCTGCCAATGACGAGAATTTCCGGCTTTCCGCAATACCACTATTATCCACCAGGTGGTCTGCAACTTATACAACCTGAAAGTAACACCTCATGTGAATGAGAAAGAACTCTGTGTATGTTTTGAGGATCACTTTGAATTTGATCTCCATCAGAAGTCCTTCACAAAAAAGGAAGCTTTTTGCTCAAAATTTTGTGTTTTTGAAGAAACCTACCCATATTTGAGAGGTGATAAAAAGAGAACTAATGAAGGTAGGATAACATGTTTTTGGTTTTTTTTGAAAGCAGAGGGTCTGTTCTTTCATTTTATATATTGTATGTTCATATATTTAAAGACGAACATTGGAAGGCATTAAACTTTTGTGAAAATAATGAAAAATGGCGCTGGCTAGCAACTTAAAAAAAAAAAAAATGCTGGCAGGGAAAGAGTTAAGGGGTACCGTCCAAATGGTTTTGTACCATTTTTTCTCAGAGTGTATTATTAAAATGGTAAGAAACGGCTGATTGAGAAGGACGTTTTTTAAAATTCATAAATTAAATTCACAGGTTACTGGAAGACACACATCAGGCCATCAGAAAGGCAAACAATCACTCTGTGTCTCGCGCCAGCGCGCCACACACTTGCAGTCCATCTGTGTGGCTGAATTAGAAATGAGCAAAAGCAATCGTGCAAAGGTCAGACTGCCGTGGTCTGTTTGATGCTGTGAAAGCTGATGCGGGTGGGCGAGGTGGGTATGGACATAGCCCTTGCCACTCGAACTCGCAAAGCATGGTTATCCTGCCAGCGATGCCAGCGCTTTCTGGCTGCGGAACGCACCTGTGGAAAAATATGCATCCAGGTGAAGTTCATCAGAAGTTTGAACTTAGAAATCAATTGAAGGAATCGATAAAAATAACATTTAGTTTCAAAGCAAAAAAAAAAACTGGTATTAAATTTTTTATGGTAACATTTTACAATAAGGTTGCATTTGTTAAAACAACTGATAGTATTCATTCACGTAACCAACCGGGAGGGCGGGGTTAGAGGTTGGAGGGCAAGATAGCTGTAGTTTACACTAAAAGGCAACAAGTTGGTCAATTTTCCATCTGATTGACGCCACAAAAATTTAAATGATGTTAATTTGTTCCTATGAGGAGTGAGGAGTGGGATTCCCGTGTTAAATATTAAGGCTCTAGCTCAAATGGAGCAGAGGGATTAATGTCATCAATATTGCAAGTTTAATCAGTAGTTGCCACGCAACCATACATCCCATTCATCCGAAAAAATGACACAAAAAGCAATTAACCACAGACTTGTCAGGCATGCAAAGTTTGGTGTTTTTTACTATAAGGATAAACTAATAGCTGTTCAAAAAGAGCAATGATAATTATGGGTCAGAAGAAAAGCAATCTTGATCGAAAAGACCTAATGAAACAAACAAAGAAATAAAGCAGGGAAATGTTTATAAATTTGTTGCCTGTCCTGCTCACTTTTTGAATTCATTGAAATATTTTGCAAATATATTTAACAACATTTCTTGGTTTTCTAGCAAGATTCCTGTTATACAGTCATATATCAGTGTTAGTTTCAGGGCCACAGGGGTTGGGATTTTTACAACATTCTTATTACCATTTGTCCAATTTCAGGTGAAGGAAGGTCAGCAACAAGAAAAGTTTTATGTTATGGCTGCATTTTAAAAATTTTTATTGTGGATAAAAATTGCATAGTAATAATATATTAAACATGCCTAATAAATAAATCATTATGTTGATACATTGTCACCACGTTTGAGTTTTTGCGACCTACAGTAATTTTACACCCGATCTTGATAAACAAAACACCTGATCTTGGTTCTACACTGCAAAAAATTATTTTCAAGAAAAAAATTTCTTAGTATCTTTGTTTTGTTTTCAGTAAAAATATCTAAAAAAATTGAAATTAAGATGCTTTTTCTTGATGAGCAAAACGACCCAAGAAAATAAGTCTAGTTTTTTAGACCAAAAATATCAAATTTAAGTGATTTTGTGCATAAAACAAGCAAAAAAAAATCTTCCAATGGGTTAAGCAAATTTTTCTTGAATTTAGATTTTTTTTGCTTGTTTTATACACAAAATGGTAAATGGACTGCATTTATATAGAGCTTTTAACAGACCTATGGCCATCCAAAGCGCTGTACCATATTGCCTCACATTCACTCCCACATTCATACACCGACGGCGGTGTCAGCCATGCAAGGCGCCATCCAGCTCGTCGGGAGCAGATGGGATTATGCCTGGCTCACACCACAGGATAATCGGGCCGAATTTACCCCGATTTTCCCCTCCCGAGAATCCTAGGGAAAATCGGGCAATGGACCTTGATCGGCTCCGAAGTTCGGCCCAGATTATCCTGTAATGTGAGACGTTTAAAAGTCTAAACTTACACCTTCCGATATGCTCTCAAGCAAATCGGGGCCGCCCCGATCTTATCAAACATGTTTGATATTTAGGATTTTAAATCCGCATAATTACGTCATTACTTTCACAATATTCATTGAGAGACGGAGATGATTGACAGCTTTCGGGACCGCGAAACAAGCTGCAGTACGGGTAGACAGCGCAGCCGGAGAAATAGTTTGTGGAAGTTAATGTTTCATTCTACTTTCATTCCGCCACAACTGCAGCTCGTTGGGGCAGACAGGCGATTTAAAATATCGAAATGAATTCCTTGCTTAATTCACGTTGTTCACTCTTTTATAAACATTATCTAAAATATCTTAAAAACAACAGAACATGATGATGGTCAGTCACATCACGCACCTGCAGCTATTCTGTGTATAGAGGAAATTTAATAAAATAAATAGGCATACACGAAATATGTTGCACTAAAATAATTAGCATATTAACAAAACAAATTTAAATTGGTATGGTGATTTTCAGTTCTTTTTTGTGACGTGCTCCACAAACGCACAGAAACTGATTGATGAAACACCGCACACTGTGAATGATAAAACGTCACGAAACGATTCACCATATAAGTGAATGGGAAGGACTGGCGTATCATATGCACGCAAAATCGGAATTTGGCGTATCTATTGCACGATAATGACACTGCGTGTCATTTGTACGCTTTTTGGTGAGAATGGGTTGGTGAATCTGATGCGCCTCATATCCAGACTTACAACGTTTCACATTAAATTGCATATTTGTCCAGAACCATTGGTAATGTAAATACTGAATTTAACACGAGACACTGCAGTGCAAGATAGAATAGATTAGAATAAAATAGAAACTACTGTCATAATAAAACTATAATGAAATTTATTTAGAAGCTCTTAAAGACCCGCAGCCTCAGAAGAATAAACAAGAAAAATAGAATTTACATAGTATATAGCTAAAAATAATATCACTGCAGAGCAGTATATACAGTGGAATTAAATAATGCAAACAACAGTGCAAAATCAAGTTTAACCAAGCATCAGTCATTTAGCAGTGTAAATGTCTGATAAATTGCATTAATATTCTCCTACACAGTTTTATAGTTATGTGTTAATAAGACATTGTAGTTCTACAGTGCCACCTTGTGGTCTGTTCTGCTTTTATTTTGAAAAGCGTGTCTTCTTCTTCTAATGTTTTACGGTGTTAAACTTCCTGTTACACGCTTCGCAATGTGGTGCTGATGCATCGTCGGAAGAACGGTAAAAAACTTGTAAACATATTAGTTGTTTATCATGTTCATCCATTTGAATCCTGTAAAGAAAAAGTTTACATTGTGATTTACTTTATTTTTGTATTGTTCGTACCTGTTATTTTTAAGAGCCTTGAACTTTGAGGGTGTGTGTGTGTGTCGAGCTAGAGAGCATGCTAGCTGATGGCAGAACTCTTTAATTAGTGTCCTTGGAGAGTGGAATGAGGTATGAAACTCAAAAATGTGTATTGTGTATTATTATCAGAAGAGATTTTGTTTGTGGAAAAAGAGAATGTCATGAAGTTCATTTGTTTATGAGTTCATCACACGTGTTATCTTGATAAACATATATATATATATATATATATATATTCTTTCTGTAAACATTTGTAATATATTGTGTTTAATTTAAAGAAGCATGTGATATTTTATTTGTCATATTAGCTTAAAAACATTGTTCATTCTATATTGGTTATTATTTTAAATGATTTACATATAATGTAAACATGATTAATATGTGAACATGATTTATGTGCTAATTATTTGTGAAACTACATAGAAACACTTTGTATTTCTGCTGTTTTTGTTGTAGTTTTCACGGTGTTCATGGTGCGTATGGTGCATGGTGTTCGTTGAGAGGAAATAAACCGACACCCGTTTGAAACTCTCTGCGTCTTTTGATTAATAAATCCAAGGGGCCGCTACAGTGAAAACTCACTGCTGCACCAGACCTGACGCCATCACATATGAGGTCCAATCTACCAGCCAGTTTACTTTGTTTGCATCCAACTCCTTCACCCAGGCAAGACTTAAAATCGACAGTACGTTAAAGGTAGAACTAGAGATGCAAAAAAGACACTGGATGCCAAAGTAGCAAAAGGACGATTTCTACACACCCAAGCTTACAAAGTGACTAAGTAAATAATATGGTATTATAAAGGTCAAAATTAACTTGCAAGCTAATTCTCAACTTTCTCAAAAATGGTGATTATTTCATGTCTTTATGAAAATGTTTAAAGTGTGAATTTGTTGTTACTGTTTTATACAAAAATCCTTTTGGATGTCCATAATCTGTTAATGCTTGACATAAATATTACTCTGTGGTAAGGCATAACTACAGCTTATAAGTGTAAATTCAGGCATAGGACAATAAAAGGCTAAATTCGACTTAAAGCAGTAGCACAAACAAACAAACAAAATGTCACATAAAGACACACCATGCAGATCCAGCTCACGTGAGAGAAAGTTTACAGAGAAAGGCCAAGAGATGCATGACCAAGACACCAAAAAACGTGAGAGAGCATTTAACAAAACCTATGACTCTTGGAAGCTGGTAGCAAGGAAGACTAGGACAAAATTAAAAACCCTCTGTTCATCAGAAGAACTTAATGAATTACAACAAGACATTCAAGCAAAGCATGATGACGTTAGCCAGCAGTATGAACCTATCTTACGGAACAGTAACACCACACCAGAGATTGTAAAGAAAATGGATGCCTGTGGTACGCTAACAAAAGACATTTGTGACCTCATAAGTAACCGTCTAGAGACTATTAATCAAGATTATAATGATCAACTTGAGAAGGAAAGGGTAAGAGAAACATTAAATAAAGATGAATATGGGTCTGTCTTTGGACACACAAAAACTGAAACGGTAATCTCAGAGTCACCGGAGAGATTGAGCAACCACTCCAGCTCAGACAGTACTCACAGCAGCAGAGTAGATGCACAAGCAGAGCTTGCGGCTAAGCTGGAACAATCAAAAGCCATGAAAGAAATCCAAGCACAGCAAGCACATCTTCGCAAGTTAGAAGGTGAATGGAAACTTAAAGAAGCAAAAATGATGTCAGAAATGAAACAAAAAGAGGTGGAAATGCAGCAACAGTTGGAACAAGAAAGAGCAAAATTGCAGCAGTTACAAGCAGCAAAAGACGTTGCTATAGCAGCAGCTCGTGTGAGAGCATATGACGGTTTTGAAGGTTTTGAGGACCATGATGAGGAGTTTAATGACAAAACTAACTCTGCTTGCTACAGAATGGAAACCAAACCTCGATTAAATCCTGATGCAGTATCATTCCAACCTCACCAAGTTGCTCCTGAAGTGATAATGACTCAGGAGTCTGCCAGTCTTGCTCAAGCAATCGCCAGCTCATTAAGCATGAACCGCTTGCCGATCCCTGAACCAACCACGTTCAGTGGTGACCCTTTACAGTTTACCGATTGGAAAATGTCATTCATAGCTCTTATTGACAGAAAACCTCTCCCACCAAGTGAAAAGATGTTTTATCTCAAAAATTATCTTGCTGGAGAGGCGCGCAAAGCTGTAGAAGGTTTCTTTTATCGAGATTCAGAGAGCGCATACAATGGAGCATGGAAAGTCTTACAAGACCGATATGGGAATCCGTTCATCATACAAAAGGCTTTCCGAGATAAGCTCACAAGATGGCCAAGGATCAATACAAACGACCCACTTGCACTACAAGAGTTCGCTGACTTCCTCCAAGGCTGCACGGAGGCGATTCCATATGTCAAAGGACTAGCTATCCTTAATGATTGCGAGGAAAACCACAAGTTACTCAAAAAGCTACCAGAATGGATTGTGCGCAAGTGGAGTCGAATTATTGTAGAGGAACTTGACACGTCTGGAAGCTATCCAGATCTTGCATGCTTCACAAAGTTCCTGAGCAAAGAGGCACGGATAGCTTGCAACCCTATTGCTTCTCCATTGTTGATAAATTTCAAGGCCAAAGATGACAAATCACCAAAGAGAGCCAAAGCTTTCAACACACATACACAAACAAAGAGTTTCGCTCAGGAGAAACAAGAAACAAACGGCAGCAAACCAAAACCACCTTGCTCCGTCTGTAAAAGTGAAGCTCATTACATCACCCAGTGTCCTGCCTTTGCAGCGAAGAGTAGTGAAGACAAAAAGCTATTCATCCATGAAAATCGGCTCTGCTTTGGGTGCCTAAGGAAGGGTCACATGACCAAGGATTGTAAGAAGCGACACACATGCAATATATGCAGCCGTCGTCACCCAACCTGCTTGCACGAAGACAGGAAACAAAGACCTGTGGAAGCAACAACGAATAGCTCCACTTCCGTAGAAAACCATGCAAGCTTGGAAACGCACAAGGTCATATCCCATTCATCAACACAACATGCTTCTGCTACCTCAAGTATTGTCCCAGTCTTTGTGTCTTCAATACAAGAGCCACACAGAGAAGTACTTACATATGCCATACTGGACACACAGAGTGACTCAACGTTTGTCCTGGATGATGTACTTGACAAGCTGAATGTTGATGCTCAACCAGTAAAACTGAAACTGAGTACTATGACTGCTATTGATACAATCATATCTAGCAAGAATGTCCATGGTCTACAAGTTAGAGGACTGCACTCTAAGAACCACATCCCAGTACAGCAGGCCTACAGCCGTGACTTTATCCCGGTGGACAAGTCTTACGTCCCAACGAAGGAAACTGCATTACAGTGGCCTCATCTCAGACATTTGGCAGATAAGCTACCATCCCTTCAAGACTGTGATGTAGGGCTTCTTATTGGATATGACTGTCCATCAGCGCTAGCTCCTCTTGAGGTCATCATTGGTGACAAAAATCAACCGTTTGCACAGAGATCAGAATTAGGATGGAGTATCATAGGCTCATCAAACCCCCACTTAGACAGACAAGGAAGTCAGAGCTTTGTGCATCGGCTCACAGTAAAAGAACTGCCAATTCCATCGGCGACAGATGTTCTTAAAGTCCTAGAATCAGACTTCATCGAGAGAACTTATGAAGATAAGTATGTGTCCCAAAATGATGTTCAATTCATACAGTTCCTCAGTGACAACATCACTCAGAAGAAAGACGGACATTATGAGATGCCCCTCCCATTCAAGGGCAACAGTCCACCATACCTACCAAACAACAAGAGGCTAGCCACAGTGCGCCTGCAGTGCCTTAAGAAGAAATTAAAGACCAATGAACAATACTATAATCAATACAAAACATTCATGGAAGAAACAATTAACAAGGGTGAAGCAGAGCCTGCCCCTACAACATCTGAGGGAGAGACGGAGTGGTATCTTCCACATCACGGCATCTATCATCCCAGGAAACCAGGCAAGCTGAGAGTCGTATTCGACTGTTCAGCCAAATTCCATGGTGTTTCTTTAAACGACACTCTACTGACTGGGCCTGACCTTATCAATCCTCTGCTAGGAGTTCTTTGCCGCTTCAGGAAGGAGGCCGTAGCGATCATCTGTGATATTGAAAGAATGTTTTATCAGTTCTCTGTCACTCCAGAATCCCGGAATTATCTGAGATTCCTCTGGTGGAAAGGTGGAGATTTGGAGAAGGAACCACAGGAATACAGGATGACGGTTCATCTCTTTGGAGCCGCCTCGTCGCCAGGATGTGCGAATTTCGGCCTGAAGCATCTGGCGCGGCAACACAAAGCTGCCTACCCTCTGGCGTCAACATTTGTAGAGAAAAACTTTTATGTTGATGACGGGCTGGTCAGTGTCCCATCAGTCGAAGAGGCCAAGAAACTGATCACTGAGTCGCAGGAGTTGTGCAAAAGAGGAGGCCTACGCCTTCACAAATTCAATTCAAACGAGGAAGCAGCCCTTACCTGCTTAGATCCCTCAGAAAGAGCAGCAACCATCAAACCTCTAGGACTAGATTCAACCCTAACAGAGCGTGCACTCGGCATTCAATGGTCGATTGAAACCGACACTTTCAGCTTTAACAGCAGCTTGAAAGATCAGCCATCAACCCGGCGTGGTTGCCTTTCTGTCATTGCCTCGCTTTATGACCCACTTGGATTCGTCGCTCCATTCAGCCTAACTGGAAAGTGCATACTGCAAGAGCTGTGTCACAGAGGCATCGGATGGGACGATCCACTACCAGAAGATATGAGGTCAAGGTGGGAGGAGTGGATAAATGGTCTTCATAAGTTGAAAGAGGTTTCAATCCCAAGATGTTACCACCCATATGACTTCCATAACATTGTTAGAGTAGAGCTGCACCATTTTTCAGATGCCAGCTGCGTGGGATATGGTGCATGTTCTTACCTCAGATACCAAAATGACAGGGACCAAGTCCATTGCAGTCTCGTGTTGGCGAAAGCAAGGGTTGCACCCTCGAAAGTCACAAGTATCCCGAGATTAGAACTTGCTGCAGCGGTGGTTTCTACAAAAATCAGTGTCATGTTAAAGGGTGAGCTTGACATAAAAATTGATGAAGAGGTTTTCTGGACAGATTCACAAGTCGTGCTTGGGTACATTAACAATGATGCCCGTAGGTTCCACATATTTGTTGCAAACCGTGTTCAACTGATAAGGGATAACAGTGATCCCAGTCAGTGGCACTATGTGGACACTGCAGAAAACCCGGCCGATCATGCTTCCCGAGGTCTTCGTGCTTCAGACATTAATTCAACAAACTGGTTGCGAGGACCGAAGTTTCTCTGGGAACGTGAGTTACATCTAACACCAAGCACTCCATCAGAATTACTCATTGGTGATCCTGAAGTCAAAACAATTCAGGTGCTTGCAACAGAAGCCGAAGACTACAATGACATCCTCAGGCGTTTGAGTAAGTTTTCCTCCTGGACAACAATTCTTAAAGTGGTTTCAAGAATCAAGAGGCTGGGCTCCAAATCGAAACAACACTGTGAGTATGTGACTGTTAAGGAGCGTGAGAAGGCTGCAGATGAAGTGATTAAGATCGTACAGCAGCAAGCTTTCCCTAAGGAGATAAAGATGCTTCAGGGTAAAAAGGAACTTCCAAACTCAAGCTCTCTCTTCCGTCTCGACCCCATCTGGTCTGAAGGACTCCTTCGTGTCGGTGGGAGATTGAAACAGTCATCGCTCTGTCACAAAGTGAAGCACCCAGTCATCTTACCAAATAACAGCCACATCACCAAGTTGATTGTGTCCCATTTCCATGCTAAAACATGCCATCAGGGTCGAAGCCAGACTTTAATGGAGCTTCGGGCCAATGGATTCTGGGTAATTGGTGGGAGCAAGTTGGTGGCTAAGCTGATACACACTTGTGTGGTTTGCAGGAAACTGAGACGACCGACAGAGAGACAGCAAATGGCCGAACTTCCCAAAGAACGCGTCGAAGCCTCGGCACCTTTCACATACAGCGGCATGGACTGTTTCGGTCCATTCATTGTAACGAAAGCTCGCAAGCAATACAAAAGATACGGCCTGATTTTTACATGTCTGTACTCTAGAGCAGTTCATATAGAAATGCTTGAGGATTTGTCAACAGACTCATTCATCAACTCCTTGAGATGCTTCATCAGTCTGAGAGGAGCTGTTCAACAACTACACTGTGATCAAGGCTCTAATTTTGTTGGCGCCAGAAACGAGCTCAAAGAAGCACTTAAAAAATGTGACACCAAGCTACTGGAAATCTTCTTGACTGAGAAGCAGTGCGAATTTGTTTTCAATGCTCCCTCTGACAGTCACGCAGGAGGCGTCTGGGAACGTCAGATCAGAACCGTTAGAAATGTGCTGAATGCCACCTTTGCACAGTGCTCAGGTCGACTTGATGACGCCTCCCTCAGAACACTGCTATACGAGGCCATGGCTATTGTTAACAGTCGCCCGTTAACAGTGGATGGAATCAACGATCCGCAGGCACTGGAACCTATAACACCGAATCACCTCATTATGATGAAATCTAAAGTGGCTCTTCCTCCCCCTGGAGTATTTGTCAAGGAGGACCTGTATGCGACAAAGAGGTGGAGAAGAGTTCAGTATCTTATTGAACAATTTTGGTGCCGCTGGAAACGGGAATATCTGTTGAACATATCCTTGAGACAGAAATGGCACTCACCTCAACGCAACCTCAAGGTAAATGATATTGTCATTATAAAAGACGATAACCTCCCAAGAAACCATTGGCAACTTGGACGAGTGATTGAAACTGTTCAAAGTAGTGATGGCTTAGTTCGTCGAGTTAAAGTGCAAGTTGGGGAGAGAAAACCTCATAAAAAACAAGATCCTCCTTCCAAGCCCTCAGTTATTGAGAGACCAATCAAAAAATTGGTGCTCCTCCTTGAGAACTGATTACAAGAAAGCAGTTGACAACACTACACACACTGCTTTATTATGCATGATATTACACACACATATAATTACACTTCTGATAGCTTAGCTTCAAGCTATTTATTTCTTAGAGTCAAGAAATCCTGTACAATTCATTTACTATTTGTGTATTTGTTCATTCATTGTACTAGGATTTGGTGGGAGTGTAAATGTCTGATAAATTGCATTAATATTCTCCTACACAGTTTTATAGTTATGTGTTAATAAGACATTGTAGTTCTACAGTGCCACCTTGTGGTCTGTTCTGCTTTTATTTTGAAAAGCGTGTCTTCTTCTTCTAATGTTTTACGGTGTTAAACTTCCTGTTACACGCTTCGCAATGTGGTGCTGATGCATCGTCGGAAGAACGGTAAAAAACTTGTAAACATATTAGTTGTTTATCATGTTCATCCATTTGAATCCTGTAAAGAAAAAGTTTACATTGTGATTTACTTTATTTTTGTATTGTTCGTACCTGTTATTTTTAAGAGCCTTGAACTTTGAGGGTGTGTGTGTGTGTCGAGCTAGAGAGCATGCTAGCTGATGGCAGAACTCTTTAATTAGTGTCCTTGGAGAGTGGAATGAGGTATGAAACTCAAAAATGTGTATTGTGTATTATTATCAGAAGAGATTTTGTTTGTGGAAAAAGAGAATGTCATGAAGTTCATTTGTTTATGAGTTCATCACACGTGTTATCTTGATAAACATATATATATATATATATATTCTTTCTGTAAACATTTGTAATATATTGTGTTTAATTTAAAGAAGCATGTGATATTTTATTTGTCATATTAGCTTAAAAACATTGTTCATTCTATATTGGTTATTATTTTAAATGATTTACATATAATGTAAACATGATTAATATGTGAACATGATTTATGTGCTAATTATTTGTGAAACTACATAGAAACACTTTGTATTTCTGCTGTTTTTGTTGTAGTTTTCACGGTGTTCATGGTGCTTATGGTGCATGGTGTTCGTTGAGAGGAAATAAACCGACACCCGTTTGAAACTCTCTGCGTCTTTTGATTAATAAATCCAAGGGGCCGCTACAAGCAGCAACGCTTATAAACCTACAATAATATTCCTGTTAGGAAGAAACAGGAAAACAAAGCATTGATAGAAATAGCCTACATCACTTAATAGTAACTCCTAAATGTGCAAAAAAAGTGATATATAGGCTAGCCAATTATATTTAAAATATGTTTTTAAATAGATGTACACTGTAAAAAATCCAATTAATGAAATGTTGGAAGGGCAAAAATATATAAGTTAAACCAATTTTCTTGTTTGGGCTTAGTTGAGTAGACATATTATTTTAAGTTTACATAAATCTGTGTTTAAATTATTAAGTGAATTGTTATTTTCAAATTCAGTCAACATTCAGAATGGCTATGTTGACTGAACTAATTAAGACAAATCTGGTCAATATGTGGACTTATGACAGCTATGTTTCCTGACAACAAAATGCTCATAATATTACTGTTATTTGGTAACGAAATGTAATTTTAAGAGTTGTTCAGGCGTGAATGTATGTGCTTAAAGTTAAAATATGCGGTCGGTTAATAAAGATAGCGTCTATTTAAAAATGTGCTCGGACACTTTCGGACGGAGAAGAGCTCCAGAAAATCACAGACACTTAAGCGCTCACACCCCGCCCAGCGCAGCCTCGCCTCGGCAAGCCCATCAGAAATCGACTACTGGCTCTAATATCTCTGTGGCGTTTAAACATGCGATTTAATTCATTTTAATTTCTTATACTTAATAATAAAAGGTTTACCGGTATGTTTTAAATCATATTTTAGGATTGCACTTAAATGATATCGCTGTTGAATGATATTTCATATCTTTCACATTTGTTATAACTGGGCTGCGTACTGCCTGCGAATTTGAACTTCAGAGCTGAAGGTGCGAGTGGAGAAATAGTCCCAATATCATAACAATCTTAAAACTTCTAAATATACCCGTGTGTGTACCCGTGTGCGTGCGTGTGTGCGCGCGCGCGTACTCGCGCGTGTGTATGTATGTATGCGCGTGCGTCTGTGTATTTTGAATTTAAAATGTTATAACTCGGAAGGATCTGGATCACAGGTCATTTCATTTGAGATCAATCCGCACGCAACAGCTGGAATCACTTACTGATTCACACAAGGAAGGACACAATCAGCCGTTTCCTCAAGTTCACGTCAGGTAAGTGTTTGTAATTAAATGTTAATTTTAGAATATATTAATTGGCAAAGACGCAAATACTCGACGTTTTTGTAATGATATTTTTGTAAAGATATATTAGATGTGTGTTTTTTTGTGTCCTAATTAAATTGGAGATATTTTTGTTAAGATAGCGTTTATATTGGTTTTGTTTACCGGACAGAGTTTAGATCTCGTTCTTTATTATATTTGGGAATTTTTTAAAAACAAACTTTATATAATACAATACTGGCGTGCATTTTGAGACAAAACAATAGCACTCATATGTTAAGAGATGTCAGTAAGTTATTTTAGTCAGTGAAAAGCCCTGTCCGAGAAAACCGCCCAATAGTGTTTAATTATGTGTGATGTCTGCCCAGCTAACAGAAAAAAGTTCTAAGAACGTTCCCTGAAAGTTTTTAACGTTCCCAAAAACGTTCTGCCAACGTTAAAAGTGTCCAGTTTTCTTGACGTTCTAAGAACGTTTTTGTGTTGTCTCAACGTTAGAGGAATGTTACATTTTACCATTTTTAAACGTTATGACAATGTCATGTGTCAATGCTCACAGTCACACAATGTTTAAAACAACAACTGTTTATTATATTGACTTCTTTGATTGTTATGTAAATGATAGAGAAACATTGCATTTTATTATATTTATTTTTTATATTTATATTATTTTATTATATTTATTATATATTATATACTCATTATATATTATATATCCACCATATGTAAGTTTAGATGTTGATGTTTTGTTTCATTTTAAGTCACCATTATTGTGATTAGTGTTCGTTTTAGTTGGGCTCTTGAGCCTTGTCTTTTGCTTGCTAGTTTTTTCCCTGGTTGTGTTAACTTCTTGTTAATACACCACATTTGTTATGAACATGTTAAGTTAGTAGTGTAATTCTGTGGTGTGGTGGTTGGTACATAATGGTAAAAAATCATTCCTAATTAATTTACTAATCAAAAGTTTATTTTCTGTCAATAATGTAAATGAGATCCAGCACTTTCACAGCAGTTTGTCATTAAAGAGTTTTAGAAACTTTGGACAAAAAACACCCGCTATTTAATTGGGACGTACAAACATCAAGAATCAGACTATGAATCTCAACCATGGTGACAATTAAATGAAAAACTTCATGCTGCAATGCATGCTGGGTACTAACAAATTACAAATCTCATTCAGGACTCCCAGCATGCACTGCAGCATTGATAAATAATGATTCTTTTTCCCAATTTTCTTTGTCACCATGGTTGAGATTCATAGTCTGATTCTTGATGTTTGTGCGTCCCAATTATACAGCAGATATTTTTTGTCCAAAGTTTCTTAAACTCAATGACAAACTGCTCTGAAAGTGCTGGATCTCATTTACATTATTGACAGAAAATAAACTTTTGATTAGTTAATTAATTAGGAATGTTTTTTTACCATTATGTACCAACCACCACACCACAGAACCACCCCACCAACTCAACATGCTCATAACAAATGTGGTGCATCAACAAAAAGTCAACACAACCAGGGAAAAAACCAGCAAGCAAAAGACAAGGCTCAAGAGCCCAACTAAAACGAACACTAATCACAATAATGGTGACTTAAAATGAAACAAAACATCAACATCTAAACTTACATATAATAGATATATAATATATAATAAATATATAATAAATATAATAAAATAATATAAATATAAAAAATAAATATAATAAAATGCAATGTTTCTCTATCATTTACATAACAATCAAAGAAGTCAATATAATAAACAGTTGTTGTTTTAAACATTGTGTGACTGTGAACATTAAAACATGACATTGTCATAACGTTTAAAAATGGTAAAATGTAACATTCCTCTAACGTTGAGACAACACAAAAACGTTCTTAGAACGTCAAGAAAACTGGACACTTTTAACGTTGGCAGAACGTTTTTGGGAACGTTAAAAACTTTCAGGGAACGTTCTTAGAACTTTTTTCTGTTAGCTGGGTGAGGGAAATTTGGCCTAATATTAACGTTATTAAGAGAATAAAGTCTTTCACCGTCAAACTTTATTATATTAAACATGTTATTTATGTATGTGTGTGTGTTTATATTCCTCTGTTTATCAAACCAGAGCGGAGATGATGTGAGAGAGGCAGACCAGAAGGATACAGAGACAGTCTCCGCTTGGACTGGCTGAGGAAAGTCTCCTAAATGGCCCTGGAGATGTTCTGACTGACTTTGGAGGCTTTTTGGACTGTTTTATGCCCTCTATTTAAAGAAGACTTAATTCTGTATGTTCAGTCTGTATGATAAGTGAATAAGTGAATAAAAAGCTTTTGTTTTTATGTGACTGAAGTTAATTATTTTGTTTACAACACCAGCATAAATTATTCGGTAAATCATTTAAAAATGTTATTAAAAAATTCCAAATAATAAATATTAATTGAAGTAACACATAAAACATTGAGTAAATACTTAAATTTTAATTGACAGAGTCTTTGCTGTAAGTTTTTAAAGATTCAACTGATTAAAACATTTTAGTTGAATGAACTATAAAGCTAATTGAGCCAACATACTTTTTTATATTTGAGTCAAATTTGGGCCAACTAAAAAACATCAATCCAGGTAACACTTTGGAGACAGAAATTGAGTGAACGTAAAATTTCTGTGGAACTAGTTACTAAAAAATAATTCATTGAGCCAACAATTTATTTTTTACAGTTTATTTAAATGTAAATAAATCTTGCATAAGGATTAGACTTGAGTTGGTGCTAGATTGTGCACACATCTACAGTATGCATTCAAACACTGCCTGCATAACACATCCTTAAAACATATCATGATCGTTGCCTCATAAACAAGAGCTGAGGAGGAGATATCGCATAGGTTTCAAAAAGAAAGCTGCTACTTTGTAAATATTTAAAAAGAAATCATAATAAATGTATCATAATCTTCATTCCTTTATATACTCTTCTCCTGAGGTGAAGTGAAGTGCTTGCTCTGGCAAGATAATCCTAATAATATCCTGTAGTGTGTGATGCACTAGGATTTTAAATTCCTGTAGTGTGAGCATGTTTAAGATTTCAGCAAAGAATATCTGACAAGATTCTCCTTATGTGTGTGCTGCAACCAGATTTCATAATCTGCCAGGATTTTAAATATCCTGTAGTGTGAGCCAGGCATTAGTTGTGTCTTGCTCAAGGACACCTCGACACTTGGTCCGGTGGAGCCGGGGATTGGACCACCAACCTTCCGGTTCGTAGACAACCTACATGAACCACTGAGCCACTTAAATTTGATATTTTTGGTATAAAAACTAGACTTATTTTCTTGAGTCGTTTTGCTCATCAAGAAAAAGCATCTTAATTTAAGAATTTTTAGAAATTTTTACTGAAAACAAGACAAAAATACTAAGAATTTTTCTTCTTGAAAATCATTTTTTGCAGTGTAGCGTAGCTTTTTATTTCTTTCACAGCATAAATCTCTGTGAAACAGAAATTATTTAAAAGCTTTTACACTGCAAAAAATGATGTCTTAGTATTTTTGTCTTGTTTTCAGTAAAAATATCCAAAAATTTATCCAAGATGCTCTTTCTTGATAAGCAAAACGACCCAAGAAAACCAGTCTAGTCTATAGACAAAAAACATCAAATTCAAGCGATTTTGTGCATAAAACAAGCAAATAAATCTGCCAATGGGGTAAGCAAAAAAATCTTGAAGGTTTTCTTAAACACTAACTTCAAGAAAAAAATCAAGAAAAATTTGCTTACCCCATTGGCAGATTTTTTTGCTTGTTTTATGCACAAAATCGCTTAAATTTGATATTTTTGGTCTAAAAACTAGAGTCGTTTTGCTCATCAAGAAAAAGCATCTTAATTTAAGAATTTTTAGATATTTTTACTAGCCTGACGTTGCCATACTCAATTCTAGTCAGAATTTGAATCTGATACCGCTCCATTGAGCTATAATTATGAGGCGTGTCTCAACCGAAAAATGCCTCTGCACTCAATTGGATAGACCTACGACCAATCAGAGCAACCGAGTGTGTAACGTATGTTGAAATTACGTCTTTGCAGCCTGACCGAACTGGTAGTTATTCGCTACAATGACACTAACATTGTGATTATACCGAGTTAGCGAATTAAGTATTTACTAAGTCATAGAGTAAGACTATCTCTTACCATTTGTACGTTAGGTGAACTTCATCCACGGCGATAGCCATTATGTTTGCTTGAAAATATTGGAGCCTAGCATGTCCCTCCACTTATTTAGCAACCACGATTCCGGGCTTCCGAAAAGAAGCTGGCAACGACCGCTAATTTTATCCATCTCGTCGTGCACGCTGAGTTGCATCGCCGTGATAACGTTAGCCATTTCAGTTGCGACCAACTTTTGCCGAATAGGACATCAACAAATGCCCTGCTCGCGTTTCTCTGTTCCTCTTTTAAAATCAATGCTCTGTCGATATCTTTTAGTACAGACTCAATGTCAGAATCCACACATCTGAACTCTACAGCGGCAGCCATTCAACACACGCGCTCTTTGGTGACGTGGTTCATTAAGTTACTGTTGATTATCTGTCCATCATCGTATAAAGCCCGCCCTGACAATTTGATTGGTTCGACCAGCATTTGTCCTAAAATAGTAGCTCCTCAACGCAGAAACCCCAGACCCATCTTCCCGTTTACAAAATCTTGTGGGCGGGGCTAAGATGGGCTGGCACCCAGGCTATATTTTTACTGAAAACAAGACAAAAATACTAAGATTTTGCAGTGTAAGCACTTTGGTTTTTAACCGCAATCAATTTCAGTCTTCATACACTGCAAAAAATGAATTTCAAGAAAAAAATCTAATATCTAAAAAGCCTTAAATTAAGATGCTTTATCTTTCTTAGCAAAACGACCCGAGAAAATAAGTTTTTAGACCAAAAATATCAAATGTAAGTGATTTTGTGCATAAAACAAGCCAAAACATCTGCCAATCGGGTAAGCTAATTTTTCTTGAGTTAAGTGTTTAAGAAAAGTGTTTAAGATTTTTTTGCTTACCCCATTGGCAGATTTTTTTGCTTGTTTTATGCACAAAATCACTTAAAATGTGAAATTTTTGGTCTAAAACTTATTTTCTTGGTTCGTTTTGCTCATCAAGAAAAAAAATCTTAATTTAAAAATGTGTAGATATTTTTACTGAAAAAAAGACAAAAATACTAAGAATTTTTTCTTGAAAATCATTTTTTGCAGTGTATATGGAAGGTCATTATGGAAAAATATTATGACTTTTTCAGTGCAGATAATGATTCCATCTGGGCTTTGAAATTGCATTGCATTTCATAAACAAAACAATAATAATATACTTTATTATATATTAATTATCCCATTCTGTTTGTCCATGAAACAGGGAAAATCCCCAGATGAATGAATGTCATGTTAGATGATATTAATATTACCAATGAAACTTTGCTGGTTGATGAAGCACACGTAATAAAATGAGTCCATTACAGAGGAGCAGTTTGCAGGCTTCTGATAAATTACTTTGCTCCTCTTGGGTTTGAGCGCGGGTGTGTCATGTGCTAAACAGCCTCCCACGCAATAATAGGTTAGGGTGGTAGAGGGCAGATAAGGTGACAGGGTGTTATGGCTGGTGAACGAGCCTGTATATTGACAGAGTCATCTTGCAGATCTTTCCATGCATGAAATTACACTTATCGTTGACTTACCTCGCCATTAAGAAAGCAGTAAAATACTGACACAAAGAATCCCTGTTGAAAAAGCAAAAACAACATTGGTTAACCAGTCATTTCAAATTAACACCAGCTAAACCATGTGACAAAAATAGGCTGCTTGCTGTTAGATTCACTGCATGTGTTTGGTTTTTAATGATAAGCAAGTAACAATAATTAACTAACATTAGTTAATTCAATAAATAGTGCAACATATGAGAAGCTTAGATGCAAAAGCTGATAAACTTTCACTGAAACGATTGTCATGTCTGAAACTTCTCGTCATGTAGATCCGGTCGTGATGCGCCAGCTGACCCCACTACGTCACCGCAATACGTCATGACGTCAAGAGGTCACAGAGGACGAACGCAAAACTCTGCCCCAGTGTTTACAAGCGTCTTGAAAGTGGACCGTTCCTACTTTGTTGTATGTCAACCGATACTAATTAATGTCTTTGTGGCAGTTTATTGTTTAAAATGGTCCGCAAATGTGCGTTTTATATATGTAACACGTGACCTCCCTACGTCACTACGCATTTACGTTAGGTCGCGCTGGACCGGACCTTGACGAAAAGTTGTGGTTTAAAAGTATATATTTTTTATTTTTCTTTTAAAAATGACAATCATTTCGCTAGATAAGCCCCTTATGCATCGTTTGGGATTGTTTATAGTCCTTTGAAACTCCGTTAGGGTTGGGTTAAGTATTAAATGTTGGGCTCTATTAAAGTCCATTAAAATGAGAAAAATCCTGCAATGCTTTCCTCAAAAAACATAATTTCTTCTGAACTGAACAAAGAAAGACATCAACATTTTGGATGACATGGTGGTGAGTAAATTATCTGGATTTTTCTTTTAAGAAAATGGAATATTCCTTTAACAAAGTGCATTAAAAGGACAACTGACACAAAAATTACGTTCAATCATTTACTCACTCTCATGTCAAGAAAATTGACACAGCTCTTTTTACCTTCAGTAAAAGTGAAAAGAACTAAACCTGTCACTAACCAAATTTGTGTTACTATACATTTCCTTTTAAAGTTAACATTAAAGTAAAAAAAAATAGTAACAGAATTTTCACTTTTGGGTAAATTATTAAGTTGCTCAAAAATATACCACTGCGATGAACATAAGAAATCAAATTATGATAAACTATGTAATATTATTGACCATTTTTCGAGTGTTACACAAACCATTTTTTCTGCACTATTACACCACAAGCTCTGTGGAAGAGCTTCATCCAAGAATAATTGGCAGATGTTACTGAGGTGTCAGCTACGGTTCCAGCCGAGGGCGGACTGTAGCGAACAATCAAAGGCTGCTGGAAAATAATGTTCTCCAGGGAAACAAATCTATTTTCACACTGGAGCACCTAAAATATTCATGAAAGCAGAAAACTCCAGACCCTAAAGTCCGTGTAAAGACAATTCAGAGAATTGTTTCTAAGCACATCGTAAATGTTAGAAATGTATTGCAGAAACGCATTACAAAGACTGTGAACCATGTACTAATAAATTGTGGAGTAAGGGGACGTGTACCCATCGCTGAAAGAGACGGCAGCTTTCCCGCAAGTTGCCATGGTTTCAGCACCGACAGCGAACATGCCTCAAGCGTTTGAGAGCAGGGAATCCTGCTATATTTTCCAAGAATTCAAACAAAATTCACATAATATTATAAATAAAATATAATAAATGGTGCTGATCTATTTTCTGTATTCAAATAGCATTGTAATATCCTATGGAATGGAGCTGTGCGGCGGATTGCATGCGTGATGGTCGTGTGCATCTTGTCGGTGGTACCGATTCCTTGGTTGGTGGTGGGTGGCCGTCGCCTAATTGCGGGTGGGGTGGCGTTTGCTGCGCGGGGCCGTGGTTCCCTTGCAGGCTGGGCCATGTCGCATACATTATCGCGGGCGATATGTTCGCGAGGGTTAGTGGCTTTGTGTGGTGGGTGCCGCTTCGTCTGGGAACGGGTGGTGGCGTTTTTAACCCAGCGGTGTGTTCTGTCCAATATTTACCCAATATAATATTAGTTTTTTCAGCAAAAAATATTTCAACACTTCATTCAAGTTACACCTTTCATCAGTATGTGTGTCCCCTAAGATTTTACCCATGACCTTTCGAGTGCTAATTTAAAGGAATTCCAAATATCATATCCCATGATTTTCTCACCATCAAGCCATCTGAGATACATATGACCATCTTCTTTGAGATGAACACAATCAAAGTTAATAGTAAATGTCCTTGCTATATCAAGCATTATAATGATAGTCGTAGGGGATCAAGTATATTCATCCTTTACAGATGTAATCCACACAGCTCCAGTAGGTTAATAAAGGACTTCTGATGGTAATCGATGTGATTTTGATATTTAAAACATATACAATAACTAGCTTCTGGTAACGCCGCCATCTTGAACTGCTCTGCTTTCCCAGGAGACTTTAGCGTAGTGAGCGTTAGTTGCCATAGGTAGCCTACAATGCATACTGTAGGGACCAATGATGCGCGGGTTGATCCGAAATGAGCGGGTACCTGCGGTCACCCGCGGTTACCCACGGATACGAGTCATCCAAAAATATTTTTAATGATATTCGGGTTGCGGTCGTTTGAAATAAAGATGCCAATTAACTATTTTAAACAATTACTACTTTTAAAAATTGCGGGCAAGGGAGAGGGTCGGGTACAATATTTATTTTTTTATTTTTTTTGCGGCCCTAGTTGCGGCCGGGTTAGTTGAAAACGTTGGTCGGGTGCGGGTTGTTTATACATTGACCCGCGCATCACTGATAGGGACGTAGTGGCGTAGTGACGAATGCAATGGCGGGGGTCACAAGGCGGAAGTCACAATGCAAGTCACAAGTTAAAACGAGAATTTTAAAGAAAAGGTTGGAGGATTTAAAGGCGGAGTGCACAATGTTTGAAAAACGCTTTGGAAAAGGAGATGGGCCAAAACACACTTGTAGCCAATCAGCAGTAAGGGGCGTGTCTACTAACCGACATCCTTGCCGGGGTTGCGTATGTGTGGGGTGGGTCTTTTAAAAGAAGGTCCAGATTCAATTGGGGTAGGGGCATGTTTGTTTAGGTGATTTCAAATATCAACATTGGCTTTCAAACATTGTGCACTCCGCCTTTAAATATAAGAGGAAATCTAGATAAATCTTTAGCTAAAACAACTCACAATGCACGGTTCTTGCGAGAGTCTTTTCTCACCAGATCATCCACCCTAAAATCCACCCTAATGACCTTGTCATATTAATTAGGATATAGCTGAATTTTCAGAGTAGAAAAACTTTCAGTACATCATTTTCCCAGCACACAGTGAAAAAAATAAATATCAAAATAACAAGGGCCTCAACTCCCACATAGCCATTAATGCAGTGACAGGCAGCTGGTGCTGAGATGTGCCTACATGCATTTCAACTGTTTGAAAAAAACTGCGTCACCCTCTTGCCCACTCATACTACTGCCAGCAAACAGCAACATATGTTAACAAACATAAAGGACTAGTCATGCTGATTAATGCAATGGGAAGTGTATTTGTACAATATCATTTGCTTAAGAAAGCTGGTAAGAAAGTGACAAAAACCTGTATTTAATTAAGAACAGATGCTTAGAAAATCTGGACTTTAATTACAAGCTGTCATACTATGTATGTGATCTTGCATCTACTTTCTTCTTTTAAGGGAACAGATCTTATTGTTTAGGGGGTGGAAAATTTACTTTTAAGTGCAAGATACATCGCTTCCTGCAACTGCTGCAACTGTTGAAACAACCAACCCATTCTAACCAAAAAGCGTACAAATGACACACAATGCTACCATCGTGCAATAGATTCCGATTTTGCGTGCATATGATACGCCAGTCCTTCCCATTCACTTATATGGCGAATCGTTTCGTGTCGTTTTATTTATTGTTTTCTGTTTTTTAAACCATTGTCGCTTGGGTTTAGGGTTGGAACAACTTTTTGTTATATAAAAATGACATCCTAACCCAAACCCCATCTCTAACCCCAACAAAAACATGGAGAAAGCTGTATATTAAATAACCTGCTTAAAAAACTCTGAAATCTAACCCTAAACCCAAGCGAAAATAGTTTAAAAAACAGAAAACAAATGAGAAAACAATAAATAAAACGACACGAAACGATTTGCCATAAAAGTGAATGAGAAGGACTGGCATATCATATGCACGCAAATTCGGAATTTGGCGTATCTATTGCACGATAATCACACTGCGTGTCATTTGTACGCATCTTGGCGAGAATGGGTAGAAACAACATGAGGGTCAGCAAATTATGGGATTTTTATTTTTGGGTGAACTTCTCTTTAAAAACTGTTTTCCTATTTGAAAGCAAACCACACACGGCACCAAAATATGTCTTTTTATTGCTATTCAGGACTTTCATAAGTGTACTTGTGCTTAAATGACATCACCTAAGAGAAAAATTTAAAGCAACTATTTCTGGTTTCATTTCACCTGCAATTTTCTCTGTCCTTTCTACCGTTCAATGAATGCCAGTGAAATACTATAAGTATTATTGCATCATCAACTTTCACTAGTGTAGTACCCTTTAAAGCTCACGTAACACACGCTGTTTCTGCATTTCTGATATTAATCTGGAGTACCTATAGAGTAGTATGACATCCTTTATATATCTGAAGAGTTTTTAGTTTAATCAGATTTATAAAAGAAAGATTAGCTTTACCGAATCTTTCCGATAACGTACGAAAAAATGAAGGAGGAGGAGTTACTACCGCAGGAGGAGCGAGTACGAGTCATGCAACACTATACAACACTGTTTTAACTTATGATTCACTACATGTTCGTGTCATTTATATAATATACACGCACCTATTTCCAACATAAGACAGAAGTCATACTTACCACGTGTAACTCGTCATGACCCGGTTCTGAAAATCCACAGCATCAAACACACACGCAAAACTCCGCTGCTAATCCGGATAATAAACTATATCCATTGTTTCCATAAGGCTGGATGTCTTCTCCTTACATCCAAAAACACACTTCTTGTTGTGCCTTGTTGAGTTTTGAAATTAAACAAAGCTGAGTGGCGTGATAAGCTGTTAGCAGCTCTAGCGTCTCCTGCTGATTGACGGGTGGGCGGGGTTTTCCGGGGGAAGTTTTCCGGCGGAAGCCCATATAAAGAAGTGATACGTATCGAAAACCCCTGAAACGTCAGTTAGAACCGTAATCAAAAAAAACTAGCCGAAACTTGTACGAACCCTGGCGAAGTGCATTCGGCACAGAAATACTCGCCCAACTGCATTTTTGACACTTTGCCTGCGTTTAGCATGAGGAAACAACTCTATAACAGTGTTAATAAGTCAGAATGCTTGAAATACCATTAAACCCCCCCTTTAAAAAGGTCCTAAAATGTACCAATTTACGTATGAGATATGTCTTTGAGGCACTAATATGAATGTTTTGAAAGGGTACAGCCCCAGTGATAGCCGGGCAGATATTTTGACAATTTTTGAAGCTGTGCTCACCGTATGAGATTCTCACCTGAAACGATTGTAGAAATGAGTTGAAATAGATAAAGACTATCTGAGATATGTCATCCTCTCCTGGATTCACAAAGAACAGCATGTACGTTATACCGAGCAACGGCAGCAGTACCAAAGTTGCCTTCACAGCTTTCCTGCGATAAAAGAGATAGAGAAGATGTGATTGGATGGGCTCACTCCTCCTGAACATACTTTTATTAACTTCATAACGGACAGTAATGTTTATGAAAATGTTATTCTTTAAGGCACATCATTAATCATTATGTCTTATTTATTTTTGATGGAAGATACAGTTCCAATCAGAAAGTCATTTGGAACAGGATGTTTGTTTCGTGTCAGAAATTCTTTACTTCATACTTGACTTGTTTTTCTGCAGTAATTGAAGGACAAGTGTTTCAGCGGCCCCAACAACAACAACCAGGATTTATAATCATTAAATGATATTACAGCCGCAGATCCTTACTCTGTGACAGTGTTAAGTACCTGATGCATTTGGCTGCACTTTCCTTTTTTCTGCTCTTAATAACTGTGTACTGGAGATGCTAGAAAACAAATAAGCTCTTTAAACTGAATCATTCATCATCCAAACCCATTCATGTCCTGGTGCCATTGAATTCTTTACCAATGAATGACACACATTTAAAATACACCTGTAGTGAACAATGAATAGGATAGTGATGGATCACTGTTCGGATAACATTACGTTTTTTCCAGAATGGCGGAAAAGCACTTCAACCTCGAGCGCACGTCGGGTGCACTGCAAACTAAGTGCTCTTCTGTCATACAATATAGTTCTTATTTTTATCTGCTTAAAAATCGCCACGTTTTATTTTGTGCCACCATACTTACTCGTGGAAGTGTTTGGTGGCTTCTAAATTCATCCCTGTTTGGACCCTAATGAATGAATGGGGCTAGGCTAAATGCTAACACATTCACGACACACTGTACAAAGATTAAGTGCATGCATTGAAAAAAGATAGGTATGTATTAATTTGTCTAAGTTGAGGTAAGAACATATAAAATATTGAAAAACGGTGGTGTTTTCCTTTAAATTTTATTTATCAATCCACCTTGGTGACCATAATTGTTTTGTAATACCTATTTTTATTAGCCAATTCACAAAATTCAGAAAAACCAAAATGAGCAAAAACTATAGGCCTGTATTTATAATATTATGAATGAAATGTGCGTTATTTTAAATGATAGATAACAGAAAACCACTTTGTGGTGGTGCAGAGATTTTTTTTAACTGCTCTTGGCAGTACAATACAATTAACCCGACAATGTGCTTGATCGAGCCTATGCACTGAAGGCTTGTTTGAAAATATAACACAATTAAACATGATGTAAATATATTAATTTAATTTAACGGATCACAGTGTTTATTTATTGGTTGATGCATGAAACTTAATATCTAATTTTTCAGACTAATTGA
This sequence comes from Misgurnus anguillicaudatus, assembly GCF_027580225.2. NCBI lineage: Eukaryota > Metazoa > Chordata > Actinopteri > Cypriniformes > Cobitidae > Misgurnus > Misgurnus anguillicaudatus. Next base: position 37,125,174 of record NC_073338.2, on the reverse strand, counting down.
TTATTATATTAATACACTGATAAAAAAGCTGAAATTTAATAGTGAATATAATCCTTGCAACTTTTTTGTGGGGGGGGGGATTATTCATAAATGTGTCCTGAAGACTTAAATGCATTAATACCAAACACCACAACAGAAACTGGAAATGCACTGCCAGCGGACTTTAGATAAAAGAGCTGACTTTATTTCTTAAATTGAAGTAAGTATTGCCTTTAGATACATCACACATCAGAAAGTAATAAATGCAGGTCCACATTTTCTGCCTTTCAAAAAATCAAAATGGTATACAGTGCAAAAGTTTTTGAAATGAAAGTTCAGAAGAAAGAAAAAATATGCTTTAAAAATAACAACAAAAAGGATAAAACACTTTTTGATTATGGAGGTACTGAATTTAGGTAACAGACTCTGAATAAAATTGGACAAATTTCATGAATAGAGCACTTTGCTGTCCAATTCCATTGGCACAAATCCTATGCTTTCAATTAAAAATATTTTTTTTCTCCATGACACCTATCAACTGTTAACGGAGCCAGCTATCAGCTGTCCATTGTGTCAAATCATGTTTGGCATCAATACGTATGGTCACTAGACAAGTGAGGACCAGTACTGTTTTCATGTCATTGATGTCTAACTTATGCCAACAATTTAAAGAGATAGCACTTAAAAATGAAAATTTTGTCATCATTTTCTTATCCTCATGTTGTTCTAAACTTGTATAAATTTCTGATTAACACAAAATAAGATATTTTGATAAATGATGGTAAGCACACAACTGATTGTAACCATTGATTTCCATAGTAGGAAAGTATTGTCAAGTTAACTATGAATTTGCGCTCAAGGTGCATGACAAATACACAAGTGCACTTTAGTAAGTGATGTGCTAAAAGTGTTTACATGGCAATGTATTGTGATTCAAATCGTCATACGCCACGTTTTAACACGATTATACTTGCTTCGATTATGAGCTCAATCGCATAATATTGGTCGAAGAATTGTGTTTACATGATGAAGTGTAATTGCAATATTTCCAAAATCTCATTACAATCGCATTATGAGGGTGCATGTAAACGTAGTCATATAGTCTAAATAAATAAATCTCACTTCTCTTGTTCATCTGGTAAATGTTACTAATCTTAGCTGTGATGTATGAGTTTATGGTCTTTACCTGTATTGTATTGTTTCAGATGTGGTGGAGGCTCTTAGCTTTGTCATTAAAATGCGTACAATGTTGAACAGGAACACAAAGTTGATCTGTTTCAAGAAAGATAAAAACATGTAGTTCATGTAAACTGTGTAATGTTGGTCAATTTCAGTAATTAACTCATTATTCTATAAATATATAAATATACAAATATATCAAATGAAAGAACAGACCCTCTGCTTTTAAACAAAAAACAAAGCATGAAAAAAGGTTCATCCTATCTTCATTTGTTCTCTTTTTATAACCTCTTAAATATGGGTAGGTTTCTTCAAAAATATCAAATTTTGAGCAAAAAACTGAAATAATTGCAGTTTTATAAATGAATTTTGTTAGATATTAGATTCAGAGCTATTATCAAAACATACACAGAGTTTAAAATTAATTACATTCGTTTTTGCTTCAGTTTTTTATAAACTGGGTAAGAGGGTAAGAGCGCCATCTCGTCGATTATAGCAGAATTACAGATTATCGTAAAAACTCGTTAGGAACGCGTCATTGGCAGGGAAATGTTTTCTCTTAATTGACGAGATAACTTGTCAATGGCGGGGGAAGAGTTAAACAGTCATTTGTATGACCTTAAATGTCCTGAAATGCCTTAAATGATCAAAAGAAAATCATTTGAGGCATGTTTTGCCCCTTTAAGTTCTTATTGTATGTCTTATGTCAATGCAATCTCATGAAAATTCATAGTTATTTTACCAGTTGGCTTATTTATATTAATTATTACAAACACATTTTTACTTTTTTGCTTGATTTGCTTTCACCCCTGTGACCTTGGGGTAAAATGCAAGGTTAGTGGTGGGGTTTCATTACTGTGATTTTATAGAAATCATACGCTTTTGAGCAATTCACTTAATGCAAATTTTTAGGAATTAGCCAACTATTAAATACGTATGAATTCCCGTGATATTAGGCTGCTTATGTTGTACAAAACTCTTTGTCTTTGGCTTACATACAGTAGTAATACTGTTCTTAAGTGCATTTGCATAAAAAATAAGATTATAAATTGATTAAAAATTAAAGTTTACACACACTACTCTGTATGTAAATAAATTAATTGTATTTATGTAAAGAGTTGATATTGTACCAAGGGCAGACCTGTCAATCAATAAATCAATCATAAAGTTTCAGCTGGATATTCTTGGTCTCTGTACACTTTCCTATTGCTGTTTATTGGATTCATTAGCAGACACAAATTGTGCTGGAATTCACAATAGGTGAGCGAGTAATGCCATATTCAGCATCTTTTCATGAAATCTGGTTTTAAAGACGTGACAGTTCAACTAAGGATACAAAAACTAGTATGAACCTGAGCTGAGAACAAAATATGAAACAAAGTAATAAAACTTACAAGAAGAACTAGAATCACTGGCCCTTGATAAATGTAGTCTATATACTTTCCAGGTTCTTTCCCAAACCAGCATCTGAAACGCAAATCAACATTTTGAGTGTGAAAAAACATAACAGATACAGAAACGGCTAAATTCAATTAACACAACTTACAGTACAAACAAAACTTTCTATGTTCTTTTGCCAAAGAATGACTTGAAATAATCTCTTAATTGTTCTCTAATATCTACATAGAAGGTATATGAGCTTTATTAAAGGAAAAAAAATCCAGGTAATTTATTCACCATCATGTCATACAAACTGTTGATGTCTTTCTTTGTTCAGTCGAGAAGAATTTTTTTTTTTTTTAAGGAATACATTCCAGGATTTTTCTCATTTTAATGGACTTTAATGGACCCCAACACTCAACAGTTTTAGGGGTGGTTTCCCGGACAGGGATTAGCTTAAACCAGGACTAGGCCTCAGTTTAATTTGGAAATGTAAATAGTTTTAACAAACATGCCTTACTAAAAACATTACTTGTGTGCATTTTGAGGCAAAACATAGAACACTGATGTATTTTAAGATATGTCAGTGCAAGTTGTTTTCAGTTTGGACAGCTCTTAAAAATGTTTTAGTCTAGGACTAGTCTAATCCCTGTCCGGGAAACCGCCCCATTATGTTTAAAATTGCAGGTTCAAAGGACTCTAAATTATCCCAAACGAGGCATAAGGGTCTTAACTAGCGAAACGACTGAACAAAGAAAGACATCAACATTTTAGATGACATGGTGGTGAGTAAATTATCTGGATTTTTTTTTAAAGAAAATGGACTAATCTTTTAAGTGCAAAATAATTCAGAAAGTTTTTTTTACATTTATAACCCTAGGATTTGCCCTTGGAATGAAATTTGAAAGGGTCATAAATAATAATGTTGAGCTCTGCTCTGACTGGCTGTTTCTCAGAGCAGTTCAGTTAAGTAGCTCTGTGTGTGTAAACAGACCTTATGTTTGAGCCTGTATCAGATGAAGATACAGATTTCAAGGAATAATCTATTTGGAGATTGGAAATGGATGTTTCTGTGGTAAGATTGTGTTTTTTCACTATGGACCTGCAAAACGTAACTGTAACGTCAATGCTCGATCTTCTGCCTAAGCGCTAGCATATAGCATTAACTAGCATATAGCCAACTTTGTTTTTAGCATTGTAACAACATTACAATTAATGTAATGTGTAATTTAATGTTGGGGCATATATCACAACTACACTCTAAAGATGGCTGGGTTATTTTTTAACCCAAAATGCTGGGTTGAGTCTGTTGGGTTGTTTTGCTGGGTTATTTTTTTACATTTTAAACACTTTTTGGGTAGTTTCAGTTTTCTAGGTGTTGGGTTAAAACTGCTGGGTTATTATGCTGGGTTGTTTGAAGAGGCTCATGTGCTTCGCGCCCTTGATGTTTGAATGTGCTCAGCAACGGTCGTCGTAAGGACAGAGTCACTGGAAGCAGTTGTTTCAAGGTAAGTTTATATGTTTTTGTGAACATTTCATGAATATAAACAAGATTATAACATTTTGCGAGACAGCAACGTGTTAATTTATACAGACTAAGACGACGGGTGTAATGTGGAGGAATGACGACTGTTACCTCAGATCGCCATTTACACAAATTGACTCGAATAGTCATTCTAAGATGTTTGATATGGCATATTAATAAAATTAATAAAATCGGTGTTACAAAATCCCCATCACACGGTTGATTACGTTAACTCATGACAATTTCTGTAAGCCTTTAACAAAGCGAGTCAAAACCGGTACCGAGTCGACCTCCGCAACCCCCACTTCGGCTTCTTGTGTCACACACGCGCAGTTTTCCCTTTCCCAGCTTAACAAGCGATAGCGACGCTGTTAAATTAAATTTAACGACAAACGAGTTGCTTTCTTGTCATTCGATATGTAAAGACAGACCGCGAGGCGCGAGCACATGTTAACCGGCGCGGCGGAGGATCACGGAGCCGGCGTCTCTGTCACTGAGGCAGGGTCAGGACAAGCAGCAAATTTACTTCACCGTCGGTACGGCAGGTAATGCGTCGATAAATTAAAACGAAACAGCGTTTCCAAGAACCAGTGTCTTATATGTATGCTTGTTCCTCTCTTTTAAAATGAAACAATAATTTAAGTGTTTGTACATGAACTTAAAAAAAACATAAACGTATTTGTTACCAAGACGGAGGCTGCATGGAAGTGACTATCGGTTAACAAACATGTATATGTGTTATATGAATTTAGATGTGTTATTGGGTCGTATTTAGTTACTATTTTATATTAATTTCATAATATTTTTGGGTTGTCTCCTGTGATTTCAAATTAATATTGACCAACCCTCTGATCTGTGGCTGATACTGTATCAGAGATGTTATGTTTTTAGCAGAGATCAGATGTGATGTTGTTTTCCAATTCTTTTTTTAGAGTGTGCAGAGTTTTAACGTCCATCCATTGATGAGGCTAGCAAGACCTTCATACAACTTCAGCCAGTAAGTATAACATTTAATAATTCCTATTTAAAATATATTGACAATGTCTTAATTATCTGCTACATTTTAGTTCTGCAGTACTTTATTCTTTATAGTCAGATCATCCTATTTGTCAGTCTGTGTGGTTTGCAGCCTTTGTTGTTGGCACAACAGTTAAAGGAGTGTAACACCAAAGTCTTATGCAAACTGACAACAGGCCATTGCATTTTTGGAAAAAAAATCTCACACGTGGTGGTAATGCAGCCAGTGATGCAAAAGAAAGCCTTATAATTTTTATAAAATATATAATTCACTTGGCCCACATGGTTTTCAGAATACTTAAATCTGATCATTCAGTTCAGACCACTAAAAGTTTTTTTGCTCTTTTGTAGATTGCAACAAATGTGGTGGAATTTCTTCTCTGGACAGAATCCTCGAAACCCTTTCCTTTCGTCCTGGCCATGGGAAACATGCAGCAGATCTCTCAATCTTTTTACTCAATCAGTCTCTCTGAATACGGAAGTAAGTTAAACTGCAATTCGGCCAAGATGGCGACGGCACGCACCGCCTACTTTAAGCTTCAAAAATGCTCTTCACAAACCAATGGGTGACGTCCCGGACACTACTTGCATATTTTTTACAGTCTCTGGTTTAAAGGCATTTTAAGTGCTTGAAAATAAATACCCCAGGCAATGTGCTTCTATGGGAATTCCTGTAGTCTGTCATTTTTCAAATGGATAAATCCTCTCCTGTTCGTTTCCTTTGTACATCTTTGTTCGCGACGAGTAACTTTAATAAATGAAGTATTTTTAGTCAAATACATTCCATTCTGTGAAACTTAAAACATTTGTTCTGTAAAAAACTTTACACATCTATGAATGATTTTACTTTTAATTTAACAATTACATTGTTTCTTTTCTTACACTGCTGTAGTTTTGTTTATGTACATTTCAGTATTTCATATACTGTAAAATTACAAATTCTGTCTTAAATTTAAACGAATTGATTCAACCTGTTACATTGTTACTTCAATGTGCATAATTTATGATATTTTATAAATATATTTATACTTGGGTCAGTAAGCAGTCCTTTAAATGATTTTGCAACTTACAACTGTAAAAATGTAAGAGTTTGTAGTTATTTTGCAGTCAAATAAACATTTATTTGCTGTTAACAATGGTCTTGATTTACAATAAAGCACATGATAAAAATAACCCAGCAAGAATAACCCAAAACCCAGAATATAAATCCCATAAATGGTTAAAAGGACTACATGTTGGGTTTTCTCAACAACCCAACCTGCTGGGTTAAAATGTGTTACCCAACGTGTTGGGTTACTTTAACCCAGCATGTGTTCTGTCCAATATTTACCCAGCGCTGGGTTGCCAATTGGGTTGTTTTTAACCCAACCATTTTTAGAGTGTAACTTCATAGTCGGTCTTAATTGAGATTAGCCTATATTCCAGCAGTCATTTGGGGCCTCACGATATGTACCAAACTCTCATTATTCATCGATGCCTAGGTAAATACAGTTTTGCATTCTACAGCACCTTTAATAAAATAAAAAAATCTGTAATATAAAGATCGCAAGTAAAATAGTTATAATAAAAATATGCCAACTGTAAAACAAACAACAGAATTGCTACTATATTAGTCATCTTCGGTCTGTCAGCTCTTAACCATCAGTTTCCAAACCCAGCAAGCAATTTTGCATGTTTAACCATAGCCCAAAAATAAATGTAAAAATAAAATAAATTAAACCAAACACATTGTAATCACTTGTGTGCATGATGGAATATCAAGTTATTTTTGGCAAAAACGACAAGCAACCAAATTCAAGTTTATTTTGGCTAGAAGTGGGTTACGAATAGCCACACTATATCAGTACAAAAATTCACTCAATTTACCCATTTTTTAAGGTAAGTGGTTGCAATAAATTTTTTAAGCTACATTTAAAGGAACAGTATGTAAGAAATGTATATCAATTAATCATAAAATGGCTCTGATAAGTCACTAGACATTAAGAAATAATTTTCATTTCAAACACTTATATCACTCACAACAGTGATCCGGCCGGGATATTGTCATTTAAAAAGTGTAGTTGCAGCCCTCAACTGATGTTTATGTTGTCATTTTGTGTATTGGCGACCAGTTGTGTGATTGCAGTACCAGTTTTAGCCACACGTTTTGTGATTGCAATACCAGTTTTGGCCACAATCCTACATACTGTTCCTTTAAACAAAAAAAAATTTTGTTTTATTTTGTATTCCTAATTTTTTTGTTTAAATGTAGCTTAAATAAATTGATTGCGACCACTTACCTTAAAAAATTAGTAAATTGAATGAATCATTTTTTTTCAGTGCATACAGTAAATAAATGACACAAACAATGCATACTGTATACAGAGCAAATGGCAGTAATTTGTGACATTTTAATGTTATATCCCATTACAGAAACATAACCCACCAGAGGCTGATGTCATTCTAATAGAGACGGGTTTCACATTGATTTTAATAATAATGTCTGAATATGTGAATCACTTTTGCTGTTGTTTTGGTGAGTCATTGACAGTGGGCACTGAACATGATGAGATATTGTCTGATAAACACCTACAGTACTTGCACATTTTACAGTTAAAGCTAAAGTGTGTCTAACATACAGTACTTTCAAGAAAGTTTTAAACCCTTTGGCCATTTAAAACAGTTTTGTTGACTGTCACCTTTAACCAATTGTGTTATTTTGGGCCATGCCTACAGTTTCTGTTGAAAGAAACAATATCAAATTAATATTTTTTTTACTATTTTGTTTGGTGCTGTACTTCAACCTCAAGGATTTTGTTTTTAGACTTAGTTTTCATGATTTAACATTTTCGTGAAATTTATCTATGTACGTTTATGACAAAACAATGGCAAAAAATTCTGAAGATTTGCAATTTGACCATTGTGATTAAAGAAAGATTATAAAAGCAAATGCAGGACTTAAAAAAAAGTTTTACTGCTAAACTAACATGTGACTAATTCTAAGTAGTCCTTCAGTTTTCCAATTGCTTTTAAAAATGAAAACATGTTAATCACAAAATGCTCGCATACTCTACAATTAACTTCAATACTCTTAAATCCATAATGAGCAAATTTCTTCTCGAAATCAGCAACTTACTGTTCGTTTTCCCTGTAAAGCTTTCCAATGGCCCACGCTACAATTATTGGACACGGTATACCTGCAAGAGAGAGAAGATTGCATACATTCCTAAACCTCACACTATTCAAATTGCAGAAACAGACGCCAACCAGAGATAATTTTTCTTGGGCCGAAATGTGATTGCCTATTGAACGCTACGTCTTAAAGAACCCTACGTGAGAAGATGCTCGTAATATACGAAATTGCTGCACATCACACAGTGCAACAAAAACATCAATTGTGCAGATCAAATGAGAACAGAGATGTTTTGGCCTCAAACTGTGTCATTTTGAACCTATGCTCAGATGATTGCAATCGTTCTCTAGGGTGTTTGATCACATCTGTTTGGTTAGTGTGATTTCCACCAAGCCATGTTTAACAATGAGTTGCTTTGTTTGGGATGCTTAGATGCCAAAGGTTCCCTAACCCACGACTGACAAGAGGCAAGTAATCCATTGAGCTGATAAACTGTTGTCTGCTGAGATATTTGGCTCATGAAAAAGCTGATTTTCAACCTGGAATGCTAAATGCACTTTGAGATGATGAGCAGACTGTCGAGTGCAACAAATATCGAGCCAGCGAGATCACCACAAGATATTTAGTGTCATAATAAATTCATTTTGTAACATGCAGCTGATGCTATCGTAAAGACTCACATCTTCATATACGTACTGAAGGCTCTCTCTCTCGCTTTACTTCATATCACACTGATGACTCATTTCTAACTTATTAATTGAGGTGAATGAAAAAATAAATTAAAAATCAAGTAGATGTATTTGGAATTGTGTGTGTTTCGAACTTGGTTTTTCACAGTAATGATAATTTTATGGCGCCTTTGCCTCCTTTTTGAAGTTTGAAAGCTTTGAAGCTTCTGTGATGACAGAATTGTTTATCAAGCTAAAACAATGCCTCAAGAGTAACTACCACCAGAACAGTGACAAGAAAACATTTGCTTTTCAAGTGATCTGCTTTTCAAGATCACAAGATAATAGATTTGCCTGTAACAATCTTAAAGCTCTGATGTGGTAAATAAAGAGGCGTGATGTTAGTACTATCTACTAACTACACATTATAGGGGTGCGGGGGGCACAAACTAACACGGGGTTAGTTGTAACACGGACCGTATAATTGTTGCACAGGGTTGAGTTTTACGGTATTGTTTTCACACTGCCAAAAGACGATTTCCTGCAAATTTATGGAAAATTATAATGTTTTTCCATAGAGGTATTGATGAAAGAGTGTTTAAGTGTCATGTAAGTAAATTTTTTCATCATTTTTTTTCGGTTTCTGAGTTGGGTGTGTAAGTTAGGGCTGTCTTAATGATTAAAGGTGCAATTTGTAAGATATTTGCAGTAAAATGTCCAAAAACCACTAGGCCAGTGTTATATATATATATATATATATTGTCCAGCTGATTACTATCAATATCTTTAATGTTTTCAACTACTTGTAAATCGTGAGAAAATTTCCATTCAAAACATTGTTACGGGGCAGTGCAGTCTCCTGTCAATGACTTTAATATCCATGTGACCCTTTGTCACCACCTTTACTGACGTAAAAACCACATGACAACAGTGGTCGAGTTCGAAAAAATAAAATGGCGGCCAAGGAGGCGACTGGACCACAAATTTAGTGTAAATAAACGTATATTTTCACTTTTTACACATTTCAATTGCATTTCTAGCGAGAAATTAGTATTGTAGTTTTCAAATATGTGATTAGTTATCACAAAGGCGCTCTCTGTTTGTATTTCAAACACGCTGCCTTTGAAGTGCATCCGAAAGCCTTTCTCTGAGCTGCCTTCATGCCTCCGAAGTCATTTCCTCATGAGGCAGCGAGGCAACAAGTCACTGCCTTGAGTTTTCGGACGCAGCCAGTCTCATGGACAAAAATGTGAACTATGCGTTAGCGCCTGTCGGGCTACGTGCTTGCTTATGGACTTATGGATTAAGTTACTCTTTACCGTCTGCCGCTGGTTGTGTTAGCAAAGACAGCTCCCGTAAGCGTACGGGCCAACCAAACGACCCAAGAAGAGTTTGGAACAAAACGAGAGAGGATCAATTTGGTGTTGCATTATCTGGATAGAGAGAGCTTTGCGTCAACATTTAACTAGACAGAGATTCTAATCCTGCTTGTGTTTTACGCGATGGGTGAGTTGTTTTGATTCGTAACCATTCAAAAACGTACAGTATGCTTTTATATTGATCACAACATTAGTGTGTAGAGTGTAATCAGCGCGTCTTCCCGCGGACGATATGCACATCAAAAGGTATTGTACAGCAATATAAATGGTCATTTTAAGACACTTCACAATAAGATTTGTACTGTCAGTACATTATGTGAAAAATCATTGTAGATTGTAAGTTGAAAACGTAATTCTGTGCTGTGTTAACCATCGAATTTGGACTAATACTGTAACATCTATGACTAACAATTTCGTTTTGAACATCACATATAAACTTACATAATGAAATAAATGATGTCATTAAACGCAACATTTATAAGACTGGATTACCTTATCAGTCAACGTGATTTCTCGTTCGCGTCTGATTGATGGCCATCAGCGGTTGAGTTAAAGACCCTAACCCAGAAGGTAAAAGTCGCAATAATGATTACTGACATGGAGCATTCAGACAGGACTAAAATCACTTAGAAGCTCTGATAATAATTGCTACCTCCCTATGTAAAGCTAATCCCGTCCGAATAGTAAAACATGACGCAATGATGTCAAATAAATGCTAATCAGCGTTACGCTATCACTGCCAGTCTCTCAAAATTCTGTGGGAAAAACTGATACTGCTTTTCAAAATAAATACATTCAAAGAATGCTTTTTACTCTAACTTACATCTCACTTTGTCACAGCATTGGAAACAGTTTGGTTGGAGGCAGTTTAAATCAATGGCACCCAGCTGACAGAAGTGAAAATCTCTTGACTACATTATGATGTTTTTTCAGGTCTATACAGCATGAGCTGAATATTATAATAAAATGTCCCTGCTGTCTACCCTGAACAGCTCCCAGAATCCTTTGCTTATGTACACAGAAAGAGAATGGTGTGAATATCAAAGACATCTTCAAGAGGGAGCTTGTGGTGTGACATTTAGACTTTTCCACAGTAAATGACTTCAGATATTATCTTGTATACTCTTCAGTATTCTGCCCTACCGTTTGTAATGCTCAGTAATTTAATTAAATCTGCACCAGTCTCTTTTAAGTTTCGACAAATTTAATTACTTCTCCTGTATAAGAAAGCGACACTTTCTCAATTTTAAACACGTTATGAAAAGTGATATTGGTTTTTCACAGTTGTGTTTACTAATTACAAAAAACTCTTAAAGAGCACCTATTTCATTGCTAAAAACAATGTCATTGTGTGTATTTGGTATAATACAATGTATTTGCATGGTTTATGGTTAAAAAAACACATTCATTTGCACATATAGTACATTTTTTGCAGCTCCAGATTTCACGCTCTTCCTGAAATGCAAGAATTTGAAAAGCTCTGTGTCCCTGATTGGGCAGCTAATCTGTACGATGTGATTGGGCTGAATACCTCTGACGTCAGCCGGAAATGTGATGCTCCTTACCATGGTTGAAAGATTCGGTTGCTAACAGGAGTTAACTTTTAGGCTGTAAGTCCGAATCAGAGGAATTATAATAATGTCTTCTCCAATTCACCAATCCCAGGAAGTAAATTGTTGCCTACAATCCATGTGTTTGTTGTAGTCAAAAAAAAAGAGATTTGCTTGGAGACGATAACCCGCGTCATTGTTTAATTTGGGGTTTGTACCTTTTGCATATCGATAATGTGTAAGAATACACACCTACACACCAAAGGAAATTTAAAAATGTGAATCAGACAATAGGTGCTCTTTACCACTTAGAACGTCACCATGCATATAATTAGAGTTAAAATAATGTCATTAACAATGGAAAGGTGTTCAATAATGGCCGTTTATTTGCTTGCCCTCATGTTGGTCTAAACCTGTACGAGTTTCTTAATTCAACACACTAGAAGATATTTTGATAAATGATGGTAAGCTATAAAATGCTGGGTTGTTTGTAACCCAGACTGGAAAAATACTGGACAGAACACACTGCTAAAAATTATCTAATGCAGGGTTGTTGTTACCTAAGGTTACCCAAAGTTGAAATACTAAAGTTTAAACAACCCAGCATTGGTTAATTGTTAACAATATATGGGTTAAACCTATATTAAAAAATGTTGAACCATTGTGTCCCTGAGCAAGACACTCAACCCCTAGTTGCTCCAGAGGCGTAGCCTGGTCCAACCAGACTCTCGTACATTCATTTCATTTGTACAGAGAGTCTGGCCACGCTCCGTTGCAAAGCGTAACTTCCGTTAAGGAGGGTCCTCTGTTGAAGTTTAAAACTATTGGATCTGCCCAGAGTCACTCAGGATCTGCCATAGGTGATCGCTAACGTGTGGTCGTGACGTATATCATGCGCCGAATAATCAAACCAACAAAACTTAGCAAACCTGGTTCTTGCTCCGGCTTAACTTCTGAATATTCGGCAAGTTTTGCAACAACTTTCTCTGCTGCCATTACTGAACTACAACTCAAACTGACGCACGACCTCAACGTCATCGTTCTTAGCCAACCCCCTCTGTTTGCTGATTGGACCTGCAGATTTTTGCAGGAGAAAACGAAACTCTACACAGCAGTCCCAGACGTAGTACTGAAGCCAAATGAAAATTAAGCGGAAGCACGTAGGAGGGCGGAGCCAGGCTACCAAAGGCGTGCGACCTCTGACATATATAGCAATTGTAAGTCGCTTTGGATAAAAGCGTCGGCTAAATGAATAAATAAATAAATAAACATATTGGGCCCTATCTTGCACCCAGCACAATTGACTTTGTCAGTGACGCATGTATCATTCGTATTTTGCACCGGCGCACAGCGGGTTTTTCCCTCCACAGACGCACGTCAGCAAACTAGGGAATGAACTTGCGCTCCCTGGGCGGTTCAGCGCAAAAATGGAGGCGTGTTCCGGCGCAAACCATCCCTGATGCTATTTTGCAGTTTCAAAAAACAATTGCGCCACTGACCAGAAAAAAATAGTCTAAAGTCAGTGGCGCGCTGCGCGTGGTTCATTATGCTATTTTAAGGGCGCATGCTTGACCATAATGTATAGCGTGCACAACGCGCACACACTTTGCTTATCTAATCTACACAGATGCAACAGTTATTTTTGCAAATCATAAATTGTTACAATAAAAAATATTAACACATGAGATAAGGGAAATCATTGTGGTGAGCATTGTTGTGATAGTTTTTATTTATTGTGTGGCTGCGTTAAAATTTTTTCATGCAAATAACGATTAAAATATTTTCATAATTTTGTTGTGTGGCTGTATTACGTTTATTTTATGTAAATAATAATTAAAATGTTTTCATAAGAAACCTTTATGTATATGAACTTGATTTGTAAGTGTACTTTGGGGTTGGACCTTGCTTGCGTTTCTTGGGTCCGATTTCAAAGCCCCCAAACCCTTTCAGCGGTGAGGGACGCAGCGATGTCCTCTGCTGGCGTCAGGTCATTTGTAGAGGCAGATCCACCTCCCATTACACGGCAATTTATGCTGGCAAGCTTGTGATTCCCCCGTCTCCTGACATCATTGTAGCGCTTGGCGCATCAATGGGGATGCCAGCTGATGAGACAATTGTGGCCTCTCACGCCTGTTTAACCGACGCTGATTTGGGCGGGTTTCTCCCATCCCCATACAAAACAACTTCTTTGTCTTTGACTGCTCGTACAATAACGTGGGTCTCCTCGGCTGTGAACTGCTCCTGGCGTGCGCCTGGTAAATCCGTCATAATAATAGCAACCCGCCATGGAACTTGCGCCCTTCCATTTAAAGGGAATGTTGGATAGTGTTCTGATTGGTTTATTTGACGTTACGCCCAAACCACACCTATGAATAATGAACCTACTTCAGACCAACCCCTTATTGATTTGGCGCAAGAATTATTTCTCCCGCCGGGAAAATAGCAACAGCACCCAAGATCCGCCCACAAAGTCACTTGCGCTTTGCACTTCGCACTTGCGTTTCAGATCGTTAAATTAGGGCCCAATGTGACATATACACTACCAGTCAAAAGATTAGTGTCATCTAACTGAAATATGACCTGGATGTGCTTGACATGTTTGTGAGATTCCTCGCAAGAAAATATTAAGATGAGATACAGACTGAAATCGTTACCAAATCAGAATCAAAAACTTTCTTTGATAAAAGCACTTTAAACTTCATTTTAACTTTTTTTAACAGCAGCTGAATATTCCACTTAAGAGGAGCAGAGAGAAAAGAAATCAACTCACACCATCCGATGAAGAGGAAGACCCATTTTCTGAGCTTGTCTGTGGAATATGTCATCACAATAGCTGTGTGGAGATAACAGCCCTCCACAAACATCCAGAAGAAATTGGTCACCACAAAGTAATTATAGATTGTTGTTATGAGACGACACCAGGGCTATAGAGAAAGAGGAAAGGGGTGTTAATTGGTGTGAACTGTTTCATGATTCTGCAAATCTTTTAAGCAGGGTTTTAAAAAAAAGTTGGGACATGACTTTTTTAAAAAGTTGAAAACTTGCTAGGGAGTAATCAATCCAAAATGTCTTTGAAGTAGTTTTACAATCAATACAACAAATTGAATGACGTCACAATTCAAACAATCTGAGGTTTTTGTATTTAGGAAGTGAGGCACAAGAACCTGTACCGTATCATGAAGGAAACCTGGTCTCAATACATTTTAAGCCTTGACTATAGGTTATTTTACATCAGTGGCGGCTCGAGACTGCTCATCCGAGGGGTGCAAATTTAAAATATGTGTTTGGAGTGTCATGTGTGTTGCTTGTGTTTTCAAAATATGTGTTTGTTGCATCATGTGAACCATGTGGATCACGTGTTTTGTCAAAATAAGTGCCTGCTGCACACGTGTCAAAAGTGTTTGTGATAAAAGAGACGCTCACATTCACAAAATACACGCAAGACTCTCCCTTAACAGTGAACTTTGATTACGCATGAGATTATGCGAGTATCTGGCAAAAGTGACCATTTCTTTGATCATAAACCCTTTAGACGCGTCTGCAGCAGGCACTTATTTTGACCAGACACGTGATGCACATAGGATCACTTGACGCGCAGAACACATATTTTGAAATTATGAACCACACACATGACGGGCTACATATATGTTGTGACAAACTTCGTATCGAACGCCCTCGAAAAAAGAAGTCACCGGCGTCACTGGTTTACAGGAGAAACCTGTTTATTCCTTAAATATGATTTTTAGATGTGATTTTTCCAAAGGGACTTAATTCTCTTTTGCTACAGTGGCTGAACATTTAATACAGATTGCATTTACATTATTTGCATTTTTATCAGCATGTGTGTTTCCTGGATTCGAATCCATATCCTTTTGTACAACTAAAGCAAAAATCTATCACCGTGTACAGGAGCACACTGCATAAAGAAATTAAAATCAAATTCAAGAGGCATCTCTCTACTAGAAGATATAGTGCAGTCCTTGAAAAGTAAACAACAGCAGAATGCTATTTTATGAATTTAGCGCAGTCAACAGCTGGACAACAGCTGTCATAGCTATTACAATGTTGAGTATAATAAACCAGTTCTGAATGCTGATTGGTCAATGAGGCCATGTTAATATAAATGATTTATTAACAGCTATAGAAGTGAAAACTTCTGTGTATTTCACTATGCATCACACATATTTACCACAGTTTCCATGTCAAGGACTACTGGACGTCTTGTTAGTATGTTAGTAATATGCATATTTCACAAGTTAAAGGATTAGTCAATTTTCTTAAAAGAAAAATCCAGATAATTTACTCACCACCATGTCATCCAAAATGTTGATGTCTTTCTTTGTTCAGTCGAGAAGAAATTTGTTTTTTGAGGAAAACATTGCAGGATCTTTCCAACTCTAATGGACTTTAATAGAGCCCAACATTCAATACCCAACTCAACACTCAACAGTTCTTTTCAACAGAGCCTCAAAGGACTACAAACAATCCCAAACGAGGCATAAGTGTCTTATCTAGCGAAACGACTGTCATTCCCGACAAGAAAAACAACAAATATACACTTTTAAAGCACAGCTTCTCTTCATGTAGATACGGTCGTGATGCGCCAGCTGACCCCACGCAATACGTCATGACGTCAAGAGGTCACAGAGGACGAACGCGAAACTCCGCCCCAGTGTTTACAAGTGTGTTGAAAGAGGACCGTTCCTACGTTGTTGTATGTCAACTGATACTAATTAATGTCTTTGTGGCAGTTTATTGTTTAAAATGTTCCGCAAATGTGCGTTTTATATATGTAACATGTGACCTCCCTTCGTCACTACGCATTTACGTTAGGTACCGCTGGACCGGACCTAGACGAGAAGTTGTGGTCCAAAAGTACATATTTGTTACTCTTCCTGTCAAAAATGACACTCGTTTCGCTAGATAAGACCCTTATGCCTCGTTTGGGATTGTTTATAGTCATATACATGACATGGTGGTGAGTAAATTATCTGGATTTTTCTTTTAAGAAAATGGACTAATCCTTTAATATATATTTGAGCTGTTTTAAAGGCAATACAGTATAATATTGAAATATTGTGAAAATAGTGAATTAAAAGGCACTGTTCCTATTCCTTACTTGTAATTCGCTTTGGATAAAAATGCCTACTAAATGAATGAATAAATGTAAATAAATGGTGCAGTGTGTAATTTTTAGAAGGATCTCTTGACAGAAATGCTAAATAATATACAAAACTATATTATCAGGGGTGTATGAAATTTTTTATAATGAACCGTTATCTGTTTATTACCTTAGAATGAAACGTTTTTATACACCAAGGGTCCCCTTACATGGAAGTCGCCATTTTGTGCCACCATTTTTCTACATAAGCCTTTAACGGACACATTTTTTTACTAAATTGTCTCCAACGATGACATGTTTGTCCACTAGATGCCGCTGAAATTTACAGGGATTTAAAGGGATAGTTCACCCCAAAATTAAATTTTGTCATCATGTTGTTACAAACCTGTTGAAATGTTTTGTTATGATGAACATGAATGTATTATGAGAAATGTTTGTAATCAAGCCAATCAGAGGTCCCATTGACTTTCATAGTAGGAAAAATGGGAACTGTTAGATTTGGTTACAAACATTGCTCAAAATATCTTCTTTTGTGTTCATCAGAACAAAGAACTTTAAACAAGTTTGTAACAACATGAGAGTGAGGAAATGATGACAGATTTTTTTGTGAACTATCCCTTTAAGCAAGATTTATAGCAGATATGTTCCCAACACAGCTAAGAACAACTACTTTGTTTCAGCTTTTTGGAAATGCTGTAATGACCAGGTGTCTTTCAGGAACAGAGCCATCCATCTCTTATAAAGTATACCCACAATCCATCCTTATACTCACTAGCCTAGTACTAGAATATGATGGAAAATCATAGCTATTGTTTCCATAAAATGGAAAAACCCTCCAGTAATAATATTCACAACAATCACGCTTTCTTATGTTAATGTAAAGCACTTGTAATAATTAGTGACAAACACAGTCATTCATTGTGAAGAGTAAATTAGCACTGCATGATGGGAACATCATGAAGCACTTCGGGCTGATCATAGCCTCATACTCTCTCTTCAATGTCAATTATTTTCAGTAGGCAGTACGTGTAAAACAATTACCTTTCGAAGGACAGGATGTGATTTTTAAGAATGAAATCGTACTAGCACTTTTTAATCTTATAAGCTGCTTGTTTTAGAAACATGCAGTGTGAAAGCTTTAAACATGCAGCTTTGCTATAAAATCACTTCTCAAAAGCATAAATGCAAATGTTATAAACCTGCAGATGCCCTTGCATACTAAAACGCTGATAGGTAAATAGTTGCAAAGTGTTTCCTACCTCATTGGTCTCATGAATGTTGTGGTCAATCAACTGAAGCAAAAACCACATTACATTCCTTAGAATGAACGTCGTAATTAAGTTCCAATGGATTATATTGCGAAGGCATCGGATGCTCCTTAAAATGGGAAAAATAACATTAACTTCAGCGATATACCCGATGACTCATTTTTAGCATTTGCATGAACTGGTTATAAAAATGTGTTTGAATATGAGATCACACAGAGAGACTAGAGATGAAACTCATCTTGGCATGCATTATATATGACTTATCTTAACATTACAGTAATACATTAACATTAAACTAATACTTTTTTACAACCCCTAATTCTGTGAGTAAAAAAAGAACCAATATTTGGCATGACATTTCAAAATGTCTCACTTTCTACATTTCATATGTTATTTATATTCTATTGTGAATAAAATGATTTGTAAATTATTCCATTCCTTTTTTACTCACAATTTCTACAGTGTCCCAACTTTTTCTGATTTGGGGTTGTATAAAGGTTGTATATTAAATATAAAAAACTATTTAAATGAAATATAGGTATTTGTTAACATAGTAAGACTAGGATCCTGGTTGGAAAAAGTAATAAAGAATGGATTTTAATGGAATCAGTGTAAAATCGCGGGATTATGTCTTATGAGGTGTCATGAAACATTTTGATAAAAAAGTAAATGCAAAATAAAAGTATCAAAATAAGAAGCATACAGTTACAAACATCTCTTCATGTACTATTTTGCAATATGACATCATACAAACCAATTTTGTTGTTTTTTCCACATTTAAGGGGAAAATTTTCATTACCACAACCTGTCAATGACTGGATGTGGGTTCTTTGACATGGAAATATTTATAATTAAAAAATCTAAAATGCTTTAGTGCATGTTATACTATAAACATTTACAGTAAAGAAATATGTGGTATTTGGTAATCATTGGTAAATTTAGAGACAATAATAAGGAATATAAATGTGTCCAAGACCAATTTTCTCATCCTCCGCAACAATTTTCAATAATTGTTTAAGCCCTCAAGGAACTAACATTTTCAAAGAAAAAAAATTAAATGTTGAAAGGGACATAATTGACTGCGACACTCAAGATGGCTACCAGGTAAGCAGTTCTTATTTTTTCTCTCCAGATAAAATTTAAAATTTTGTTTGTCATAGTACCTAGACAACTTTATAGTTCTCATTACCTAAACATGAGTTTGTAAATGCATATATTTAATGTATTTTAATGTGGTAATGAGAATTAAATTCTCTAAAAAATAATGGTTATAGTAAGTTCAGACCTTAAACTTTTAAGTGCAAAAAAATTGGCTTCAATGGCTTTTTAAAAATTCTGATGCTGGACACCTTCTAAATCTGGATTTTGTGCGAATCACCCATATGTGACCCTGGACCACAAAACCAGTCATAAGTAACGCGGGTATATTTGTAGCGATAGCCAACAATACATTACATTGTATGGGTCAAAATTAACCTTTTATTGCCAAAATTCATTAGGATATTAAAGATCATGTTCCATGAATATATTTAGTAAATCTTCATACCATTAATATCCAAATTAATTTATCATTAGTAATATGTGTTTCTAAGGACTTCATGTGGACAACTTTAAAGGTGACTTTTTTATTGTATAAAGATGTATAAATCTCAATTTTAAAAAAATGTACCCTTATGGTTTTGTGGTCCAAGGTCACATATGTGAAATGAATAAAAGTTGCTTATTAAACAAGCATAAATCAGAGCTGAAATAACTGTAACATTAGAAAGTGTTCACCTTTTTCAATGTTAAATATTTTATATACACACTCTAAGGAAAAAATGTACAAAAGCTGTCACCAAGACAGTACCATTTTGGTACAGATATGTATGTACCTTTTAGGTATCAGTAGGTACCTCTTAAGTATCAGTACAGGTATGTACATTCGAGGTGCCAATATGCACCTTTTGGGTTACAAAAGGGTACTTTTTGAAAAAGTACCACCCCCATGATAACTTTTGTACGTTTATTTCTGGGAGTGCAGGTACAGCTCGCTTTGGCATGCCTTAAAGTCTTTAAACGTCTTTGACTAAAAGGAAAATCTACTAGATCTCCCAAACTACATCTAGAAATTAAGTCCTCACTAAATATTAATGTATGTGTACACTGTCAGAAAAAATGGTACAAAAGCTATCACTGAGACGGTACCCTTTAAAAATGTCCTAATATGTGCTATATCGGTACAGATTTATGTCTTTGAGATACCAATAGACACTCTTTACAAATGTGTTCTTTTTAAAAAGGTACCAACTCGCGACAGCAAACACATTTATGTGAAAAAGGCACTTCAGTACAGAAACATGAAAGATATACCTACCTTAAGCACATGAAGAGAATGAAGGCGATAACTAGAGCTCCAACAGATATACAGTGACCAAAGTAATTTATAATGAGGGCTATCTTATAATGCATAGGGTATTTCCTCTGTGAACAACAAAAAAAAAACGTTTAGTATTAATAATTCTCAAAGATCAAAATATAATTCATTGTTCATCTTTAAACATAAAGGATTATACAGTATATCTGTTTTGATATGATTGCCGTTGTAGCACAAATCGATAGTTATTATTCAGTGACCATTTTGCCCTTGCTTAACACATTATGGAGGGTTGTGTGGAATGAGAGTCTTTTATATATTCCTCACGAGTCTTTGAAGTTAAAATGAGGTCACAGAACTGTAACAAGGGTGAAAAAAAAGGTTGGAATTTTGCACATTGTTTGCATGCAGAAGATATTTAAAGTGAAGTAAGAACTTGAATGATGCATGAAAATGATATGAGCTTCAGTGAACCGAAAAAGAGTCTACAGATATTTAATTAGTAACACAACATTTAATTTTAAGTGTGCAAATGCCGACTAGTTTCTCTCATTAAATATAGGTTGATTCATAACATGCATAACAAACCATACCAGTGACTATACAGGAATAAAAAGCAGCAAAAAATGCAATTATATAAGAGTCTTCTTGACTTATAATGGACCCATTTTATGTTTCTGACTTTAGCAAGTATAAATAAACAACAGTTGGATGGCTCAGCCGGTGTGTGAAGGTGAAATGGGAGACTGTAATAAATGTTATTATAGGATTTCATTTTTTGGCAACAGCAGATAATTTACTATGCTTTCTGTCAAAGATTCAGTGGAGTGTATTGAGTGTAATGTTTACACACTGTATGTAAATGTGAAATAGCTGCAAGGTTCAGCAGATAAGCATGTATATGTTGATATTAATTATAGGCATCACATCTTTTAACAATTTTTTTATTCATTTAAAATAAATACTGTAATAATAATAATAATAATAATAATAATAATAATAATAATAATAATAATCAATAATACGTTTTTAATCAAATAAGATAGAAAAGACCAAACCCCTCGATGCCTGTGAAACTCCCTTAAACAACAAAGTAAGCATGAATCTTTGTTTTTATTGCTTTGTATTGAAGTAATGTTTCTTTTGAGCTAATCTAATTATTGTGAATTGAAACAGATGGAAAACAGGCCTATGATTTATGTAGTGTCATGTATTCAGTGCAACAGTGGTTCAATGTTTCCCCTCCAGGCACGTGATTGAAGTCTATGAAGTACCATATGCCATTTCTCACACAACATTACAGCCCTTTGGGTTTTGCTTGTTTTAATATTTACTGTTTGCACAAATTATACATTGAATGTCTAACCTACGCATGGCTCAAGACAAAATTTTCCACTGGTTACACTGGTGCGACCAACTTCTTAGCTGGTCGCACCGGCACATGATTTGGTCGTATACTTTATTTGTACAACAACATGGAATTAATCAATGCATGCTGATGAAGACGTTTTGCCCTGATGAAAAAAGACTTATGCTGCGTTCAGACCAGCCACGGTAGAGGCGTCAAGCGCGAGTGATATCAATGTTAAGTCAATGTAAAGACGCTTTGATGCGTCTCTGGAGGTCTCGTGGCGCGAATGAGGCGTTTAGCGCGGCGCGGTACACGCGATTCCGCCACATTCGCGCATATAGTTCGCGCAGATTGAGCGTTCCCGTGGGAAATGTGTGAGTTGAAAAATGAGAACTTTGGCGGAAAAACGCGCCATGTTAACTAATCAGGAACCTGCAGTAGCAGTGACGTGATTACAGAAAGCGAGTGGAGTCGCAGAAGCCCGTTCCATGACGCAAATTTCCGCGTGAATGTCTTGATGACTAGAATTTCACTCCCAGCTTTTACGTGTGAATGAAGCGAGTGAACTCAAAATGTTCATGCTGCAAACTAGACGCGGTAAATGCCTCAAACGTGGCTGGTGTGAACCCATGGTAACAGTGACATAAAACCTCATGTTGGCAAAATGTTTTATCTTTTAACTACAATGTGGCGGCACATTCGGTGTAGTTTGGTGGTGCTGCATACGCTACAGTATGACTCGGAATACAGCTGATAATCCTTGCAGAGTACCATTCACTTATATTAGCATTAAATTACATGATATTTGTACCAAATCGTTGTTTATGTAGGATACACTCACTGATCTATATAAATGACTGGTATACCCAACCGGCAGAGGGCGTCATTGACTTCCATTCAAAATCATGATCTAATTTCACCCGTTTTACAGCGTATCAGTCACACAAGGTTAATTTTTCGGATATGTGTACGTAAAATAAAAGTATTTCTGGTGCTATTTACAATGTTTATGTTTAAATAGGATAATGGATTTATAAAAAAACGTTAAGGGAGTGCGTCTGGTGCATTCTGTTAATGACACGGGCATAAATAAAGTTTTTTGACATTAAGCTACACGTTCAGCGTTATTTCTCGGAATAAGTTTAGGTAACTTGTAAAGATAACATAATTACAAAACCAGCAAATTATTGCGTGCACATACGGTACAAAGCATGATTATTTATTTAGATTTCAGAATAAGCACGTTTGTCATTAATACTAAATATGCTGCGGTCTGTCTGCTGATCTGATACTGTAATGAAGATGAATGTATAGTAACTTACTGTTTAAAAAGCAAAATGTACAAATTCAAGTAAATAACTATACATGCTTAGGACGTTTGCGTTGTAATAATGTACATGGAGACTTCAGATAAAAACAGAGACTAGTAAAGTGATGTTTTATCACTAAAATCGCATCCATTGATTTAATAGAATGTTTGGGTATACCAACATGGCGGCGCGATGGCTTCACAGATGTGACGTCATGAGCAATCCAGTCATTTATATAGATCAGTGGATACACTACATGCTGACTTTACCCTAGGCTGTAAGCTACCCAGTCTCACGAAATTTTGCACCTATAATCACATAATTTTTTGTTCTTTTTTGTGATATTGTCATGAATTTCTGCTTTTTTTGTGATCGTATCACAAATTTTTGTTATGTGTCATTTTTCCTATTTTAAAACCATTGTTGCTTTAGTTTAGGGTTAGATTTGTTGTTTGCGTTAGGATGTCACTTTAATTATTGGTTTATACTATTTTTTTCTAAATGTATATTTTCTTATTTTTAAACCATTGTTGCCTGGCGTTAGAGTTAGAGTTGGGTTTGGGTAAAGATATAATCTAATGTAAATCTAACCCTAAACCGAGGCAACAGTGGTAAGAAAATAGGACAAAACAGTTGAGTAACCAATACGTGACAATGACACATAAACAGAAATTTAGGGGAACCATTTTAAGTGCCATATAGCACCTGTGTAGAACCATTTGTGCTATATAGAACCATATCTGGTGCAATAGTGGTGCTATATATCACCCCTGGAATGTTCTTCATAGGTGCTATTGTCATGATCCTGCCAGTCTGTTATAGTTACTCATAGTAGTTCATGGTCATGTGGCAGGATCGTGGCAGTACCCATGTTTTGTGTGACAGCACATGGCCTTTTGTTTGGGAAGTGTGCTGCCGTGTCTTGTCTCTGTCCCCGCCTCTTGTCTCCTCGTTAAATATTCATTATTAGTTAACTCCCTGCACCTGAGCTTCCTTGTTATCTTGTTCAGTTTTCCCTATATGTCTTGTCCTGTGCTGAATCATTTTGTATTGTCCTGTGTCTTGAGCCCTTGTTCTGATGACCGATTGTCAAAGAATCAAGTCAAGTCTAGTCTCGTGTTGTGTCTTCTGTCTTGTCAAGTTGTTGTTAAGTTTGTCTTTTGCCCCCTCGTGGGCTTTTTGGTTAAATAAACCCCATTGAGTTCCACATTACCTGCACTTGGGTCCCGTCTCTCTGTAAACATGACAGGTATATACTATAAATGGTTCCCCTATGATTACGAGCTTTTTAATGCTATTTAGCACTATTTTTTTAGAGTGTACCTCTAAGGTATACGCTGGTACACTTTGTACCTTTTTTCTGAAAGTGCAGAATGAACTTGAAAAGGCGCTAAATAATACAGACTTAAAGACAGCGTAGAGCCAAAGGCCTTCACTGTTTTCATATAAGATTTAAAGGGGACTAAATTTTTTTTCTTTTTTTTTTTAAAGGGGACTAAAGTGATCACAAATCTGTGTACAGGTTGTGTTTTTGAAGAAACCTACCCATATTTGAGAGGTGATAAAAAGAGAACTGATGAAGGTAGGATGAAACAGGTTTTTTGTTTGAAAGCAGATGGTCTGTTCTTTCATTTAATATATTGTATGTTTATATATTTAAAGAAGAGCAATTTCTGGGAGGCATTAAAAGTTTTGTAAAAATCATGAAAAATGCTGGCAGGGAAAGAGTTAAGGGGGCAGGGTAAAAATTCTGGGGGGCTAAAGCCCACCTAAAATGGGCCTAGCGATGCCACAGTATATCAGTTGCCCTAGATGTGACGCAGCGGGTTACAGCTTTAACAACCATAACAACAGCTTTAACAGTGATTCAAGTTCAAAAGTACTGTATATGAGAAGGTGCTTTAACGCAGCTCATTGAGACAGGTAGGGGTAATTGAGAAAGCGATGATACTGAAAATAAAGTCTAAACGATAAAAGTCTAATTTTTTCCAAAAAGCAACACTTTTAAATGTGATAAAAACAAGAAATTCGTCTGTTATTGTTTTATTATGCATCAATGCAGAATTTCTTCACGTCAGCTTTGTAATGCGTCAAATTTTAACTCACACTTTTCGGTCACAGTCTGGAGCCCTGCCATGTATTTGCTATTGTAAAATATTTTATATAATGGCTATATTGGATGGCAAATTACCATGGTAATCTGAAGGTAATTTAATCCATTTCTTCACAAAATATATCTATTGCATTCAAACACATTTACCCACCTTTTCCTCTAAAATGGGCTCACAGTTGGAGTAGTTACTCTTCAGCGCCCATGTGCCATTTTCCAAGCACTCTCTATATGCGCTTCCTGTCAGGAATTGAAAGCAGTATAAAGTAAGTGCATCGTAGTTCTCAAAGTTTAAATGGAAATGCAGTTCAACTCCACAATGCATGACTGGCCAGTGGCTTAAATGAATTCATATTCAGACAAGCTGAAAAGGAATTTAAATTCAGAAGCTTGAAAGAAATTTTCCTTAGGTCAGGTATACTTGCTGAACAGCTGCTAGATGTTAAGCTTTTTATTCAATAATGTAAAGAAAGTCATTTCCATAATCTGTGCACTGTAATGTATTTTTTGTAAAACTACATATTATTTCGAAAGCTAACAGATCCATTGACTAAAGGGGCAAACAATTGTTGAGTTAAATTAACCCAAAAAATGTTAATATTTGACCCAACAATGTGTTAAAACAGCATTTTGGGTTAAAACAACCCAGCATAAGTAGAATGCAGTGGGTTTACACTGTAAAATTTGGGATAGTCGCTTGAACATAACCCAGCATAAATAACCCAGCTTTTTAAATGTGTCGTTTAAACATGTCAGAGTCTTATTTCTGGGAGTTTTTTGCATATCTGAAAATATGTCATGCTCAGAAAGTCTTACTTTGCCCTGGTCTTAGCTTCATATGAAGAGTTTGGTTCCAAAATGTGATAAACACCATTAAAAAAAAAAAAATAGTTACCGGCAAAATCAGTATTGTATCAAGTCACACTCTTAAGAAAAATGGTTCTTCAAAGGTTCTGAAATGATGGTAAAGGTTCTATATAGAACCATAGCTTACTGAAGAACCCTTTTTTCCCGAAATGGTTCATTGTCTTGACAAAAAGGGTTCTTCAGTTCCCTCCTTTTTTGATTTTAAATTTAGTCAGTTATTTTCAAGCAGAATCATATTAAAACTTCTGTCAAATCATGTTTTACACACAGTATGTAAGCAAACTCCAGGCTAATATTATCTTGTTTTGTCTCTATGTCTTATCCTTTCTCCCATCTCCAACAGATCCAAATCTTGTTCAGCCTGATGCTCAACCTTGTATGATGATGACCACAGCCAGGTGATGGAGATCTGTGTTAATCACAGCCTGCGTCTTAAGATCAACATGACAATAGCGGCCATCTTTTATCTTACTCTTATCTGACTAAATGTTCAGCATCATTGCCACAAAACAAAGAACATTGGATGGAGTATGTACTGTACAATGACCCAGCAAACAAAATAATATGGACTTTTTTGGCGAGATTCTAACATTGACACATTAATTTTTACAGTTAGTAATGTATTATTAACATCCCATTCATTTGTATTCTATGCCATCTATCTAAAGTGTTTACATCTGAATGTAATGTCATAATGTGTTAATATTCAGTATTTATTATCATTTGCATGTTTTGATGTTGCATTTGTCATGATTTTATTAATTTCATGTTATTGTTGTCTATTTAGAATGATTGTCTTTGCCAAATTTTTTTGTTCATTTATTTAATTTTGAAGCTGTTATTGAACATCCATATCTTATTTGAGTAATGATTTGTTATATTTGCTTAATAATTAATATATTTATTTTGATTCTGATTTTAATGCACATATTTATTATTGTATGATATCTCATGTAATGAAAAAGTGAAAATAAAAGTATTTTTCTGATGTCTTGCAGTTCTGTTTTTAAACTGTTAAACCATGTAAAGTGCTATAAATAAAAAACAAAACATCTATGTAGCACTTTTCAAGGCAAGGTTCTATATAGAACCATCTAAAAAAGGGTTCTATATAGTACCAAAGAGGGTGCTGCTATTGTTACAAGCTGAAGAACCCTTATTTGGTACTATATAGAACCATTTTTCTTAAGAGTGCAGTATTTAAAAGTAAATTCTTAATTTTACGCAAAATACAACGTCCGCCGTGTTATTCTGTCATTTCTTCACACTTTTTTCCCAAAACGCAATAAATGCCACTCCTCCTTTTCTGCAGAATGCAATAAATCCGCTCAACAAATCACAGCGCACCATTCCACGCACTGTAAATAACAATGGCGACACATTGAATACCAGAATCCTAGTTTTCCTCATCTTGTACTTCGTGATCAACAAACAAACAAAACAAAATAATACTTTATGGCATTGATAAACCTGTGGTTGTTTTCTGTGATGGGAAAGAAACATAAGCCAACAACATCTAATCATAAAGAGAGGCACTCGAGAGACAGAAAAATGCCGGCTGTTGCTTGTTCTCCCGACAGCATCAAGCTTCTGTCATGCTAACACATTGACCCCAGGGGATCTTATGAGAAACTTTCATTATTTTACACGAAGCTAACGAAAATCGAGCAAGACCAAAACATTTTACAGAATGTGAATTTTTTATGTTTTTATAACCTATATAAAGATGCTATGTGAAAGTTTGTACCAGAAAAAAGTGGTTTTCATCTTGTCACTTGGTATAGAAAACACGTTTTACCGAAATTAGTCAAAATGGATTTATTGCGTTTTGAAATCAAACTCTTCATATATTTTCATTTTATGGGAAGATAACTTGTGAACTTAAATAAGAAACGTCAAAATCCCTTTAACTGTTGTATTTTGTTATTAAATTCCTTTTAAAGAGGCACTTCACAATTCACAATGAGTCAGCTTTTCCTATTCAAAGTAGCTTAATAAAGGCACCTTTTGTTTTAAAAGGGGTGAGCATAAGATAAGCTTTCAGTAAAAGTTACAAATTAGTTTTAGGACTGCTGGCACAGAAGGTTAAAAAGAAACACTTGTCAGGGGCTACCAGATTAGTTTTATATTAAGTGGACCATACATCTTTTATTCTCCAATGGCAATCATGCACATCTATACTCTAAAATAAAGCCATGGTTGGGCAAAATATAGATAATCCCAACCCCTGGGTAGATATATCATCTATTAACACCCTGAACTTGAATAATGTTTGATGTTTTCAGCTCTGTAGTATAACAGTGCATATTTTATCACCTTCACCTACAGATGCAAGAAACGTACTGTATGTGAGAAGATTCAGTTACATTACTGCCAAGCCTTTTACTACACTGCTTTTCAGAAGGACAAGAAAATGTTCCCAAGGCAGCTTTTAATTCTTCATTATGAATCTAATACAAGCATTCTGCCCATAACCAGATTTCTTAAATATATCATTAAATATATCAGTTTCTGCCAGATAGAGTAAATGGTACTGCCCCACTGACAGCTGGGGTAAATATTTTGACCATTTTTATCTAACAGTCTACGTCTCCACAGGGCTGCAAAATCCATTGCTTTGTTGCCAATACTTGATATTTTTGTTCAGCAGACAGAAGCATTTTTTTGCTTTGCCCAATTTCTATTTTAATAAAAATGGAAGTGTCTGCAAGGATGACTGCCAAACTATGGATTTTCATGCTGGAGGTGCTCTGATAGGAAAACTGGCACAATTACAGTACATCATTCACAACAATGCAGCAATTTTCATACCAGTAGTAACGCAACGAATGGTGTTGAAAATTGAAACCATACAGCATCTACCTAAGCGTTTGCCATTGATTATCAACCTCAGAGTTCATTGTCAGTCTGTTCTCAAAGGTTAATTAGATATTTTATTTATTTATTTATTTATCACTAAGAATCCATTTCTCAAAGGGCATTTATTTCTGGAAATCGAACTGCTTCGTGTATTTGCATGCCTTTTGAATGCAATGAGACGTAGCGTTAACCAGCAACAGAAGTAATGCTTATACATGGCAAACCAAACATACAATATAGAGTGAAGACACTAAGACCTTAAGAGATGGATGCAGCATGTGGCTGGGGATGAAAACAGATATTCAAGCACACCACAGCGACCTTCAGAAACACAACAAGACAGAAAAATACATTCCAACCGTGCCCTCAATCTTGTGTCTTAAAGTGTACTGCAAAGCTGTTGATTTGCTGATGGACGGTACTTTGTATAAACCAGCAGAGATATAAAACCATTTTGTTATCTATTATTTAAAAATAAGAAAAGCCAAATAAATATCAGTTGTTGTGTCCAAACCATTAACCGGCAGTGTATAAAAATATATTGTATTTACAGAGATGTGAAGAGATGTGTAAAGGCGTCCGCGGGGACATTCTGTCAAATGAGTGTTGCAGACAGCTGCCAAAGCTCTCATTAGTGCCCATGATGGATTGGAAATGTAGCTACTCCTGAAACTTTCCATATCACCCTTCAGGCAGCAGTGAAAACAGATTCAAAATGATATTTTTGGTATTAGACCTGCAGAGACCTCGATATACACTAACAGACCTGGGATGTATAGGGATCTTTCACTAGAATAGTATTCCTTCTATGTGCAGTTTTTTCACTTGATAATAGCGCCAATAGACCTGTCAACAACTTAGATCAACATGGATTTAATGAAATCTATTTATTAATAGCAGAAGGATAAATCAATATATATTTTTAAACAGTGAAACTTTAGCTTGAGTCCAGCAATAGACATTATATACTTCTATGGGGGATGCTTACTAAAAAAGTGCACTCCTAAAAAGGATGTGTTAGTTTTTTACACATCTTTGTGCATTACACTTTTAACACATTATGGGCCCTATTTTAACGATCTAAACGCATTGTCTAAAGTGCACAGGGCAACGTCTAAATGGGTGTGTCCGAATCCACTTTTGCTAATTTAACGACGGGAAAAATGGTTTGTGCGCCGAGCGCATGGTCGAAAAGGGTTGGTCCTTTTGTAATGGGAGTATTTTGGGCGTAACGTGCAATAAACCAATGTGAGTCTCAGCTCTCATCCCCTTTAAAAGCCAGCGGCGCTGGCGCTATGTCTAATCCCTATTTAGATGACGGACTTTGTAAACTGAAAAACTAAGCGGAGGAAGAAGATCCCCAGTTTAAAGGGGGGGTTTAAGGGTATTTCAAGCATTCTGACTTATTAACACAGTTATAGAGTTGTTTCCTCATGCTAAACGTAGGCAAAGTGTCAAAACCGCAGTTG
This sequence comes from Misgurnus anguillicaudatus, assembly GCF_027580225.2. Taxonomy (NCBI): domain Eukaryota; kingdom Metazoa; phylum Chordata; class Actinopteri; order Cypriniformes; family Cobitidae; genus Misgurnus; species Misgurnus anguillicaudatus. The sequence goes on along the minus strand of NC_073338.2, from coordinate 37,094,673 downwards.
GGCGTGTTTCAGAGTATTTCTGTGCCGAATGCACTTCGCCAGGGTTCGTACAAGTTTCGGCTAGTTTTTTTCGATTACAGTTCTAACTGACGTTTCAGGGGTTTTCGATACGTATCACTTCTTTATATGGGCTTCCGCCGGAAAACTTCCCCCGGAAAACCCCGCCCAGCCGTCAGTCAGTGGGAGACGCTAGAGCTTGCTAACAGCTTATCACGCCACTCAGCTTTGTTTAATTTCAAATGTCAACAATGGCACAACAAGAAGTGTGTTTTTGGATGTAAGGAGAAGACATCCAGCCTTATGGAAACAATGGATATAGTTTATTATCCGGATTAGCAGCGGAGTTTTGCGTGTGTGTTTGATGCAATGGATTTTCAGAACCGGGTCATGACGAGTTACACGTGGTAAGTAAGACTTCTGTCTTATGTTGGAAATAGGCACGTGTATATTATATAAATGACACGAACATGTAGTGAATCAGTTAAAACAGTGTTGTATAGTGTTGCATGACTTGTACTCGCTCCTCCTGCGGTAGTAACTCCTCCTTCTTCATTTTTTCGTACGTTATCGGAAAGATTCGGTAAAGCTAATCTTTCTTTTATAAATCTGATTAAACTAAAGACTCTTCAGAGATATAAAGAATGCCATACTACTCTATAGGTACTCCAGATTAACATCAGAAATGCAGAAACAGCGTGTGTTACGTGAGCTTTAAGAATAATGTTAAATAATTGTGTTGTTTTTCACTTGTATTGAAATTGTTATTTTTTTATTAAAACCTTTAAAAGTCGTTTTCTTTTAGTCATGGAAGTAAAAAAGCAGGCTTTTAATTGCTTTAAATGTATGGCTATCGAAAATCATCAAAAAAATAATTTTACAAGTATGTAAGATAAGGTTTGTACTCTAAAATACTTTATTTGTAACAAACAGGAGATAAAGAATTTACAAACGGCTCTCCGCACATTTCAGCACTTGGACACCGTTTTTTAAGCAAAGAGTTTTTTTAAGCATTACTTAAAAATGTTTCTCATCTCACCATATCCACAGGTACAGAGTCATCATATACAATAAATCCGTGAGGTAGCATTAAACATTTAAAAACAGATGCATTTGTTTAAAGCAAAGCATTTATTTACTTACCAGGCTACAGGTGAAGCAGCTCTTTACACCTTCTAACGTCTCATAATTAGTCCTCATTTATGTCCAAGAGACTCAATAATAATCTTAAATCTTTCATATTTAAAAGCGTTTTTGTGCTGCTGCGCATTCATGTACTATGTGATAAGCAAACCCGCGTTGTCCTCCCGTTTATAGGCGCATATTACTAATGCGCTCTTTAAATAACCAAAAACATATTGCGGCATTGACTTTAGACTAGGTTTTTGTCGGTCAATGGCGTAGTCTATTTTAGTTGCCTCAAAATAGCAACACGCCAACAATGCGCCTGAACACACCTCGTTTTCAGACCAGAACGCCCATGGGTGCAAAAGGGGGCGCAAATGCATTTGCTATTTAAACAACGTGGCGCTAAACGTGAAAATTATAATTGCACAGGGTGGAAACTAGTGAAAGACACTTGCGTCGCGCATTGCGCTGCATTGCGCCGGGTGTAAGATAGAGCCCTATCTGTAATTTTAACACATTATGTGTTATTTTGGGTTAATTTTGTGTTAAAATTAAGAGTGTTTAGATAAGTATACCGTGTAGACTCGATAATAAAACCATCTCTGCATTACTGCTTAGTTTAACCTCTGCGATGCGTGCATGTGCTGCTCACATGTGCAGTGTGACCTCTAACCTGTTATCTTCAGTGCCGAAGAAATTAGGGGTGCAACGGATTACAAAACTCACGGTTCGGATCACACCACGTTTTTTGAGGCGCGGATCGGATGATTTTTCGGATCGGCAAAAAAATGGATGGGAAATTTAATAACAAATCAAGAAATTACAAACATTTATAAAAAAGAACAAAGTTGCACATTAAGTAAGGTCTAAAATTATCATTAGGTACAGAAATCGAATCAAATTAATCATAACACTCTCTTTATTGTATTTATTAAATGTAATTATTATTTTTTAAAGCTTCAGAAGTGATTTTCTCTTTGTCTTGGGTTGTTTGATTAACATTAATGACACAGACTTAAGTAGGTTAATTGAGGTTACTGTCTCTTTAAGAACAAATAAGCACAGACTAGTTTGTGCTTATAATCTATACGCACACTTTAGACATAAACAAATGTTTCTATCAGAAAAAGAATACTGTGGAGATCATTTTATTTGTATGTGCCCTGTCACAAACAGAAAGATTTTATGTCCGCTTGCTTTTTGCAACGCATCTCTCAGTATAGTGTGTGCAGTATTGAGTGCCCTTACGCGCGTGCACACACACACACACACACACACACACACACACACACACACACACACGCACACACACACACACACACACACACACACACACACACACACACAAACAGAGGGTGAATTGCAAACAACGGCACATTAACAGTTGTCCCACCTTTTTTTATTGTTACATTTTGTGTTTGCGTGGTTTATGGTTAAAAAACAAATTATTTTCCACATACTATACATTTTTGTAGCTCCAGATTTCCCCACTATTTGAAACGCACTGATTCATGTACAAAAATCGTTGATTTGAAAACCGCTGTGTCCCTGATTGGCCAGCTGATCTATACATTGTGATACGTGTACGTCAGCTGGAAATGTGACGCTCTTGTTTGAAAGATTTGGTCACAATGCAATGCTAACAGGAGTTAACTTACAGGCTGTGAGTCCGAAGCGGGAGAAATTATAATAATGTCGGTCTTTACTACATTACCAATCTCAGGAAATAAACTGTTGCCTACAATCCGTGTGTTTATTGAAGTCCAAGAAAAGAGATTTACGTTGGAGTTTACTTTGGGATACCTTTGTATATCGTAAACATGTACTAACTACACACCAAAGGAAATGTAAAATCGTGAATCGGATAATTGGTGCTCTTTAACATATATATGCACACCACAAATGTGTTCTAGGTAGTAAGGTATGCTTGCAGAAATTACTTCAATGTCCTAATATTACAAAGGCTTAATCTTAAAGTTACATTATAAATGATGTACATGTACAATCAAACAAATAACAGAATTTAACACGTCACATTGCTTTTTGTTCCAATACAACATATTGTAATGATCTGAATGGGGTTTGTCTTTTGTTTTGTTTATAAAATTATACTGCTGGATGATTGCATTGATAAAAACAATTTCCTTTTGTGCTCTGTGAAGGTCAAGTTAGAATTAAAACTTTTGTGTGAATTGTAATAGATAAGAGAAGAGCAGTGAAAATGTTAGTGTGGTAACAGGCTATGTACTGTATACACCCTTTAGTTGTGATTGACAGGTCTGAATGAACATACTCCTCTTGAACTTTTGTTTACAACTCAATTTAATTGATAAAGCACTATGAATAGCATTCACACTAGAGATATTGGCTTGACATTATGCCAGCACCTAAACTATATGACAGCACAGGAAGACATGCAAAAAATTAAAACTATGCCTTAACTGACACAGGTCATGGGGTAGGACACATACAATAAAATATTTCCTAGCTGGAGTAACTGAAGCGTTTGAGTAGCAATTTAATTGACACTTTCCCATCTACCTTACTTTTAGTAAACTTCAGTGAAACTTGTAATGGGTAAAGTGGACTGACAGGTCCAAGTGGCTGTTTTGATTTTCAATGAGGATTTCTGTCTATTCTCTCCCTTATAATCTTCTAAGAGACAGAATGACACAGTTTAATCATTTCCTGTGAAATTACCTTAAAGAGGATTAAAACGTTAAATCAGAGCCCATGTAATCGTGTTGTACATATCAGAAGGGGCTTTTTATCTGACAAAAAAATAATGTGTTTTCAAATTACCGGATTTTTATTAATAATAAACCAACTTAATATTAAACCAATAGTTAATATTAAACCAAAATCCTGCTGTCATATATTTTGTGGTGGTCTATTGGTGAAAGCGACCGCACTACAAATCATTTACAAATGGTCACAAATTGTTTACAAATGACAGGTCATGGTTTTGAAAATAAGTACTGCAATTTATTTCTGACAAAGCGGCATATGAAATGCCATTTGCAGGAATATCTTTTTCTGGTTGAATGAGAGATGACCTGCTGGGATGAGGTGCATAAACCTCAGGAATGACCTACTTTCCAGCAACCACAAGCGGTTAGTAATACTTGTCATTAAAATGTAATGTCACCACACTTGGGGTGTCAGGAAATGGCAGATTATGAGATAAAGCAATAATAAAACAAATACATTTCACATTTTCTCCATGCAAAAATACAGAAAGTTAAAGTAAGGAAGATATTTTCATAAATATTCAATTTACAAAGACATACAGTATATTTTTTCCTACCATTATAAAATGTTTCCTGATAACCATGTGATGTCAAGCAATGGTTAATAGATTATAACATGTGCATCTGAATTCTAGATACTACACCTGCATCTAAAGGAAACACTGTCGCCATCCAGTTAGGTCTGTGTCACTGACACTTTATATTTTAGCTGCACACTACACAACCCCTAGATTGCTCCTGTCACTATGTAAGACGTTCAGTGATCTACCTGACCCAAAGTCTCACTTGTTGGCAATACTTTGACACTTTCCAGCATGGTTGAAATGATCAGCACGTAGTGTTGTAGAGTATGGATGTATTGAAAACTGAGATGTGCTATACAGTAGCTGGTGCAAGACATTGTGAGCAATGCATATTATTGTGTTCATCAATGCATTTTAAAGCAAAACAGTAAAAAAAAAACAATACATTTGTTTAAATTAGTGCAAATGCTCTGACACTTTGAGCTCTGGTCATAGGCAGCGGATTAATTAAATCCAGGGTAAAGCTAAAAAAAGATTCACAAGAACGTGTTATTTCACTTTGCATTCATTATTTTTCTTTATAAACATAAGCTAGAATGAGATGATTGGTGCTTGTTTTTTTGCAGCACCGTGCTTTGAACGCAGTGTCAAGCTCATTAATGACATAGTTCTAGAACCAATCAGAAAAAATGCATTGCAGGTTTTCTTTCAGGCATCCTCACAGTTTGTGTTTTGCTTTCAAAACAATTCACGAGTGCTCTCACATTTAAGACGTAAGCATGCGGTCTGTCCCTACAGAATCAAACTTAAAATGCAAAACAAAATTAAACATTTTTTTTCTAAAACCTCCAGGGGCCACCTGCCATGTAGCAACATCCTACACCTCCAACCATAAATGCTCCCCATACATTTATAAAAAAACAGCTATACTTATGTTAATTTTAAAATAAATCAGGCATAGTGTACTGTATGGGTGATGTGGTATGGCAACCAATAATAATAAAAAGCCATTGCCTTACTCAGTCCCTCCAGAAAAACGTGATTGTGCGATCGCGCGATATATTGCATAATCAGCCAAAGTCCGCATATTTATTTTCGCCGCATTAATTACATATATAATTAAATATAAATAATTAAATATGCGGGGCTTGCATGATTTCATAATCTCCGCATTTTCGTAGCAAAAAGTCACATATATATTAGCAGAAAGTTGAAATATTTTGCATTTACTTCCCAAAAGCGCAGCCGTGTCCTCTATTGCCATGGGAACGTTATGAAGTGACGTGATTATGTGACGTGAACATCTTTGCAGCTTTTGCAAGTTTCCGCAGTTTTTGCAAGTTCCGCAATTTTCGCAAATTCCCGCAATTCCATCGCATAAATTGCATAAATATCCCGCATATTGAAATTATTCGAGCTTTGTGACATGGTGCATTATCCTGCTGGAAGTAGCCATCAGAGGATGGGTACATGGTGGTCATAAAGGGATGGACATGGTCAGAAACAATGCGCAGTTAGGCCGTAGCATTTAAACGATGCCCAATTGGCACTAAGGAGCCTAAAGTGTGCCAAGAAAACATCCCCCACACCATTACACCACCACCACCAGCCTGCACAGTGGTAACAAGGCATGATGGATCCATATTCTCATTCTGTTTATGCCAAATTCTGACTCTACCATCTGAATGCCTCAACAGAAATCGAGACTCATCAGAGCCGGCAACATTTTTTTCAGTCTTCAACTGTCCAATTTTGGTGAGTTTGTGCAAATTGTAGCATCTTTTTCCTATTTGTAGTGGAGAGATGAGTGGTACCCGGTGGGGTCTTCTGCTGTTGTAGCCCATCTGCCTCAAGGTTGTGCGTGTTGTGGCTTCACAAATGCTTTGCTGCATACCTCGGTTGTAACGAGTGGTTATTTCAGACAAAGTTGCTCTTCTATCAGCTTGAACCAGTCAGCTCATTCTCCTCTGACCTCTAGCATCAACAAGGCATTTTCGCCCACAGAACTGCCGCATACTGGATGTTTTTCCCTTTTCACACCATTCTTTGTAAACCCTAAACGGTTGTGCGTGAAAATCCCAGTAACTGAGCAGATTGTGAAATACTCAGACTGGCCCATCTGGCACCAACAACCATGCCACGTGCAAAATTGCTTAAATCACCATTCCTTCTAATTCTGACATACAGTTTGGAGTTCAGGAGATTGTCTTGACTAGAGTTCTCAACGGGTCGGGCCGGCCCGACAAACCCGACGGGACCCGCGAATTGGGGCCGGGTTCGGGTCAAAAATATAAGCAATTGAGTCAGGTCGGGTCGGACCTCGGGCTTAATCTTTTACGCTCCGCGAAAAAAATTATTAATCATCACTGCTGTTCACCGTAAAGAAAGTCTGGTCTGGCTGCTGCAACATGCATCACAGAGAGGGGCGGGGGATAGCAACAAGCTCCGGGGCGGATCAGCAACGGATCCAGACCGGAGATGCCGGCTTCAGAGCGGATACGTTGCGGATCCGCTTCAGAGCAGATCCGTTGCGGATCCGCCCCAGAGCTTATTGCTATCACTGTGTGCACGCCTGTTGCCTGGAGAAGAAGAGATGGAGAAAAGTAAACTTGCCGCAGGTGAATTCATTTTTAGGCATATTTATATAGCCTATATTTAAAGTTTATTGTTTCAGTTGTTTGTATTGTTATAAGGCGTGAACATTAAAGCTTGGTTTGAATTTCCATCTGCTGGTCATGATAATAGCCTAACGTTACGTGTATGAGAAAAAAAAGGCAGGGGGGGGTCGGCGGCGTCGGGTTCGGACAGATAATTCACATTGATGTCTCGGGTTACATCGGGTCCGGGCTTTAAAAGCCACGGGCCGGGTCGGGTCGGGTTGTAATTTTCAGGCCCGTTGAGAACTCTAGTCTTGACCAGGACCACACCCCTAAATGCATTGAAGCAACTGCCATGTGATTGGTTGATTAGATAATTGCATTAATGAGAAATTGAACAGGTGTTCCTAATATTCCTTTAGGTGAGTGTATGTGTGTATGTCCATTTTTATAAATGCTTAAAATGTTTGCTGCCAGCTAAAACCTAAGTTTTTCTTTAAAAGCATACGATATGTGTCATAAAATATTAATTTAATAAATTTTTATATGAATACATTTTTAATTAATGTAATCACAATTAGATTTAAAAACACTGTAATTTATTAATTGTACAGCTTTTTCTATGAAAAAATATAAAAAATAATATCATCTTAATTTTAATTAAATGTAAATTTTATTTGCGCTTGCGCACAGCATTCAATTACGTTTCCCACAGCTGCCCTGTTGCTGATTTAGAGTCAGGCACGTTTCTCATTGTTTGGATTTTGGGATGACGAAAACTGTTTTGACCAACAGCTGTGAGCAGTATTTTCAGGTAAAAGCAGCAGAAACAGCTGCCATTCAGATAGTAATATGCATGAAAATATTTTACAGCGATTTAAATCTTAATCACTTGTTATCAACGTCCACAGCCCAGGGAAGGCTAAGCCTTACAGACACACCACCCATGGCTCTGGTTCTCATGGGCAATGTGAATTTTAATCTGTAAATGTGGCAAAATGTAAACAGTTGCAGCATTTTCCATCTCCTTATATTCTACACATACTGTGATGTAAATACACACAGTGTGTCATTTAATGTAAATTCCCAATCCCAATTCCTGCATAAACCAAAAGGTGTTTACAACAAAAAGACATTAATCACAATTAATTTCATATTGATAAGGTGTTATACGAAAGCCAATATTTTAAAACCAACTGGTCTCTCTTACACTAATAACATTTAATTCATGCAATTAATGATACCTCTGAACAATACACAAATCAATTGGCAGTCAGATAAAATTAAAGGAAGAATTAAAAACCAGGTTTCTTATATTCAATATAATACACCTGCTTTAAATTGACATTGATCCGTTTCTCTTTATCAGTTTCTCACTCCCATAATACGCACAGACACAGCAGTAAATTCTCCCTAGTGTAAAACAACCAACACATCTAAGAAATGGCCAGAAATTGCTTCATTTGTTCAGATGTGAATCTTTGGCTACACAGTTAAAGAACGAATTATCCAGGAGCTGTCAAACATGGCATACTGAGCAATGATTATTTAATGATAAATATTGCAGGATTCCCCTCAAAGAACCTAAAAAATAAAAAGATACTTTGTTAGAAGGCCCATGAAACACTATGATGAGTTCATTGCTCTGAGACCTTAATCTGGCACAAATACTGAAGGAAACAAACGCTTTCACCTCCGCACTAACTTTCTAAATTCTAAGTTCTCACAATAGATGTGTCACTGTTCTCACTGTTTTCAGATCACACAAATAATTCACACATTGTTTTTACAAGCCTCCCTTCCTTTTCTTTCATTTATCCAATGAGAATGATTTAAATTAGTGGCACAGACTTCATAGTTAGAAACAAGTTTTTACTAACTTAAAAAATCGTGTTTCTAGAATACCTCAAAATTTCACTATGGTACTTAAATCTAGGGAAACAAATGGCTGAAAAGATATGACCAAAATTAAATGGTTCTCCACTTCCTAGAGCAACACAGCAAAGCACGAATGTGACAGTTGTGTGCAAATAAATGACACACAAGGGTCTGTGTGATGCTCCACGGCCGTGATCGCATTTTAATGTGTCTCTAGTGTTTTGAGATCATATACATATTTTAAGTCAAGTTCAAGTCCTCCTCTGAATTGCAACATGGTATCAAATATAGTTGTAAATATTCATTGGGTTTGTCACTTTGCTTCACTGATGATGAAGAGCACAAATTTCCCTCACTTCATGTGGCCTTTCGGTCTTGTGGCCTTAAATTGCGAGTGCTTGCTTAGTCTACGAGTCCGTAGGGTGTCCCATCTGTGCTCATCAGCACCCCTTTGCCCTTTTGATGCCTCATGCCCTTTACCAACCCAGAAGTCCTTGTGAAAGAGCAATCAGACCATCACAAGACAAATGGGAGGAGTTCACACTGATGAGCAACTTTTCTTAAGATTTCCGGCGTGACACTCGAGTCTGTCCCAAAATATGAATCCAGTGCACCCTCGTGGACTCGTGTCACGGGTCCCTAACTGTGGGTTTACACCAGATGCGAGTTCAACGATTTGCGCGAGTAGATTACATACAAAGTCAATGCAAAGACGCGATCAGACGTGAATATGGGTGGCGCGTTTGCCGTGAAAACACGCACTATTCGCCTCAAACACCTCTTCACCCAAGTTGAAAATATTCAACTCGAGCGAAAAATTTGCATGACACAAAGTTAAATCCCGCGAGTAATCTAGAGCGAGCAACGCAATGCGATTGCACACTTCGCGTTTGGTGTAAACCCACAGTAAGGTCTGCACTACATGATGTTAGGTGCTGACATCACTAAAGCTCATTTCAAGCCTGTTGACCAAAGCAAAACAGTGGTTTACTGCCATGTGTCTTGCCTGTTGTCTTCATTAAAATGATTGTGTTGCTAAGATGCTAAAATATTGGTTTTCATAAAAAGTTCGATTTTTTATTGATAATTGGTTTGTAGTCCAACTATGATTCATTAAATTGATGAAACTAAAAAGATGAATATTAATACAATTACACAAAACTTTTTTCAGTCCATTTTCATATCAGTGCATCATGGTGTTGTGCCGATAGACGATACTATCGCTGATAGTCAGACATATGGCCGATAGTGCGTCTTCATGGCAATAATTGGCATGTTTGCCCATTAAAGTTTTAAATTATTATTATCATCATAGTTTCATAGTTTCAACCACGTCTTGGACTTTTGCTTGAACCTGAATGCGTGTGGATTCCTTCTTGCACCTGAACTTGTGATGCTCATGACTCTGATTCTTGGCGGTGGGACGGAGCGACGAGAAGAAGCTAGAGAAGTGGAATCCTGAGAAGGATGCGAGATGACGTTGACTGAACAAGGCGGAGTCGGAGGGACAAGGGAGCCTGGCAGAGCTTGAGGGAAGATGGGCCACGGTGTAGATAAGGGAACTAGGAGTCAAGGTGGAGCTGATGGTAAGCCCCAGCTCATCTGGGTGATAACATATGCCAGCAGGCTCGTAGCTAACTGGCTTGCCGACAATGATAGATGAGGATGGCTGGTTGGGACCAGCGGAGACAACAGAGAGCTGGACGGAACCAGCAGAGACTGCAGACCAAAGGGTTTGAACCGGTTCACAGAACGAAAACAAAAAACAGAAACTTTTGATGTTTTGAAAGGAACAGAAACGAAACCAGAAACTTTCAAAAAATATCTGTTCTGGAATAAAAACGTTTATTTAAAATAATGGTAACTGGTTAATATTGTTCTTTTTTTCGTTCTTTGACGAGATTTGTGTGCAATACTCGATGAAGTTTACTTACGGTCGTCGTTGACTCATCAGAGAAATGAGAAGCTTGCCACCAGCAATAGCCTACTCAAGCCCAAGTCTCTAATGCTCAATCATAAGAGGTCAATATTGTAGGCTACCAAGTATCTCAAGATGTTTGTTTTTTACTAATTAGTGGTGTAAAGGATTGGTGTAATGTATAGATCACGCAAATTTAAATAGGGTGAAAGTTAATCATTTGCACGTGTTTCAAAGGCTTGCAAATGTTAACACTTAAGTGATTTTAAACAATTGAACCGCTTTTGTACGCACATGCGGTTGAATGTGTCAGGCCCAACTCCGCCCCTTCAAAGATCAGAACTCTTGATGTATAAACTTGAGAGAGAGTTGCGCTACTGTGTCTCATACTGTGTAGTCATTAAAATACATATGGTGAATAAAGCATTGAAAAACAACATAATTTTCACTTTATGTGGAGCGACTGTTTATGCTCCACCAGAAATCCCACAATGACGCACGATGTAGCCGGCTCACGCACCTGGTCAGACATTCCATGAAGCTCAGGCTCTGGGGCGATGTTGGGCTCAGTCGTGTCCAACATTGGCATTCATGTTGCTGCAGGCTTAGGCTCTCTCTCTGCGGTGGGCTCTGGCTGATCATCCGTGTTGTCAGGGTGATGGCTGGCTGAGCTCTTGTTTGGGAATGGGGCTGACAACGTCCTCAATGGTGAGCGGAGATCACATCCCCAACTCCACAAATTCGGCAAAGCTCCCTCGAGGACCCTCCCCAGACAAATACGCTCATGTGGTGGTGTTGAGACCAGCAAGCAGAAAAGTACAAAGCCAGCTGTTTGGGAAGGTGGTGAAAGGTGTTAAATCCAAAAAGTCATTTAAATGTTCCTTGAGGGAGCAATCACCCTTCTCCAGGCAAAACAGTTGCACTGCAGGGAGGTCCATTAGACAGTGACGGGAAGACTAAACTTAACACGAAGACTAAAGACGGAAAAACAAAAAAGCACTGACTAAATACGCCGCAAAAATAAATCCTTTGTGGGTCAGTTATTCTGTAACGTTATGTATATAAAACACATAAACTTTAATAACAAAAAAAAAACAGTAAATCCAGAACATAACCGTGACATTAAACAATAACTGACAATGAAAGCAAACATAGACATAGGCTGTTTCTCAATATTCTATTATTCTCTTCAGCAATCTTGTGTCTTTGTGTCCTCGCTCTACATCAACATTAACCTTCGAAGTTCAATACCAATTCTCAAGAACGCAAGTACAGAGGACGCATGAAAATACCTGGATGTGTTCTTGATATCGAGGATGCATCGGGTGCAGACTTGCACGCTAAAATCACTTTACGCCCCAGAAGTCATTGCAGCAAAACAATGGCGGAGGTCAGGTGACCAACAGGAAGATCGCACACATCTCAATTCTCACAAGTGCGTTCTGTGCTCTTGCGACCTTCTGAGTTCATTCTTCCAAGGTCATCTGGCAAGACCGATCTCCACGAGAATCGTTCTTTGCTTCTTGGAATTGAGAAACAGCCAGAGTATAGCCGTTTCTCAATATGCGTTCTTGTCTGTACTTGCGTTCTTGTGGACTTGTGAAACTTCATCAGTCGCGGCCCAAGTACTGTTCCAGTTCAAAGTTCGCATCAATCCCAAGTTCACATAAAATCCCCGGATGTGTTCTTGATCCGCCCATTTTATCGAGGATGCATCAGAGGAGACTTGTGTGGACTTATGACAGCGAAGTTTCCCAGAATGCATTTCGCGTCAGAAGTTCGTTCTTCCGAGTCTGAACTTGCAAGTCCGAACTAGGAAGGACACAAGTCCGAACTTGCCGTACTTGGTATTGAGAAACGGCTTATAAGTAGTTATGTGTACTTAATCTTTCTATTTAATTCAAATAATCATGGAAAGTTAAACTCATGTTTGTAAGTTTCCAAAAAGTTAAACGTAAAGTTACACATTGTCTTAACTACTTGTGAGTTGAAACAAAGCATATCTCAAGTATATTTAACTCACATTTTTAAAGCAAGCAGATTAACTTTTGTTGCTACGTTTAACCAGCTTGAAATGTTTTACAGTGTACAGGGAAACAGAACAGGATTGTTCTCCCCGAAACTATTGTGTATTGCGAATTTCACAGGCTGATAATAAGATGAATTATTCTCTTTTAATTACATAAACATTACATCACATACAGTACTATATTTAAAATGTATATAGATTATTAATTAGGTTTTATTATTAGGATTGTAAGGTTCTGGTGACAAATTAAAAACTAAACGTTTTTTCTGGGTTTCGTTGGATTTATAATAAACTTATTTTTCTTTCTATTTATACTTTGTTAAAATTAGTTCATTTCAGCTTGGCCTAAAAATCACAAAAAAAAATGTTTGGGTACAGCTTATCTATATTTTTATGAATTCTATAATTATATATTTTTTGCTACAGTAATCCCAATATTGAATAATTAGTATCTCCTCTGAAGATTATGATTCACTTCATGTTTCAAAGAGAGCAGAGCTTTTTTCTGGTTTATTTATGTTTATAAAGTGGCATTGCAATAAATCCAGTGCCAGCATTGAGGACTTAACATCTCGGCTTTTGAATTTTATTCACTGTTGTGTCTTAAACTAATTTCATGCCTTAACATTATAACATTTGACTGATTTCATTCTAGTGCTATTTGTTGTATAGCCATATTCATGTACTGTATATAGATCAGTCTGCTTATTTCGAACAATGTTTAGATGCCTAATATTACTTAGCAGATGCCTAAAGTTATTACTTTAAATGATTCAATAGCAGAATGTAATAAGCTTGTATTGTTTGGTGGGTCAGGCCAGGGGTCAAGGTCATTTGTCAAGGATTTTCCAGTCAGACCCTGCTGGTAAACTGTAACTGCACAATTCTGCAGGCAAAACATATTTTTCCATCTATGCACTTTGATATAATAAAAATAGTCTTTATTTTTAATAATACCATTTTGCAGATATACTATAAATATAACATCGCAGCTATCGCAACATTTGCATGTCAATATCACCATCATTTTATTGTGCTATTTATTTATTTATTTTTAGCCAGGATGTGGCAGTTTCAGTCATGCTTTTGGTGTCACGGCTCAAGACAGATTTTGTGTACAAAAAGGTTACGTGTCATTGCGCATCCTTGGCCCTCGTTCTGCCTCCTACCATTGAGGATGCAAGGATGAGATGTGAGTACAGAGAAGTCAAAGGAAGAAGCATTTGTAAAACAGAATTTGCTGCTCACTCAAGCGGCACTTTAAAGCATTGCTTTCCGTCACTGCGCGTATGAGACCTGACGTTATGTTCCCGGATTTTGATGAATCAAGACAGATCTCAGTAAATCTTAATAAAGCAAGATGCTCTGTGGAAGTATGCAAAACGTATGCTTTATTTAAACAGCTGAGATAAAATGTGACTTAAACATGTTCTGCCAAATGTGAAGTGGAAAGGAGCATTTACAAGGAAACTAAGTATTTGAACACCCTGCTATTTTGCAAGCTCTCCCACTCAGAAATCATGGAGGGGTCTGAAATTGTCATCATAGACGCATGTCCACTGTGAGAGACAATTTAAAAAAAAATCCAGAAATCACAATATATGATTTTTTTAACTATTTATTTTGTATGACACAGCTACAAATAAGTACCCGAACACCTGTCTATCAGCTAGAATTCTGACCCTCAAAGACCTGTTAGTCTGCCTTTAAAATGTCCACCTCCACTCCATTTATTATCCCAAATCAGATGCAACTGTATGAGGTTGTTAGCTGCATAAAAACACCTGTCCACCCCATACAATCAGTAAGAATACAAGTACTAACATGGCCAAAACCAGAGAGCTGTCCAAAGACACTAGAGAAAAAATTGTACACCTCCACAAGCATGGAAAGGGCTACGGGGACATTGCCAAGCAGCTTGGTGAAAAAAGGTCAATCATTAGAAAATTGAAGAAGCTAAACATGAATGTCAGTCTCCATTGGACTGGGGCTTCATGCAAGATCTCACCTCATGGGGTTTCAATGATCCTTAGAAAGGTGAGAAATCAGCCCAGAACTACACCGGAGGAGCTGGTCAATGACCTGAAAAGAGCTGGGAGAAGAGCTCAAACTCCGTGTTTCTCAGCGAAGGGCCAGAAACCTGACTGATCTAGAGAAGATTTGTGTGGAGGAGTGGGCCAAAATCCTTCCTGCAGTGTGTGCCAACATAGTGAAAAACTACAGGAAACATTTGACCTCTGTAATTGCAAACAAAGGCTACTGTACCAAATATTAACATTGACTTTCTCAGGTGTTCAAATACTTAATTTCAGCTGAATCATACAAATAAATAATCATACGTTGTGATTTCTGGATTTTTTTTTAGATTATGTCTCTCACAGTGGACACCTACCCCTCCATGATTTCTAAGTGGGAAAACTTGCAAAATAGCAGGGAGTTCAAATACTTATTTTCCTCACTGTGTGTGTGTGTGTGTGCGTGCGTGCGTGCGTGCGTGTGTGTGTGTGTGTGTGTGTGTGTGTGTGTGTGTGTGTGTGTGTGTGTGTGTGTGTGTGTGTGTGTGTGTCAGGTGTTTCAGCATAAAATGCTTAACCTCTTTTAGTGCATTTGGAAAATTGATCAGTCCTTGATGATGGAGGAACGTGATTGATTTCTGTGTCAGCTAGAAGGATAAAAGGGTCAGGAAAACAGAAAACACCAATTAGGATTGAGAAGCACCTGGAAACTGATTGTACCAGGGCTCCAGACTAACTTTTTTCATTGGGGCACAGTGTCCCCAACTAAAAATTTTAGGGGCACAACCAGAAAATTTAGGGGCACACACCGTAAATCAACATGCTAACCGAATATTCACATTTCTACTAATTTTCACTGTATTACTAATAAATACTTTAATGAAAGATGCAAAAAGTGCAATGTGCTGTTTTCAAATTCAAGGTCAAATTTACTGGTCGCACATGTGCGACTGGATGTAAAATTCAGTGGCACACTCTCAAATTTTGGTGGCAGTCTGGAGCCCTGTTGTACGATTCTTTAGTACAACTTTTACCAGAGTCATTATGATTTGCCTATTGTTTGCACCTTACAACCAATGTATGGTAGAAAACACTCTGCACACAAAATTTGTTTGTTGTGCAATTTACCCTCTGTGCCTGTGGGTAAAAAGAGGCTATTTGATGCACTAGTGTTGGGCGATATGCCCCATAGTGAGATCATCTTATTATCAGCCTGTGAGAATAATCAGTGTCCCAAAACGCTGGATCCGTCTGGATGAAATGCAGATACGATCCAACATTTGTATGTATACAGCTAAGCGCATCTCCGTGTGGACGGCTCTTTTCCACAGCACTGCACATTTAATACGTCTCTTATCTTATCTGGCACACCCACTTCAGTTCATAAATCCCTCTACTAATGATCTGATGATTTAATCAGGCTGTTAAATAAGGCGTGTTAAAATGTGCAGTGCTCTGGGTCCCAAGGAAAGGAATTAAAAACTGGTGTATTAAAATACAAGCAGATTTAAGTAAACTGATATAATACCATATATTGGTTTATTTAAGATGCTTATAAACTGTAAAAGACAAAGGCACCAAAATGGCATTCTGTACATTACCATAGTTTACAATAAACATCTTGGAACCACCACACCTCCTTGCTTTAACTATGCATTTATAGATTTTGTATTTAATATTACACAAAGAATAATACACAATAATAGTTTAACCAATACTGTAGCCAATCTTCTCCCTGCACTTTGATTATTTATATGTCTGACTTCTGTGTTTCTTCTCAAGAATCAATGTGCCACAGTCACAATCTATTTTTTACCTCTTATCATATCCAAACATGCAGACTCGGATGAGTTGAACCTGATTGCCACTAGCCACATCCCCAGCAGGGTTTGTTCAGTCAAAATGCACGGACATAGCTAAAATTACTCTGTTCTTCAGCCATGATTAATCAAAAGGTTACAGGTTATTTACACAATTTCTAGAGAGCTCGTAGGAAGATTCATAAGGATCAATGAAGGTGTCCGCTTTGGCAGCGAGGGAACAATAAAGCTAACAGGAGGGGAAAGCTTAAACATGACAAATAGGAAGACATATTTGCAATATGAGATTCCAGGGTCTCTTTTAGAAAAAGTTCCATTAAGGGTCCTCAACTTCTGAATGACACAGCAGAGTTTGTATCGCAGCAGACAATAAAGGACCTTGTGCAACGTCAGAGAAGTCAGGCACAAGCGCAAATTTACAATGTACCGTGAGCAAGCACAAAAAGGAGAGAGGTTTTAAAAGATGCATAAACCTCTCCAAGAACCTCTTCTGCCTTTATTAATATTTCTCAGCGTCAAGGAACCGCACTTTACCTGAAGTTCATTTGAAGTGGTTTGCCAGTTTGCGTGATCTTTGAATTGTGTTAAGTGTGCCTGATGGTGTTCATTCAATAGTGGAATTATAAACACAGTTCGTGGCAAAGTAAACACAGACACACATACAGTACACAAAAAATGTAAAATTGGTGTATGTATTGCATTTGCACACGGACTGTGTTTAATAGTGGTGCACTTTTAAAAATACGATTACCAATGTACTTAGAACTTAAATGATTTTAACATAAAACGTCCATGGCGCATGCCATTACTGTTCCCAAGTGTATGTTTAAATCTCTTTGTGAGTTTGCAAAGGGAAAACTCAGAAATCATACCCAACAGGATGATGTTGGAGAAGAAAATTTCATATGGGTTTATTTAATATATTTACTTTTGGGGGGTGCCTAAATACATTTGGTGGCTCCCAAGATAGAAAAGAGCCCAAAAGTAATGCATCATAAGAAATCTTGGTGCATAGACCATCTGGGTAGTGTTGGGCGCTATGCCCCATTTTAATGCCCTGTTTACACAAGAACGCTATAAAAATATTTTGTCGGATGTGCATTTCGTTTACACGGCTACGGCGTTTTTGGGACTTAAAAGTGCAAAAAAGTGAAACCACCCTCCAGAGTGGAAATCTTAAAAACGCTCTACCGCCGCGTTCCCGTCTAAAGGGTAAAAACGCAAAAGTCTGCTCACTGTGGCTCTCGTCTTGCGTATGCGTTTACGTCACAGGCATGTCCCAGTATAGGAAAATAACAACAATCATGTCGGATTATTTCCATACGTCGGACCTTCACGTTGCCATAGCAGCTCTGATAAATATACAAGAGTCTTTCCAGCAGTTGTACGAAATATTCATAGCTAGTATTACTGATCAGAAAAGGCGCATTAATTACCTCTATCAAATTGTTGATGCGGCAATTCATCGGAGGCAAACCAGACGATTTTGGATGAGACCTGGGAGAACAAGGCAGAATATTGTACGCAGGCGGTGGACTTGGTGTTGTTGTGTGTCTGTGCTTTACATTGCCACCTAGCCACCTGAAGTGCATACTACATCGAATATCACACACTTTTGCGTCACCATATTCACGCAGATCCCCCCCCCCAAAAAACGCTCGTACAAATGCGGAATAAAAAGTGATAATGCAACGCCACTTTTGCGTTTTCTCTTCAGATCGTTTCCATTTAAACGTAGACTAAGATCGTCCTATCGTGAGATTGCCGATACACGATGGTATCGAGGAGGGGGGGGGGAAGCGAGGCAGTAGTTTACTCATTTATTTGTTCATTTTATATTTATTTATGACAAGTCACTTGATTGGTGGACAAAAAAGAAGCAAGGGCAACACTCTCTTATGTGAGGGAAAGCATGCAATGCGCATGTCAATACAAAACTATGATGATAATAATAATAACTATCGCAACTATCGTCATGAAAGCCCGCTATTAGCGATATGTCTGACGATCATCGATACACGATAATATCATCTATCGGCACAACCCTACATCCGGGTATACTGTTTTTTTAGGGGGGTTCGGACATTCTGCTAGGGTGACTATACATGCCATTCTTGCCGGATGCGTCCTGGCCAGGATTTCGGGTGCGTCTTCCGGAAGTAGTAATTATCAACAGCATACGTCATAGAGGATTATTATTATTATTACAGAAAAGCAACCGTTACATTTTAAGGTAAGAATAAAACTACGATTGTATGTCTTATGTTTTTAACTGAATGGCGTATGCGGTCAACAAATACCGAAATCCTGGCCAGGACGCGTCCGGGAAGAATGGCACGTATGGTCACCCTACATTCTTCTCATCTTGCTTACTGATTTCCGCATACTATATAGGATGAAATAGATGCTTTCAGATGCAGGACAAAACTTTTGGGTAGAAAAAGACATGAGAAACTCAATACCAAGATATACAGTATAAGTCCTTTTACCATTACATCGGATATTGGTCATATCACCCACTTCTACTGTAACCTGCGACAGATACTGTTAGCACACAGATAAATAAAAAAACAATGATTAATGAGATACTTTGAGTTTGACTGATTGTTGGGCTAGAAATGAACTTTAATGGAGAGACAAATGAAGGGAGGGCCTGGATAAATATAGCGCTTTTATCAGCTCGATCTATTTTTATACATTCTTTTCACCACGAGTACCGTCATGGGTCTGTGTTAATTCTGTTAAACCCCTGAGAGTTTAACACCACCTACAAATGTGCCTGATCTAAATTCCACAGAAATAGTCAAACCGTAAAAAGGCTAAGAGGTGCGGCCGCCCTGCATCCTCACTAAATCAGGTAATACTTTTACTGGATTGGGTAATGGTAAAAGCTACTAAGCATGCCGAATCTGTCTTAAGAATTGCATTAGTGGCTTTTACAGGGTGTGCAGCAGAAGCTGTCGAAAATAAATCATTTTGTCCAGACTCATTAACAGATTAAGATTTACATATGAAATGTGATTATTAACAGTTATTGACACATCACATGTGTCAATATTGTGTTGTTACATGTAGATAACAAAACAGAAATTATTTTAAACAGAAATCAAGTCCATTTTAACCTATGCTAAACCTTTAAAACAGCTGAATTTTCATTTTATTTTTCAGCTCCATTATGGAAGATTTTTGGTAAAAAGTCTATCCACACTATTCCTGACGTAAATGCGGGCAACGCCATCTTTGAGCTCAGATGGGTAAAACTTCCGGTGAGCCACTACAGCAAATGGTAGTCCTATTGCGAGGGATACGAGTCTGCCGTTTTGACTGGCATTTTAATGCTTATGAAATCCAGGAAGACTGGCATAACTTGTACAGTTAGCGGTTGCCTTAATAGATGATACAAACACAGTAAATCTCTAGAAAACCTTTGTTTTAACTATAACACACACACAAGAACTGAATGTGACACACGTGCATCTATTATCCACACATCCATCCAGTAAAACCTTTCATAGAAACTGACAGTGAACAATAAATACAATAATTATTCAAAAACAACATATTATGCTGATAAAAATATTCTGATTTATTTATTCTGCTACTATATATTATTACAAAAATGAGATTACAGTACATAATATATAGCCTACGACATAAACTGCTTATTAGTTAATGTTTATAATAGTTTGTGATGTGTTTGCGCGTAACATTACTTTTGTTATGTTTTAAATAATTTTTTAAGCAAACAATTTCATTAGCTCATGTCTTATATACTGCATAATAATATTTCCATAAAATGAAAACAATACTGAAAACATGTAATAGTAGTTTAATACGTTTATTATGGTTTGTTTAAATAACTTACAATGTGTTGAATGAGAAGCATAAGTTACTGCTGCTGTCGGATCGCGTGAAGCTTGATGTGTCGCCATAAAAACTTGTAGATTAAAAATTGCCGTTTAAAAAAAACTCACACCAGGGACACTTGTGACATTTTAAACCATCACCTGAAAATGTTAAAAACAAGATGTCTCTGTATATTCCATGTATTAAACTAGGGCTGAACGATACATCAAATTTTCATCGTCATCGCGATATGAACTCACGCGATGAACACATCGCAACAGACAGCCTTGAAGCGATGAATGAAGGGAAAACAGTAAGCGCATGTTATAAACGTTTGACCTATCACGTTTAGTCCTGAAGACATGTGCTGCGTCCGAAATCGCCTACTACCATACCATATAGTATGCAAAAAGCACTACATTGCCTACTATATAGTATGGAAGTAGGCGGTCCCGGGCGCAGCGATGGTTTGCGCGTTCATGCTATTAGGCCAATCAGGGGAACCCCCAAGTCAGCTACGCTCAGATTGAGTTGTGAGGTGTCAGTTGTGACGCTGTGCCTGTTAGCCAAAACTATGGCAGAGGAAGGAGAGAAGAGTGAGGAAAATGTGTTGTCAGACGAAGACCTTGTGGTAAAAATGAACAGCACTTCAGCTATATCATGGAATTATTTTGGATTTAGGAGAGATGACGGCGCAAACACAGGTACTGTGGAAGCGGTGATTCTCATATTGCGTCTATTGCGCGCTCAAGTTCATTATTTCAAATGTATGTGTGCTCTGGAAGCGCCGCGGTCGCGACACGCTCGTTTTTCCAGGTATTTCAAAAACATTTTAACTTTTCAGAATGACACAAGCGCAGTGTGCAGGTCATGTGACAATAACATACGTGTCTAGTGTTTTTCACGTGTTTGTGAATGGCCCCTAAAACATGAAAAAAAATATATATTTATCGCAACTCACATCGTCATCGCAACATTAAACAATGTCATCGCACATCGCAACCTTTTCTCACATCGTTCAGCCCTATATTAAACACTCGACTGACTGTCCCACTGTAGAGATACGGCATGTCTCTGTGCTTTTATATTTGCTCATTGAAGACCCCTGAGGAACAACATGAAACGATTGGATATATCTTCATATGATGTATCAAGACACTTCTTAATGTCATCCTCACATTGGCTCATACATGAAATTATGACCGTAATCATCATGGAAAACGCCGGCTCTGGTTCAGTGACAGTATGCGCCGGAAGTCGCACCCATAATTCGCGCAAAGCGTCATGGGGCTTAGGAATAGTGTGTATAACAAGTACAAAAAATATATGTTTTTGCTTTTCCTGGATTCATAATAAATCCAATTTTAGGATTCTGACTTGGGTAGGTAAAAAAATCCAGACACGTGTGATGTTTAGCTTACTACAGTATATCGCAGGTAATGAGTCAGTGGAAGTGGCTACAGATTCAGATCTATACACACATCTATTGTTTACCTAACCTGTATTTTTAACCTGGTGGTTAACGAGCTCTTGCAATGAATATAGCCATATTCCAATCAAAATAAATATTAATGTTATTCCAATATAAATAATAATTTATTTATTTATAAATAAATAATTTTGATTTCATCTTTGTTGTCCTTTTGTTGACTTTTTCTGTGCTGAAATGACTGTCTATGCCCCTGTGTACAAATCATTGATGGGTTTGAGTGATGAGTGTTTGGATTCGAGCCTGGAAGTCATAACAGAAGTGACTCAGAATTTTCGGGTCTGGTCTTTAAGCAGACCATTCAAACTCTTCCACACCAGACTGAATCAATCATTTCTTGTTTGGTACATTTTGCAATTATGGAGGTGCTCTGCCCAAACTGTTGCTATTAAATTAAAAGCCCACAATTTTTATCTGTAATATGTGACCCGGGACCACAAAAGTAAGTCGCACAGGTATATTTGTAGAAAAAGGATACATTGCATGAGTCAAAATAAAGCCAAAAATCATTAGTATATTATGCAAAGATCATGTTCCTTGAAGATATTTTGCAATTTTCCTACTGTAAATATATAAAAACTTTATTTTTGTGAGTGGATGCAGCAAAATTTCGATCAAAATTGGCAATAAGTTCTCCATAAACCGGCCACAATCAGGTGCTCCACGTAAGATCCCTGTCTGAGGAGTCTAAAGAATAATCAGGAGAGTTCTCCAAAGGCACTCGGGCAGATGTTCAGGAAGACCTTGCATCAGCAGGTACTGTTGTTTTAAAGAAAACTACAGTATAAGCAATGAACTGAACCGCCATGGCATCCATGCACGCTCAACACGCACGACTCCATTGCTGAACAAAAAGCATGTTGAGGCTCGGTTAAAGTTTGCGAAAGAGCATTTGGAGAAGCCTGTGGATTATTGGGAGACTATAGTATGGTCAGATGAAAGCAAAATTGAAATTTTTGGCAGTCATTCTACACACCATGTTTGGAAAAGAAATGGCACTGCCCACCACCCCAAGAACACCATACCAACAGTTAAGTTTGGGTCTGGAAGCATCATGGTTTGGGGCTGCTTTTCAGCAAGGGGTACTGGCAGACTTCATTATATTGAAGGCAGGGTGAATGGAGAAATGTACCAGGATGTTCTGGATAAAAATCTGCTGCCATCTACCAGAAAGTTGAAAATGAAAAGAGGGTAGACAAACACAAGGCCAAGGAAACAATGAAGTGGTTTCAAAGAAAGAAAACCAATTGCTTGAATGGCCCAGTGAATCACCTGACCTAAATCCCATAGAAAATCTATGGAGAGAACTGAAGATCAAAGTTCATAAAAGAGGCCCAAGGAACCTTCGAGATTTAAAGACCATTTGTGTGGAAGAATGGGCCAGAATCACTCCTGAGCAATGCAGACAACTGGTCTTTCCATACAAGAAGCGTCTAAAAGCTGTAATCACCAACAAAGGCTTTTCTACAAAGTATTAAATAAAGTGTGTTCAATACTTGTTCCCTGTGTCATTTCACTTTTTTTATTATGACTCAACTTGTATACTTAAATGTTCAGATTTTTTGTATGAATTCAATATTTGGCTTGATGGCTTAGAAATCCCCTTACTGATAAAAATGCTGATTTGTCAAACACTTATTTTCCCCGCTGTATATATATTATGTAGCACATATATTACAAATGCCCAAGGTGCTTTACAAAAGCAGTATAAAACAGTAATTTAAAAGTAAATACATCACAGACAGGATAACATAAAAAACATAAAGACACTAACCTACCACCAACAATAGGTCTAGTCCCCTTAAACAAACCCCCAAGATGCATTTAGTAAGTGGGCTTGTAGTAGAGCCTTAAAAACAACCAAAGGACTTGCCAATCTAATGATGGAAGGTCATTACACAGTTTCGGGCCGACTCTTTGGACCATTTTCGGAGAACGCTTGCCTTTTTGTTTGTAGTTTGTTCTTACAGTCACAAATAAGTTTTGGTTCTCCGATCTCAAGGACCTGGACAGAGTATAGACCAACAGCATATTGGAAAGGTATTGTATGGTATGGTATGGTGGTGTTGTGTAGTGCTTTAAAAACAAGAACCAAAATCTTGTAATTGACTCTATACTGGACTGGCAGCCAATTTAAGGATCTCAATAAAGGTGTAACATACTGCCACACCTGTCAGCTATCAAGAAATCACTGAAGTAGGACCTGGCTGAGAAAGTGAAGTAGATTAAAAGATCCTCCAAAGCTAGCCAACATGCCGAGATCCGAAGACATTCAGAAACAAATGAGAAAGTAATTGAAATCTGTCAGTCTGGAAAGGTTATAAAGCCATTTCTAAAGCTTTGGGACTTTAGCAAAGCACAGCAAGAGCTAGGGGTAGGTACCAAACGTCAATACTTTTATGGTATCGAACGAAAAACTCCAATACAATGAGTATCGAAAAATATGAAACATTTCGGTGCCAAATTTTGGTTTCAAAAGCCAAGCGGCTGTGTCTGTTTGAGCCTGTACCTGCATGTAAGGACCTAAAGCGCCGGCGATTGCCAGTCCACCACCACCATGTGACGGGGAGGATTTCTGAAGATACTCGCAGTCCAACTCGCAGTCACCCAACACAAGTGTAGAAAGGATGCAATATGAGAAATATACAGAAAGGCTTTGTGACAGCGCAAGTATGGCCGTGCTGTCTCTGTGAAAGACCCGTCAACCAAAACTGTGCTTCTCCTAAACTGACGAGGGGTTTCAATTTAAAGCACGTGCGCAGACTGTGTCTCTCAATGCTTGTTTAGTGTTACTCCTGCCTGGTTCCGCATTGCAAGACTTCACGTGCGCGTCTCCCACAACAGTCTTAGACAAGGTGTTTAAACTTGACCCACGTGCGCAGCTTGTGTCTCTCAATGCTTATGAAATACTCGCACCTGTCTCCTCGCATCGCAAGACTTAATGCCCTCGTCTCCCAAAATGGACGATGCATTTAAACAGTTTTTTTTACAGTCTATGGTTTAAACTTGACCAGCCCAACACCGCTTACAAGCCTGGCTAATTTCACTTGAATTAAATGACACTGAACGCATTTTCTACTCATTTTAAAAATCCCAAATGTATTTAATATTTTGATAATTATGAAGTTGAATTATATTCTTAATTTCTCTATTTTTGTTTCCTTATTTTATATAAAAAAAAAATAAGTGTGTCTGCTGGTGCACACCTATCTAAAAAGCACAACCAGTTTTATTAATAATGTTAAACTGAGTGAGAAGTACCAGAATTTGTTTTAATTAAGGTGAAAAATAAAAGTTTTGTGTTTAATGTATTTTTGTTGATGTTTAAATCGATTTTGAAAATGAGGTATCGAAATTGGCACCGGATCGAAAGATTTTAAACAATACCCAGCCCTAGCAAGAGCTATTATCCACAAATGGTGAAAACATGGAACAGTGGAGAACCTTTCCAGTAGTTGCCGGCCGACCAAAATTACCCCAAGAACGCAGCGATGACTCATCCAAAAGGTCACAAACAACGTACAAAGTACTGCAGGCCTTACTTGCCTCAGTTAAGGTCAGTGTTCATGACTCCACCATAAGAAAGAGACTGGCCAAAAATGGTCTTCCAAGACGAAAATTGCTGCTTAGCAAAAAGAACATAAAGGCTCATCTCAGTTTTGCCAATAAACATCTTGAAAATCCCCAAGACTTTTGGGAAAATACTCTTTGGACTGACGAGACAAAAGTTTAACCTTTTGAAAGGCTTGTGTCTCATTAGGTCTGGTGTAAAAGTAACACCGGATTTCAGAAAAAGAAGCCAACAGTAAAATATGGTGGTGGTAGTGTAATGGTCTGGGGCTGTTTTGCTGCTTCAGGACCTGGAAGACTTGCTGTAATAAATGGAACCATGAATTCTGCTGTCTACCAAAAATATCCTGAAGGAGAATGTCCGGCTATCTGTTCCTGACCTCAAGCTGAAATGAACTTGGATTCTGCAGCAGACCACTTGAGTGTGTTAACATGTACAGAATAAGCGGATAACTAGCAAAAAACTGCCTATGACAGAAAACCGTTTTCACACATTTACATGTAAATCAATAAACCGGCTATACAGACAACTGCGTTTAGATGGGACTTGGAGATTTGTCAGGTTTCTCACAGGTAGTGACATCACCACCTATAGTCAATAATTATCGTTCAAAAAGCCGACGACATATCTGTTTTAAGCTGTACTGTTGTATCTCTTCTCATGTCTGCAGAACCTGACGCTTATCTTTCACACACGGAGACATGCGCACATGAAGAAAACCACAAGAAAGTCTGTTAAGGTGTTTACATGCCAAACGAAATTGTGGTAAAGAGCAAAAAACTACCTGTGACGATTGTTTTTTGCTTACGCCGTTTATGGGCTTTCCCGAATAAAGGAAAACCATTTTACAAGTTTACATGACCCCACATGTTATCGGTTTATAATCCGCTTAAGACTAGTGCATGTAAACGCACTCAATGATCCAAAACACACCAACAAATCCACCTCTGAATGGCTGAAGAAAAACAAATGTGGTTGAATTACAACAATTCTGCAAAGATGAGAGTGGCAAAAATTCCTCCACAGCGCTGTAATCAGACTCATTGCAAGTTATCGCAAACCCTTGATTGCAGGTGTTGCTGCTAAGGATGGCCCAACCAGTTATTAGGTTTAGGGGGCAAACACTTTTTCACGCAGGGCCATGTAGTTCTGAATTTTATTTTCCCTTAATAATTATTAACACTTTTTCACACCACTGCATATGTATAGTATACAGAAAAATAATAGAATCCATTAAAATAGTTTGTATGCAACTGAAGTAGATCTAATTCGAATGCAATAACTGACACTTTTTCATGATTAGTTAATTGTGGCAGCTGTAAATTTAATCTCAATTATTTATGTAATTGACCGCACAGCCCTTACTGGCCATCTGTCCAAAATGTTTCCTGTCTATGGCCTGAGATGCCCGGACAGGCTTCAGACCTCCCATGACCCTGCAGAGGATGAGCAGAGAGATTTTAGAGAGTGGATGAAGGGAGGCGCAGCCTCGTTTTATAGCCACAGTGGTCAGGAGCAAACAGATTTCAGATTGTACAGACAGAATGAGAGAGTTGGTTGAATCTTGCCTCCAGGAGGATTGGAGTGCTGGAGAAAACCTCGCTATGCACAGAAGAATGGCTCAATGACACTCTTTGCTATTAGGAATATATTAGGCATGCCTTTGATGCAGGATAAAGATCATCCTTAAGGCTAAGCTTATCCCATAGATTTAAATAAGGACCTTTACCTGTTTCAAAACAATACTAAGGGCAGTTTAAAGGAAGAAAAATGTATTACTATCTCATAATACGATTGCCAAAATTACTAATATCTTATATGGTAAATGGACTGCATTTATATAGCGCTTTTAACAGACCTATGGCCATCCAAAGCGCTTTACAATTTGCCTCACATTCACCCATTCACTCCCACATTCATACACCGACGGCGGTGTCAGCCATGCAAGGCGCCATCCAGCTCGTCTGGAGCAGCTGGGGTTGGGTGTCTTGCTCAAGGACACCTCGACACTTGGTCCGGTGGAGCCGGGGATTGAACCTTCTGGTTTGTAGACAACCTACATGAACCACTGAGCCACTGCCACCCCAATATATATATATATATATTTAAAGAAGAACATTTTCTGGCAATAAACTTTTGTGAAAATCATGAAAAATGCTGGCGCTAGCTGGCAACTTTTTTTAAAAACGCTGGCGGGGAAAGAGTTAACATCCAAATGTGCACAAATGGCGTACAAACAAATTAGACTCTTTGGTGTCATTTGGGCATTAATGGAATGCTAACATATATTCAGTGTTTCTCCAAAGCGTCTTCATTCTCCAAAGACACTTTTCCCCAAAGCAACCTACAACTATACAGCAAGGCCTATGCTTAATATTCTGATATTTAACTTCTCAAAAGCAGCTTTAGCACAGTTTGTTCATTGAAATTTCTAAAAGGTTGCTTTGATCAACTAATTTCTCTAATTTTCAAGTATCTTACTGCATTTGCAGAAGCAGTGTAAATCCACCAAGACCAAATACACGAATCTGTCATAATAGTTAACATGCTTAAAGCTTATTACGATCGTGTCTATGCTATGGTGTGTTTGATTATTACTCATGTTTTTGAATGTACCCAAACAGGCTATTAAAGCCTGTTTAAATCCTTCATCTTTATTCATGTTTTTCTTTAACACAGTCACTCCCGTGGAGTAGAGCACTATCATGGACAGCAGGATTACCCCAGATCACCTTCTCTTCCACAGTAGGAATTTTTGGATTTTTTCCATCAGGTGAGCTGGAGCAATACTATGCTTCACGCATGCTTTCTGATGGGATTGAATGATGATTTGTTTTTGCTACTGTGTATTAATATATGTATGTTGCCCCTAGACGATTTTATTAACTCTTTCCCCGCCATTGACGAGTTATCTCCTCCAGAGGTACCTAATGAGTCCGATCCAGAGTTCCCTGAAGTGTCCGCTCACCAAACTCACCAAAGTCCCCTCTTACTCTCCTTGGGTCTCATTTATAAAACTGTGCATAGAATCCTTACTAAAAGTCTATGTATAAAACAAAGCACGCTAGCTCTCCTGAAGTCCGTAAGTGCACGCTAGCTCTCCTGAACTCCCTTAGGTGCCCGCTTGCTCTCCTGAACTCCGCGAAGCGCATGCTCGCTCTCCTGGACTACGTGAGGTGCATGTTCACTTTCCTGGATGCCGTGAGGTGCATGCTCGCTCTCCTGGACTCCATGAGCGCATGTCGCTCTCCTGGACTCCGTGAGGCACACGCTCCCCTTTCCGAACTCGGCCATGAGCCCGATGTCCTTTCCAAACTCAGCCATGAGCCCAATCTCCTTCCCAAACTCGGCCACAAGCCCGATCTCCTTCCCAAACTCCGCTCCAAAAATTTGGTTACCCTGTCGTGAACACGACGGCCATCCATATCGCCTGTGTTCCAGTCTCCATTGCCACGGCCATACCAGCCGTCCATATCTCCTGTGCTCCAGTCTCCAGCGTCACGGTGTGAGCATTGGGTATTCACAAGGGGAGCAAATATAGTGATATCTGACTCGGTAAAATATGCATTCTGAATTTGCACTTAGAAATAAAAGACTTACATTTGCCTGGGAGCTCCATGTGATCCACCATTGTGAACATAAATAAACTAAAGAAAGCTACACACTGTGCAAGCACATGGGAGAATACCACTGATTTGTGCACATAACTGCCAGCTATCACAGCAGACAAGTCACTCCTGTTACGGTCCTGTTCCCTTTTTAAATCCATTTTTTATAACTTTGTGGTTTCAACAAATAGAATTTAGCACAGATCCTTGTCCACTGCTAATAAAACGCAGACAACAGCTATAAAATAAACATAATACCATTATACAGTATAATCATAAGCAAACACTTTGCACAGGTCATCTTGAAAGTTTAACATATTGACTAAATATCCAAACTTTTGACCATCATCTTGAAGACCAAATTGCTGTAACCAAACCAATAATGAACACACCCCTTCGAGTCTCTCTTTACATAAAAAGCAAAGATTTAAAATACACTAGTAAATGAATGAATCCCTCGCCAACCCAACATCAGTCACCTAAGCTTTAGTTGGCACACTTTAATGACTGGAGTCTCTCCACTGAGTGATCTACCTAATTACCAATGATTAAGTTCAAGCTGACACGTTTTTTCCATCAAAGTCAATAACCAGCATGTCTGCTCATTTAAAGCCGATTTCTCCAGATGAACACATGCAGAACTCTATTGGGATCACGACAGACGGCTCCACAGACAAACAGTGCCGGCATGGAGGCAGTGTGCAGTGTGTGTGTAGTAAAATAACATCACAGAGCGCCTCATTTCACACATTAGACCAAAGAGCATGTGGCAGAGCAGACATCATTGTCCTTCTCTCACAGAAACACACATAAGGAGTGAACAATTGCTCTACATTTTTAATAGTTCAGATGGTATGTCTATAAATAAAAAAGCATGCATAGCTTTTGATATGAAAGTATAAAATCTACAGAAATCTTAAAATTATGTTTTGTGTGTGTGTGTAAATATATATATATACAGGTATATGTAAAAAATGCTGGGTCAGCGTTGGGTCAAAAAGGGTCGAGCCCAGCTGTTGGGTTAAATGTATATATATAAAATGTATATATAAACATATGTAAATGTATGTAAATGTTTTATAAAACACAACCAGTTATATATAAAACCAAGATACAGTCTTATATTTAGGCAATATATAGACCGTTGTGCTAGGTCTCTGTCCTTCAGGAATGCACCTGCACTACTCCACAAACGCCGTTTCCTAATTAATACTTGATAAATATGTGCAAAATCCATTGTTTTGACATATATCCTGCAACATTGATGTAAAAAACACTGTAGTGTTCATAAATTCTAGAAAAATAAACTTACTAGTAGTGTTGTATTTGACGCCGTTGATGTACTCCGGACACGGTCGCTCAACTACACGATCAGAGTTGCTTCTGGGCCAGCAAGTTCCGATCTCATCCGTCGTGGCGTTACAGTAGAGACCTAAATTAAAGAGATGTTCATGAGCGCGCATTGAACCATACATTGACACCTGACACACGCTTTAACAGATAAGTGAAATGCGCACCGTCGAAATTCATCAAAGCGAAGGATGAATTGTCGTAGAAGGTGTTTTGTAAAGCATCCAAAAGAGTACAGTTGGGCTCGCCGAACTCCCTGATGATAAACTGGAACAGGGACGCGTCCATTATTTTAATTGCGTTGAGACGAGCAGAAATAAGGGTTTCAGGAGGTTACAACAACAGTGAGTCTGCCTCCCTGTCAACTTGATACAGTTTCGCCTCTTCACTGATGACAAGCGCGCCCTGAGCGCACGTCACAGCGCGTGGTCCGTGGCTCACAACTCGGTGTGCGCGCCGAAATGATCATGATGTCAGAAGGATACGTATACTACGGGACACCGCGTATAAAAGGGGCTGCGTTGGGAAAAGACTAACAATGATTCAGAATCGATTTACTAGTAATGAAAGCATTTAAGTCAAATATTTGATTCTGATGTTAACATTTTAAAAGCTGTACTCCCAATGTATCCAAATGAAAAGAAAAAAAATGGTATCCAAATGTTTATATTAAAATAATAGCAATTAAGCATCAATTATTATATTTTTAATGAAAAGCAATACTCTGCACTACTTTAAAACAAAAATATATATATATAAGACAGTTATGATTTGTGATAATCCACATTACACTTTTGCAGACACTTTTATCCAAAGCAACTTACAGTGCATTCAAGATACATTTTATTATTCCCTGGGAATCGAGCCCATTGCCTTTGCGCTTAAAATGCCCTATCCATTGAGCTAAAATGAAGACTAATCTGTCATCTATATAAGAATCAGAAAGAGATTGACTGTTTTTTGCACCAACAAGGACTTTTCTTACACATATATCCAAACACAACAGCAAGACACCTAAGAATAAAATTAAAGAGTGAAAATATGCAATTTTTCAAAATATGAGAGGCAAAATGTCCATACTTTCACACTCTCATAAAAAAGGTACAAAAGTCGTACCTTTTTATCGTGGAGATGGTACCTTTAAAGCTTTTTAACACCTTTGATGTACTACGTAACTTTGAAAAAGGGACCTCTTTTGTACCTTCAAGGGATAGTTCACCCAAAAATTAAAATTCTGTCATCATTTACTCACCCTCATCTTGTAACAAACCTGTATAAATGTCTTTGTTCTGATGAACACGAAGGAAGATATTTTAAAAAATGTTTGTACTCAAACCTTTCGTAAGCCCCATTCACTTCCATAGGAAAAAGGAATACTATGTCTGATAGGTTCGGTTACAAACATATCTCAAAAATCTTCCTTTGTGTTCGGCAGAACAAAGAAATTTATACAGCTTTGTAACAACATGAGAGTGAGTAAATGTTGACAGAATTTTCATTTTAGGTGAACTCCCTTTCACCCTTTTTCTAAGATTGCAGTACGTTCTTCTATTGACAACTATTATGGTTAAATGAAGGGAAGTGTCAAAATCATTGACTTGGAGTGTACTGTTCTTAAGTTCAATGTCTACAGCTATCATCATTATATTACAATTTCTAAAGACTGGACTGAAATAAAATCCCTCTTATGACTGTATAGGAGGGAATGGGGTAAGACTGTATTGGAGCGTGTGTGATTTCTTAACAGATGAGTCTGTTATTGATACAGTAGATGCATCTCTTTCTCTAAGAGAAAATTTCATCCCCTCCTACCAAGCAGAGCAAATGAAGTGTCAATGTAATCTGCCGTTACTCAGACTGCCTGCTTGCACTCAATTATGAAGACAAAGAGATCAGATTTTTTTCACCCTGTTTATTCGTAGACCTAATCAGCGCTTCCAATCATTAATAAAGAAGGGTAATAAATAAGTTATGATTTCACTGTCCACAAATGCCTAGGCCACCACAACCACATCTCTGGTTAATAATAGGGGTACCTCTAAATGTTAATGAATCCCTGGGTGTGATTATTGGGTGGTGTGAGAAGGGTTTGATACCACTAATTAAAGCCTGAAGTAGTCAAAACAAAATGCTGGGGGGTCTTGGCGGGAAGTAGGGGAGAGCGGGGCACAACTGAACGATTTTTGGTTTTGGCTGAATCATTAAAAAAAAATTATTTTGATAAATTATATTTTACACAAGCAACAAATGAACATTTGAAGTTTGTTTCTATTACTTACCATTCTTGGTCAATTACACCAAACATGACAGAAGTGCAAACGTTACAACTTACCCCATAGGTGAGGTTAATTGTAACAGGCAGGGGGTTAGTTGCAACACTTGCTAAAAATTAAGTTTGCAGGCAAATATTGCAATATAATTTTGTCTATATGGACTTGAAGTGGATATATCTGTCTAGACAGGTATCCACACTGTATTCATTCATCCAGCCCTCTTCTAACAATAGTTCAATTATAAATGGATACAAATGTCTAAATATGTGAGAAAAAGCACCAAAATTATGACAACAAAAAAAACTTTTTTTATGTGACCCAGTTTGTAAAAACCAGACTAAAGTCTCAAAATTAAATTCTGAGATAATGAAAATCAAAGTCTGATTTAGCCATTAATTCCATTATTATTTTAATCTTTGACATGACCTTATTCAATCAATATTAAAGATATGAACAAAAATTGACATACTATTTTGACACACTATTTTTGATAAGACAGGCACATTTATTTTTTTGGCAGCCAGAAATCATTGGTGTGTAACCTATTTAAAACAACGGCAAGAATTACGCTAACGTTAGCTGTTTTCATATCGTAAGTGCTGAGGGGTTAGTTGTAACACTGGGTGAAAATATTTCCAAGCCTACCAAAAAAGTTGCTAAAAGCTGCAAACATATTAAAATGATGCTGTTTTAGTCAACAAGACACTGATAAAGATGACATAACTTTGGTTTTGGTATCTTACACACCCAACTCAAAAAACATATGATGAAAAAATGTACTTAGATACCACCAAAACACTCTTTCATCAATAACTCTCTGGAAAAACATTATACCCTTCCATAAATTTGCGGGGGATCGTCTTTTGGCAGCGTGAAAAAAATACCAGATAAACAAATCGTGCAAACCCTGTGCAAATGTAAACAGACCGTGTTACAACTAACCCCGCATTCGTTTTTGCCCCACGCACCCCTACATATCCTTGTAAACGCATGTATACATATAAATTTAAAAGTTGGAAGAACAAGGTTAACTTAATCTTAACATTATGACACCAGCTTTGTTTATTGTTGAACTTCTGATAGATAGCAATCATACAACGAGATTCTGTTCTATTGCATTAAAGACTCTTTGTTCGTATGTTGGTGGACTCTTTTGCAGTTAACAAACTAAACGTATATTTAAGATATAGGGAACTGACAGCTTTTCTCTTTAGAACAATAGACCAACATCCTGATGACTCATCTTATTGTAGGTGCATATAAAATGCTCTCATGAAGAAGAATTATAAATACCACTTGTGTCTAACAGGGTCACCACTACAATTCACGGGCCCTGAGTCCACCCACCAGCAGTATAAATCATGTGGGCCATCATGTCATAGGAAGTACTGATATCTGACAAACAATGGCTAGGTGCTACTTAAAGAACAATCAAGGCCAACATTCTCTATTAAGAATTCTTTTCAGTAGACACAAAGAGTAATTATAGCAATTAAAGACATAAAATGGGCCTAAAATGCAAATTGTCAGACTCCTTTTATGTTTGCCATTTATTTTCCATTACACAGGAACTTTAAAAAGTTACTATTTAATAAAGACTTTTTATGTTCGATTCAATGCTCTGTGAAGAATTGGATTTTTACAACATTTCTGCACATTAATATTTGCTAACAAAGTCCATTTGTTTCATGATATTCATTATATCTACGCTAGGTAAATATGACCATTTAAATAAAAACCACTGTGAAGATCTCGATTTAAGATCAGGAACTTGAGTATCACTATTTCTCATCCCTATCAAATAGCAATTTTGGTTTGGCATATCTATAATGTTAACTAAAGGCTTGGATTGCAATACATCACAGCATCACACACTTGCCAATGTTGTAAATGATCACAGACAAAAAGTAGCCTTACTTTGTGAGCTTTAAGATTGATTTTCATTTATGGAAAGAACCTATACAAACATATATGTTTTAATATAGGTTTTGATATAGGTTTTTAATATATGTGACATATATAAAATTGGCCGTTTTCCTATATTATATGTACGTATATGCACCTATATGTTCACCTAGTAAAATTATTATAATCCATAGCTGCTAGGCAACATAAATAAAAGTCCAACCAATGACAGTCTGCACCTGCAGGAGCTGGGATTCAAACCCCCGACCTTTTGATCATGAGACAACCCGCTCTCACATCTGTGCCACTGTTGGGTTTTCAAACACCCAACCTTCCTTCTTTTCCACTATCTTCAGATTTGACCTTGTAAATGTTTCAGGAAAACGTGTAGACATCATAGCTTTTCATCTCCTCTAATTGCCATAGTTCAATTCCATAACATGTCAATTATATGTAATACCAATTTCACGTGTTGGCACATACATAAGTTCTTGCATATTTTTTGTTAGTTCTTAGTTATTTCCTTAATATAAAATATAAGTTAGGCATCATGTATTACAGTTGCCAAAGTGCGATACAGTATAAGCTACAAAATGACCAGATCCTGCCATGAGCTATATAGGAGAGATATTTTGTATGTATAGGGCTTATGTGTGAATATAAAGAAGCAATACAGGAGACCTATATGGCCTGTGTATGCAC
Source organism: Misgurnus anguillicaudatus (assembly GCF_027580225.2). NCBI lineage: Eukaryota > Metazoa > Chordata > Actinopteri > Cypriniformes > Cobitidae > Misgurnus > Misgurnus anguillicaudatus. The sequence goes on along the minus strand of NC_073338.2, from coordinate 37,059,273 downwards.
ATACCGTATATGCACCTCAATTTTGCCTATATGGGGCATATATATACGCATATATGCAGCATAACTTATCATATATGGGCATATATGCTGTGTATACTGTATGTGCATATTAGCTGCATATAGGTTTCATATATGCACATATATCCTCATATAGGTTATTTCCATGTGGGGTACTGTAGCTCATCTGGTACGACATGACTTTATCAACACCAAGGTTGCAGGTTCACTTCACAAGCAATACATCTGCTGATAAAATGTGAAGCCTGAATCCTCTCACTGTGAGTCACTTTGAATAAAATCATCTGCCAAATCGGGTGCTATGTGATGTTATGAGAAATCTGTCGCAACAGCAGTCAGGCTGTGACTCATGGCAGCTACTGTACCACCGACTACAAATAAAAGCAAAGGTTCAAGATAAAAGTCAATTTTATTCATATTTTTAATAGTTCTGTGTATAATTAGGATTGTGTTCAATAATCATTTTAAGTAAAAACACACAGTGCATCTCAATACATTAAATTATATATTACAGCAAGGCTTGATTCACTCCATTAAAATTCTTATGGCTTTACAGTATCTTAAAGAAAATCACTAAGCTAGCCGAGTAATGTTTTTGAGTGTTAGTCAAGTGACTCCTAAGGATATGCTTTTAGTAAATGAAAAACCTCAAGCACACGTAAGAAAGATTCTCATATGCGATTGATTATTATGTAGCACAATAAATGATGTTTTCTCTTCGAATAGATTACCTACTGCAGCCCATATGAAGGTTAGGTTTGCTTTACGGTGTGAATTAAGAAAGATGCTCACCACATCGGTGTGTCCCCTGGCGTGCAATAAATGTATGTTCAAACGGATATCACTGGTGAAGTCAGCATGCAGTTTCCTTTGTGGTAGACTGCTTTCAAAGAGCAAAAGAAGCCCAAACTGAGCTACAGAGAACAAACGTTACATCAGCGTTGCATAATTTAAGACTTCAAAAACGTGCAAATGTACAAGTGATCAGAGAGCATTTTTGAGGGCCCGCGGCGGTAAGGAAAGGCTTGTTCTGCTCTCACTTCTGTGCCCTGAAAACATGAAATGTAGCCTGTAACAGTCTGTCATGAGGTAGAGATTTAAAAAAGCCTAGTCTTTTGTCTTCAGCATTGTTTCTACCTGTGCAGGAAGCTTTTTGGACACTTCAATGATGCTAATGAGATTCAGAAAGGTGATCAAATCATTGCTTCAGTTCTTTTGTGCTTTTATTTCACACTGTTTACACTTAAAATATGCATATATACACACCTAAAGGATTATTAGGAGCACCTGTTCAATTTCTCATTAATGCAATTATCTAATAAACCAATCACATGGCAGTTGCTTCAATGCATTTAGGGGTGTGGTCCTGGTCAAGACAATTTCCTGAACTCCAAACTGAAATTAGAATGGGAAAGAAAGGTGATTTAAGCCATTTTGAGTGCGCATGGTTGTTGGGGCCAGACGAGTATTTCATAATCTGCTCAATTACTGGGATTTTCACGCACAACCATTTCTAAGGTTTACAAAGAATAGTGTGAAAAGGGAAAAACATCCAGTATGCGGCAGTCCTGTGGGCAAAAATGCCTTGTTGATGCCAGAAGTCAGAGGAGAATGGGCCGACTGATTCAAGCTGATAGAAGAGCAACTTTGACTGAAATAACCACTCGTTACAATCGAGGTATGCAGCAAAGCATTTGTGAAGCCACAACACGCACAACCTTGAGGAGGATGGACTACAACAGCAGAAGACCTCACCGGCTACCACTCATCTCCACTACAAATAGGAAAAAGAGGCTACAATTTGCAGGAGCTCACCAAAATTGGACAGTTGAAGACTGGAAAAAACTGTTGCCTGGTCTGATGAGTCTCAATTTCTATTGAGACATTCAGATGGTGGAGTCAGAATTTGGCGTAAACAGAATGAGAACATGGATCCATCATGCCTTGTTACCACTGTGCAGGCTGGTGGTGGTGGTGTAATGGTGTGGGGGATGTTTTCTTGGCACACTATAGGCCCCTTAGTGCCAATTGGGCATCGTTTAAATGCCACAGCCTACCTGAGCATTGCTTCTGACCATGTCCATCCCTTTATGACCACCACTTACCCATCTTCTGATGGCTACTTCCAGCAGGGTAATGCACCATGTCTCAAAGCTCGAATCATTTCAAATTTGTTTGTTTTTTTGAACATGACAATGATTTCATTGTACTAAAATGGCCCCCACAGTCACCAGATCTCAAAACAATAGAGCATCTTTGGGATGCGGTGGAACGGGAGCTTCGTGCCCTGGATGTGCATCCCACAAATCTCCATCAACTGCAAGATCCTATCCTATCAATATGGGCCAACATTTCTAAAGAATGCTTTCAGCACCTTGTTGAATCAATGCCACATAGAATTAAGGCAGTTCTAAAGGTGAAAGGGAGTGTTCCTAATAATCCTTTAGGTGAGTGTACATTTTCTTACATTTCTATGCAGACCGCTGCATATAACCAACAAACAGATATATCATCACACTCTAAAGTGTATTGTTTTTATTTCAATGTGCTTGCACTGTTATTGATGCTTTTGTTTTATTGTACAAAATGGGATAGTGTGATACTGTTATTTTCAGTCACACTGTGAGGTGTCATCTATTGGTCACGTATTGTGATACAATTCGCAGGTCAGAATCAAACTTGAACTGTGGAACGTCCCGAATGGTTTTCCACAAGAGCTTGCATTTGTGCAGTCTGCCAGAGTGATGCGGCATTTCGGATCAACCCGCGCATCAAAAATGCATCCCCACTAGGCATGGGCCGGTATGAGATTTTGGCGGTATGTATTCATGGTATTCACAGTGCTGCGATATTGCTATTGCAACAGAAACTAAAATGCGTTTTTATATGATGTCTGCTTATACAAACAACAACTTTTCAACAGGACACAATAGATTTCAACAGGTATGCCACATAAAAATAAAGCTTTTATATTATAATCATCTTTCAAAAAAATTGGGAATATATATTAAATGTACATCAAATCAATCACATGATCATGGTGGTATCACGAAAAAGCTTTTCAAACCTTGACTGCTTAAAATCTCTGTAAACCTTGTAACGGGTACCAACCCATGCCTTATCCCCACTAACTCCACAAAACAAGTATATAAAAATTGCTGCCCTCAATCTCAATAATATGTTTTTTCTTGTTTTTTCAATGTGAAAATGATTATTATATGTGAAATTAATACATTTAATCCCAATACCACTTAATTCCAGATGTGCGTCAGTATTGAGCATGGCCGTCTTGACCAATCAGAATCAAGTGTTCGAAAGCCATGTAATGAGTCATTCTTAAAGTCTACTGACACAGCGACTTAAATCTTATGACTCGCAAAGCTTGACTGATTTGCTAGGGTTGTTAAAAGTGAGTCAGAATGTGTGAGTTTCTCAGTTTAATACTGCTCTTTCAAGTGTGCTTCGCCTGTTAAGCCTTTTAATTAGCACAAATACTTAAAGCTCTTTGACCTCCTCGTCCTTGCACCGCTGTTGTCGAGGGAAGCGCGCTGATAATTTCATTCCCACTTCTCTGCTTCAGCTGGACAGATAAAGGCAACGCTTGTCAAAATAGCTGAATAGCTTGAAAGAGTGCGACTTAGGGATCTCTAGTGTAACAAAACAACTTCACTACTACTTGGGATATAGCTCTAGGCATATTTTGTAAAATAAAGGTCTTTTAATGTTAAAAAGAAATATTTTTTACCTGTAATGTTGTGCAGAGCAGAAAGAGCTTCGCAATACTTCTGCAGTAGCACAAACAGAGATGATTCACACACAGCATTAGGCTGCAAAAGAAAACCAACATGACTATTAGATATGTGGATGAACTATTATATAAGGTTACATTAACATAAAAATATGGTAGTTTTAAATGCTACAAGGCCACCTCAGTTACTTTATTTAATTATCAAAAGTGTAATTTACTTCATGTAGGCTACAACACATACTTTAAAATATGCTGGGTTATTTTCAACCCAGTGTTGGGTCAAAAAAGAAAGAGCCCAGCTTGTTGGGTTGCAATTTAACCTAGGCTGGGTTGTTTCAACCCAAAATGCTGTGTTGTTGAACCCATTGTTAGGTCAAATATATTTTGGGGGGTTAACCCAACGGATGTGCTCTCCCTTTTTGACCCACCCGCTGGGTGAAAATTTTAAATTGTATTTGTTTATTTTTAAAGCAAAACACCACCATTTTCAATATTTTACTATGTTCTTACCTCAACTTATATGAATTAATACATACCTATCTTTTTTCAATGCATGCACTTTCAATCTTTGTACAGCACTTCTTGAATGTGTTAGCATTTAGCCTAGCCCAATTCATTCCTATGGCTCCAAACCAACGTTTTATTTTGTGCCATCATACTTACTCGTGTAACTACTCATGTACAGTAACAGTCTTTAAATAGGGAAAACATGGAAGTGTTTGGTGGCTTCTAAATTCACCCCTGTTTGGATCCTAAGGAATGAATGGGGCTAAGCTAAATGCTAACACATTCACGAAGCGCTGTACAAAGATTAAATTGCATGCATTGAAATAAGATAGGTATGTATTAATTCATCTAAGTTGAGGTAAGAACATAGTAAAATATTAAAAAACGGTGGTGTTTGCCTTTAAAGGAAATTTAATGTTTATTGCTTAAAAATGCATCAATCACACAAACCAAACTTGCAATAAATGCAATAAATAAATAAACAGAAATAAAATTAAAAAGCTCAGTTAATATTTAGATTGACCTCCAGAGGTGAACATTTCGGAATTTTGTGACCTTTAAAAAGTAAGAAAAGGGTCATTTCAATTTCATTTCAGTTTTTCTTGAAAGATTAAAACTTGTGGCCTTTTAAACCTCCATCCTCAATGTAATAGAAATCTATAGATCGTGTTTGGCATGCTCTCCATAAATCACCAGGTGGCCTGGTTTGTTTGTGCATTAGAGCATGTGTGTGCTCTTTTCTTAGGGAAAGTGCATGTCACCTCATTGAGGTAATTGCTTTGCTTTCTGGGGTTGTGTCCAGGCCATCAGCTCTTGCCTGACAGCCACACTTTACCACCAGCATCGGGTATGATTGTGCATAAGACAGCCCTGTCCTTTCTTCGACTCTTGCCTGTGATCAGTCATTTTGATCGGTCATTGACAGATGGCAACCATATACGTTACAGACAGCTCCTCACCTTTCATCAACTGTAACTGAACAAAAACTGCTTCTCCGCCTTTTTATTCTCATACACATCAATCATAAAAATTACAAAAGTCACAATAATGGGGGTCACTATCCAAAGATGAAAGTGGACTCTGTGAGTTAATTTTAGGAATTGTTTCACCTTCAGAATAACACAAACAGCGCAATGGCAGCACAGCTTGATCAGTTACTAAAAATGAACCCATGTGGAAATAAATTACATTTGAATCTTGGCTTTTAATTTGCAGCAGCAATTTAAAGAATAAAAGAGTATCCAGTTATCAATTACAGCATTGTCATCCATACAAAGTTTTAAATAGCTTTCTTGTGCCAGGAAAAGTGCATGTGCTGTTATTTTCTTCGGCAGTCTGACTTTATCATTATCGAGATTTAACGACATTTTATCACACATTTTCTTTAGAAAATTCAACTGTTTTTCTGTGACGTTTCTGAAAATGTCCGAGTGTTCAGACAGAAAGGTAATTTCAATTGAAAACTTGTTTTTAATATTTTACAATGAAAACAATATACATGCTAAGTTTTTTATAAGATGATACGGGTTTCTTTTAACAGTCTATGAAAAGGCATCAAATCCTCGGACAGGAGTGTTATTGCTGCTCAGTCAAGTGGAGCTTCATGGTGAAAACATGACAGATATGTGATTGCTTTTCTCTTTTCAAAGAATGAATATTTTAAGCAAAAAATGCTTTTGCATTGCTTTATCAAAAGTGTATTTGTTTTAGCATTTTATTTGTGCTTTTATATGTTAATAAATATCGAGGAATGTACAAAGTCAAACTATTTAATACGTTTCACAATGCTGATGAATACAATACTACATTTTGACAGTTTTTGTACTGTGTATACAACTGTCTGAAGTGTGTTTAATTGGCATGTACCTTCAGCATTTGCAGAAACTTTTTCCAAAGCGACTTACAGTGCATTCAAGCTATACATTTTTGTTTTATACTGTATATGTGTTCCCTGGAGATTGAATACATGGCCATTGTGCTGCTAAAGCAAGGCTAATAAACTACTGTACAGAAACAACTGATGTCAGCTTTATATAAAAGTGGACGTCTTTGAGACCAGTATGTGAAGCTCATTATACCAACCATGTAGCTTTATATGCATATAATTGTATATTAGACAACTAAAGAATAAATCGTCAAATCACTAATAATTTTTGTATTCAGATATTACAATATAAGTTAAGATAAGTTTACATTTAAGATATTGTGACCGCAACTGAAATGCCAGTATATACAGTATGTAGCAGAGTTTTAAGAACTTAATAATGTGCAGTCAGCTGGTCATATTGCTAAATAAACACTGAGATGGTGATACAACCCTTCCAATTTACTACAGAAAAACAGAGTAGTCTAATAAATTACCTTAAATTATTAATCCAATAAATTGTTTGTTTTGGCCTTTTTCACCTTTCCTACTCGTCTTTGACATTTCACATTTTTGCTTGGTTTAGGCTGGCCACACACTTGAAAATCGTAAGCTTGATTTGCACCCTCGGCGATCGAAAGGGGGCGTGACCCAATTAGTGTTTTGCCACAGACTATTTTATTGGTGTGTGTGGTTTCATTGTGATTACTTGTGATTATTGCTACACCAAATTGCTTTGGAGCCTTCCCTATCCCAATTCGTAAATTTCAAACAAGTTTGATATTTACGACTCTTGATCGGGCTGTCTCTGACGTAAAAGCTGCAATAGCCAATGAAAGTGTGCAAGCTTAAAGGACAAGTTCGGTATTTTACACTTAAAGCCCTGTTTTCAGATTGTTTATGATGAAATAGAACGGTTTTGACTGAAATTTGGACATATGATGCTGGCCCGAGAATTTTCGGTTGTTTGTTGTATTACCCCCCACCTCTACAACGGCTGCATAGGTGCACTGGAACAATCCTTCCTAAAATGCATTAAACTTTCGGTTACAAATACGTGAAACTCACCGAGTGGTCAGGGATGTTCGCTGATGTGCTAGCACAGGAATCGCTGCAAAAGATTCATTCCAACAGGTTTTATCGTAGTTTTTGTACAACTCCATTGACTTGTATTATATGTGCTGTGAGGTACGGTATTACTCCGCGCCGGGAACGTTGTTTGTATTCTTGCATTTGGCAAAGGTGGATTATCGTCACCAACTGGGCTGGAGTGTCTATTATTCAAGCTCTCAATGAAAGAATATACGGGTGTGAGGCGTTTGGAAAAATAGGTCCACAAGTTTACAACGAATGCTAAAACACCTGTTGGAAGGCGTCTTTTGCAGCGATTTTTGTGTGGGCATATCGGTGAGGACCCCTGGCCACTCGGTGAGTTTCACGTCTTTGTGGACGAAACTTTGGTGCATTTTGGGAAGGATTGTTCCAGTTCACCTATGCAGCCATTGTAGAGGTGGAGGTGATACAACAAACACCCAAAAATTTTCGGGCCAGCATCATATGTCCAATTTTCAGTCAAAACCATTCTATTTCATCATAAACAAAGTGAAAACAGGGCTTTGGGTGTAAAATACCGAACTTGTCCTTTAAACCAGATGTTGCGTGCTTTTAAAACTGAAACAAGACGCCCACAAACATGACTTAAAAGAGGAGTATTAAGAACAGTAAAAGTGCTTTTATAATGTGTCATGCAAGAACTACCCCAACATGTTACTGCACCGGAGGTCGAAGTGCTGCAAACTAAGTGCTCTTCTGCCATACAATATAGGTCTCATTTTTTATCTGCTTAAAAAACCGCCACGTTTTATTACTTACTGTGTAACTACTCATGTAACAGTCTTTAAATAGGGAAAACATGGAAGTGTTTGGTGGCTTCTAAATTCATCCCTGTTTGGATCCTAAGGAATGAATTGTGCTGGGCTGAATGCTGACACATTCACGACGCGCTGTACAAAAATTAAGTGCACGCACTGAAAAAAGATAGGTATGTATTAATTCATCAAAGTTGATGTAAGAACATAGTTAAATATTGAAAAACGGTGGTGTTTGCCTTTAAAATTGTTACCACAGTATCACATGTGTGGTCGGGTCAAATTATCCAGTGTGTGCTTTCTGAGGATTTTGTTTAAAAACTCATTTGACATTGTCCCTGTGGTCTCCCATGGATTAAAAATGGTTTAAGATGTAAAAATCATCCAGTGTGTACCAGGCTCTCTCCCTGCATGAGTTTAAATTTCATAAATAAATATAGATGTATGTAAATATTTTGAATTTAAAAAAATAACTAAGAAGACTACAGTGCTTTTAATTCTTCTTACTTTTCTTGACTAACAGTCTGCATGGTAAAGAATGAGTTAATAGTGGAGCTTGACCTAAAAGACTCCTGTGCTGTATGGTATGAGCTGATTTAAAGGGCACCGCAGTATCACAGTCAGCTTCTATTAATATTAGAAGACATTAAAATGAACTGGGTTCTAATACAATTTCAAGTCTTTTATCTAATTGAGAACAAACTGCAATTCTTTTGAAACAGAAGTAATGCTCAAGTATTGATATATAGGTTACCTATTTACTGGGATGTCCAGAGATCTTATCTATTTCAAAGTGGGTTTTTTATCTCAGAGATTATAGTAAATGTGGGGAAATTATAAAACGAAAATGATACAGCAAAAGTACAGTATTGTAATAAAAAATAAACAATGTACTCAACTCAACAATGTCAAATGAAAGTAAATAAATCTATGCTGTGTTTCATAACAGAACCTTGTCAAACAAATTAATACTCTTTCTACCTATAGTTGTGCATGTTTGTAGTGCAGATAGATACCAAAAAAACCTAATCATGTTTAATACCTTTGGTGGTCAAATACTAACTTTCCCAGTGCTAACCTTTCCCACAGTCATCCCCAGAGGATTTTTTAATGACGCTGTCACTTGTGTTCATGACTCTGTATATGCAAACGTGATGAATTACGTCAAACTTCAATGAGTACATGAGTACAGTATGAGCTACATTTGACTTCATTGAGTTTGCCTTTACAACAATAAAAACGCATAGATAATGTTATGTAATCTATGGTGCAGCACAATGTTTTCTGTTTGTCTGAAATGCAATAAGGTAATTACCATAAAACCATTGCACCACTTTATTAAAAGAGCAGCATTGGTATCATTGGAGTGTATTGGATTTACAACACCCACTTTAATTCAAATAACTTAGTCTATAAAATAACAAATACTTACATATGCCAAAGTAAGAAATATCATTGCTTTGATTACATCCATTTCATGAATTTCATTTCAGATTGGCATCATCCATGGAACAAAAATGTAAAATATAAAGTCCCGATAAAAAGGTCTAATGTCATTGTTTTGAAAAAACATCCACCGTTAACTGTCCATTGAAAAGTCCAATATTAAAATCTGCCCAGAAACTAAATAGTTCTTCAGAGCAACTAATCTCACTTCAACTGAACAATGTTTTCTAACAAATCTTTATCCAACTAGTGAGAGTCGGTCTGAAACAAACCAATCGCTCCTCCGAGCTCTGTTAACCCATTAGCTGGTCGGCCGCATGGCTGCCAAGAACAACATTCCGAAGTCTGGAAAACTCTTTTTTGTGTGTTCACTGTTCAGGAGTTATTTCAGTTTATTTCGTTTTTTGAATGACTTGAGTCAGCAGTCGGTTGATAAGCAGCAGCTCGTGTTGTGGACAGCTGACATCAGGAAGTGAGGATTTGGGAGTGAGAAAGATATTAAGAGGAAATGTGGGCCATGACAGCTCCATTGGGATTCTTCTGTGGGGTCAGAAGGCCTCGAGCTATGCAGGAAGCAGGTGGAGTATGAAGGAAGCTGAAGTATTAAAAAATGTATTACGATTTAACTTTTGCAGATGCTTTTATCCAAGGCAACCATAGGTGCATTCAAAGTATCATTTCTATTCATCTATCGAGTGTAAAAGATCTAAAGGTGCAAGTCTTTAAAAGAAAATGTAACTTTTTACTTTAAGAAAAGATGTTTTTCATCTCATGAATACATGACAAATGATGTGAATCAAATATCAGCACACAGAGACAATCAAAGTGTGGTTTCTCTATAAGGAGTCTGCTTTGTTAAAGTCAGACTGAGCTTTGTCTACGCAAACAAGCTGTGCAATATTGTGAGTGGCGAACATATAACAGTGGGACACTACTGATTAAACCGGCAGAATCTAATCTGCCTTTTCATTTTCTGACTTTTGCCTGACCTATTTGAGACAGAGGACTGAAATACATGGCCATGACAGCACACATTCATCATGAGACTAAAGCTTTGAACATGGTGTGAAGAATTGTTCTCTTTCAAACAAATTTAAAGCATTGGCCTTAGATTAAAGAGATTGTTTATCCAAAAATGAAATTTTCTCATCCTCATGTTGTTTTAAACCTGTATGAATTTCTTTTTTCTGATGAACACAAAAGAAGATATTTTGATAAATGAATTTAGCACAGAGCTGATGTTAATCATTGACTTTCTTACCTGTATAGAAAAAACAAATACGAGGGAATTCAATGGGTACCGTCAAACTGCTTACCATCTTATCAAAATATCTTCTTCATCCTTTATCAAAATACTTTCATAATATTTGTTTTTTTACTATGGAAGTCAATGGTTACAATCAGCTGTGTGCTTACCATCATTTATCAAAATATCTTCTTTTGTGATCATAAAAAAGGTATACAGGTTTAGAACAACATGAGGATGAAAAAATGAAGACAAAATTTTCATTTTTGGGTGAACTATCACTTTAAAGACGTGGTGGCAATAGGATTATCCACATGGCAAGTAGGACTCCCGATCAGGATGTGAGTATATTAAAACAAGTGGCAAAAACAGCCCATTTCATTTGAAAGGTCATAGAGACAATTAACCCTTTAATATTACATACCTTCACAATGTTGACATTTTAAGGTTATGTAAACACACTTTAATGACAATACATTGCACTTTCCGAAATATAGTTTAATAGATTAATTAATCTTCTATTCATGCTGTATATGTGTTTTAGAAATAACAACAAATCGTGTTTGTTGATAGGTAGGTGTCAGGTTTTCTGTTTATTTTTTATTTTTCATTATCAGTTTAATTAGTTAATTAGTAATTAATCTGTTTATTAGTTAACAATTATGTTCACCTATTTCTCATTTAGTTACCTTGTTAACACTCATGTTCAAATATCTTGGTTTTGTTCAGGTTGTCAGTCCTAATTGTGATGCGTTTTACATTTTGTAATGTTTTGGAGTTCTTGTTATTAAAAATAAATAAAAAATATAAAAAAAGTTTACCTTCTTTGGGCGTCTCACGACCCATGAAAATATGTTAGATATGTCCATTCAAGAGCAAAAGAGGAATAAAACTAAACATATATCCTGTTAACTGTATATACTGTATGATCACTGAAAAAATGATTCATTCAATTTACTAAATTTTTTTAAGGTAAGTGGTTGCAATCATTTTATTTATTTAAACAAAAGTTTTTTGTTTTGTTTTGCTTTTCTATTTGTTTTGTTTGTTTGTTTAAATGTAGCTTAAATAAAGTGATTGCAACCACTTACCTTAAAAAATGGAGTAAATTGAATGAATCATTTTTTTCAGTGTTGGGTAAAAAGCACTTTATCCTATTATTGGAATGTGGTAATTTTTAGACTTGGATATTTGGACTTAAATGAGTGAAATTAAGCATTCTGTTAAATATTTACCACATGTACATCCTTGTACTTCCTGGTCCCGTATAGCTCAGTAGTAGCTCAGTGAATAAGCAGTGTGAAAGGACATAGGTTCAAACCCAGGGAACACACACATGCTGATAAAAATACATTTAAGTCGCTTTGGAATAAAGCATACATTTTAAAATAAAGCATTAATAATAAGAATTAACAAAAAGTAATAATACATGTTCATAATATCCTTAAAGGAATACTCCACTTTCATAAAAATAATATCCCAATAATTTACTCACCCCCATGTCATCCAAGTTATTGGTCACCCAAACGAGGCATAAGGGTCTTATCTAGCGAAACGATTGTCATTTTCAGCAAGAAAAAAATAAAAAATAATCACTTTTAAACTACAATTTCTTGTCTTGACACGCCAGCGCAACCTTACATATTTGCGTAAGCATTTCGAAAGGTCACGCTCACATATTCAATTCAATTCAATTTTATTTATATAGCGCTTTTCACAATACTCAATTGTTTCAAAGCAGCTTTACATTAATAGAAGCAGTAAAAGCACAGAAAAACGACAGAAAGCATAACATAATACACAATAGCATAAGCAGTCAAATTTGCTGCGGCTATGACGCAACATTATGAGCGAGCATATTACTAATGTAACGTCTAGAAGAAGAAGCTAAGTTAAGCCAAAGCAGGCTACCTTCCCCGGGGTAAAAAACCCCCTAGGAGAAAAAAAACAAAAACCCCGGGTTGTTTAGCCGAGGAAATAAAAATAAAAGTCCTAGGAGGGAAAAACCCTTGAGAGATATACATGTATATACACACATATAAACGGATAAGGAGCTTAAGCGGAGATTAAGCCGAGATTAAGCGGATATTAAGCGGGTCCTGCCGGTGGTCGTTGGTCAGGCATCAGCTGGGCATCACATTGAAGGACGACCAGTAGATCAGAGGTGTGCCGACTTTCACATCTACCGGAACTGGGTCTGTTTGTCCCATTGTCCTCAGGGTCAATGGGACCCAGGGTCGAGACAGGGAGAGAAAAACAAAATCATATTAGCGTAGGGGCCGTTCACATGTAATGCAAGTGTCACACAGTGATGTGGTTTAATCAGCTTAGTTTCAGACAGACTAACTATTGAGGCATAATTGTTTTATCCACAGTTGAGGATTTTGCAAATAAGGGGCCCACTGCGACGGTATATATGGTAACTAAGGGTCACCTTCCGATTTTTAAGAGAAAATGAAACCTGTCAACCCGTTTGACTAAGGCCTGTAACCCCACTGTCGTCGTTAATGCAGGTTCAGTGGCAAACGGGTCTATATTGCATACTATTTACAAGAACACGAGAAAACGCCAACATCGCAACCTGAACATACGTGTCAACCCGTTTGACTAAGGCTGGAGGCCCCACTGTCGTCGTTAATGCAGGTTCAGTGGCAAACGGGTCTGTATGGCATACTATTCACAAGACACAAGAAAGCGCCAAAATCGCAACCCGACCATACGTGCCAACCCGTTTGACTAAGGCTGGAGGCCCCACTGTCGTCGTTAATGCAGGTTCAGTGGCAAACGGGTCTGTATGGCATACTATTCACAAGACACAAGAAAGCGCCAAAATCGCAACCCGACCATACGTGCCAACCCGTTTGACTAAGGCCGGAAGCCCCACTGTCGTCGTTAATGCAGGTTCAGTGGCAAACGGGTATGTATGGCATACTATTCACAAGAACACGAAAGTTCCAAAATCGCAATCCGACTATAGGTTAAGATAAGGTTTTTATTTATTTATTTGGTTGGTCTGTGTTATGACCACGAGTGTTTTGTTCCGTACAGATAACTATTTCGAGTTAAGTACTTTTACTAGACAAATTATGCGAATGCTTTGTTGAAGAGAAAAGTTTTAAGTCTAGATTTAAAATTATCGACTGTGTCTGATTCTCGGACATCGGTTGGTAAATCATTCCAGAGCTTAGGGGCTAAGTAGGAAGATGACCTTCCACTTTTAGACACTTTTGATAGTCTAGGGATAATCAAGAGACCAGAATTTTGCGACCGTAGTGTGCGTGTTGGATTGTATTCTGATAGTAATTCTCTAAGATATGAGGGTGCTAGGCCATTTAAAGCTTTGTAGGTGATTAGTGATATTTTAAATTGTATGCGATATTTAACTGGTAGCCAGTGTAAAGATGCCAGAATTGGGCTTATGTGGTCATACTTTTTAGATCGAGTAAGTACCCTTGCGGAAGCGTTTTGAACTAGCTGAAGCTTGTTTACTTGATTTGCATGGCATCCCCCGAGTAGCGAGTTACAATAGTCTATTCTAGAGGTCATAAAAGCATGGATAAGCTTCTCTGCGTCAGATGTAGACAGTATATGGCGTATTTTCGAGATATTTCTAAGATGGAAGAATGCTGTGCGGCAGACGTTAGCGATATGACTATGTGAAATGCAAATTTGCAGACCATTTTAAACAATAACTGGCACTGAGACAAAGACATTAAGTACGGAATAATTGACGACAGGCCATTGAATTATAAGAAAATAGTGCACACCCAAGGTGATTATGCAGCCGTTACATCGTGGGTGTCTATTTTTTTCAAATAATTCAAAGGACCGGAGACAATTATTCCGCTTATACCACGGTTAGCACAAACATTGCTCTGGTGCCTATTTTTAGGACATTTGAAAAGTTAGGTGTACGGTTATTGAAAAATAATGCACACCCATGGACCATTTCTCAACCAATCAGAATACAGCATTCAACAGACCCGTGGTATAATTAGTATTATTTCACATACAACCACATCTGAACAGTCCTCTTTCTCCACACTTGTAAACACTGGAATGGTAGTTTCGCATACATCATGCGTGACCTTTTAACGTGCTTATGCAACATGTAAGGTCGCGTTGGCGCGTAACACGGCTAGTGCAAGACAAAAAGTTGTGGTTTAAAAATATTTTTTATTTTTCTGGCCGAAAATGAAAATTGCTTTGCTAGATAAGACCCTTATCCAACCGTGTTTTGGGCGTCAAAATCGCGTCTACCGCGCCTAGTTTGCCGCTTGAACACTTTCGCGCGTGTAGAGCGGAGTAGACGCGCGGCAAAAGCACGCATTTGACGCGCGTCAGACTTGCAAGCGAGGTCCTTTTTATTCCTGTCTCCTCTATAGAAATAAAAACTTGTGTCATATAGCTCCGGCGCGTTGGTTGAATGAGAGACTCCGGGCGGGGCTGCTACCACAGTGGCAAGCAGGCTCCTGATTGGTTAACGCGGCGCAAAATTCCGCCAAAGTTCAAATTTTTCAACTCGGCGTCAATTCGTGTGAACCGCAAAATGCACAAAAAGCACATTCGCACGTACCGCGCACAAAGCTCAATTTGCGCCTTTCGCGTGAGCTTTATGCGCGAAAGAAGCGGAAACGCACCTTCCGCGCCGCGGGACCTCCTGACGCGCATCAACGCGCCTTCACATTGACTTAACATTGAAATCACTCGCGATTCACGCCTCTACCGCGGTTGGTGTAAATGCAGCATTAAAGACCCCTTTGAAGCTGTGTTGAAACTGCCATGTTAAACTGCATTGAAAGTGTAAACTGTTGAGGTCCAATAAAGTCTAATAAACTGGGAAAAATCCTGAAATATTTTTCTCAAAAAAAAAAAAAAAAAATCGACTGAACAAAGAAAGACATCAACATATTGGATGACATGGGGTGAGTAAATTATTGGGATTTCTTTTTTATAAAAGTGGAGTATTCCTTTAAGTAAATTTGTGTAACACTCAATATGTGTAATTTGCTTTTTTTAGCGGCTTACACATTTTCTTATATTTTTTATATTACAAAATATGAAAATCTATTGTTATTATATTATACTTCTCACTTAAATTCAGGACTTAATTTATTATGTGAGTTGCTTATTTAACTTTGAAAGGCAGAATGCATAAATACACTTTCGATTTAAAAATAAATCAGAAATCCTAAACTTTAATTTCTAGATTTAAATGTTTCATTGGTAAAGCCATTTCTAAGTAATTATTATGATACTTAGACTTTTTGCCTCAATCCAATTGGGATAAATCCAAGTTGGGATAAAAATATTTATTTAAAAAAATGTTCAAGCATTGGACTGGGAATAATTAAATAAAGCACTTCTGTTCTGCATGAGTCATGTGAGACCGTTTTCCGTTCTCTTTACACAACCTGGACTAGATGAATCCAGACTGATATTAGTCCTTACATCTGTCAATGTGCCAAGGGATCATGTTTAGACACCATTATATAACAATTGGGCATCGGAGACCCTCCTAACTCGAGAAAATCATAAGACTTTAACATTATTAAAAGTTCTCCTTGTCCTTGATGATTTATCAACTAATAAATCTGACAAAGATACTCACTGTGAACAAAACCACACTCATTTTAAACCAGCATCTTATGATTTTAACTATAGATCGTTTTCTCTTTTGTTAATTTTATTTTATGTTATCTCATCAAGTCATTTTTTAGGCATGATCATTTTCGAGTCAGATGACTCAGAGATTTTCCCTGTCTCAGTAGGTGGAAGTTGCATCACAGACCATTAGTTGAAGGTCTGGTTATGTGCCACTATCCAAAGAGAGGTGGGCGAGGCAGAAACAGAGCCAAAGATGCAAACAGTAATGCTGTCTGCATGTTGAAAGGCTGTGGCATTGACCTGTTGAGGTCATTGCCGGTAACACTGTTGGTGTGGGCTGTGTCCTGCCGTGCAGATGTTGGTTAATGAACAGACACTTAGGCACATTTGGCTTACTGAATGCACATTATGGGAATGGGAACTTGCCGATAGTGTGAAAAATTGCTTTTATTAACCAATTATTGGCCGATATTTTAGTGCATCTTTTAGTATATTATTCTGTTGGCCTATCAGCCACCATTGGTTAGTAGTGATGATACTGCATGTCAAAATATAACATTCGCCCATATGAAGTTTATGTGTAACAAAGTTCATGGTTGAGAGAGCTTAGCTGAAGAGAACATAGACTTCCAGATAATGATTAAGCTGGTTATCTGTAAGCCACAGCTATCTGTCATACGATCAGTGTTCTTAGTTATCACCTGGAGTCACCATCTATTTTAGACCACACAGCTCTGTTTGCATCATTCCTCAGAAATCACTTGCCTTTCTGGAAAATTGGTGTTTGCTCGAAGATGTGTTTTCTGCACCAGGCAGGTAGCATCAATAGAAATTGTGTTAGTCATCTTTACTTTACCTAAGGAATAATTGACAAATAATTCTAAGGACCAGAGTCAATAATTCTTCTTATACCACAGTTACCACAGGCAATGGATAGACATTTCTCTGGTGGTTATTTTAAAGAGCACCTATTTCATTGCTAAAAAATTACGTTATTTTGTGTATTTGGTATAATGCAATGTGTTTGCGTGGTTTATGGTTAAAAAAACACATTATTTTCCACATACCGTACATTTTTTAAGCTCCAGATTTCACTCTCCTCCTGAAACGCATGGATTTTGTACAAAACTCATCGATTTGAAAAGCATCATTGTTAACCCGTTTAATCCCACCGGTCAAAATTGTGACCGTGTCTTTTTTCTTATTTCTAAAAGCTCTAAAAGTGATGATGTTGGCTCTGGGCAAGAAATTAAACTTTTAAATGAAAAAATAGATTGTCTTGATTAAAATGTATCATTGTCATGTGACTAGGGTGAAAGGTCACATGACCAGATCAGTTTACTTCCTGCTTGCACATCTAGAAGAAGATGTCTACCTCAGACTACTACAAAAAGAAGTAACATCTTAATTAACAAATATAACTATCAAATTTTGTAGGTGGGGTCAACTACAGATATATTTTGAGGATTTGTGACCGGTAGTATAACACACTATTTCTAATGTAAATATGCATGTCTCATTTAATTAGAATGAAGTCCGACTAGGATGTTTCCCACCGGTCACTATTGTGACCGAGTATAAAACCTAATATTTCACTAACTTAACCAACATAAAATCAAAGAAGGCATAAAGTTTGTGTGTTAGGGAGGTCTAAGGAGTAAATTGCATGTATTGAAATTCCAAGAAAAAATTTGGGATTAATCGGGTTAACTTTGGGGTGTGTACTTTTTGCATATCGTTGACATATACTCATGGGGTCGGAAGCCAACAAAAAGTGGGTGGGTCCCCTCGTAGTCAGTCAACGTCATTTTTTTTGCACGGATGTTTAAAGTAGTTTGGTAAAAAAATAGCCCACAGTACTTAATTTGTCCGCCGTACACTCTCAGAAATAAGGGTACAAAAGTTGTCACTGGGGCGGTAACCTTTCAAAAAGGTACACCTTTGTACCCAAAGAGTACATATTAGTACTTTGAACTGCCAAAATGTACCTTTAAAGGTACATATTTGTACCTAAATGGTACATATTTGGACCTTTTTTAAAGGGTACTGCCCCAGTGACAGCTTCGTACCTTTATTTTTGACAGTGTATATAGCAAGTAGGCCTATATGGTTTTCGTGTAGCCCCTTATGGAACGGCTGAAATTCCACAAGGGGGCGTATTTGTTCCTCAGAAGTTGCACAATAAACGTGACATCCGAATATATTAATTATAAATCGTGAATGAAAAGTGAGATTCGAACGAATGTCCGTTAGTGAACTAATTGTATACACTATTTATATCGTAATTCGGTCAGAAACGTCAAGACTGTGAGATGAACAAATCGTTTTGGGTTAAAAGGCTTGGATATTCCATTTCCTTGGACTTTTGGGGATTTATGAACAATTTGTTTTGGACAATTTCACCGAAGCGGATTAGGGGAAGATTTTGAAGGTAAGTAAATATCCTAAATCGGCGCCGCCTGGTTCAGTTAACTAACAAGTAGATTACAGTTTTATGACTGCTAAAAATCATATTATGCTTTGTGTGTGCGCTTAATGGAATCCCAAAAGTCTAAGATTTACAACGATGTGCCGCATGACCGTTTATTTTGAAGATTTAATGCTTCAAAGTTACAATGACGTAATGCAGCCTCACGTGCAAGAGAGGGGGTGTAACGTGTACGGCACAGTGTTACTTATCAGGTTAAGAATATATTAGATAGAATTTTTACTGATATGACCAATTTAATAAATCTTTCTCCGTTACATCAATGTATCAGTATGTTTTAAAAAACTTCTGCCCGGAGAGCAAGATGTCCTATCATGGTGTTGCCACGATGCACCTTAAAGAGAAAGATTCTAGAAACGAGATCCATTTATTTAATGGTATTTGTCAGGTCGGGAAAAAATCATTAGATAGGGGAACACAGAGTGATGAGATATTTTAAGCGTGAGCGGGTGGTTGCGAAATAGAAAAACAGTCCCCCGCAGACCTCTAGTGCAGCATGGTAAAAAAAAGTCAAAACACAATTTTTTTATATTTGTGTTTTATGTAATTTTTATGAGTTTAATTTATATTGACTCTAAAGCAGAGTCCTGCACGGGTCCATTTTTGGAGACACACTTCCGCCCGTACCCGCAAAGTTCAGCACCAGATCCGACCCGTCACCCGTGATAATATCAAAATTAAATACGCACCCGCCTGGACCCGTTAATATTTTGGACCGTTATCCGGCGCGTACCCGCACACCGTTGCAGGACTCTAAAGTGAGCCAAGTGGGATGGATTTGAGGAAGCAGCAGCGTGGAAGGTCAAGGTTTTAGCTGAAACGTGTAACTGAGTTTAATTTATTAGAGCATTCCTCTAGTTGAATGGATTTGATTGATGGCGCTCTGACAAGTGAACATACATATGCACTTAATTAGAGAAAAAGTGGGTGGGTCCATTACCATTGATCTTAAAAAATGGGTGGGTCTTGTCCCACCCACATATAATGGTTCCGACGCCCATGCATATACTAATACACACTTACACACCAAAGGATGTGTAAAATCATGAATCGGATAATAGGTGCTCTTTAAGACATTTGACAGGTCAGGTGTGCGTATATATCAAAAAATAATGTGGAACATTACACAACCAATCAGAATAAAGCATTCAACTGATAATACTTATCTTAAAAATAAAGGTGCTTAAAATGTTCTTCACAGCGACGCCATCGAATGAACTATTGGTTCCTCAAAGAACCATTCATTCAAAGGTAAACCTAAAAAACCCTATCTCGCTATAAAGAACCATTTGTGAAACAGAAAGGTTCTTCAGATGAAAAGGGTTCTTTATTGAACCATTCAGCTAGAATTGGGTATGGCAATGTGAATCACATTTATTTTTAAGGCTATGTCCACACAAAGCCGGTGCATTCCCTATCCGATTTTTTTTCCTTGCTCTAAAAAATAATCCGTAAACACAAAACCACTGAAACCGACTGAAAGCGGTGTAGTATATATGCCGGACCAGTATGGGGCGCTTTAATTCTGCCACAGATATACACTATACATGGAGAAGAAGACTTTGAGCATGCGCATAACCAACGTATGGTGTTGTCCATTATCGCTTGTTGGTCACCACAATTGCATAGAAGCAATAGATTTTGCTGTAATAAAGCTAGTAGGCTTTAGTAGCTTCTGTAGCACGAACACAATCACGTAGTCCGCCGTTATTGTTGCTGTTACGTGTGACGCTTCCTACACATGACGTGATGACGTTTTCGCTTCACAAAATATACGGATTGGCTGTACAGACGAAACCGCAAGGGTGTCGGTTTCAGATTTATCCACTATAGGACCCGGTTTCAAAAAATAGTTGATTCAGTCTCCCAAAACGGCGGATCCGTGTGGATGAAACGCCCATAAGATATCAAATTTATACGTATACGTAGATACGCGTCTCCGTGTGGACAGCCCCTAAGAGTGTACAGCTGTGTAAGTGTTTTACTAATTCATATAAGCTAAATCCGGATGGATCAGATGTATCAAAGTGTACTAAATAGTGAAACTATGGACAAAAACCCAAGGTCCAAAACTGTTATGGAAACGAGTTTTTCCTGGCAAACTGCAAAACAGTAGATTTGTTTGTTAATTCTTGTTTATTCATGGAGGTTCTCATTACTGTTATTTATTATTTTTAATGTAATTTATAATGTAATTCATCGTCATTCTGTACTACTTAATCAAAAAGAATTAGATTTCTGTTCATAACAATAATAAATTATCATAATTGTTGAAGAGAGGTTTTATGAAACATTACTGTATGCAAATAAACTTCATAAAGGTCGTAAAAATGGGCTCTGTTTTATCTATGTTCTGTTTATTTCTTCTAGTTTCAAAATTTTCTCTTGATTTGTAATGTTCTTGACAGGTGCGATTCACCCTCAGATATGAGGGCACTTCTGACGTCTTGTTTTAGATCAGATCATGAAAACCACTGCTTTTTTCCTTTAAACTTAAAAGGAAATCTGAGTTGAGGAAATAGTACTGCAAACCGGGAGCAGAATCCAGGAACATTTCTCTTCATTACGCCACATGTTTCTGCTCATGTTCGAGTTTAATCAAAAATATTGGACATTAAATGGACATATTCCAGCACCTGTCACTCATAATTTTCAAAAAGCCCCCCAAACGAAAAAAACATTAATTTTCTCTGTTTGACCTTTATTTTTGCTTTCCTGAAAGTTTGAAGACACAGTGTATGCAAGAGAACTATTTACTGGTACTGTCATGACCTTAAAAACATTACATTTTCCACAGGGCTTGTCAGAACGCAATGACATTTCCATGTGATGCGCTCAATTCTTCTTCTTCAACACGCTTTTGTGAATAATCATTTGTTATAAGCTACTTCAGCATCTATTTATGTAGGTCTGTGGACACTTTTTATAGCAGTAGTATACTTATACAAGGAAAGTAATATGAGACCAAAGCAAAGGCATTGTGAAGAATAATGTATGCAAATATAAAACAAATGTCCTCTGGTCTTAATGTACATCAAATTGTTTTTAAAATCTGTTCTTCTGCAGTTTCAACATCATGCAGATAGCTTTTTAATGGATAAATGATTTCATATCTAATATCAAATGCTTCCAATGAACCTGGTACATATAGCCTTTAGACATAGAAATCAGTCGACCCTAGCTTGCAACTAATCTGAAAATACACAGTTATTTCTATACCTCGTCTCTCTGTGCCTCACTGTGCAAATGTTATTAATCTCTGAAATTTACTCAGTGGTTATTTCTTGGAAACCCCAGTATATACAGTACTGTTCAAAAGTCTTAGGCCACCATCACCAGCTTTGTTGTTTTAGCAAAGTTTTAATGTTCATCCATATTTATTTTTCACTCTTTTTTAAGATACAAACAGAAAATAGAAGAAATGTACACAAAATTAAAAATAAAACAAATTTCAGAACTAAATGTCTTCTTCAGGCATCAGTCAGTATTTAGTGTGACCTCTCTTGGCACAAAACACATCTTGAGCTTATTTGAGGAGACTAAAGTCGTGAAGCCTAATTAGAATTAGGATTTAATTTGTTTTAGGTTTAAAGGGGCCATGTCACAAGACTTTTTTAAGATGTCAAATAAATCTTTGGCGTCCGCAGAGCACATAAGTGAAGTTTTAGCTCAAAATACCATATAAAAAAATTTATTATAGCGTGTTAAAATTGCCACTTTGTAGCTGTGTGCAAAAATGTGCCGTTTTGGGTGTGCCCTTTAAAATGCAAATGAGCTGATGAAATGCAAACACTGATCACAATGATGGTGGTTTGTTGCAATTTAAACTCAATTATGCTTTTCTCTGCACTAAATGGCAGTGCTGTGGTTGGATAGTGCAGATTAAGGGATATTATTATAATAAGATCTCCTTATGACATCATAAGGAGAGCCAAATTTCAACGACCTATTTTTTCATGTGCTTGTAGAGAATGGTTTACCAAAACTAAGTTACTGGGTTGATCTTTCTCACATTTTCTAGGTTGATAGAAGCACTGGGGACCCAATCATAGCACTTAAACATGGAAAAAGTAAATTTTTCATGCCATGGCCCCTTTAAGAGATCCTGCAGCTGCCTACTATTGTTCAAGTGGAAGGGGAGTTTACCCTAAATACTTGACACTTCTGCTTATATTTTTAATACTGATTTAAATACTACATACACATTTTCTGTATTTTCTGGTTGTATTCTAATGAAGAGACTGGGGAACAATTACATATGATCACTATACAACTGCAAAAATAACAAATCTAATGGTAGCATGGTGGCCTAAGACTTTTGCAGAGTACTGTATAAGGCATAATATTTACTGTATCCCAAATCCATATTTGTTTTATTGAAGCTTTTGAAGAAACAAGCTTTCAAAATGTTACGTAAAAATGTAATCTCTAAAAAATGGAGATTTAATCTTTAAAATATGAATCTCTAGGGTAGTTGGTATATTTATTTTAAGTTGGAAAATGAAAGTGCTCCAAATGCTAAACAGATTGATTTCAGGAGACTTATGAAAGCTTGACTTATAAAGTGGAATTAATGTTTTTGGTTTAGCATTTAGAGACAGCTGATTTATCTGCCTAAAAGAGCAGTTTTTTTATTTGCCTTATACAAACAATAAATAAATTGAATACATGCAAATGTCATTGTCACAATGGGTGTGTTGTGGGTAGATGCAAGTAGTTGCAAGTCTCTATGATGTTCTGGTCCCTTGAAACAGCTTCATTTGCACCTCACTGCACCACATAAAAATGTTTTTGCCTGTTTTATTGTCCCCAAGGACACAAATCTAATTGTAAATCGTATCACTTCATAAAGTAATAACACCTCTCCTAAACAAACTGCCTGATTTGTTAAAATGCCCCTTTGTGTGAGCAACAGTATGCATTAGCACCAAATACCCCAACATTAACAATTCAATTCTATTTATACAGTATAGTGCTTTTTACAATTGTTAATTGTTTCAAAGCAGCTTTACATTAATAGATGTAGGAAAAGCATAGAAAAGCGAGTGTAGTAATGATGCAACGTAAACAGTAAAGTATTAAGTTAAGCCAATGGTGGCGGACTCTCCAGGGGTTGAAAAAACCCCTAGACGAAAAACCCTCCTAGCTGTAGTCCAGTGGGAAAACTCCTAGGAGGAGAAAAACCCATGAGAGAGATACATATATATATATATATACTATCGAGGTATTTGAACGGGTAAGCGGATTAACACAGGACTTTGGTCCTACAAAATTTTCATAACATTTCATAAAAAGGATGCACATGTCATCACTCTTTGACACAGGGATTTAAACCCAGATCAACATTCATGTTCAGAAATGTCAGCAATATGGACTAAAACAAAGATCAAGGAGCACGTCACTATCTGCGCTGAAGCCAAGATCATTCACCAGCATGACAGAACAGTGCATCACGCACTCTTGACATAAACTATACGTACTTGTGTGGTTCCTCGAGACAAAAATCACAGATAATTAGCAAACTTTAGACCCTGTGGAAATAATACATCACAAGTCTTTACAGGATCGTAACGACATATATTGCAGAGTGGTGGCTATGTAGCGCAAACTTATTTTTCCAAGTCAAACCACTAAATGTTATATTTGGTTCATGTCAGTTGAATTTGGAGGCCAAGGCATAAACAGAAATTTACCAACATGTTCTTTGAACAACTTCAGTGTGGCATTCATGGCGCATTATGCTGTTGGTAATGGCCACCTCTGGCAGGTATTACAGTTGCCATGAATGGGTGCACTTGATCCACAACGATGTTCAGATATCTGACAGCTGTCAGGGATGGTGCGATTGTGAGAACGGTGCCTGAAGTGTCCCAAGAAAACATTGCCCATGTGTCTGTCCAACAGTTCATTCAGGTGCCATGTCCTCTGTTAAGTAAAAATAAGTCCTGAACACACACACATCCGGAGCAATGGGCAGCTATCTAGTAAGACTCGAACTTGGGTTAACTCTCGGGTTACAATTCAGACTCTCTAACCACTAGGCTACAACTGCCCCCATTACCTGTTATCAGCGTATCTGCACTCGACCATCAACGTGATGCTCCAGGATTCTTAAGTCGTCAGACAAGGCCACTTTCCTCCAACTTTTCACGTCCATATAGTTTCAACAACAAATTTTAAATGAAATGTGTAAAATCGTTTGCCAGAAATATCATTGCAGCACGTTAGAGAAAAAAGTGTTCATATTTAATATTTGAATGTACAGCTACAAGGGAAGGAAAAGATAAACATCACATTCCATACAGTATTACAGAAATGACATTTTATTCGGCACATTTGCAGTAACAAGGTTTTACGATTTAGCCAATTTGTTTGAATTGGTAGAAAGTGAAATGTAAAAACACATGGGATTATCATTAACAAAAACAATAATGAAATCCCACCCCAAAACCCAACATCACAGAGAAAAAGCAAATCGTACAAAAACATCTACATTGCCAAGAACTTGATCAAATGACATAAGACATAAAGCCTCACATTTAGGATCTGCAAATGTAGGGCAAATTTAGCAGCTTAATCTTTAAGCTTATCAAGACAAACAGCAGGATGATTGTGCTGGGAATTAAGGGTAAAACCATCATGAAGGGAAAAACTAGTGTGCAAAAAAACTAAACTTTTACTGACCAATATTATGCGGCACCAGACTAATGCATTCTCTGTTGGATACAATAACCTGAGGTGTTTGTGGCACAGAGATTTGGCAGTATTTATGAAGATTAAAATAGTTTAAGATTAAAACAGAAAGCTTTATACATACTGTGGGCATTTTCTTTTTCGAAATGTATGTCGTATTGGTTCACTGTTCAACATTAAATTGCTCTGCAAAAGCAGACGTTTGCTTGACAGCAAATTTCTCTCCTCATTGGCAGCAATATAAAACAAGAGTCGTTTTTGCGAGCTGTTTTGCATATAATCACTGACTGTCAGACGTGATTAAGTGTCGAGTTTTTCCACAGTCACCTTTCAGCCAAATACAGATTTTCAAACACAGCTAGCTCTGCTGCTCAATGGCATTTAGGAAAGTAACATAAAAAAGTATTGGAATTATACTATCACAGGAATTATGCAAGGGTGATAAACTGGGATTGTTAAAACACGTACGTGAAAGAACTTTAGAGAGGGTTTAGAGACACTGTAAAACAAAAATACAACATAAAGTTAAACAACTTAGTTTTCAACCTACTATTTTAAGTTTGGCTTGTCAAATCAAATCAAGACCTCTTAATTTTTTAAGTAAAAAAGGGTTAAAGTTACAATTTCTTTCTTTGTGTAATACATTTGGGTGTTGTTTGGCAAATCTTTGCACACAGGACCATGGTTTCAATGAGGCGTTTTAGGAAGGTGTGGATGAGCCTTCGCTTTTAGAAAGAATATCTCTTTTGGTGAGACTTTAAAGTACACCTATTTCATTGCTAAAAAACAACATCATTTTGTATATTTGGTAAAGCTAATACAATGTGTTCGCGAGGTTTATGGTTAAAAAACACATTATTTTCCACTTACTGTACATTTTTGCAGCTTCGGATATCCTACCTTCTTCAAACGCTTTGATTTTGTACAAAACTCATAGATCTGAAAAGCGCTGCCCCTTATTGGCCAGCTAATCTGTACGTTCTGATTGGTCTCAATACCTCTGACGTCAGCCAGTTGCACTCCTTATCATGTTTGAAAGATTCGCTCACAATGCAATGCTGAAAGGAGTTAACTTACAGGCTGGAGAAATTATGATAATGTCGGTCTTGTCTACATCACCAATCCCAGCCGGTAAATTGTTGCCTACAATTCGTGTGTTTGTTGTAATCCAAGAAAAGAGATTTATGTTGGAAACGATAACTCGCGTCATCATTTACTTTGAGGTTTGTACCTTTCGCATATTGTTAACATGTACAAATACACACATACACACCAAAGGAAATGAAAAATCGTGAATTGGACCATAGTTGCTTTTTAGTCTTTGCGACCTTACGGATCTTCTATATTTTAACACAACAAAGACAATGAAACACATGAAATTGCATCATATGACCCCTTTAACTCTTTCGCCGCCATTGACGAGATATCTCGTCAATCAAGAGAAAACGCTTCCCCGCCAATGACGAGTATTTCCGTCTTTCCGCAATACCGCTATTATCCTCCAGGTGGCCCCCTTCCACAACTTTTTAAACCCGGAAGTATTGCCCTATGGCAAGCAGCTGCATGTCCGTGTCTGTTTTAAAGATCGCTCTGAATGGGATCTCTATGAAAAGTCCATCACAAAAACGGAATTATCTCTGCTTTTTGCTCAAAATGTGGTGTTTTTGCAGAAACCTACCCATATTCAAAAGCTGATTACAAAAGAACTACTGAAGGTAGGATGAAACTTTTTTTTTTTTGAAAGCAGAGGGTCTGTTCTTTCATTTGATATATTGTATGTTTATAAAGAAGAACATTTTCTGGAAGGCATTAAACTTTTGTGAAAATCATGAAAAACGCTGGCGCTGACTGGCAACTTTTTTTAAAAAACGCTGGCGGTGAAAGAGTTAAAATATTTGGCTTTTCCACATGGACATGGTGATGCTTGATGGAGAAGAATATTTTATAAAAAAAACTTATTTTCCTTATGATTTTACATTTCTTTTGGTGTGTAAGTGTGTGTTAATACGTTAACGATCTGCAAAGTTTCTCATCCCAAAGTGTACAATGACGCGAGTCATTGTCTCCAATTGAAATCTCTTTTCTTGGACTTGAATGAACACAAGGATTGTATGCAAGTTGATGTGAACACGACGGACATTATCATAATTCTGCTCGCTTCTGACTCACAGACAGTAAGTACCCTATGTTTTCATGTTTTACCCTATGTTTTAATCTGTTTCTATGACTATGGATAATAATGTTATCAAACTGTGTTTTGATAACACAAGCATCAATATAAAGTCCTTAAATTTAGTGATTTAAACAAACCTTAAACCAGTATTGAAGCTAGGCAATGGGAAAGGTGTGTATTGCTTTTCTATTTGATAGCAACCGTAAAGCAATATCCTGTTTTGGTACCAAGTTCTTTTTTATTAGAACTCAAAATCTATCCGAATGTACTGTTAGATACAGAGATTCATTAAAGCTCAGGCCTTCAGAAGTACAGATACTGCAGGAGAGCATGATGCTAAAAAAACAAGCCACAGCGGACAACATGTACAAACACAACGAGATGGCACATTTGTACGAACGACCTAGAGGATTAATAAACAAATATGTATCAGAGAGGTCTCAGAGGTCTTCAAAAATAGCTCTGAGGACCACCGCTGTCAAAATGACATTAATATGTCCCTGTTTTCAAAGAACGCACAAAAGCAAAGCATCTCTTAGCCAGAGAATCATGTACTTAGTACGTAGAAATGTCAAAACTATATCATATTAGCAGACAATGGGCTCAGAGCCATTTTCACATAAAAAATAAACTAGATTACAATACTTTTATATCTAGTTGTGCACAACTGGATACAGAATATTTTTAATATTTTAAAAGCCCATACGAGTTGATCTTGAATGCTTTTACACAAAGGATTAGTGACTGTGGACAGAGCCGCTCCAACACTACAACTGGATTCTGGCCATTTTAGGAGCAGCGCAAAGCATTGCTTTTACTAAAACTCACAATCACAATGACATTGTATTATTTAATATGCACGCTACATACAGAGCTGGTGTCAATAGGGCGTAATGCTCAGACGGCACACCCACAGACCACCCACAATCTGTTCGAAAACTGATATTAAAGACAGAACTAACTTTCTGGTGAGCAACTTCTGCAAATAAAGTGCATACAGGTTTTATAATGCAACTGTGCGCTATCTTAAACTACATGTGTGACAGAGTGTACATGATAATATTTTTAAAACAACACTTTGAGATTTTGTAAAGACACTGGGATGTTCACGGTTAAATTTCGTCTTGGCATGAACGCAAGTGAAAAGAGTGAACTCGACCTTTGTCAATAAAAATTCATTACTCTTCTGGGAAGATGGTCAAAATGTTCTTTGAGACGGCTATTTTTGCAACTCGTGAGCGATAGTTAAGGAAACACAGACAGTCAGACTGAACAATAATGCCACTGCTAAAGAAAACAACTCAACAGCTAAAGAAAATAAAACTGTTTGCTGTGGACTCACTACAAAATATCTAGAGAGATCTTTGTAAAAAAACTGTGGCAGACCTTCAACAAAACCACACTATTTTTTTAAGTAATAGTAAACCTGAGAGCCCAGTCCATGTCTTTAAGATGATCTGGTGCTGCAATACAACACTTTCTCATACTGGTGAAAAGAGAAAACTTATGTCTGTGATGTTGTTGTTCCTATAGATGTCTCAGGCCCTCAAGAGCCTCTGAAGCTCCAAAGAATGGACCAGGACAAAAGATGCCACTTACATTATATGGTGACATAGATTCGATATCTGAACACTCTTTGGGAATTTTTTACAATTTTGGTAATATTTATATTTGGTACCACTATTAACCTCTAAGGTATAAACTTTTAAGCAAAAAGGTGTAATTTTTGAACGGGTCCCGTTTGCAGTAAAAGCTATAGGGGCCATTTTTGACCATATTTTATTTGTATACCACTGTGTCATGGAAAAATCAATTTGATATTCAGGTGTAGAAAGAGATAATCAAACATTTGCTCACAAAACAATATATAGCTAAATATTGCATTAAGCATCCTTAAAAGTGCCCTTTAATTTAACCAAATATTTAACATTGTTTATTAATATTCATGCAATGTTTCGCTAATTGATATGTCCTTGACTGATATCACTGATAATTGAAATGAGATTAATTTTAAGGAGCTGCAAGATCTTCATTAAACTGGTAATTAAAATTCTTCTGCTTGAAAGATTGCCCAGTGAATAAAAAAGAGAGATCTGTTTCCCGATTGTCCTTTCTGAGGTTGACTTGTTTTGTTTTTGACTCGTACTGTTTTTGCTGACTGCATTCACTTTGAGAGATGACTCCTATGTTATTAAACTTTTTATTAAATGCCTGATGTCATACAGAACAACATATTCTACAAAACAACAAAATAAATTTACATAGCAAAATTTGTTATGTATTATGTATTGTAAAAGTATTGCATATAATTGTGAACAAACAATATTTGAATAGTTTGGTTCCAAAACACAGTAAATAAATTTTGACTAATTTGGGTAAAAATGTGTTTTCTATAGCAAGAAAGTGACCAGATGACACCACTATTTTCTTTTACAAACTTTCACATAGCATCTTTAGGTTATAAAAACATAAAACATTCAAATCTATAATTTGATTTTCAAAGATTTATTATAAAAATTGATATTTTTTCCGCAAAATGCAATAAATCCATGACAAGTTTTTTTAATGCTATAAATCCATTGAATCAATCTATAAATGTGCATTCATCTTTGCCATGTTATATTCATTTACTTGAGAAGTGGTATAGAGACAGAGCGCAGCGCGTCATAACCTGAAAACCACGCCCACCAAGGGGGGAAAGTGATCCAACCGTCTCCATTGACTTTGTATTGCAAGAGGCAGCCTCCTTGTCATTTCTGGCTTATAACAAAAAACTGAATAATGCCTAAAAGCTGCTGTGTGACAATATGTACAGCTAACATATTGTCACACAGCAGCTTTTAGGCATTATTCAGTTTTTTGTTATAAACCAGAAATTACAAGAAGGTGGCCTCTCGCAATACAAAGTCAATGGAGACGGTTGGATTGTTTTCCCCCCGGTGGGCGTGTTTTTCAAATTTGCATAACTGCGCTCTGTCTACCGATTAAAAAAATAAACATTAATGACATTAATCAAAACACTTACTTTGTCATATTAAGAACACTGTCATTGCTGCTGTCATCCTTGGGAGGTCGTCGCTGAACTTTATTGACAGCGATCAGCTGTAAAATGTTTTGGTCCTGATCAATTTTCGTTGACTTTGAGTAAAATAATGGAAAGTTTTTCATAAGATCCTCTGGGGTCAATGTGTTAGCATGACAGAAGCTTGATGCTGTCGTGTGAGAACAAGCAACAGCCGGCATTTTTCCTTTCGCGTAAATTATTCAATTTTGATGGCTTACATTTCTTCGCCGTCACAGAAAACCACCACAGGTTTATCAGTGCCATCAAAAGTATTATTTTGTTTGTTTGCTGATCGCGAAGTACAAAGTAGATGAGGAAAACTAGGATTCTGTGTGTATTCAACACGCCACCATTATTGTTTACAATGCGTAGAATGGTGCGCTGGGATTTGTTGAGCGGATTTATTGCATTCTGCAGAGAAGGAGGACTGCCGTTTATCGCGGTTTGAAAAAAGGGAGAAAAGATGACAGAATAACACAGTGAATATCAGATTTTGCATAAAATTAAGAATTTATTTTTAATACTGACCAATACTGATGGTTACAATAAAAAATGGCATTTATCGCGTTTTGGAACCAACCTCCTCATTTGTTATTTATTATTTAAAAGCATTGCACATAATTGTGAACATGAGGCACTCATGATTCAATGGAAAAAATAAACATTTAAATGCACAAGCTTCGTGACAAATCTTTTTATTGACTGATGCCTTTGAAATCTGAATCGTGCATCTAGTATGCAAAGCAGGAGATCGGGTCAGAGAAGCGAATTAAGACCTAATATGCCACACACTAATTAAAGTATACAATAACAGCTGGATATTTAGTACATACACTCTCTCTGCCCTTCAGCAACAACGTGTCAGTTTTTCTAAGAACAGAAGGTTGAATATCTGATCCGACCCTCGAAAAATTCAATAGCTGTGAGCACTTTTCTTAAGCGTAGTCAAAGATGATTAAAAAGAAAATTACAGAAAGAAGTTAGATAAGAGGATAAAAGAAAGATTAAATGTGGAGGTTTTAGATTTTTCTTAATTATTTTTTATAATACCCCCAATTGGGCTGTTTAGACCTACAGGTTGTAAGGGCTGTGAGCTTGTTTATTTTGAATGTGTTGCATAAGACCGCCTACTCTTTGCCTATTATGTAATGTGTAATGTATCAAGCACAATGTTTTAACATCGGTCATGATTTCTAGCGCGAGCACACAGTGTACCATGTTATCCTTATAGACTTTCATCGATCAAGGTAAAGTGGCTGCTCTCCGCCTTTTTGCATTTTTGTTTCATTTTGCGAGTGTTTGAAAGTTGCGCAAGCTTATTTCATCAATTGCTCTGAAATATCAGAGAATATTCTTGCATATCTACATGAAAGAAACTCTGTGCAACATGTTTACTAACAACCAGTGGCGAACCGTGAGTACTTCAGCTGGGCCTTCAAAATATGCAATGAAGTGCAAATGCCTCTCCATGCGCAATTACGCATGGCGCAATAAATGAAAGTCACAAATTTAATGGATAGGTTCTACTTACTACACCGTTTTAATTCTTAAAAAAAGGAAAATGGAGACAAGTGAGCATGGGGGAAAAAACACCAAAATAAATTGAGAGTAGTTTGTTTTTCATAAATTTTAAAATTCAGAATATAATACTAGGCTATTCGTATTTCGTTAAATCATACAGTGAACATGTAAAAATTCTGAGCACGCAAAGTTAAATTACAGAATAGGCATCGTTTGCCTCTAAATGCAGTTTTAAAGTTTAAAATTACTTTAATCTAACTGATAAACACAAATACAGACTCTGCTGCTCTGCATATTTGCATTTAACAAGCTTAAATTATGTTCTTTAATTTTTTGTTTTTTGTAAATATATATTTAGCTGTAGGATAGCTTGTTAATCTTTTTTCATAAGGGGAAATATAGCACCCTGCGTTCTCAGTGCACCTCCTTGTGGCTTATAACTGTTATAATATAACCAGGGCTCGCAAAATCCCTAGCCCGAGCCCCGGTGAATGTTTTTGCATTCTCTGAGATTTAGTTAGGTAATTATATTGTATGTAATTCGGCGTCGCCTGTCAGTCATTACTATCCTCAAGTGAAACTGTCAGGAAGTGAAAGTATAATTAAACTCATTATTTTTCTCGTGTTCACGTCTGATATGCGCAGCGCAGCTGCACGCGCATCTCTCGGCTGTGCTCTTCACGAGTACCCGCTTAAGTAATTTTGTTTTTACCTCAGCCCTATCAAACTAGCCACAACGTCAATCACGTTTTCTGCCATTTACCTCAACCACTCTCACCGCAGAGATTCGGGCCATTAGACGGTCTATGATTAGGACTTCTTCTTCTTTGGTGTTTTACGGCAGCTCGCATCCAGCTTGTTGCATGATTAGGACTTCATGAAGGCTTACAATGCTTTGTTTTTTACCCGCCCACTTGAAATCAAAGCGCAATTGGTCGATTTGCCCGTCACTCTCCACACCAAAACACATAGCTTGGCCTTCCTTGGGATTCTTGAAGTCCTAACCAATGAATGAGCCAGTTTACCGGGCCTTAATAGAGACAGACGATTCTGATTGGATATGAACCTGACAGTAAGCTTAACGTTAGAACATAGATGAGAGAAAATATATTACATGTATTAAATTAAATTAAATATAAATTTAAACATGTAAAAAAATATTTTTATTGAATACTTTATTATTTATTAGTATTATTATAAAAAATATTTTTATTAATTTTTTTAGGCCTTCTCTGAAGGCGTAGAAGGCCCTGAAGGTTCCCCACTGCTAACAACACAAGCAGCAGACTCTGACATAGGCTGCGTCCGAAAACTCTAAATTGCTGCCTTCTGAGGCAGCTTTCCAAGGCAGGCAGGCATCAAGGCATGTCCGAATGTTTGGTTTACTTCCTGTCTCCTGAGATACCTATGTGTGCAAAGGCGCTCTCTGTTTATATTTCAAACCCGCTGCCTTTGAAGTGTGTCCGAAAGTCTTTCTCTGAGCTGCCTTCATGTCTCCGAAGTCATTCCCTCATGAGGCAGCGAGGCAACGAGTCACTGCCTTGAGTTTTCGGACCCAGCGATAATATTAGTTCGCATCACGTTTAAACGAATGCAGGGGGACTAAACCACAGACCACCCCCTCAGTAATCAGGACAGAAACGATTGAAAGTGGACAAAAGAGACGGCTTAAAACACCAGGTGTAAACGTGAATGTCCACTTGTGATCCGATCGACCAAAACGCATCTTAATACCAGGAATAAACAGCACCTTGATAAAGATTTCTTATAGAACAGTGTGGCTCTGATTAAATCATTAAAAGCAGAGTAAAACAGATAAAGTCAACTTTGCTTTTTTGCTGTGCATAGTGTGTGCTGATGGTACTGTTAACACGTATTTGCCTGCCTGCCAAAGAGAGATGCCTTCCAGCAACAGAGCTAAAGACAATTTCAGGCAAGGAAAATCTCTGCTAAATCTGTGCCACATTTGAATTATGTTAAAAATAAAGACTTTGAAAATGCAATACACACCATGTTAATCCATTTCCACGCATCATTTTCACTGAATTGTCAAATTAGGGCAAAAACAGAGTTATGAGAATCGGTATGTTCTACTTCAGACTTATTGGCCACATCATGATGCATCCAAAATCTGTTTGCTGGTTTCGACTCATTTTATGTTACATTTATATCTTCCTCAGTTGTTTTTGTCTCTTCACAAATTGGATGTCTGCGCTTCATCTCACAAAAGGAAGTCTATATTTTATCTGTCGGATAATGATCTCTATTTTCCAGCAGTGACAGCTTCTGCTTTGATGGGTCTGATCGATGGCATATCCTGAGGGTCCTGTATAGCTGTGAAGAAATGAGCCTATAGTCAAATTCTGAAGATAGACTTTTGTATATTATGAAACGCTGTTGTCCTGCTGGCGCTGTGCTTTAAAGGGATACAATAAAGCAAAATTGTGTGTTCAATATCAATGCTAATAAAAGCTATTCACAACTGAAAACTAAAAAAGTTGGATCACTTGAATTAAATGTTTCCTTATGAAAAAGATTTAGATTTTTTGAGCTGAAAGATTTTCTTTTTGAAGAAGTTTTTTAATAAAGATTAAAAGTATTAAATTAGTTTTGTAGACAAACATATAAGTGTGACAATATAATATTAGTTTTCATTAAAAATAACAAACAAAATGCATTTAAATCAGGAATAACAAAATGTATAGCAAAGTCATTTATAGGGGAGGGCAGGGGTGAACGTACCATTTTTCAGAAAAAAAAATGTAATTTTTTTTTTCTTTTTTTTTGCTTGTCGTGATATAAATTCTTTGTTTTTCCATCAAGGCTAAATCAGGCCACTGAAAACATGATGAGGTCTGCAAACCCCATACTATTAATATCAAATATTCAAAATCCCTGATAAAATTCAGAGTAGTGGATAAGTTTTTTGAAAGAAATAAACTCTGGTGTGTCAGATCACTGGAGATATTTCACTACACTCACCTAAATCACTGACACATAAAAGACAAAAGAAGAATAGGGATCAAACGAAAAAGAAAAAAAATCTAAAGATCAAAAGCCTTTAAGAGTAAAGACCCTTTGTACCAGCAATTTTTGTAACAAAAAGTACATTCATGTATTAAGTATATGTGCAATTTAATCATTTTTATTTTAATCAGACCGATAGAATAGCCTACTTTTATTCAGTAATCATCATCTTTCCAGCTCTCTTCAACTGATGCCACACATCCATGTGTTAGAAGTCTGTGCCCGAGAGAAGTGTAAAAATGAAACAATGCTGGCAGCTCGTGGCACACCTGGTGCTTCTTGAACCATGCCACAGCTGGCATACCATTGTAATTTCTGCACTGAACTCAATTCAGTGAATGCATGCACAAAATGTCCTCGTCGTGTTATGCATTGGCAAGTTGTGTTTAAACAATAAATGTTTGCAACTAAATCTCTGAACATATTTGTGATATTTTACAGATATGTGTCTACTTTGTCAAAAGATAATAGCTGGAAACAGACAGTTTTTTATTTGTTTTGCCCTGTTAGATAAATGTTTAAAAGATTCTCTACAGACTTGGTTACATTACATAAGCTTTCTCTGGTAAACCTTCAAATTACTGTACGCTCTTCTTATTCTAATTATCATTTACCTTTAAAGATGAATGTGACAAAACATGCTAGAGGAAAAACAAAATACCTTAAATTGAAAGCTTTTATTATTGAACAAACTCACTGATAAGCGAAGCGCTAGGGTGTATAGCAGAGGGAGAGATTTTTATTTTCCTAAGAGAAGATGGATTCTTTAAAAAAAAAAAATCATTTTAGTAGTATAAGAGGCAAAATAAATAATTAAAACCTCTGCCATTCACAAACCGTATTCATACTTTTCTAACTGGTGATGCCTAGATCACATTGTGCCTCAACGTACGCTATATAAACTACCGTAAAACTTCAAATAATAGCCGAGTCCCAAATAGACGCCTGTCTCTTTTAGACGCCTGGTGTGACGACAGGTTTGGGTAAATAAACGCCTGTCTCAAATAAAGGCCTGGTCTGTTTTTTAGTTTCGGGTTGTATTTAATCTTCTAAAACCCGTCAGATAGTCTGTTTAAGACAGTTCTATGGTGCAGATTGAACACGCTAAAGTTTTTTTTGCTTACCGGTAGATGTCACGTGGCAGACGCAGTCGTTCCTTTACTCATCACTATGACAACACAACAAGCTTAGTCGCCAGGATTGAGGTGATGATGACAGTAGCGAAGTGGCAATCGGGAGAGTCGGGACTTTTCCGGGTGGGCTGGTAGTGTTTTGGGGCCGCTGATAATAGCCGGGCTTTCAGTCTTTTGTCATGCATGCACTCCCGCCACACATTGTATTTCTCACGCGAAAACACTATTTATCATATTTAATATGCTGCAGCGCCTAAAATGTATCTGGCCGCACTGCTCTCTCTCTCTATCAAGCCCGTCTTTCCTAGAGTTCTAGTCGAGCGAGCCGATACAAAAAAAAAGAAAGAGGCTACACAATAGCCAATCAGAAAATAGCACTGTTGTATCTGGGTAAGATTTCACGCAACAACCAATAAAAAAACATATCATTGTTTGCTTTATTTATACTGCCAATAATTTAAGACTGTTGTTATTACACGAACTAATTTGTTAAACACATTCAAATTAAAAATAAAACGTAATATGTGGTAACCTCCTGCTGTCATGCTGGAACAATTAAATTAAAAGCCTATCTCTTTTAGACACCTGGTGTGATGATAGGTTTGGGAAAATAAAATTATTTGAAGTTTTACGGTAATTCATTCAGCCCTGCCAAACTGCTGCTCTTGGGCAGATAGAGAAAATGGCTCTTATCCCAGTCAAATTCCCCTCAAGATGTTCAGACCACTGTTAACTCCAGCTTTCTGATGAGAAATGTTCTGTGCTTGAGTAAAACAGGAGATAAAAACTGCTTTTCATCAAGGGATGCAACGTATAGGGAAAAATAGCTTTGTACATGTAATCTAGTCTTGAATAAAGTTAAATCAAATATGTCTTAAAATAAATATAATAATTGCAATACTTATGCTATTATGAAAATATAATATATTTATGCAAATTCAGTCACAACTAAATAGGATTATTGGGTGCCACACACTGCAATTTGATTAAGTGCCGTCCTTATGCTATAAAATATATATTTTCTTAATAGCATTAATGTGACCTTTTGTGTGTGATAACCCAGCTAAAGACATTTTTGTGATTTATGGATTTTCTACATAAAGTCATCCTACACTGATAGACTTTTTATTGTATACATGTGGTCTCTCACTAGCAACGTGTAACTGCCCCATTACAGTACCATAACTGTACATGTTTTTTACAGTATGATACCTTTACCGCAGTTCCATTTTACAGTATAATACCCTTACTGTAACCTAGTTTAAAAAAAATATTGTCTTGAAGGGGATTCGAACCCGGGGTCACCCGTGTCAAAGGTCTGTCACAGTGCCACAGAGTCACTTGATGAAAGTTAATTTCTACACTCCCCAAAATCGAAAAAAAAGCGAAATCTTGGCGTCACTGGTGTTTTGAAGTCTTGAGATTAAATTCAAATCTGACGGTCAAGCATTTATCCATAATCCCTTTCTTCACTGTAAAAAAATTCTGTAGAAATTACAATGTTATTGCAGCTGGGTTGCCGGTAATTTACCGTAGATTTACATTTATTTTATTTACTGGCAAGAGTTTGTTCAAAGTTAAATAAATTTTTAATATTAACAAGTCTTTATCCTTACAAAATAAAACTATACAATAACAGCCTCATGCAAAGCATTCTGGGAACCAGAAATCATCATCAACCTTTTTCTGATTTTTGCTTCTGATTTTGTTTCCCAGAATGTTTTGCTTGATGCTGTTTTTTTAGTTTTACTCTGTAAAGACAAAGACTTGTAAATGTTTAATCTTAATTTAACTTTGAACAAAATGTTGCCAGTAAAAAACATATATTTAAATCTACGGTAAGTTACCGGCAACCCAGCTGCAATTTCTACGGAATTTTTTTTACAGTGAATTGTTTCTATCTACAATTCTCAATAAATTATTTACACTGCTGAAAAACAATTCACATTTTGAAATTTGCTTCACTGCTAAAAGCATAACAAATAAAATGTATTTCATTTCATAGATATATTAAATTTTTCCATTTTATATGCTTTTATAACACTATTTTATTCAATTACAGTAGAACTACTGCTGTTGTTTTACAGCAGTCTACCGCAAATTCAAAACATACAGTAAATCACTGTAAATTAAATGTTAATACCCATTATGCAATGCATATTACAGTAATGAACTGGAAAAGAAAATGATGGTATTTTACTGGGCATTTTGTGGTAAGTAACTGTAGAAATTACAGTTAAGTCTAACAGGGTACATAATATTTATTTATTTATCTTCTATCTATCAAATATTTACTATTACTATTGTCATATTGATACTATTGTCATGACGACTTCTATAGGAAACACCATATCTATCTGGTCCACAAGAGACAGCGGAGAGAAATCTAAAGTTAACATAAAGATTTCAATCAAAATCCAAAGCTGCTGTGAACAGCCTCTTTTGATAGACCCGCAACCCAGGTAACGATGTCGGTGAGCAGACACGGCCCTTAATGCTGATTGGCTACAAGTGTGTTTTGGTACTCGGCCCGACTCCCTTTTCCAAAGTGTTTTTTTTTTTATTATGCACCCCGCCTTTAAGCATAAAATGTCATACATTCAGTCATATATGATGTTCTGATGTTGTCTATTTTGACAAAATGGCCACATCAGGGTACTTACAAGCCTTCCGTATGAGGGCATTCTTCTTGCTCAATAATGCAACATCCCGTTACACATTAAACCTGCCAACATATAAAGATAGAAGTCTTTGATCATATTTTGAGTGTCTCTTTTTTCATAAACAGTGTGCAGCAGGCAAAACACGTGATGCACATGGTTTACATGACGCAACAAACACATATTTTAAAAACACAAACAACACACATGACACTCCGAACACTTATTTTGAATTAGCGCCCCTCGGATGAGCAATCACGAGCCGCCACTGATGCTATCACATTCACAACGCGCTTTACAAAAATTAAGTGCACACATTGATAAAAGATAGGTATGTATTAATTTGTCTAAGCTGAGGTAAGAACATAGTAAAATATTGAAAAACTGTGGTGTTTTCCTTTAAGTCAATTGTAATTTCGGCACTTCTAGTGGCACAAAAATGATATGCTACACCGTTTTAAAGATAACAACAACAACAATAATATTGTATAAATCAAAAATAAAGCAGTGGTAGAGGCAGAGATAAAAGATTGTAGGCCTAAACATAATATTAAAGACAGGAAGAATATATGAGTGAGGAAGGAAAGATGAGACAAAACAATGACAACAGACATGTTATTGGAAGAGAAGCTGAGAATTTGTAACACAGTGCTCTGAATGAATATGATTTAAAACATAAATATCACTGTAAAAAATTGCTGTAATTATGCAGCTGGTTGCCAGTAACTTACTGTAGAAGATAAAGATTGAAAATGTTTCATGTTCATTTAACTTTGAACAAACTGTTGCTAGTAAATAACATGAATGTAAAATCTACAGTAAGTTACTGGCAGCTAGTTGCCAGTGATACCCAGTAATACTGTAATTTCTACAGAATTTTTTTTACAGTGAATGTAAAAACAAACAAATTTGTAGATTTTCAGCCCTTTCTATCGTTCTAACAAACTGTGCATAGGTCTGTGGTCAGTGACTGTAGGAGTGAGAGGACAATAATGCTTCCTAGACACCTACAGGGAAGTGTGGGATGTACAGAGTTTCTTTAATATATATATCAAGGTCAAGGTCAAGGTCAAGGTATCTTTATTGGTACCCGAAGGTAAATTTGTTGCGCAGACCAGACATTCAGCAATCCAAACTTAAAAAACAATTCATAAAACAAAGACGTAATAACATACAATAACAATAAAATATTACAATATGTAAAAAGGTCATGACAATTTGCTTCTGCACACACCCTCAGTACCCAACTAAAATATATAAAATAACCATACATATCATCTCCTGCTTTTTTCGTTCAATAGTTTTATAGCAGCAGGTACAAAAGTGTTCCTATATCGTTTAGTTCTCCACCTAGGGGCCACGAACCGACATCCAGAGGGGAGTAGCTGGAACTCATCATGTAAAGGGTGGGACCAATCTTTAATTATAAAACTCGCCTTGCGCTTTAAAAAATTAGAATAAAGGTCTGCTAAATTAAGCTGTGGCTCACCTATGATCTTACTTGCCCACCTAATAATTTGATTTAAAGAGTTTTTGTTCTTCAAAGACAAATTTCCAAACCACGCTACAAGGGAGAACGACAAGATTGATTCAATAAATGCCCTATAAAAAAGGGTCATCATAGTTTTATCAATATGAAATCTGGACAGTTTTCTGAGGCAAAACAGACGCTGATGGCCCTTTTTACATACCATCTCACAGTTCTTTTCAAAAGTCAGTTTAGAATCAATTACTGTGCCCAGATATTTGTAGCTTTCTACACAATCCACAACCTGATCTTTAATAATTGTGGTGTCATGGCGTGAAGCACAAGTTCTAAAATCTATGATCATGTCCTTTGTTTTAGTAATATTTAACTCCAAATAGGATTCATCACACCAGGTGACGAACTCCTCAATAACAGGACCATGGCCAGACTCATTTTCATGTAACAAACTAACAACCACAGTGTCATCAGCAAATTTCAATATTGTCCTGTTTACATGATTACTTTGACACATATTAGTATACAAGATATAAAATAATGGAGAAAGAACACAGCCCTGGGGTGAACCAGTGGACGAACATAATAAATCTGATAAAATGCCATTTACTTTTACCCTCTGGGTTCTATTTGTCAAGAAATCCAGTATCCAACCTACTAAATTCTTTGTCAGCTTAAAATGCTCAATAAGTCTCATAGCTAAAATGTGAGGTTGGATAGTATTAAAAGCTGAGGAAAAGTCAATAAACAAAAGTCTAGCATGAGTATTTTTTCCTTCCAAATGTTTAGACAAAAGATTAAGTAAAGTAATTGTGGCATCCTCGACTCCTCTATGTGCCCTATAGGCAAACTGCATAGGGTCAAGAGCTTGCTCAGTTTGCCTCACAATCTCTGTTTTTACAAGCTTTTCAAATGACTTCATTACAAGAGAAGTGAGGGCAATTGGCCTCAAGTCATTTAAAGCCTTAGGACAGTTATTTTTAGGAGCCGGGATAATGTCAGCCAGCTTCCACATGTTAGGTACATGTTGTAGGTTTAATGACATATTAAAAATATCACAGAAGATATAACTTAATTGCCCTGCACAATATTTCAATACTTTGCCACATATATTGTCTGGACCAGGACTCTTATTTAACTTTAGAGAAAGAAAAGATTTTTCAACTGCTCTCTGGTCTAGGACGAGATGATGATTATCTTTAAATTTACATCTCAATTCCTCAATTTCATTCTCAAAATTAAACTGATCAAATCTCAAGTAAAAATTATTTAGTGCATTAGCGAGTTCACTATTTGACCCATAACCATCTATGGCAATATCAGTTCTATTCACACTTTGCTGTATGCCTATTATAGTTTTCATACCAGACCATGCAGAAGCAATGTTCTTCTCAGCCAATTTATTCTCTACTTTAGTTTTATAAATTTGTTTCGCTTTTAAAATTTCTACTTTAACCTCCTTTTTTGCTGCTTCTCTTTCTAAAATCCCTCCTAGACTATAGGACAGCTTTTTCTTCTGTAAACTACCTTTAACTGCTTTTGACATCCAAGGTTTATTATTAGGGTAAACTTTGATCTTTTTAGTAGTAATAATCATGCTCTCACAGAAAGTAACATAAGAACAGACTACATCAGTGAGTTCATCAATGTCCTTGCTAGAGTCTTTAAACATCTCCCAATCGGTACAATCAAAGCATCCCTGAAGGCAAGCAATGGATTCTTCCGACCAGATTTTAACCTCTTTTGTCTGAATTTTTTCTCTCTTAAGGACAGATTTATACGTAGGAAGAAGCAGAACACAGTTATGATCAGCTGAACCTAAAGCAGGCAAGGGTACTGACTTATATGCTCCCTTGATAGTCCCATAACAGAAATCCAAGGTCTTGTTCTGCCTGGTTGGGCAAGTTACATATTGATAAAAATTTGTCAATGACTTTTTTAGTGACACATGATTAAAATCTCCAAGAATGAGATTGGGTGCTTCAGGTGAAATGTTCTGAAGTTTTTGGACCACATCAAATAAAGTGCTCGTTGCAGAAACATGATTTGCTTTTGGATGTATATACACAGTTGTTATAAATATTTGCGGGAATTCGCGAGGTAGATAAAATGGACGTAGCGACACTGATAACAATTCAATATCAGGCGTACATAGTCTTTCTCTAACAGTCACAGAGGAACAGTAGCGCTTGTTGACATAGAGACACACGCCCCCTCCACGTGATTTACCTGTTACCTCAGCTCTCCGGTCCTGGCGAAATGGAGTACCAAATCCATCGATAAACAGATCGCTGTCCAAATCCTGCTCGGTAAGCCAAGACTCTGTAAATGCCATGACACAACTGTCTCTATATTCTCGAAGGTAACGAACGTTCCCTTGCAGCTCATCAAGTTTATTTCGTAAGGACTGAACATTTCCCATAACCAAGGAGGGCAAGGGAATACGGGAAAGTTGTTGTTTCCTTAGTCGCAGTCTAACTCCTCCTCTTTTCCCACGCTTCCTTTTCTTGACTTTGCCGGGATTTCCTTCAATCGTAGTTTTATTAGAATCCTTTCGTTGAATACACTCGGGATACTGGCGATCCATCTGTAGTCCGATGATAGGAGAGTACGTGCTCCATTGTAACAGCTGATCTCTAGTATATTGTATCCTCGGAGATTGAAGCGTAATCCCGTGACAAACGAAAATTAAGCTGGCCAAGGTCCACAGGGCAGTGATAATTAAAAGCTCCATTGGTTTAGAAAGATGGTGCAATATCTAAAAGCACTTGTTCATGACAATCGTACACAGTTTAACATAAAAACAACGGAGAAACTCGCTAAAAACATAACACACAGGACGCTGAAAATCCAACTGCCGGTCGCCGCACGAGCATGCGCCCAAGTATATATATATATATATATATATAAAGAAACTATATATATACAAGTTCTCTATAATAACAGAAAAAATCAGGATAATATTGATTTTTGTATGAAGCACTCATGTGTCACTTTGCTAAAAGCTGATATGGCGCAGGTTAGCCTTGTAGCGCAAGTTACTTGGCACAAACTAACCCTGAACTTACCTGGCTAGCATACTAGCCAACTAAACCAGCTTCATGATACAGGCCTCTGTCTACGCATATTCAAATGCAG
Organism: Misgurnus anguillicaudatus; assembly: GCF_027580225.2. Classification (NCBI taxonomy): domain Eukaryota; kingdom Metazoa; phylum Chordata; class Actinopteri; order Cypriniformes; family Cobitidae; genus Misgurnus; species Misgurnus anguillicaudatus. The sequence goes on along the minus strand of NC_073338.2, from coordinate 37,015,589 downwards.
CTTTGTTTTTAACTCCTGACAGCAACATGCAAATGTGACCAATTAGTAAGGTAAGACGCAGTCAAGGTTAAACACAGCTAGATTTCCACTTGACAGGTATTTTTTTTTAACCCTGAGCGCAAGCAGCAAATCTCGTCGATCAGATGACTTGATTCATTTATAACGTCACACTCGTAACCCAATAAAATGTCAACAGATATTCCACGGAACGTAAATGAGTGGGCGTGGCTAACCCACGTGTCCCTTGAGGTTTAAGATATCAGTGAGTACCTGCAGGTCAAATTTTTCTCAGTTTCTATGAAAATTATTAGTTTTTTACAGAATGTTTAATTTGAAGAATCTACAAATGAATAGGCCTATATAAAAACAAAATTGTTGTTTAATTGTTAACCCAATTTGATCATATTTTAAATGTAAACATTAAAATATTAAAGTACTAATACTATGATGATGTAATCAGAATTAAGTTACTAATTCTTAGTGTTTTACCCCATTTAATTTTAGAGGCTGACCTCAAAGTTGCCATTCTCAGTTTTCCCATTGAGCTTAGCATATTTATGTGCTTTTGTATAGTTTTGTATATGTTTGAACCTATAGGACTTCTGTATGTAGTTTATAATAAACCATTTTAGTCTTGTGCCAAAATCCAGTGTTTTAATTGAGGTGAGAGCTTTTGACAGACAAATATCAAAACAAAGTCTGTCCTTAAGAACCTTATTAAATTTAACAGTCCACAGAGATAACCTAAGCAAACACTCATTGTTGCCTGAATTTAATTCTCTTTATTTAGCTATCAAAGGACCAACTACTTCTTGTGTATGTCTCTCTGGACCTAAGGGAATAAACCGAGATGTTGAGAATGAATGTTACTACCATCTGTAAGATCTTTCTTTCTTTGGTAAGTCACTGAAACATCATACAGTACACAAGCTTGTTAGAATGAAACAATTTGTGAAGCTACACTTACAGCATTAAAGAGGGATGAAGCGGTATTTGGTGAAAAATATCAGTGAAAACATTATGAATATGCTACTAGCAATTGTTGTGTTTTGGATGCTGGTCTTGTAAGCTAAATCAGCAACATTTCTTTGGTCACGTGTAGTAGAATAAACATATAGGCTACATGATTTGCAATTTAACAGAATACATTTAGCAATTTGAATAATAGCCCTTCATTCTTTGATATGCGTAAGAGATTTCTTTCATATTTTGGAAACAACTTTTTGGAAACAAATTGTACAAAGTAGGAATCATCTAACAATCATCGATAAACAAGTGTCTTTTTCTTTGTAAAGTAAACTTGAGTGTAGATGAAATTATTTAATTGATATAATTGAATGGGAATTTTAAATTATTTACACTTATTGTTTCTCTTCATTTTCCTTAAAGGGCACTTATGGTCCGATTCACGATTTTACAATTCCTTTGGTGTGTAAGTGTGTATTAGTACATGGTAACAATATGCAAAAGGTACAAACCCCAAAGTAAACAATGACATGAGTTATCGTCTCCAATGTAAATCTCTTTTCTTGGACTACAACAAACACACAGATTGTAGGCAACAGTTTACTTCCTGGGATTGATGATGTAGTAAAGACCGATAATTATAATAATTCCTCCTGCTTCAGACTCAGCCTGTAAGTTAACTCCTGTTAAAGCCAGGATAGGCAGGAATTATCTAAAAAACTTTTTTACTAATTTGTTTAAACTGTCTTTATATACCAATATATAATTAAAATGTAAGTACTCTGAAAAAGAGAGTATAAAACTCGAGTGTCTGTAGACTTCTCACGACTGTTTTAAACACAGCTCATTATTTCCATTCGGGATGAAACAAATGATTGGCTTGCGTGACTATCACTCTCTCTCGCGACCATCCACCCCTGTTGCTATGGGATCTGCCCACACATCCACACACCCGATTGATTTAAACGTGCACGAGGCACTCTAGGAAGAGCAAAAGTATGGCAGAGAAAGAGCATTCAGAACTCACAGTACCTGCATATCCAGTCAGCGAAGGGAAACGAGGCAAAAAAAGGAATAAATGAAGAAATCAAACGAGAGTAAATATTTTTCCTCGAGTCAACGATGCCGTAGCGGTATTGTCTCCGGAGTGTAGTCCTCATCAGAGTCAACAATGCTTTCATCACGGAAACTCTTACATGCAAAACATCGTATATGTTATGAATCTTCCACGAAATTCACCTTCATCACAGTGTAACTGATGGTAATAAAAAAACTTTTATCAATGCAATCTGTTTTTAGCTTTGTCTTATAAATATAACTAGCTCGTTTGTTACCGAATCAAACATAATATATTTTAAACTTTACCAGTATCGATATGCTAGCTTAATAGTGAGTACTAAAAGCCATCCTATTTGTTTATATTCATAGTGATAAAGTTAGGTGTATTATTACATGTGATTGTGACATGATGTTACTACATGCACCGTGATCTTTCCTCTCCGCTCGTCTGAGGTAAATGCTTCTCCCAGCAGAGAGCCAGTCATGTGTTTTAGGGGCGTGGCTTTAGAAGAAACCCAGAAGGAAGGGATGGAGTGAATGGAGGTCGTGAGAGGTCTACAGACACTCGATTTTTATACTCTCTTTTTCAGAGTACTTACATTTTACTTATGTATTGATATATAAAGACAGTTTAAACAAAATTGTAAAAAAGTGTTTTTAGATAATTCCTGCCTTTCCTGCCTTTAACATTGCGACCAAATCTTTCAAACATGGTAAGGAGTGTCACATTTCCGGCTGACATCAGAGGTATTCAGGCCAATCACAACGTACAGATTAGCTGGCCAATCAGCGACTCAGCACTTATCAGATCGATGACTTTTGCACAAAATCAGTGTGTTTCAGGAAGAGAGGGAAAACTGGAGCTACAAAAATTTATGGTATGTGGAAAATAATGTGTTTTTGAACGATTAACCACACGATTACATTGTATTATACCAAATGCACAAAATAACGTTGTTTTTTGGCAATGAAATAGGTGCCCTTTAAATTTGACTAATGTTAACCAGAAAGTTTATCACATTATATTCAACCATGCTTAGAATAGTGTGGAATTTCACTCACATACAGTCTTGTTCAAAATAATAGCAGTACAATGTGACTAACCAGAATAATCAAGGTTTTTAGTATATTTTTTATTGCTACGTGGCAAACAAGTTACCAGTAGGTTCAGTAGATTTTCAGAAAACAAATGAGACCCAGCATTCATGATATGCACGCTCTTAAGGCTGTGCAATTGGGCAATTATTTGAATTAGTTGAAAGGGGTGTGTTCAAAAAAATAGCAGTGTGGCATTCAATCACTGAGGTCAATCACATTTGAAAGCTGAGGAAAATGGGTCGTTCAAGACATTGTTCAGAAGAACAGCGTACTTCGATTAAAAAGTTGATTGGATAGGGGAAAACCTATAAAGAGGTGCAAAAAATGATAGGCTGTTCAGCTAAAATGATCTCCAATGCCTTAAAATGGAGAGCAAAACCAGAGAGACGTGGAAGAAAACGGAAGACAACCATCAAAATGGATAGAAGAATAACCAGAATGGCAAAGGCTCAGCCAATGATCACCTCCAGGATGATCAAAGACAGTCTGGAGTTACCTGTAAGTACTGTGACAGTTAAAAGACGTCTGTGTGAAGCTAATCTATTTTCAAGAATCCCCCGCAAAGTCCCTCTGTTAAAAAAAGGCATGTGCAGAAGAGGTTACAATTTGCCAAAGAACACATCAACTGGCCTAAAGAGAAATGGAGGAACATTTTGTGGACTGATGAGAGTAAAATTGTTCTTTTTGGGTCCAAGGGCCACAGGCAGTTTGTGAGAAGACCCCCAAACTATGAATTCAATCCACACAACACAGTGAAGACAGTGAAGCATGGAGGTGCAAGCAACATGATATGCGCATGTTTCTCCTACTATGGTGTTGGGCCTATTTATCGCCTACCAGGGATCATGGATCAGTTTGCATATGTTAAAATATTTGAAGAGGTCATGTTGCCCTATGCTGAAGAGGACATGCCCTTAAAATGGTTGTTTCAACAAGACAATGACCCAAAACACACTAGTAAATGGGCAAAGTCTTGGTTCCAAACCAACAAAACTAATGTTATGGAGTGGCCAGCCCAATCTCCAGACCTTATTCCAATTGAGAACTTGTGGGGTGATATCAAAAATGCTGTTTCTATAGCAAAACCAAGAAATGTGAATGAATTGTGGAATGTTGTTAAAGAATCATGGAGTGGAATAACAGCTGAGAGGTGCCAGAAGTTGGTTGACTCCATGCCACACAGATGTCAAGCAGTTTTAAAAAACTGTGGTCATACAACTACATATTAGTTTAGTGATTCACAGGATTGCTAAATCCCAGAAAAAAAAAATGTTTGTACAAAATAGTTTTGAGTTTGTGCAGTCAAAGGTAGACAATGCTATTTTTTTGAACACATCCCTTTCAACTAATTGCCCAATTGCACAGCCTTAAGACCGTGCATATCATGAATGCTGGGTCTTGTTTGTTTTCTGAGAATCTACTGAACCTACTGGTAACTTGTTTGCCACGTAGCAAAAAAAAAAATACTAGAAACCTTGATTATTCTGGTTAGTCACATTGTACTGCTATTATTTTGAACAAGACTGTATAAAGGGTACAAAAGCTGTCACTGAAGCACTACCTTTCTAAAAAGCACTGATTTGTACCCAAAGAGTCCATAGTACCTCGAAGACACATAATGGTACCTCGAATATCTGTTCCTAAATGGTACAAATTAGGACCTAATTAAAGGCTACAGTCCCAGTGACAGATTTTGTACATTTTTTCAGAATGTATACATGACACATGACAGATGTGCATGAAGATGTGATGACCGAATAGATTTGAAAGATCAAACCTTTAAAAGCAGCTCATCACTGCCCTCTACTGAATGTTTAACTTAGTTCACCCAAAAATCAATATTCTGTCATGATTTACTCACTCTTAAGTTATTACAAACCTTTTTTATTCTTTTGAAAACTAAGAAATTTGAAGCAATGTTTGTAACCAAACCGATCCAAACAGAAGCCTCAATGACTTCCATAGGAAAAAAGGAAGTCAAATGGGATTCTGATCAGTTTGGTTGCCAACATTCTTAAAAATATCTTCCTTTGTGTTCATCAGAACAAAGAAACGTATACAGGTTTGTAACAATATGAGAGTGAGTAAATGATGAAAGTTTCAAATGATGACAAAAATTTAAATTTTGGGGTATATCCCCCTAACTTATAAGTTGTTGCTTTAGAAGTATTTGCAAAATATAAAATAGCTCAAGAAAGTAAATTATTTGATATTCTCTTTATATAGTTTGGCATGTAGAGTGCATCACAAATCTACATATGTAAAATGTGTGCCATATTTAAATGTTTCAGTAATTTGATTTAGGTTTCTCCACAAGGCTGCACTATAGTGTAGCTTATGGCCCCTACCAGCTTCCTTTTTTGTCTCTATGACCCCTATTGCTGTTCATGAGGGTGCATCTCCTACAGTCATATATAGCACAAGCACGTTATCCTAGAATGTCCGGCAAAGTTTGTTAGGACAGTGGTTTTCAAACTGGGGGCCGCAAGTCGCCAGATGGTGCCAGGGGGGCCCCAGTTTTATGGTATTTTATGAAATACATTAATTTATCATGAATTCTGTGTAATTAAACCTAAAAAAAAATAAGGCTACTAACCAAAAGCACTACTTTTTTGTATAATTAAATTTTCTTGAGTTTTAGGACAGTTTTTTGTCACAAATTTTCTTTGGGGGGCCGCGAAGGAATGCATCGTACACAAGGGGGGCCGCACGCTGAAACATTTTGGGAACCACTGTTAGGATACTATTTAAAAAAAAGAAAAACAGCTCATCATTTTGACAAAAAGTGTTTGGAGAAGGTGTGTTATCCACCACTAGTGGACCATGTTAGCAGTTATTGTGATAAAATACACTAGTCGTTAATTTGCTAGGAGATCTGAAAAATCAGCCTGGCAACAGTCAATGCAGAAAATGCTCAGATAAGTTATTTCTGCAAAAAAAAAAAGGTTTAACATATATTCAGATGTTGCTTGGTTGATGTTTTAGATTCAATTAAGGACATATCCTCCGTTTTAAAGTGTGATATAAGTGTTTAAATGCTTTTTGGGTCTCTATGCAAAGTATTCTGTTGCATTTTGATTTATTAAATGTATCATATAATTAAAAATATTAGTAGCGGAAAGGACTCATTTCTATGGTGAAGCCACCTGCAGTTTAATCATAATCATGATATTTAATCTATTTGCTAATTCATCCCTCCCTAGATGAACAGCTGAACCTCTCCTTCGGAATTCAAAACACTTCTCAGTTTGGAATTCTGATAGATGAATAATGTTTAAATTATTTGTGTTGCTCATTCGGTTCAAAATAAGTGGGACATGTCTCAGTATGATCCATGAACTTAACCGGTTATCTGTTCGTAAAGAGACTTTGATTGAATGAGTGCAGATTTCACAGCATGCAATCAAAGACATTCTCCACTTATGGCGTTGCTCTGTGAATTGTTTTGCTTTAAATCTGGTGAATTTTTCTATCCTCCTTCTGTCTCATGCACTCTAAAAAAACAAACGGTGCTATATAGCACCAAAACTGTTGCTTTGGATCGTAACGATAGAAGAACCATTTTTAGTGCCATATAGCACCGGTGAAGCACCAGTGAAGCACCTGTGTAGAACCATAGGGGCCATATAGCACCACTATAGCACCACATATGGTTCTACATAGCACTATATGGTTCTACACAGGTGCTTCACTGGTGCTTCACTGGTGCTTCACCGGTGCTATATGGCACTAAAAATGGTTCTTCTATCGTTACGATCCAAAGCAACTGTTTTGGTGCTATATAGCACCGTTTGTTTTTTAGATGGGAAGATGGAGCTGGGGTGGAAACATCTTCTTTAGTTAGATAACAATCAGACCTGGTCCGCTCTCCGCTTTGAAATACTATTGGATAGTGCAGAGGACACTGGAGTTAAACTCAGCTATTTCCACTGTGTAGATGTAGTGCTGTGGTAAAAATGCCCCTATTGTCTTTAAACTAAAAAGTCAGACATGGAAGGATTTTGAAGTGTTGACAATTGTAGATGGGACGCAGGGCCTTCTCAATATTTTCACAGCTTTAACAGGGAAGCATTAGCTCTGTTTGTTCACATTAACAGCACGGCCTTCTGACAGTACGTAAACGCTTAGGTTACTCACGTAACCCCGGTTCCCTGAAATAACGGGAACGAAGCATTGCGTCAGTTGCTGACGCTATGGGGGAAAAACTCCCCCATAGCCTCAGCAACTGACGCAATGCGAAGTGAACCATATTGAAAGGGAACGCTTAGGTTACTCACGTAACCCCGGTTCCCTGAAATTACGGGAACGAAGCATTGCGTCAGTTGCTGACGCTATGGGGGAGTTTCCGCCCATAGCAAACTGACGCAATGCGAAGTGAACCATATTGAAAGGGAACATATTATATACATTAATCTAATTGTTTTCTTTACAAGTGTGTCTGAGTGTATCCCATTATCTTCTGGGAAAACAATGAATTTTTTGCTGTCTTTTATTCTTTTCATTCTACTCGTGAAGTGTCAACACTGTTTACATTTTTTTTAATTTAATGAGCAGACGAACGTATCCTAATGATTTTTAAATGAGAATAATGGATGCATAAGTGATTCATCTAAACATCACAGCTGTCATAAATACTACACTACATGTCACACCTAATATTTACTCACTGGATTTATTAAAAGTATTAATATTTGCATTATACAAACGCTAGTATATTTAACCGAAAAAGGAAAATTCAGTCTTGAACTTCTTGCAAGTGTATACCTGTATCATCTATATCACCTGTATACCACATTTATACTCAAGTGTATGGGGACTTGGGTTGTCAACCCCTTTTCGTTTACTCATCGAGTGGTCAGGGGTGTTCACTGATATGCTCACACAAAAATCGCTGCAAAAGATTTAGCATTCGTTGTAAACTTGTGGAACTATTTTTCCAAACGCCTCACACCCGTATATTCTTCCGCTGAGAGCTTGAATAATAGACACTCCAGCCCAGGTGGTGGCGATAACCCACCTCTGCCAATTGCAAGAATACAAACAAGGTTCCCGGCACGGAGTAATACCGTACCTCACAGCACATCTAATACAAGTCAATGGAGTTGGTAAAAACTATGATAAAACCTGTTGGAATGGGTATTTTGCAGCGATTTTTGTGTGAGCATATCAGTGAACACCCCTGACCACTCGGTGAGTTTCACGTCTTTGTAAACAAAAGTTTAATGCATTTTAGGAAGGATTGTTTCAGTGCACCTATGCAGCCATTGTAGAGGTGAGAGGTGAAACAACAAACACCCGAAAATTCTCGGGGCGGCCGCAGATGTCGAGATTTCGGTCAGGGCCGTTCTATTTCATCGTGAACGGTCTGAAAACAGGGCTTTGGGTGTGGAGTACCGAACTTGTCCTTTAAGTTAGTGTCTTGCGAGTATTTTGTGAACGTGAGCGTTTCTTTTATCATTAACAGTTTCGACATATGTTCAGCAGGCACTTATTTTGACAAGACATGTGATGCACATGGTTCACATTACACAACAAAGACATATTTTGAAAACACGAGCAACACACATGACACTCCGAACACATATTTAAGGGTGTTTTCACACCTAGTTCGTTTGAGCCCTCCAAACGCTCTCAGAGCAGTTCAGGGTGTATATGTAAACAAACCAAGTGATCTCAGACCCCCCTAAACGAACCCAAAAGCGAACCGAACTCAGACCACTTCTGGAGGTGGTCTGAGTACGGTTCGCTTTTGGGTTCTTTTGTGGTTCGATTTCTTTTTGATATGTGAAATCAATGAGGTCCCAGTCCGTTTCGTGTGTGGTTTTGACATTGTATCAAAATAAACTGCTGCACAAAAAGCTGGGGTCTGAGTTCTTATGAAGTTGTGATTTGAACAAGAAAGGGTCTGAGATCACTTCAGTTCTGAAGAGGACCAAAAAAAGAACTGGGTCCTCTTTTGAATTCACTATATTGTGAACACCAAAAGGACTGAGGTCACATTCGGCTAGTCCCTTTTCTGGTTCACTTTAAGTGAACTGGGTTTGGTTCTTTTAAAATGAACTATATGTGAAAACACCCTAATAGATTCTCCATTAAATGAAACGTATGGAATGTTAGCAAATGGAAATATGAGCTGTACTCTAAGAGATTCTTAGTATCTTAAAAGCATATATACTTCAAGCTGCTCTCATAATCAGCTGATAAGATATGATATATATTTTCATCTAATTGCCGGTGAGACCCTATATGCAGAATTTTAAGAGGCCCACGTGTCCTCGTGGTGAAAGCTAAGAGGTCATAGAGACAATCACTTATCAGGTGGTGAACAGAAGCATTTCTTTAGCACTATGCTCAGCTCTTGAAAATCCCATTAAAGCCATAAATATCTCACATATTTGGATAAGTGGGCAGCAGCTTGATGGTCCCTGCCCGTGGTTTCATTCTTACAATGCCAGGATATGGGGTTAGGGCAACATCCATGTTTTCTACACCTCCCCTCAACCTTTTTTTAGTAATGCTAAAAGCATCACTGATTTCTGTGGCTGAAATGTGGTCAATACAACATTTCCTTTTCTTCAAGACCATTTCCTGTTTTATTAAATTATGCCAAGTTTTGAAGCTACATTTGGGTCTGTATAAATTATTTAGTCTGTAATGATGTAACATTGTTTTGTGAAGGCCATTTCTGCTATATTAAGTAATGAGGTATATACAAATGAATGAGGCTGTGATAGACATATGACTTCACTAAGAGATAGCAATAATGGCAGGTGTGTTTACTGGTGCTTTATGGATGTTAAGTTTCACAAAAGCTTTTCTTAATTGAAACCATTTTGTTTCAAATTGTTTGCAGCAGAAGATAGACATAATGCATTCTGCTGATTACAATAAAGACAATGTGCTAAATCACAAGTGTAAAACTCGAAACAGGCCTTGAAACGGCCTCCTACTTTAAACTTGAAAGGCTCGTTGATGACTATTGATGAGCAAAACACCTCTATAAAACGTCATAGCAAAATAAACAAGTTTTATAGAAAGCATGATTGCTGGGGATGACAGACTCAGAAACCTGCATGTTTTCCAAAGTCCTCTATATTTCTAAATCTTAACTATACTACATTTTCAAACACTGACAATGAATATTGCTAAAACATTGGCCTGAATGATGGCAAAGTGTTCGGTATTCAAATCACAATAATAAATAAATTAGACAAACATAGGACTAAACAAAAAATAGGTTTGAATGCAGTTATATTATTTGAAAGAATTAGCTTTTACAAAAAATAAATTTTTCTAAACACTTTTCCTCCCCTGCACACCTTTTCTTTATATGTTATTTATAGAGCTTGCATGCAGCAAATTGAGACTTTCTTACTTGTACCGCCTACAAAAAATCCACAACTGTTTCCTGTCTGGCCCTGTACTCAAGCGCTGTTGCTTTACCCTGCAGAGTCAGATTTGTTAAAAAACAGTACTATTGATTCTGGTATTATTTATCAGGTCTATATCTGGAAAACTAGTTTTAGTGTCAAACTTTTGGGCCCATCAATTCCACCCAAAAACACTAGTGATGCGTGGGTCGGGATTTTTTCCAATTCGCGGGTCCAGCTTTTATGAAAAATTTGGCCCGCCCCAATACGCTCCGTATCCATGGCCGTAGTCAGGGTTTGAAAATGAGAGAGGTCCAGGGTTAACATATGCTATCCCAGGAGAAAAAAAGTGCACTAAAATACACTTTTAGTAAATGTACTATTTTGTGCACCAATTTTGTAGTTAATATACTAAAATTGTATTTTTACCAAGATCTTATGTATTCTGTCTGAACCTTTTTGCCATTTTACACTTTGGATACACACTCTATCTATATGTTTTTGGGGTGGGCATTGTTATTTATATTTATATTATTTATTAGATAACAATTTGTTATTACTTTATTGTTAGGGTGGATAATTTCTATATAAATCATTTTAATATAAACAAGAACTTTGTTTAGTGCTCATATGTTTTAGCATGACTTTGTTAAATGCTAACTCCTAATCTGAATGAAATAACTTAGCCGTCTTCACGGCCATTGTTTAAATATTTGGCATATTTCATTTAAACCCAACTGTTGGACATCTTTCTGTGTTATTTTCTGATTTGTAGTGTTGAAAGCATTTCTTAGATACATAATCATGATGATTATTGCGTGTGTCTTACCTAAAGTTTCGTCTCAGCAATAACCTGCATGATGCGCCATTTGATTACTGTTTAAGTGCTGGTCACCCCATGTTGCCAGATATTAGTACGAAAACAAACAAAATAGGCCATAAAGAAAGAAATAAGTTAAGGCCTTGTCTTTCAGATATATTTTTACTTCATAAATTTCCCAAAGTGTCACATTAATTGCTAAAACATTAAACACAACGTCTAAAGAGGATTTTTCACAATGGGATCTGGCAACACTGCAAATCCTGCAGCCACCAGCGTCTCATAGCTGCTTAAACCAATCTCCATCATTTTACACAAAACAAAACAGTCCAAACTTAATTATATACGAGGATAATGTGAGTCGTCTAAAAGTATTATTCAGAAAAATTTGAAATTCATTTTTTTATATGAAAACATACTGAGGTCTGGACCTCGGTGACCTCATAGCTGGCTGCAGGCATGCCCGCACCACTGTTTCTATTTTTGCAACCCGCCCATCACCCGTGACCATTAAAATAGACATAGGCATTTGTAATGTAAATAAAAAGAGACGTTATTTCAGCCTAAAAGTGCTTGGAAACAACCATTAGATTACATCGCCCTGTAAACTGGCCACAACATACGCTTATGAACCAGCATGGTCATATTAATATAGATATAGGATAATGATTACATTTTTTACTATTTACAAAGCAGCATTTGTATTATATATTCACAAATTCCTGACCTTAATTTCTCCCGCACCTCGTCTTTCATCTTCTTTTATTTCTTCGTTTGGTTTGTTTTGGTGTTGTGGCTGGCATTGCTAGCTGCTTGGTTGCTTTCTTGACGTGAGGCCAAAGGCCTTGGGAGACACAACATTTAAAAGATTTAAAAATTGCATCAAATTGCAACAAAATGTTTTATTCATGTTACTTAGGGATAAATACAGGAAACATGCACATTTAACAAGTGTTATATACATTATTTTCACTGTGCAATAAAAAATGAAAATTACTTTTACCACAGCATGGTAAAATGTAAAAAGTGTAAAAAAAAAGATGATGCTACATGGTGCTAATATAAATGGTATATTAATTTTTTATAACTGCTTATGAGAAAAAAATGTTTTTAAAGCTCTTAAAGGAATTTATGGCGTAATAGCACTTTTGGGAGTACTTCGACTCGGCGCAGTAACACCCTTCCTCTCCCATTATGAGAGTGAGAAGGGGAGCGGACTTTTCAGGCGAGTCGAAGTACTCCCAAAAGTGCTATTACGTCATAAAATATAGTTCCTCTTTTAAATCCGCTTAGAAAAGCGCTACGTTTTATTTTGTACCACCAAACTTGCTCGTATAACTACTCGTCTTAAATTGGAAAAACGTTGATGTGTTTGGTCACTTCTAACTTTATCTCTAAATGGTACCATTGAATGAATGGGGCTAAGCTAAATGCTATCGAAGCGTCGCAGCGCGCTCCAGCGCTTACGTGCACACACACAGATGATAGAGGGATGTATCAACAATTCTTAGTTAAGGTAATAACATATTTTAATATTGAAAATGAGTAGAGTATTCCTTTAATAACTGACACATGCACTCTAAAAAATGGTGAGTTGTTAAACTCGTGGTTTGGGTCAAATGTGGACAAATCCAATCATTTGGTTATAAATAAACCTTGTTGTTACCCAACCATGATTTGAAACAAGCCAGCATTTGAGTTGAAACAATCCAGCATTTATAACCCAACAGTTGTGTTTGTCCATATTTGACCCGACCATGGGTTAAAACAACAAGTCATAATTGCCTAAAGTGAAGGTATGTGTTTTTCACTCCGTAATGACAATACATCCAATGTATATGGACGCAACGGGGTGGTTCCTCTACTTTCTAATGACGCAGTCACATGTGAAGGGTACAATGGTTCACAGACAGATGAGGAACATGTTAGTTAAATGCTAGGAATCTGCTTGCATCCTACATCCAGTATCCTTTATGTCAGGAAGCTTCCAGCAGTGGCTCCCGAGAGGATTAATTCAGATTTCTCCTCCACACAATGTGCTCTTAAACAGGATGATGTATAATGTCCTTGGTTCAAACAAAGCTCAGTAAAGAAATAATGTGAGAACAAATGCTATTGTAAAATTAATTAAAAAATCAATAAGTGCAGTTGTTTTTCTGATGTTTTCAGTTGCCCAGGGCTTCTGAATGTTGGGCTTGTTTGTATCTGAGATGCTGGATGTGATTGTTCAGTCGTTGAGATGCATTGATTTCCTTCTGCAGGGGGCCGACCGTGTGCCCCTCACTAAAAGGGATTAAACTCATGGTAGCCTTTTTCAACACGTTCACTCTCACAGTAGCTCTTGTTGTAGAGTAAAAGTGCTATCTGAACACTTACAATAATGTGATACCACTTAGAGGTGTGTCTTTAGACAGCTTACATCCTGCAAAAAAACACTTGGAATGCAAATTAGTTTTTAAAGGGGACAATTTACAAGACTTTTTTAAGATGTAAAATAAATCTTTGGTGTCCCCAGAGTACGTATGTGAAGTTCTATCTCAAAATACCATATAGATAATTTATTATAGCATGTTAAAATTGCCACTTTGTAGGTGTGAGCAAAAATGTGCCGTTTTGGGTGTGTCCTTTTAAATGCAAATGAGAAGATCTTTGCACTAAATGTCAGTGCCGTGATCGGATAGTGCAAATTAAGGGGCGGTATTATCCCCTTCTGACATCACAATGGGAGCCAAATTTCAATGACTTATTTTTACATGCTTGCAGAAATGGTTTACCAAGTTACTGGGTTGATCTTTTTTACATTTTTTATATTGATAGAAGTACTGGTGACCCAATTATAACACTTAAACATGGAAAAAGTCAGATTTTCATAATATGTCCCAAGGGAGTTGAAGCTTACCAACAATACCAATTTAGACATAGGGCCTTCTAGCATTGATTGCTGTATTGTGTTTTAAAATTTTGAGAGGTCTTCAATAGTGACATTGAAATTTTAATTAATATTTTAGTTGATAAGTTTTTCATTGTTTGTAAGGCATAACAATAAGTCGACTTTGTAAATCTTAAAAACTTTAAAGCAATAGGCTTTATTTTAGAGTAGCTACAGTATCTGTAGACCTGAAAACACATATCAAATCACATTTACTGTTATACTCTAACACCATCAGCACTTGTGTAATGCGTGCCTCAGACAGTGCAAAATACAAATAACACATACTAAACAAGAAACATTACACATTATGCACAATATATAAAGAGCTGTGATGCAAAAGCTGCTAAAACCCACCCCCGTCAATAATGAGATAATAATATTGACTGAATGCTCTCGGCATGTAGGCCTATTATATGTTCATCAAATAATTTCGCTTCAAATCCACTCAGGCCATTTAGAAATACCGGTGTGTTGACAGAATCCAACGGCACGTGGATTTTTTTTTGCACGGAAGACAAAGTAGGTGAATGACGGCGAGCGTACGACTGCTTTCAATTATCGAGCTGCAGGAGTTATTTTTTACCTGGTCAAAGAAGATTTAGTGGATATTTAGCCTTTCATGCACTTAGAGGGTTTTGCAGTGAAAGACGAAATGATGTCTGAGAAAATACTGTAGCCTAAAGCATTTCAGTTACTGACTAACTCTTTCCCAACCCGCATTTTTCATGATTTTCACAAAAGTTTAATGCCTCCCAGAAAATGTTCTTAAAATATATAAACATACAATATATCAAATGAAAGAACAGACCCTTTGCTTTAAAAAAAAAAAGGTTCATCCTACCTTCATCAGTTCTCTTTTATTACCCCTCAAATATGGGTAGGTTTCTTCAAAAACATCAAATTTTGAGCAAAAAGCTGAGTAATTCCATTTTAGTAAAGGACTTTTGATATAGATCAGATGCACAGTGATCCTTAAAACTTAGACGGACATAGTTTGCCCTAGGGCGATACTTCCGGGTTTTATAAGTTGCGGAAGTGCAGATTGCCAAGAGAACTCGTTAATGGCGGGGAAAGAGCTAATAACCTTTTCGTTGCTATTGAAGTAAAAATACTAGACCTAAATGTAAGAGCCTGATAAAAAAGGCTACCTGAGATAATGTAGTTAAATTAATGGTTTTCGGCACGTATTATACTTTCATTAAATACTTTCACTTCAAATTAGAGGTCTTCTCGGGTCCAAAGAAATGTCCCCGAACCGAAATGACCCGAATCACTTTATATCCGAAAGGTGCAAAAAAAAAAAATTTTAAAGAAAGACCCGACCCGAGACAAACCAGAGAAAATTAGACCGAGTCCGACCCGAACTAGTGGCAATTTTTTTTTAACCCGACTGGACCCGAATGTAAACGCCACTGATGTGTGTTCATTCTGCAGACTCACACGCAGCAGTCAGACGGACAGAAAGAAACTCCGGTGGCCTCGCAACCAATTTGGCGAGCTGCTTCATTTGTTTTACTTTGTTATCTGACGACGACACCAGGGAAACCGCTAAAATGTACATTTAAAATTGATTGACATGTCTGTCTCAACGAAAATGAACCTACCGCCAGCCACACAATGTCGCAAACATTGACGCACACATGCGAGAGAGTACCGGTCTTCTTGGTCCATTCAGCAAAAACACATTCATTTTAAATTACCCGAGACCTGATGCTGCTATTATTATTACCAGACCCGTGTCCTTGGCCCATGTGAAACTTTTTAGT
This sequence comes from Misgurnus anguillicaudatus, assembly GCF_027580225.2. Classification (NCBI taxonomy): domain Eukaryota; kingdom Metazoa; phylum Chordata; class Actinopteri; order Cypriniformes; family Cobitidae; genus Misgurnus; species Misgurnus anguillicaudatus. Next base: position 36,999,578 of record NC_073338.2, on the reverse strand, counting down.
TTTCGGATCTAAGTGGACTCGTGAAGACCTCTACTTCAAATCTGCTTAATCCTGGCCCCAGGCCATTCAGAAATAATGGTTTGATGGCAGAATCCATTAAGAGAGTTATCAAAATTGCTCATTGACAAGAAAACACATCACACGCACTTTGCTACCATATCTCACAGTAAGTCGTGTTATAGTCACAGAATATTTGATTAATGTTTTCTGGTTATTGACACAATTTTCTGCTGTTTTTCGCGCCACTGGAGCACGAATGTCTTTTTCATGGCGCTCAGCACGAATATCTATAAATAATTTTTTGTGTCTGTGGCACGACTTTGTTTATTGTGTAATTTTATATTTTCTTCCTCATTGTTTTTTCCCATTTTTAAATCATTCTTGTTTGGAGTTGCAGTTAGAGTTAGAGTTTGGGTTAGGATGTCACAGAAAGTAAATCTAACCCCAACCCCAAGCGACAATGGAAAAAATGGCAAAAAACACTGAGAAAACAAAATATAAAATGACACAATAAAGAAAGTCGTGCCACAGACACGAAAAACTATTTATAGAAATTCGTGCTGACTGACACGAAAAAGGCATTTGTGCTCCAGTGGCACGAAAAACAACAGAAAATTGTGTCAATAACACGAAAACATCAATTAAATATTTTGTGACTAACACGAATTTCCGTGAGATTGGGTTGCACTTAGAGGATAGTACAGGTAGACTAGTTGAAGTGATTTTTATAAAATGTTTAAATGTCTTTGCATTAGATTACAAAATATAAAGCTTTTATTTTAGACATTTTAGAAAGCATAAACAAAAAATTTAAGCTAAACAACAAAACGTTCAAAATAGTACAATAATACATTTTCTCTCGATGTTGACATTTTTGTTGGATACGTTGTCTTTTGACTGTATAAAATTTTGGCACTATTCCTACTTTAGATTAGCGTAAATAAATCTTAACTTTTAACATCAATTTGCAGTTGACTGTTACAGTATAGCGGTCATAAAACATATAATGTATATACTGTAAATATCAGCACCTGTATTACATAACATTGAATGGTTTAAATGATGAAAAGGCTGCTTTATAGTTGCAGACCGATGACATTTCAGTGGCTGATGATGGCAAACAGCCTTGGCTTTTATTCGTGCTATGAAAGGCTGTGGTTTGTTGTATCGTGAAAAGCCTGTTAAAAAGCCTGGAGTGCATTCAAAGGTGTTTACTACAAGGTTTCACTGAAAACAACGTCACTGACGCTTCACAGCAACGTGCTTTGACCAGTTCTTCAACTGAAATGAATTTTTACCCCATCCGCTGTCTGCATCTGAGGCACGCTGGGTTTTCCTTTGTGATTTAAGTGTGTAATTCCTGCAAAGACAAGTGCATTTTAAAGACGCATCTCTTTGAAGTTTTGACAAATGGCAGGCAACTGGTCAGTTAACGTCAAGACTGGTTTCCATGTTGATTTGGCACTTCCTGTCTCTGTCTGTTGCCAAGATGAATTGAATAGGCTGAATTTCACTCGTGAGACAATGTCCCATTTATGGCTGTCCATGAACCTGAGATCACCAACACTCCTGAATTTTATTTCACACACAGACAAAAAACAAAAAAGTTAGATTTTATTAAACACATAGTCAGTAATGTTTAAAATACTGAATTTATGCATGGAAGTATTCTGCTTTATTTAAAATTACTTTAAAATAATCAAATAATAGAGATTTAAAATAAAGATACACTTTTAGAAAGGATGTGTTAATTTTTTACACATATTTGTGCATTAAGCTTTTAACACATTGTGTAATTTTAACACATTGTGTCATTTTGTGTTAAAATATAACACAAGTTGTGTTTAAAGTAACACAAAATGTGTTGTTTCAATAATAACACATAGATGGGTGGAATCTGGGACAACGCATTTAGTGTGTTGCCCTAGAATCAACACTAACGTGTTGTTTTTAACACATTCGTTCTAAGTGTAGAATAAAAGTCAATTAAAAATAATTAATTATTAAAGCTCAAGGTCAAGTTTTTCTTTTAACCTCAAGACTTTCTGGTTCTTTTAAACATAAATGTCAGTCATTTTTCTTTCAGATTTTGAGAAGAAAAATTGAGCAATTCTGATTCTTTGAAGAAGTTTTATGTTTATTTTATGTAGCACCTTTCCACAAGCTCAGGGTCACCATTTAGGAAAAGATTGGAAAAATACATGCATAGTGAAAAAACATGGTACAAACAGTAAAATTTTTGGCAATAGATTTCAAAATGTGTGAAAATCGTGCAATAGATATGATACGCCAGTCCTCCCCATTCACTTAAACGGCACATCTTTTTTTGTCGTTTTATTTATTGGTTTCTCAATTTTTTTGCTTTTTTTACCATTGTCGCTTGGGTTTAGGGTTAGAACAACTTTTTGTTACATAAAAATGACATCCTAACCCAAACCCCAATTCTGACCAGGGCTTTGAACCAGAATTTTTTCCCAGTTGGTTCATTCTGAACAGAAACAGTATTTTAACGTTTCCGGTTTTCGGTTTAACCCTGAAGTTGACGTTCCTGAACCGTTTAGAACAAAAAATAAAGTTTCCGAACTGGTTAATAACGTTCCATGTCAGCTGTGGGACATACAAATAAGTAGGCTGATCATTAGGACATTAAACTTAAATTATTAGTCTACATAATTTTCCTTAAGTCTCTATCTTGTCATCAAACATTAAAAAAGGTTACATTATGTAAGCGGCATAACTGTAATTATGACATATCATTTGTTGAATGCACTTAAACACGCACACACACACAGAGACGGAGGATGAATTCCAAACAGCGATTCGGGAAGAAAATGCAGCATAAACAGTCACTCCACATAAAGTGAAAATTACATTGTTTTTCAGTGCTTTATTCGCCCAATTGTATTTTATTCATCAAGAGTTCTGGTGAGTTTGTGCCTCTGTGCGTACAGAAAATTGTTCACTTTATCTCCTTTTTTGCGGTTAAATTGTTTAAAATCACTTAAGTGTTAACATTTGCAAGCCTTTGAAACACGTGCAAATGATCAACTTTCACCCTATTTAAAGCTCCCGTTCTGTCTGTGATTTTGAAGCTTTGATTGTGTTTACAGTGGGCAATATAACATGTGTTCATGTTTCACGTGTAAAAAAACGGTATTTTTCACACAATTTACTTATCTGTATAGCGCTGTTTTTACTGTCCTCAAAACAGGCTGATGTCTTCCTTGTTATGTGAAGTCCCTCCTTCAGAAATACGTATCGAGTTCTGATTGTGTAGTTTGTTTAGTGTGCTGTGATTTGATAACAGCATAGCTTAGCAGAGCCGTTTGAGCCAAAGCTGGTGACTGACATATTCCTGTGGGCGGAGTTTTGTCAACGAACAGTTTTACTGACGTCATTAAAGCAGGAAATAGAGGGTTGTAGTCCAAACCGGCCGCTCGTTGGCTTTTAAAGCAAGACTAAAGAACTCTGGCTCTTTGCTCCCCCTACAGGTTAGAAGCGTAATTGTTCATTACCACTGTCGTAAATACTGCAGCATAGCTGGCTCTGATTGGATTGTAGGTCTGCCGTAAAGCAAGTTTTTGTAGTTTTCACTCGAACTACAGGACCGCTACCCGACGGTTGGAAACTTCTTTAGTGGGGTTTTGTCCAATAGAGGGCTGCAAAGCTAATGTGAAAGTGCCATTCACCCTGTTTTGTGTAGATGAACCACTGAAACTTTTTTGGAAACGTTATTTTAAGGTAAAAAAAACCTCTTTGGTGTTGCTTTAAAGAGGAATTCTGGCAGTGAACTTTGAGCTTTATCATTTTACAGGTATTGTTTATGCTATTATAGCAACATTACACACTAACTAGGGTTTAAAAAATGGTATCCGGAAGAACGTGACCTTTAAATTTGGGTATTAAAGTGAGCCGAACCGTGGGTAGTTATCTGTACGGATCACGGATCAACTGCGATCCGTTACACCACTAATTAGTAAAAAAACAAACATCTTGAGATACTTGGTAACCTACAATATTTACCTCTTATTTGAGCATTAGAGACTTGGGCTTGAGTTGGCTACTTGCTGGTGGCAAGCTTCTCATTTCTTCGATGAGTCAACGATAACCGGGAGTGAACTTCACCGAGTCATATTGCACAGAAATCTTGTCAAAGAATGAAAAAAATAATGGTATTAAACGGTTACCATTATTTTAAATAATCGATTCTGTTCCGGAACATATATTTTTTGAAAGTTTCTTGTTTCGTTACTGTTCCTTGCAAAACATCAAAAGTTTCTGTTTTTCGTTCGTTCCGTGAACCAGTTCAAAGCCTTGATTCTAACCCCCGACTTAAAGCACCCATGGCTTAAAAATAGACAAAAACATGGAGAAACCTGTAAATTAAATAACATCCTTGAGCAAATCTCAAATCTAACCCTAAACCCAAGCGAAAATGGTTAAAAAAAGAAAAAATTGAGAAACCAATAAATAAAACAACAAAAAAAAGAAGAAAGATATTGGAATTTGGTGTATGTATTGCACAATTTTCACACTTCGTGCTATTTATACGCATCTACATGAGACTGGGTAGCGCATAGACAACATAGACTAAACATTACAATCAATTGAAAATACATATCAAACTATATTTTCTAATGTGACTTGAAAATGGATAGTAAAGATATATTACATAGAAAGAATGGTATGATTTCCATTATTTTGGGGGGAAATTCCACCAATGGACAGTCGAAATCTTGGAAATGTATCTTCTTTTCATGACAATTAAATGTTTTCACTGTAAAACAGAATAAAATATGATTGAATATAATATGAATGTTTTATTGATGAAACGAAAAAATTAAGAAAATAATTTTGCGGTGCTCAGTTGATTTGGCTGTAAGTATAATATTAATGGTGCAGTTGAAAAACCTGTAAACTCAAATACGGACTTTTTATCTTTGCCCTTGGCAGAACTTTGGCTTGGCTCTTACTCTTCGCTGCATCTTCTGTTTGCTGAAGAAGAAATATACAATAGAGGGAAGTAGCTTCCAGATTGCTTCCTTCCCATGAAAGCCCTTGATGGCCGCAAAGCAGGAGTATTCACTCTCCCCATGCAGCGAGGGTCTTTGTGAGTGTCTCCTGCTCTTTTTTCAGTTGTCACATCATTGATTCCTCTTCTCACCGAATGAATCGTCTCACCGGTAGTTTCAGAATACTACTGTCTGTTGAATTTATGAACCTTAGGCTGCCATCCAACTGAGACTGACTGAGACGTTCAGGTGGATTGTGTGAATAACACAGTTTTAGAGACTTACTGTACAGAGACCATAATTTTCATGTATTGCAGCAACTATTGGTGGTGGGTCGAAGTTATGTTGAAAGTATAGGCGACAAGAAGACGGTAAGCATTCTTGTTAATCCTCAATTTAACATACAAGATGAATAAAGTAATTATTTAAAACCCCATAAAATCTCGGTTTCCTATCCTTTGTTGACATATTTCCTGTTGAAACAGGTGTTTTGCCAGGGTGGGCTTGTCTCTTTTTTTAATGTCCAGTAGATTTAGGTAGGAAACATGATCTGAAAAGGACCATTCTCAATAGAGAGCGTTTTCAATAATATAGTGCAACATGGGTCATCAGACTTTTTTCACATTTCTGGCAGGATTACTTTAGTAATGTCAGGGGTTTGCAGGAGAGCAGAACCCAAATGCAGACGATGTCAGAGGTGAACAGAAAACACTTTATTAACAGACACAAAACAAAAGACTAAACATTGAACTTCACTAAGACTTTAGACATGAAACTAGACTAACTGGATCTTTACTTGACTAGAACAGTTAACACAAGAACAATACAAAATGAACCTGCACAGAACTAGGACACAATGACATTAAATAAGCAATCCAAATAAGATATTGAGGAGGGAACAGGGGATGGGAATAAGTAATGATTAACAATAAGCAGGAGAACGAGGGGGCGGGAACAAGAGACAAGATACCGGAGGCACATGACCCAATAACCAAGGCCATGAGCCTCTACATAAAGCCTGGGACTGCCAGAACCCTGCCATCATGATTAGATACAAATACAAAACAAAACTTCTTGGCAGGATCCTGACAAGTAAATGATTATTACACCTGAGACTTATTTTACACATCTTTACACAAAATGGACACAACAATTCTGTTATTCTGGGGCTTTTTCTGAAGTTTTTTTAATCTTGTTGTGCTCGGGCTGCTGCAATAAGTTCTTCAGGAACTTCTTATCTAGATGTATTATGTTCTGCTGTATCTGATTCATATAAAGTGACTGATCTGTGTTTTTTCCTGTGGTGCACCTTTATGTTCTGCAGAAAATCGTGAAAAGCGGGTGGGGGTGTCGCTATTGATATTTACGCCACACTTCCTACTTTCACATTTTGCTGAGAGATGTTTTATAGACCTGGCACACCGCAGGGGGTGGTGCAGGCATGGGAAGGGAAGCTATCAGAGACTCTCATCGATTGGTGGCCTCCTATCTTTTTGGACAAGTTCTCTGAGAAATATCCAGAGTCTGTTTGTTCCTTTGAACTTTCTGTTTAGTCTGTCAACACTTGGGAACTGAGCCCTGGCATGGCCATAATGTTCGAATCTTACCGTATAAAATGATGTAATAATTTCTCATATTGCTTTTATATTGGCTTTAATATTTTTTCTAGCATAAAGGTGTGTCATTTCTGCACATATGTATAATTAAATTTTTATTTATATGAATAGTATGTATTTGTATTTGGCCACAAACGTGATTTTGACTGATTGTTTTGAACTAAAAACACACCCAATGAACTTCCTCTGGTCAACATTTATCAAACTTCATGTTTTAATCTGTTAACCTAAGGAAATACTTGAAGTGTGAGATCAGCCTTTGTAAGATCAAAGTTTTACCCCAAAACGATAATAAATCTATTGCATTCCATCATTTTTGTTGTACTGTTTGCTGTTATCGTGTCACATTGTGTTAACAGTGATGAATACCAGGAGAGACATTTTGAGGTGGGTGGTCTGAGGTGAAGTGACGTACAGGCTTACTTTGTCAAAAATGTTCAGTTGTTTGTTGTGGGTGGTTGCAGCTCAACAGTACACATTTCTGGCAAAAATGGCCAAACCACACAGATGTGATTGATGTGTAAGTATGAAGGAGGAATCCAAGAGCCCGATCAGGGATTTTAATGGGATTCTGGGTCAAATGTTCCTTGTTTATGCCCGCTTGTTAAGCATTGAGATTTTCATAACATAAGTGCATAACAAAAACCTTCCTTACATTTTCTGAGAAAAACTCACAACCACAATGCTGAGATGTTGTGGGTGGTTGCTATGCACTTACTCAGATTTGAATGATTTTAACTCATTCCCTGTCAGCATTTTTGTGATTCTCACAAAAGTTTCACAAAATGCCTTCCAGGAAAAAAAAATTCTAAAAATATATAAACATGCAAATATATAAAATGAAAGAACAGACCATCTGCTTTAAAACAAACAATAAACAAACAAACAAACAAACAAAGAAAACATGAAAAAACTTTCATCCTATCTATATTTTTCTCTGCTTATAGAAACTTAAATATAAGCTGAAATAATTGCATTTTTGTGAAGGAATTTTGTTAGAGATCCGATTCAGACGATTATGAAAATATACACTGTAAAAAATAATGCAGCATTTTTGTCAAGTCAACATATATTGTTATGTTACTTTAACTTAACAAGTTTAAAGGGATAGTTCGGCCAAAAACGATATTAAACCCATGATTTACTCACCCCCAAGCTGTCCGAGTTGCATATGTCCATCGTTTTTCAGACAAACACATTTTCGGATATTTTAGAAAATATTTTAGATCTTTCTGTTCATTAAATGTAATGTTACGGGGTCCAGCAATAGTCCACGACCTTCAAGTCCAAAAAAGTGCGTCCATCCTTCACAAATTAAATCCAAACGGCTCCAGGATGATAAACAAAGGTCTTCTGTGGGTAATCCGTGCGGTGTTGTTGTAGAAATATCCATATTTAAAATAATATTAACGTTATAAACTACCTTCCGGTAGCGCCGCCATTTTGGAGTGATGCGCATTCAGGATGAGAGCTTACGCACCGTACAGAGTTTCTCTTCTGCTGCTCTGTGCCCCCGCCCTCCGAATTTGTCATACGTCACTAAGAAAAGTGCGTACACTACGCTAATACTCGCTCCTGAGTCTAAGATGGCGGCGCTACCGGAAGGTAGTTTATAACGTTAATAACATTTTAAATATGGATATTTCTACCACAACACCGCACGGGTTACCCACAGAAGACCTTTGTTTATCATCCTGGAGCCGTTTGGATTTAATTGGTGAAGGATGGACGCACTTTTTTGGACTTGAAGGTCGTGGACTATTGCTGGACCCTGTAACATTACATTTAATGAACAGAAAGATCTAAAATATTTTCTAAAATATCCGAAAATGTGTTTGTCTGAAAAACGATGGACATATGCAACTCGGACAATTGGGGGTGAGTAAATCATGGGTTTAATATCGTTTTTGGCCGAACTATCCTTTTAAGTTAAACAATTTCAACTTGTTTTAATCAATTATGTCAACTTATCACAGGTCAAAACTAAAATAGTAAGTTAAATTGACTTGTAAAACCAATTTGTTTTAACTTCATGCTGCATTTTTTTACAGTGTACACATAGTTTAAAATTAGTAAATAACAGTTTTGCTTCAGTTTTGTAATAAATTGGGTAAGTGCTATCTAGTGGATAATCGCGGTATTGCAGATTAACACATAAATTCATCAGGAACACGTTTTTTTTATGTAAATGTTTTCTCTTAATTGACAAGATAATGCATTTTACCATTTACCATAGTATACCTGTAAAGATACAAAACAGAACCTCAGTGTACTACCTCAGCGACGGAAAAGGTGCAGTTTTGTACCTTTTTTCTAACAGTGTAGATTAATGACTCCATGTGATAGAAAGCATATATGAGATAGAGATGAGAGCTGAGTTTTAGGTGGATAGCATAAAGCAGGCCTTTAAGATTTCAGGGCTTATTTTGGATCCTTCTCAATCGATTATTTCCTGATTGTGAGGATCAACTTCGCTCCTGTCATGTTTCATGCCCTGAGAACTCATTTGACTCATCATGCTTAGCAGACTCATGCAGCAGCAATGACTTTCCCTCAGCTGGCTGGAAAATGTCCACTCACTCTCCCTGACCTCAGGAGAGAGATAAGAATGTGCAGATTGGTGTTTATAAAACACTTTTCTATTGTATTCCTGCTGATATCTGTCATGCTCAAGTTATATAAGCACATTGTTACACGGTCGTCACGCACAGCGGGACACACTGTTAACATCGGGGCATGTGACATGGCTGGTGCTTACACATCCGTACAATCAAGTGTGGTATTGTTTCTGGACCCATAATCTTACACTAGCCTCTTTCACACAGTAATTTTGGTAAATTACCATTCACTTAGCAGAATGACTTTAACACAAAAATGTGCTGTGCACAGACGCAATAACATTACGCCATTTTACCAGTAAGATATCATTCACACATCAGTACCAAAATACAGGTAAACTCTGTCAGAGAGCTAAAGTTTCCTCTAAACCGCCACGTGGTTTATTTTAAAAATACTAGCCTAAACTCACCAGAATTTGTACATATTTTACGAGTTGGCTAATTCGTATAAATTCGTATAAAGTTAATCAGGCAAAACGTACTGTTATCATAAAAAACAATAATGAAACCCCACCCCTAACTCCAACATTACAGGGGTCAAGGCAAATCATACAAAAATGCTATAGATTTGATTTAAAAGTGTTTGATGATTTAAATAACATTGTTTGTCATTTAGTGTTTTTAATTCATTAAAGGGCACCTATTTCATTGTTAAAAAATTACGTTATTTTGTGTATTTGGTATAATTCAATGTGTTCGCGTGGTTTATGGTCAAAAACACATTATTTTCCACATACCAAACATTTTTGTAGCTCCAGATTTCACTCTCTTAATGATAAAATTTGCATCCTAAACTATGACAGCATCACACAAACCCTTGACAGACGTGACAAATATCACATTATTTACTCATCATTTTGCGCGTGTAGATCCAGAAAGGTGTTTTCAACCATGATTAGTAAATTCTTAAAGCGGCTGTTTTTATCTTATAAGGCGCTGTGTTTTTTGTTTCATGTGTTAAGGTTATTTAGTGACTTAACACATACTAAAATTTATATTATTCTAATCTGATTTAATTTCATTTTCATAGTGTTCAAACTGTTGAAATTTTTGTTTTATTCTGAACAATTGAAGTTTGTACTGTTGGTTGCTTTTGAAACATTTGATAAAATTGAAATTTAAAATGAAAATGTAATTTATTTATTTTTTACAAAGATAAATTACAAAATATGTTTCCAGTAACATATTTACGAGGTCATAGTCATATATATTTAATAAAAACAAGTGTAACACAAAAATCTATCTTGTTTTGTTGTATTACTTTTGATCCACCTATGTTACTTTCGTCCCTGCAGGTGGGGTCGAAAGTAACAATTCACTAAAGTGAAATTGTACTGAAGTCGTTTTACTTTTTTTTTATTCCACCTGGTATTGATACATTTGTAAATTACTGACCACAGCAAAAATATATCTCTGTCTATGACATTATCTTTTAAAATTAAGTTTTTCTGAAAAATTGTACTTTCGCCCCCGCTCTCCCCTACTAATACACACATACACACCAGAGGAAATCGGACAATAGGTGCTCTTTAATAAGGCTTTTAATGACATCAGTTTCTAAATCTGATTTAACTATGATTTTAACTAAGGTACTTGTTTATCTACTTGTAATCTGACTTTGTTGTCATTGATTCTTTGCCGTTTTTTTATGTTGTTACTGCTAAAACCGTCTATTCCCTTTCCAAATCACAGATGTGGTGGTGGTGTGGATTTAAAATAAATAAAATATAAGTAAAATATTTTCATTAATATTGTTGTAATATTAAAATGTGTTATATGGATATGTAAGGGTGAGTGTACTTTGTCTTAAATCGTTCTTTAATTTTTTTTTTCCTAAATCTTACAAAGCGTGCATAAAACATAAAAAACTATTTGGCAAAAAAAATATTTATATTTTTACTACACTTGAAAATTTCTCTCTGATTGTGTTGTGTACAAAAATATTGCATTCTTGTGTTTTGCAGGAAACTGAAACTGAAACAGTTAAATCGTGCCATAAAGCCTGGCTCATCAGAAGGTACAGACTCTAAAGCTATTTTTAGTCTGGGAATGTCTCCTGTTTCAATTAAGAGTCCTGTAAACCTGACTGGAGTTCAATGTGGAAAACAGATACACTGTAAGAAAAATATTAAGAACTTGTCAGCAGCTGTATGCACAACACTTCCATCCATTGTGTCCTAATGTATAGCGCCTGAAATAAAAGCTATGTACTTGAGCTATGTACGTAAGACAAAGTTCCAGGATCCAAACACGCATTAGCACATCTACAGTGGTTCACATGCCAGACAGTTGCTCTCCTGGGAGGGTCTGGCATTTGTTTTAGTTGGCTCCTAAATGAAGCATCCTCTTTGGCACGGTGTCAAAATCATGAAGAAAAAAATCTATACAATGAATGAGTGGCTTTAAAATCATTTTTAAAAGACATAAAAATTACCAATAGCAACAATTAAAAACAAAAACATTGGTCTGGGGCTGTAGTACAGAAACACAGAACTCACAGTCTTTTCTGTTTGGTATCCAGAACTTTTTTAACAAACCCTATAGTGTATAGGTTAATAAGCAATTGTTCATAACTTTATGTAAAATAACACAATAAATATTATACTATAGAAAATTACTACAGTCATTTCATCAAAAATGTCATATTTACAAAAGCCTTAGGGCTAGTCAACTGGCGGCCCGCGGGCCAAGTGCGGCCCGCCAATCATCTTTATCCGGCCCGCCGGTCACCTTTGGCCGTTTCTCAATCGGAAGGCTGCAGCCTCCGGAGGTCGCATATGCAGACTGCATACGTCATCAAGATTAAGTTAACTGAGCATTACATTCACAAATCATAAGCATATTACAACAATTTACGATTAACTAAGAATAATAGTCAACTTTATAATTGTTAAAATTCTGAAATAAGACTTAATGACGTATGCCGCCTGGAAATGCGACCTCCGGAGGCTGCAGCCTTATTGAGAAACGACTATAGTCTGATTTAAATTCAGCGTGGTTACTTTTACCTTACCACTGTACAAGACAACACAGAAAGGGGCTGTGTGTGGTGCCAACCATCTGCGGGTGCGTAATTATCTGATCCAATTCGAGCTTTGGATGCATTCAAGAAAATAAACTTATGCGACTACACGCATGTGACGCGGCGACCGGAAGTGATGTATTTCAGTGTGTTCCAATCAAAACTGTGTGCAAAGTTAAAATTATTAATTATTGTTTCTTTTACTTTATAAGTAACACTTAAATACTTTAATTACTGGTAAGTAAATTATTAACTATACATATTTTCGTAGATTAAAGGTTCTCTCCCATGACAGATTTACGATTAAACTGCAATTTCATTACGAACTCCCGACACTTATATCTGTATGTAATGTACAATGGAAAGGCTGTTTAGCATATATCTATAAAATATTAAAAAAGAAAACATGTAGTGCAATTTAGGCATTAGGAGAAGACTGGCTATATGTTGTGAGTAGTTGACATGTAACAATTAATGAAAGTAAACAGTTATAAACAAAATATGTTTAGGAGTGTTGATCTCTTACACTTTTACTATTAACATTTGGATCTTACATGTTAAACTGCAATTGTTTTTAAATATTAATAAAGAAAATATGAGTTTTCAGTAATTAAAAGGCTTTTAAATTAAAATTTTTTTGAAAATGCATGTTTTTAATATGTTTTTTTTTTTCAAATATACTACAACAAAAGTAACAAAAACGACAACACCACACACACATATATGGTAAAAGTAAAAAATATATCAAAAGTAAAAATAGGGTTAAAAGTTTGGCCGCGTCATATTTACAATTTTAAAATCTGGCCCCCGAAGAAAAGTAGTTGAAGACCCCTGCCTTATACTGTTTACTTCAAATATCTGTGTATATATAAATATAGATTAAAAATACTAAATAGGCCTATATGTAAATATATTAATGTGAAACTTAAGCTCTTGAACATCAAACATTTTAAATTGGTATGTTTTAGTTTATTGTCCATTGTATGAACAATTTTTGTTGTTACATTTTAGCTTAACTGTGTCAGTTATCTATTTAAAGGCAATTTATTATGAACTCTCCCACATTTTTTTTCTTGCTTCATGGATTAATATCCACTAATCCTGCGGGTTGTTTTATTTCCAAATCACAGTGTTGTTCCTATTCTCGTAATGAGTAATAGGTGTGTATTGGGTGTAACGTGCAATAAACCAATGAGAGTCCCAGCTCTCATCCCTTTTAAAAGCCAGTTGCACTGGCACCATGCCATTATCTATTTAGATGGCGGAATTTGTAAACTGAAAAACTAGGAAGACCACCAGTTTAAAATTGATGTTAAAAATTGCGTTGATTTCTTTGTATTGAAATTTTAATTTTTTTTGTATTAAAAGTCGTTTTCTTTCAGTCATGAAAGTAAAATTAGCAGGCTTTTAACTGCTGTAAATGTATGGCATGGGCGCAAAATTGTGCACAAATGCATTTGCTATTTAAATAACGTGCTGCTAAACGTGAAAATGATAATTATGCCAGGTTGAAACTAGCAAGAGACAGTCACACATTGCACTGCATTGCGCCGGGTGCATGATAGGGCCCAGTGTTTTGATTAGAACACACTGAAATGCAGAATTTCCAGTCGGCGTGTCACATGCGGTGTAGTGGCCCTTTTTTTTAATGCATTCAAAGCTTAAACTGGATCGCAGATACGCAGCCCCTTTCCGACTCATCCGTTTTTTGTGCAGAATGGAAAAATAAAAGTAACCACGCTGATTTAAAATCGGACCAATGACCGGCGGGGCGGATAAAGATGATTGGCCACCAGTTGACTAGCCCTGTCCTAAAATGCTTTCAACCCATGTTTAAATCAAAAAGGGTCAAACCCAACCATTGGGTTATAAATGAACCTATGCTGGGTTGCTTCAAAAATGTTGGGTTGTTTTCAACCAATTGTTATGTCAAATATATATAAAAAAAATTGGATTCATTTACTCAATGAATGGGTTTGTCAATTTTTGAGCCAACCAAGGGTTAAACAACCCAGCATTTTCCGTGTATATACACGTCTTTGTCTCAGTTTTTGTTGTATTCATTGTAAAAAACTATTTTAAAGAGTTTGAAAGAACCTAGATTCTTTCTAAATCTACTAGGTTTCTTAAGTAAATGTGAATGGTGGTCACCAGCGCATTGCTGTACAGTAGCTGTGTTATCGCCCTTTGCTGTACAGCTGTGTTATGGGTCTTTTCAGGCCCTTACTTTATGGTTGCTAGGGTGTTTTTTGGTCTTTTCTAGTCCCTCCTTCAGTTTAAGTTTGCAACATTATTTGTAATGTGCACTAACTGTATTTTATTGTTTGCTGGGAGATAAAAACATCCCTCATGATTGAAATAGCATTCATGTCCATAGCACAAACAGTGTGTGTCTAGTTACCTGCAGTAGCTAATACTAAAGCTCAGAATATTCTTTAAATATTTATAATCTGCCTCATCCACAAAGCCCCCTTAATTGCACATGTGCTGCAGAAAGGCTTTTTATGATGTTTTACCGTGACGTTTTTCCTGCCTTAATGACCACAACAGCAAAGCCATATGAAATGTGTTCCCATATCAGAACGTAATTCAATGTGCCTAGCAACACGTTTTCCATCAAAGCTTTAGACTGTGAGTTAGCACCAGCATCAGAGGATTCAGATTACATCTTTCATTTTAGAGATGAGAACCTGTTCCTGTGCAAACACTCCTAAGGATTTATCATGCTGAGAGACTGAAACATTTTAAAGGGCACATATTATGCATATTTTTTTTAAATATGTAATATAAGTAATTTTTATAGCATGTCCAAAATGCCCCTATTTGGGTGGGAGCAAAAAAAACTCTCTTTTTATGTCTGTACCTTTAAATGCAAGTACAGCTCCTCGCTGCACTTTCAGTAAAAATAGATCTGATTCTTATGAATAAGACAATAATGTATTTTCCGGACTATAAGTCGCACTTTTTTCATAATTTGGGGGGTCCGGGAACTTCTAGTCAGGTGCGACTTATACGTTAAAATTATTTCATATGAATCAAGAGAAACCATTACCATCTACAGCCGCGAAAGTCCGCTCAATGCTGCTCCTGTATTTATGAAATTCAATGGATTCAGTGATGTGGAAAGACTTTGGGACCTTTTTTAACTTGATTTGGCTTGGTTAATTTAGCATACTCAGCCTCCCAGGCATGTTCTGTATATTGTGTATTGTGTAAATAACTGTTAATGTTACTTTAACATACTGACACCTATTTAGCCTGCTATTCTGTGCTATTGTTTAGTTGAAAAACTTGCCTTTCCAGATTAAATGTCTGTTCTTCGGCTTGGATTTTGTGAAATCATTTTCTAAACAAACTTGGCGTATAGTCCAGTGCCACTCTTCAAAACGCATTTTTGACTGATGCGACTTATATTCCGGAGCGACTTATAGTCTGGAAAACACGGTAGTATATTTAGCCGCATTAGCCCTACAACATGCTAACAAACACATTTAAAAAAGCTTTTGGCTAAAGTTAACCAGTCAGTCAGTAGCTGTGGGCGGGCTTTGTTTGTGTGATGTCACATTAACAAGAGAATCAAAATAGCATGTCTAATGAGACTGATTTGATTTAATGGGGATTAAAGGAGAGGGTGGACCCATACAGCAAAACAATACATTTCTCAGTCCAGATATATATTTTAAATATATTTTGTAGAAAGTAAAGCTCATTTGAATATATTTTAGGAATTTGGAAATATATTTATACATCAACATATATTTCAAAATGTATTTCAAGGGCAAGCAAATACATTTCTTATTTTACAACCTATATGGCAAAAAAATTATTTGCCAATATATGTTAATTTAATGTTAATCATTTATGTTAATAAGTTAATTTTATAAAGTATATTTTTTAAGTTGAAAATATATTTAATTTTATTCTTTTTAAAACCTTAAATCTTTTTTTAATGCTTTAAAATGTATTTATTTTTAAAATATATTTAAAAATATGCAAAAAATATAGGTGAAAAACGTATTTTGTAAACATACTCCAAAATATATTTTTTGGCCATTTTTGTATATATAAAAATACATTAAAAAATATATTAAAAATATATATATTTTTGCCGTATGGGGATTTTTTCATTGTAGGCTTGTTGTGTTCACACACTGCAAACACACTTTTGTGTCCAAACATAACATAAATTGAATAATATGTGCCCTTTAAACCCTGCCAATGTATTGCAACAACTTGAATGCCTGTTTTTTTCTTCAAAGAAATAATCAAGTCATGTTTATGAAGTCTACGGCGTTTGTTTGAGACACTGAGTAGCAAAGTAAACTAGATCATTACTTGGTTTCCCATGTAATATCTGTAAAAATAGTCAGTACTCATAGTCTTATTATTAGGCTATTATTATTATTATTTTTATTATTATTATTTTGATTGAGTCTACACACATTTTCTTTTTTCCCCACCATTTGCCGTCAGTGATATAATCTGGTAACTCTGCTTTCTTATTTAAAATACAATGAAATGTGCTTGGCCACATTGCATGTCAAACTCAAACTTTCTCTTCTTGTCTAAGTGGGCAGTTCTTGACCAGAAATAGCCATTTGGACCTGACCTTAAGAATATACAGACCAAATCAGTAGATAAACAAAGGGGTTGGGAATGAATGGGAATGATAATTCATTAGCTCTCCCTCTATACTATCAGACATTTTCCATAAACTATGCTTAATGATGAAGTACATGTCATGAATAAAGCAATGAGAGTTACGAAGAAACAAATTAAATTATAACTGTTATTTTGCAATTATTTTGTAAGTTTACTCAACACCAGATCTCTTAAATGCACATAGATGATTTATTATAACTGTATGAAGTCAAAACTGTTGCATGATTAATTAATCAAAGTTTCAATATAATTTTGCAGAGATTGCTGCAAAATGAAACCTATATTACTACTGATACCAGAATGTTCCACAACCATTATTTGTTAAGAACGGTAACAGGCGTCAGAGTTTGCCGGGAATTTTCCTCCTACAGAGATAACTCACTTGTTCCTGTAAACCCTTGATGTTGTGCCCCAAGAACATGACGCAATGCTGCTTGACCTGGGTCATGAAAGTCAGTGAGTATAGAGATACGAGAGCATTCAGTCCAGTTGAAAAGACACAAGTTGTCTTAACAGTATGTTTTAAAAAGAGTAAAGAGAAGTTAGTCACCCATAAAACAAAAAAAAATCTACATATTTTCTATCTCACTACATAGATAATGCCAAAATGAACCGCAGGGTTTTAATGCCACTGTTTAATATCAAACTAATATCTACGCATACAAAATTTACTTAGCTAAAAGTTTGGTTTGATAGAGTAAACATTTTCTCAAATGATATAACATGAAAGTCCTTTTTAACAGAATAGTCCTATTTGAATTTTTTTCGTAGAAGTCCTTGCAACTTTCCTATTATAAAGTCTTGTATCTGGAATTATTACACTGCTCTCTTGAATACTTAAATTTGATCGGTCAACTTTATTCTGATTGTTTGAGAAATGTTTCACAGGTATGCACACCTGACCTGTCTCAAAAATAACCACCAGAGAGCAATGTCTTAGCAATGTCTGGTAACAGTAATATAAACGGAATAATTGACTCCAGTTCTTTGAATTATTTGACAATAATACAAAAATAACACGTCATGGCGTTGTGTATTATTATCGAACAATTCAACGACCCATCATCCGTCCATTATTCCTGACATAAACCCCTGCATGCTAATACAAGACTCCAGGCCCGGCGACACGAGGGGGCAAAAGGGGGCAATGCCCCCTCAGATCTGATTTGTGCCCCCTCTGTTTCATTTTTGTATTCATGGTTACAAATAAAATGTTCAACTTTTTGAGTTTAATAATAATTTAACCTTATCCCAATATGGGATTTAGAATGTTCAGTGTCGTGACATTACTGCCAGATTCAAACGTCTTTCGCGTTGGCTGACGCTGAGCCAGACGGACGAGCTCAGCGCTGTCATATATCAACAGTGTTTTCAACCTCATAATGTTTATTTTAAATTTCAGACATTTAAATACACATATGCACTGGTAAAACAATAGCCTACATAATATAATAATCATTTGACGACGTGTGTTTTTATATCAGACAAACACAGTGGAAACAACTATAAAGTTTACTCTATTGTTATCAAGGTTTTAATGATACCTGTTTGAAAAACGAGAACGTGCTCTAAAACAGGAATTAATATATGGAATAATTTGTGCATCTTTGAATAACTGTAATTTCCTTTAAATATAATTTTTGTCATATAAAGTTTTAAGAGATAATAATGTTTTATCCACTTTTATTGCTTATTTAAATTTGCTTATTTAAACAGCGTGTTGTCGCATTTATCCTACCTCAGAGTTTATTTCAGTAATATTGCTGTTTTTCCGGTAATAATAATACAATTTACATGTCAATCCTGCTTCCTTGTCTGTTTATTAATTTCATTATGCTGTTATGTTAAGTTATACGTGGATATTTATTGCCATGTGAGACGTTATATGAATACTCTAATATTCAAATCATATGCAGAATAATGTGTGCATCTTTGGATAAATGTAAGAATACAGTTGCTTTGAAATAATTTTTATCTAAGTTTTGAGAAATAATGTAGTTAGGATATTTATTGCAGACGTTTATTGCTGTTGAATACTCTCGTCTATAATATGGAAATCACATAGAAAATATATAATGTGGTATACTGCACAGTTTCCCGCTAATTTTAATTTATATGTGGAGATAAATAAACCTTTGCAAATCTGCTGATTTAATCCATTCATGTCCTGACCACAGGCTAGAGATTTTAAACATCCTTAATCCACACTTACTAGTCTATCAAATAATATCTCATGATCTATCATCATTTGCTAGTGAGTTTCTGTCTGTGCTGTGCAGTTGCACATGGAGTGTTTTATGGAGCGCTGCATTTAAAAATATGTCTTTCCAAAGCAAGATCTCAGTGTATCATTGATGGTATAAAGTTAAGCCCCCTCAACAATTTCACATGCCCCCTCAGTCATTTCATCCTGCAGCCAGGCCTGCAAGACTCCTTAACTTTATGTTGAGAACTTGATCACTTTGTTAGGGTTTATTTTGCGCTAATGACCTACGTTATCACTTATATATGAAGAGTTTAGTTCTGAAATGCAAAAAATCCATTTTGACTAATTTGGGTAAAAATGTGTTTTCTATAGCAAGAAAGTGACAAGATGAAAACCACTATTTTCTGTTACAAACTTTCACATAGCATATTTAGGTTATAAAAAACATAAAAAACTGAAATCCATATTTTGATTTTCAAAGATTTATTATAAAAACTGATTATTTTTTCAAAATGCTATAAATCTATTGAATCAATATATAAATGTGCATTCATCTTTGTCATGTTATATTTATTTAGTTGACTAGTGGTATACACTGATTAAAAAATAACATTAATGGCATTAATCAAAACACTTACTTTGTCATATTAAGAACACTATCACTGCTGCTATCATCCTTGGGACGTCGTCGCTGAACCTTTTTGACAGCAATCAGCTGTAAAATGATTTGGTCCTTCTCAATTTTCATTGACTTTGAGTAAAATATGGAAAGTTTTTCATAAAATCCCCTGGCCAATGTGTTTGCATGACAGAAGCTTGATGCTGTTGTGAGAAGCAGCAACATCCGACATTTGTTTGTTGATCACAAAGTACAAAGAAAATGAGGAAAACTAGGATTCCGTGTGTATTCAGCACCGCCCTTATTGTTTACAATGCATGGAATGATGCGCTGGGATTTGTTGAGTGGATTTATTGCATTCTGAAGAGAAGGAAGAGTGGCGCTCTTTGCGTTTTGAGAACAAAAGGAGAAAAGATGACAGAATAACATGGTGGATATCGGAATATAAATATATCTACTTGACATCTTCAGATCATTGTGTTTTCATTGTATTTTCTCTCAGAAAATGATGTATACAGACCAACATGATCTCACGAATTTCCGTGGTATAGTCACAGAATATTTTGCTCATTTATCCGTGGCATTGTCTTAACATTGTCGCTTCGGTTTAGGGTTAGATTTACATAAAATGACATCCCTACCCAAACCCAACTCCAACCCTAACGCCAGGCGACAATGGTTAAATAAATCAGAAAAAAAATATTATAAACCAGTTCTTAAAGTGACATCCTAACACAAACACCAAATCTAACCCCAAACTGAAGCGACAATGGTTTAAAAATATAGGAAAAAGCAGTTGAGTAACCAATCTGTGACAATGACACGGAAAAGAAAGTCCGTGGTACGTCCACGGAAAAATTTGCTAAATATTTTGTGACTATACCACAGAACTTTGTGAGTTCATGTTGATACAGACCCAGGCTGGTTCCTCTCAACAGAAAGAAGATTATATACAGTGTTTACACGTGTAACACATTTTACTACGTTGTTTGTTAAGACATTAAGTGACAACCACCCCCCTAAAAACGCTATCTCCTGTTTGTTGGCTAGAGATAGTGCCCATGGCAACAAACTGAGCAAACGAAATACAAAGCAAGGCAATGAGTGACGAAAATAGTAAAAGTACGTCTAATTAATCTTTTTGATTAATCAAATTTTTAACATGTTTCCAGAAGATGGTGCGTTTCCTTTTGTGATGGTATGTTTTCAAACACAGATAACTGGGATGACAGCAGCTGTTCAGTATTTTGTAAATGATACAATATCAGCACAAATATTGCTGAGGAGCAAGTAAGACCGCCCACTACATATAAAAATAGCTCATCAAAGGAGAATCAAAGGATATCCTACTGTAGTGATTACATAAGATAAACAGCGTACAGTAAAGAGGACTAATTACATTAGTGGAAACACATCATTAAAAGAAAGTTTTTTGTGTGTTTCCTGCAGTGTACGACACTAATCTTTTGATCTGTAATATATCAAGGACCTTTCAAATGTGACGTGATGTCTGTTTTGTTTGTTGACCAAAAGAATGCACAGTGAACCATACACAGTACCCTCAAATATAACCAACGCAATCTCATGTTAAAACATTACTTTTAGTAGGTGATGATTTTGTGTGAATCTGTATGATGTGAATCATATAAAACCACATGATTTTTAGGGAAAAATAAAAGAATGAAATTCCCACTCTTACCAAAACATACACATGATATCATACAAATTTATATGCATTAGCTTTAACTTTAACCTGATGCAGTAAGATTTTTAAGTTGCCTCGACAATTGTTTTAACGTGTAGCCAATGTAAATTTATTCATTGTTGCAATGCTTGTTTTTTTTTTTCATTTTGCTAATCAAGTTGATAAGTTCACCCAGTTAAAAATAACAAAAAATATGTTAATAATGTTAATATTTTGTTTAACTTTATGTTATTGGATCATAAAGAAACAGTTTCTAATATTGACAAGATGCATCACTGGTATTAATATGAATGGGAGAAATGCAAAGGTCAGAATGGCCGCTCTAGTCCAGCCTCCCATAAAAAGTTTAAATCACCAACCTTTAATCTTTTTGTCTTGTTTGTAGAGGCGTTGCAAATATGACAGCGCAGTGATACAACTTCCTTTAAATGACTTTGTGTATGCAATTCCACACCAGCAGTATTATTTGACAATCATCAAATATAATTTATTAAAAAACAACTGTACACTGTACATTGAATTAAGTTTTATTAAAATGAATTTTTTTTTAAATATTTGGCATCTCAATAATGGACTTAATTAATGTTAATTTACATTTTAAGAAACCTAATTTAATCATGTGGAAGCGGAATTTTTTTATTGTAAATACAACAGAAAATTAACGGAGGAAACACCAACTACATAAATAAGGCAAAAAAAAACACTGATCTTTTTTTTAATCCTTAATGTAAAATTGTCCAGTGAACCAAAAAAAAATTGTTAGCAACATGTTTAGGCTAATTTTATTCAAACAAAATAATAATTTATTTAAACAAAATAATAAATTGATTCCTTTAAAATAAAAATATTTTTTCAAGATACTTTACTTTTTTTGTTGGGAAAACATTGTGAGATCTGATTTCTGATTTACAGTGTATGAGTTTATGGGGTTTAATCTGTGACAATCTGTGATTCCACCTGTAGCTTAAATTTGATTATTCTGGTTGAGAAATGTCACGGGGATGCATTATTTTTCAATAAACACACACCTAACTTCAAATGTCTTAAATAACCACCAGAGCAATGTCTTAGCAATGTCTGTGGTAACCAAGGCATAAGTGGAATAATTAACCACGGGCCGTTGAATTATAAAAAATAATGCACACCCAAGGTGGTAATGTGGCATGCCGGCGATGTCGCAATATACAGTATAATTGACTTATTGGTGAATTTATACAATAAATACCTATGACTACTTATACTTGCGTGTTGTGCTCTATATACTCTAAAATGGCTGGGTTATTTTTGACCCATAGGTAAATATTGGACAGAACGCATGCTGGGTTAAAAATTACCCCATGCTGGGTTAAAAAAAGACCCAATGTTGGGTTGTTGTTATGCAACCATGGAGTATAATAACCCTGCAGTTGGGTTAAAACAAACCAGCATTAAATACATTTTAACCCAGCAGTGTGTTCTGTCCAATATTTACCCAACATGACTTAAAAGTAACCCAGCCATTTTTTGAGTGTATTGGTATATGGAAGGGGTGGGGTTAAAAATATCTTGAAAACCATAAATGATTATTAAACCATTTCTACTTTTACAAATGCAGATTAATGCATCTAATCTGACACATAAGATGTTACAACCTTAAAACGTAACCACAGGTCGTAATAAAATCCTAGTCGCTAGAGGGCGCTTATCTCTAAAACATAACTGTACGTCATAACAAGCTAAATGGGGCCGTAATTTTTGGAGGATGGCCTAAAAATTTTACATTATTGGCAGAAACAGTATTGCTGAAGCAGACCATAGGAGGTAAGCTGAAAAAACTTTGCTACTACTAACCAACTTTATAATTTTGACTACATCCTAAAAAGCAACACAACAAAACAGTGAAGATAGGTTAGTGGATTAAAACTGAAGCTTTATAATTTCTATAATGCTCTGTGGCATCTGTGACACGCTGTCAGTTTAGGTTACTTTTTCATTTGTGCAATCCGAACGTGTTTGATTTATGCAGAATGAATCTGGCAGTGAGGGTTGCTCCTGGGGTGAGCCAAGTTCAGTGCTCATTAGAGACAGCCATCATGACAGCTATTTGGACTTTAATGCAACCATCATTCTGGCCTGAATGGTACCCTTTGAGAGAGCCGGGGCCCCTGGAGAGACAGGGCCAGCATATTTATTAACACAACAGGTTTCAAGTTGTGGTGAGCCCATTAAAGCATCCAGACATAAAACAATAAGGGGATGAGATTGGTTGGTTGGTTATTTATGGATTGTGTACAGTATACTATATTTTTTGCCAGGAGTGTTTGATTGTCAACTGATTGAATTTAGCCTAACATCAGGCCACATTTACACTACATTTTTGAAGTGACTCAATTCCTATTGTTTTCTCTCATGTGGTCGAATCAGATATGATCCACGAACGTGTAAGCAGGAATAAAGCGCATAGATTTCAATATTCTCATATCGGTTTCAGGCCTCATTCATATGTGGAAATAAATTGCATATAAATTGGATACATGCATGTCTGCAATGTAAGCCAACGGATATTCGTCATATGTCATTGATAAATCGATGTTGGCAAATGACGTCAACTCAGGTTGACACCACCAGCGATCACAAGACTCTTCTTAGCAGTGCAATGGAGGACGGCTCCGCTTAGTGGAATAATGCAAGTTTCATGTCTTGTTACAGAAATAAAGTGGGATAATCTTGTTTTTAATATTGTATAATTATTTTGTCCATTGCAAAGTGCGCCGCAAGTACCTGTGGATATGGTGAGATGAGAACTGTTTTTAAGTAATTATTTTCAAAACACTCACGGTGCTGTCCGAGTCCTGAAAAGTTTTTTGTAAATTCTTTATCTCCTGTGTGTTACAAATAAAGTATTTTTAGAGTACAAACCTTTTCTTCATATTTGTAAATTATTCTTTGAGATAACACTGATTATGTAGGCTATCAATACATTTACAGGAATTAAAAGCCTGCTAATTTTTCTTCCATGACTGAAAGAAGACGACTTTTAAAGAGAACCAAAATAACAATTTCAATGAAAATAAAAAATGCAATTTTTTTAATATCAATCTTAAACTGGCGGTCTTCTTTCTCCGCTTAGTTTTTCAGTTTGCAAAATCCGTCATCTAAATAGGGAATCGGCATGGCACAAGCCCAACTGGCTTTTAAAGGAGATGAGAGATGAGAGTCTCATTGGTTTATTGCACGTTATGCCCAAAATGTCCATTACTTATTACGAGAATAGGAACAACCCTTTTAGACTGTGTGCTAGGCGCACAAACCATTTTTCCATCGTTAGCAAAAGTGGATTCGGACACACTCTTTTAGACTCCACCATGCGCTTTAGACCACACATAGATTATTAAAATAGTGCCCGATGTAAGCGGGTTGTCAAAAAAATTGGGCATCAAGATCTGCAGTGTAAATCCAGCCATAGAGACTTTAGAGTGAGCTGTCGTGACCTGAGCGACAAGAAAACCACATAGATAGACTCTGGTAATCACATAGAACATCCCATATTGTAGTGCATGTATTACATTAGCAAGTACCAATATTTCAATCTTCTTCATTTGATGTTTTTTCATCAAGTCACTTTTTCTCTATGTTTGTCTTGTAATGAAGCATGTGACTGGTGGAAATGTATCAAGCGCTACTGCATCCTCATTTCTCAGATCTGTCCTTTGAAATGCACAAGTTTATTTTTCTCACCCCCTGCTTTCCTCTGGAACCTCCTCTTTTGAAGCTCTCAATAGATTCTTAATTTCCCATGGAAACAATAGCTGTCGTCTTTGTTTGGGCATTCCTCTCTGCCTAGCGCCAATATGAAGCAATTAGCTGCATGTGAGCAATTAGTGAACCGAGTTCTTGTCTGTCACACAGAGTTTTGTGGCTGGTTGGCTCTAAAAAGTCCCATTATTTAGTCTATAGTATTAACAAGAGGCTACATATACAGTACAGAGTGCAGTGATACAAGATCACATTTTAACACTTAAAATTATGAATCTGTTTACATTATATTATATTCTAAAGTTCATACACTCTTAGAAGAGATTGAAGCTTTTCTTCTTCGAGTGTAACACAGGAATCTGAATTTGAGCAGATTATTTATACAGCTAAGCACCTTCTTTATTGCTCATCTTTTGCACTTATCTCATCTGCTACACTGTGTCTTATAGTATCTGTAGGTTTGGTACCAGCTGGTACGTACAGGCTCTATCTTCTATCACTCGCTGAGCTTACATTTGTGGTAGCTTGTGTTGTATGTCAGCATTCCACAGATGGTGTGTGATCCCCACATCACTTGGCACCTGCATTTACGTTTGCATAGTAAGCCCCTTATGATTTTCTCCTGTACGTTCCCTTGTGGTACTTTTCTTATCTTTAAAAAATTCAATTTAACACATACACCATACACGGATAAATAAATATGACAAATAGTTTGTTAAGACCAATATCATGGTAATTTGTAACTATTGCACAAGGTGGCCGAATTCATATGAATTTAGACAATCTCATTCATACACTCTAAAAATGGCTAAAAATAGTTATTTTAACCCATGCTGGGTAAACATTGGACAAAGTACATGCTGGGTTAAAATTACCCAATGTTGGGTTGTTGTAATGCAACAATGGGTTATAACGCAGTTGCGTTAAAATAGCCAAGCATTGGGTCAATTTTAACCCAGCGGTTTGTTCTGTCCAATATTTACTCAGTTTAACCTTATGGGTGGGACTTTAGTAATGTTTACGTATATAATTGTGCGTATTTGTGTGATTAATTTAGCAAGAATTCATATAAAAAATAGCCACAGATTAACGTGAGATCAGGCTGGTTAAAACTTAAGTAAAACAGTAAACTTAAAGAGTTATTAAACCCTAAACCAAATTTTTTAGTTAATGATCTGTAAAGGGTCGACGCGGCGGCGTAGGTTCCGCATCGGTTTTCATTTATACTTTTGCGTCGTCATCTGCGTCGACGTGCAAACACACGCGGAGCAGACTACTGGTAGACAGTATCCACGCGTGTAACCACAGTAGCAGTGCAACCGTCAATGAAGAAGCAGCTTCTTGTTGTGTATGATTTGAGAATACCAGCAGTGGTGTTCACAGTGATTGCCGTCCGCATAGAAATTTTGCGAGGTGCACGTCAGACAACGCAGAGCTACGCACAGGCTACGGATAACCTACGGCTTAGAGCTTACGCACGACTATAAATCGGGCTTAAGAGTTGGGCTTTATTTGTGCTGTTCATTGATTTGAGCAACTTTTTTGACATTTGGGCATTGAGTTTTTCAATGCTACAATATATGGTGTAAAAATGTCTGAATGCTGCCCTCTTCGGGTTAAACAGTGGCTACTGCAGCTGAATTTGGACGTTGTGGTACTACGTGACGTAAGCGGTACGACATGACGTAAGCACGTTCAAGCTTACCACGCCCTTGTTACAATCTCACCACACCCTTGGTACGAGTTCAGTTCGTCCCCTCTATCTCCATTGGGGTCTGCCCACTTTTCTTGCATTTTTCAAATATTGAAAGTGGGTGGAGTCAGGCTCTGACCAGGGGTTTAGTTACTCTTTAAAGTGGTTGAAAAAGTAAATTACATAAAATATATACATAACAAAGTGTGGAATTTCGGTGTCACTAACCTCATAAAATGGTATAACACCTTCCTTATCTATCTTTGGTTGATAAACTAAGTAGTTTCACACTGCTGCCATTAGTTGATTCAATGTTGTTGTGCCAGGCTGGTTGGCATGATCCAAAGCTCTTCACATGCAGATTCCAAAAAATACATGGATAATGTGTCCTAGTGTTTGTCCTGGGATCGTTTGATATTTGGTCAATTCACATTTTCTATACAACAAACAATTCCCGCACACTATCTGCTTGCTGAAAAATTTTATTATAGTTGCGTTGCAATGTTTCGATCAATTGATCTTCATCAGGCAACTTCACATTTTCTGAAATGCGTCTGGAATAAAAAATCCTGTAAAGACACGTGACGTGTATTGTATTTGTAATCATTCACCATATTTTCCGCAGTGTCTTAAAGGGGGGGGTTCAATGGTATTTCATGCTTTCTGACTTATTAACACAGTTATAGAGTTGTTTCCTCATGCTAAACAAATGCAAAGTGTCAAAAAAGCAGTTGGGCATGTTACAGAGTATTTTTGTGCCGAATGCACTTCGCCAGGGTTTGTACAAGTCTCTGAAAGTTTTTTTCGAATACGAGTCCAGCTGACGTTTTAGGAGGAAGCTATAATTATCAGAACCGAGGATGTTTTACAGACATCACTTCATGCGACAGCTTTGTTTTATATCAAGATTCAACAATGACACGAAAGAAGAAGTGTGTTTTTGGATGTAAGGAGAAGAAAGCCAGCATTAAGGAAACAATGGATATAGTTTGTTATCCGGGGTAGCAGCGGAGTTTTGCGTGTGTGCTTATTTAACGCTGCACTGTAAAAAATATTATGCCCCATCTACTCAATAAAATTGTGGCAACAGATTACAAGCAATATCATTAATTACATTCAACAAATAAAAATTTAGTTAGATTTACTCAATAAACTCCTTAATATTAACCTATTTAAAAAGTCAAACTGCAATTTGCAATTAAAACATTTATTAAAATTTAAACAAAAATATTGGGTATACTAGACAAAGAACTAGCACTATACAATAAAAAATATTATGCCATATCTACTCAATAAAAGTGTGGCAATAGATTACAAGCAATATCATTATTTAAATTCAACAAATAAACATTGAGTTAGAATTACTCCATAAACTCCTTAATAGAAACCCATTCATAAAGGTTAACTGTAATTTGCAATTAGAAATTAATTTAAATTAAAACAAAATATTGGGTATACAGGACCAAAATAAAGACCTAGCACTATACAATAAATACTATTCAATTATACTACTTTAATTTAACATCATGATTTAAAATGTATCCATTAATATTATTATTAGTAATGAGTATTATATCTGATTTCAGAATGACAGACAAAGATGAATCAATTTTTATTTTATTGCAGTCAAAAGAGCAGGAAAGCATCTCATTTTTAATAGTGTATTTGTAACAGTGTAAACTTCAAATAGTATTTTACAGTCTTTAAAGAAAACCGTCCACATTTCCCGACTACAAAAGGTTCCATGTTTGTGTTCTGCTACATTGATTCACACCCAGAACATCAGACAGCAGTTTAGACTGTAATCTATTTATAAACTTTGAAGAATCCAGCTCCAAGAAAAGTTTCTGAAACACCTGAAAAGATGCCTGGGATACTTGAGATTCAATGCATAGATCCAATCCAAGGAGGATAAAGCATGCCCTGGGAACACCTTTAAGGCCTCGATAACAATTCCAGCATCCCTTGAGCTGCCACTCCTACAAGATCCATTCTTTACAATTACAGCCATCACAAGCTGCTCAAGTCCCGCCTCTTCATCATTATCCTGCAACATTAAACAGCAATTATGTCTTAAAACCTTTATAAATGTATACAGCTTGAACACATTAAACTTGTATATTAAAATGTTTTAAAGAAAACTGATAATAAATTCTCATTCGAATTACAAATAATATCAAAAAATGTTTGAAAAGATATATAATCTATATAATTAGGGCAAATCTTTTCCCTACATTTTTTCTGTCATATCATAGGATACAGTCACATATTTATTTGTTAACCAAGTTACTCACATGTGTTTCACGTTGTCTGCAGGAAACTGCAGTACAGGCCTTCATGAGCACACAATTTAGATAATAGGTCGCGGAATTAATAATGTTAATTTTACATTATGTAGAAAGCTTAAACATTTTAAAAAGATAACATATACATTTAATATCTTCCTCACCTTTTGTGGAATTAAATGAATAACGTTACATTTCCCTTCAGTTTTGCTTCAAGTTTCGGAGGGCAGCAGACAACTCCAGTAAGACGCCTTTGTCAAACCATTCAGTCAGCCACGCAGGGCTTCGCAATTGAACACACAATTAATTCACAGTGGAGAACAGTTTTACATTAACATTTTAATAGACTACTTTGTGTATATAATTAACACAAAACTAAATAAACCGAAAAAGACTGCAGTAAAGTCACACTTTAAAACACGAACCTCGGAGCGAGCGAGTGGATTAAGAGAACCCACCCATTCAGATGAACAATATGATGGGTCAGTTTTTCTGTCACTTAAAATGAGTTACAACTGGACCACCAATCGCAGGCCGTTTCTTAGTCCGAAGGGTGCAGACTGCGGAGGTCACATACAGACTGCATACGCCATTAAGCCTGGTTTGTTTAAGTTAACTAAGTATTACATTCGCAAGTCATACGCATATTACAACAATTTACGATTAACTAAGAATAAAAGTCAACTTGTTAATATGCTGAAATAAGACAGTCTTAATGACGAATGGATCCTAGAAATGCGACCTCCTAAGGTCCTAAAACTGAAGTTACGTCCAAACCCAGTTCATATTAATCCTTGTTGTAATTAATATTTACGAATTACAAACAAATTATACAAAGAAACACTGCGTATAGACTTATAAGACCAAAAATTGCCCGTTAAATTTACCCTAAATGAATTTTATCCACAGTTTATAAACACTACATTGATGTCTCAGCCAGCGGTGATTTTCAGCAAGACTGGCCGAGGTGAGGCGCCGTTGTCCGGTATATATAAGCGCGGAGCGGCCGCTGATTATCTGGAGCTCCCATCGCCAAAAATTTGAAGGAAATGTTTAAATAGACGATATCTTTATGAACCTACTGCAGATTCATACATTCTCAACTGAAATGCTTTCAAAACTTTGAATTGTGGCACAGTATAATTATTTTTCCTAAATCCGTCTGCTCAGCGCTCACGACCTGCATATCAACCTGAAATGGTTTTTAATTTAAAACAGCTCATTTGTATTACGTTGGATTTATTCGGTATTCGCTATTTTTGCAGATACACCATAAGAATAGTTAAATCCTTCACAAAAACAATAAGTAGTTTTTATTCCAGTAATTTTTAATTTTAACACAAAAAAATACCAAACTATATGAAATCAATTGTATTAAATAAAGTTAACATATTCAATTTCATCAAATCTACAAGCCTACAGAATGACTTTTTACAGTGTGGATTTCATTGAAAAGTCCCAAACGGGTCATGAGTTGCATGCAGTAAGTAAGACTTCTGTGTTATGTTGGAAATAGGCTCATAAGTGCATATTATATAAACGACATGAACATGTAGTGAATCAAAAGTTATCCAGTCAGTGTTGACCATAGACCGTAAAAAAATATGGACGTAGTGTCTGTGACGTCACCCAATGGTTTGTGAAGATCACTTTTGAAGCTTAAAGTAGGCGGTGCCTGCCGTCGCCATCTTGGCCGCGCGTCCCCGCGAATTACTCGTGGAAAACCGAAAATGGGTAAAGAGGCGGGATATGGGTGAAGCTGAGGTGAAACCACGCCCACCTAGCACGAGTCTAGTGACAGCAGTGGCTGTTCATCTGACACTCAAGCGGCAACGCCCTTAATTATGCAGAAGTTTAAGGCTAATTCACCCCCCTCACAGTTGTCATGAATGGCAAAATTAGCTATATAGGCCAAAAACACTTTTTGTACCAGGCTGTAAACATATTATTTTCTACGGTAAAGTTGGCCATTTTTAACATGGGAGTCTATGGGAATTGACTCCCTTTTGGAGCCATCCTCAAGCGGCCAGTCGATGAATTGTAGTTTAAGTCACTTCCGTGTTGGCTTCATTAGAGAGATCGGAAGGTTGCCCCTCGGTGTTGACTCATGACTCGTGACTTGCTCCTCCCACAGTTCGTAACTCCACCTTCTGAATTTTTGTGTACGTTATCGGAAGAATCTGTAAAGCTAATATGTCTTTTATAAATCTGTTAAAACTAAAGACTCTTCGGAAATATAAAGGATGTAATACTACTCCAGATTAACATCAGAAATGCAGAAACAGCGTGTGTTATGGACGCTTTAAGTCTGCTTAAAAGTGATGTCTTTGTGCATTCTTTTTCATAATAGCCCATCGTGTGCCATTCCATTAAGCTGGTGAACCCTCTCAGCTTTTTCACAGATAGTGAGGAGTTTCATTCTAGTTTGCAGATATTCCTTGTCCTAAATATTGACCTGCATTTAACATGACCTGAGTTTAACAGAGCAACGCCCTGATAGAGCCACAGTGTTTACAGTCTTTCTAGGTGCTGTAATCTATTATTGACTTCATCATATTATGTGTAATGCATATCTTCAGTTTCATATTTAAGTGAATAAAAATGTATTGGGTTTGTCTCATATTATTGGAATTCAGTGTACAGGATAATTTAAGTGGATCTGATCAAATAAAGCCCCAGAACATCTTACACTAAGCTTACACTGTTGTGTTCCTGCATGCTTCACATCATAAGAGAGATAAATTGTGTGTTTATTGTGATCTGACAGGCAAAGTGTCTATGTTAATGGAACACAGCCAAGAGGCTCAAGTGTGCCTGATTGCTGGACGAGAGATTTATTAAGAGTAATTTGACTTCTGCCCTGTACAGACCATTATAAACACAACTCCACACCCTATACATCTTTTAGGAGTAAGAACTTAATACATTTGTTCTTTTTAAAGGTGCAATGTGTAATTTTTAGAAGGATCTCTTGACAGAAATGCAAAATAATATACAAAACTATATTATTAGGGGTGTAAAGACCTTTCATAATGAACTGTTATGTTTTTATTAACTTAGAATGAGACGTTTTTATCTACATAACGAGGGTCCCCTTACATGGAAGTCGCCATTTTGTGCCGCCATGTTTCTACAGAAGCCCTTAACAGACACATTTTTTTTACGAAGCTGTCTCCGAAGATGACATGTTTGTCTGGTGGTGACTACCGTAGCTTCTCTATGCGTTTTAAAAGCAAGGGGTGAGCAGTTAACTGAGCCATTGGTTGCAATTCCCAACCTCACCACTAGATGCCACTAAAATTTACACACTGCACCTTTAACTAATTTTACTGATAGGTCTAAAATTATCGTAATTGCCTCTCATCACAGCAATAAGGCATAGTAGATAACTTAATTGAAATGTTTGTTTAAGCTACCTACTTCACACATTCTTCACCTATGAGACCCTATAATCTCACATGTTTCATGAAGTTTCAGATAAGATCTCAAACCTTGTTCCTGGGTTACACAAAAGCAACTTCTTAGCATTTTCCATTGGGATACTTTTGAATATCAAAAAATAAAGCAAATGCTATTATTTCAAATAAAATTATTACTACAAAGCAGTTTTCTGTTCAAGAATTTTGGTTTTGAACATTTAAGTTGACTTTATATAAACCAACAGGTAAGATTTTTGGAATATTTTTCAGTGGTGGCCGGTGACTTCTTTTTTCGAGGGCACTCGATGCGAAGTTCGTCACAACATGTATGTAGCCCGTCATGTGTGTGGTTCCTTTTTTAAAAATTTGTGCGCATCGAGCGATCCTATGTGCATCACATGACTTGTTAAAATAAGTACCTGCTAAAGGGTTTATGTTAAAAGAGACGCTCGCGTTTGCCAGATACTCGCATAATCTTATGCGTAATCAGTGTTTACTGTTAAGGGAGTGTCTTGCGTGTATCTTGTGAACACAAGTGTCTCTTTTATCATAAACGGTTTTGACACGTGTGCAGCAGGCACTTATTTTGACAAAACACGTGATGCACATGGTTCACATGACGCAACAATTACATATTTTGAAAACGCAAGCAACACACATGACACTCCGAAAACATATTTTGAATTAGTGCCCCTCGGATGAGCAGTCACGAGCCGCCACTGATATGTATAATCTGTACTTGACTTCACAAGTTTTTGCTTTAATGATAAACTCTGCTAATGCACTTCATTTCTCAATGTCATGGATTTACTTTAAAAATGGTTAATAAGTGTTGATTGTTTAATGGTGATGTACGCTCCTAGGATAATAACACATGACACCAATGAAATAAGACAGCTTGCTATACACAAAATGCTGTGAGAACTGTGGTGCAAACAGAAAGTTGGCCACGTCATCATATTCAAACACTGCTAAAATGAAGACTTTTATCAGAATGAAAGGCAAAAATGTAAGTTTCGCAGTGTATGAATGTTTGGGTTTAGATAGGAATAGTCCAGCAAATCTCTTATCTGTACCAATAAAACTAACGTTAAACAAATGTCTCTAGTTATTTTATCTCCTATCAGTCTATTGAATCACATGATACTACAGCTTCACCTTAAGCTTCATGTACCTCAAAGAGTGAGTAACATTATCTGCTCCATGTACGTTATCAAAGTTTAATATTTGCTGTTTGATTATCATGATTATTTATTACACGCTAAAATTAGGTCACAATTCATTTTTTATTTAATTCAGCTGTTTTCATACGATTCATAATTATTTAATTTGGGGTTTTGAAAAAAAAAAATGAAAATAGGTCAACAATTGTATTTTGCATAAGACGTTAATCCATAAAACACTGAGTTTAAACACTTTTTAAACTGTTGATTTATAAAAAATATTTTTATTGTCAGATTAAAAGATTGAGAGACATGTAGTTGTCAGTTATATTACTAAAGAAGACCTGATGGCATTGTTTGAGGTTATACGCTGCATTTACAGGTGTTTAATGTGTTTAACTTCAGTTAAAAATGTTTCTTTACATTTAATTTCCTTCTCTGTATCTAAGAAACAAATTGACCATGACTTTGGCTTTGATTCAAAATTGCTCATCTTGTTTTTTGAAATTTATGATGCAATAAAGTGAATTTAATTGGCAATAAAACCACCTATGGACAAGAAGTGCAAGCATCAGGAATAAGCCGAGAAAAGTCCTTAAAAATTATAACGTATATAAGTGCATGTCACTTCATCTTTCTATAGCTATAAATTTATTTACAGCAGATAAAAGTACGTTTGGGATTATCATAATCTGAGGAAGACTATCTATGAATGTATAATACTTTGTGTAGGTGGTTTACTTTGAGATTGCTCACTGCAAAACTGATTTGCAGCCTTAATTTTTTTGTTGAATCAACTCAGATTTACAAGTCATTTCAACTTACTATTATTTATCTTGGCTAGAGATGAGCTGTTATAACTATAGATGAGTTGTTATAACATATTTTATAAGTTATAACAACTCATCTCTTGAAAAGATAAATAATAGTAAGTTGACATGACTTGTAAATCTTGTTTTGTTGATTCAACAAAAAAATTAAGGTAGCAACTTTTTACAGTGTGCAAATATAAATCAATATAAAATATTGATTATTAAATTATACAAAAGTATGGTAAATATGTGGGCCCAAAAAAAGTTTAACAAATCTAAACTTTTTTATAATATAATAGGTCAATAACAAAACAAAGTCCAAAAAAGTATTTTAAAAAAATCTTAATTTAATTTGTTTATTTTAATTTTAATTTTTGTTACAATATTTTTATATCCCCCCAATATTTTTAAATTGTAAAATCATATAAGTTGTACCACCTGATCTATTTACCAGATTAGGTTTAATGCCCTCCCTTCTGATTCTTTGTTTATTTGATAATGCCATTTAAAATTATAATTTTGAATATAGTTTGAAAACAACTTTATCATAAGACATTTGAGAACAATCATTAATTTAAAATTGAATAAAAGTTATAGACAACCTTAGCTTGCTTTTATTAAAACTAAATTATTAGCTAAATTATTAACTTTATTTTAGCTCAAATTAATAATAAAATTATTTAGCTTAATGTTTTTTTTTTTATTTCTAAGGGGCATTTTAACAGTTAACAGTTAATTTACATTTAACAGATTTCTGCTTGGATGCTGGTAAGCTTTTGCCTCTGATATCAAATTCATAAATATACTTTATAAAAACATTTAAAATGTGTTTAATAAAATAGCATTTTTTTTCTTGTTTTACATTGGTTGTACCACCTGACACAGAAAGAGTACCAGTCTACTCATTACATTAATGTGGCAAATTTTTCAGTATTTGAGAGAAATCTACACATTTTTCATTTAGCCATAAAGACACCTGGGGTCGATATCATGTTTACTGTTCATACCTGTTAACTTCTTAATAAAAGGGCCATGATTGTGGTTGTGTTGACATGTGAGAACATATAAATTGTTGGACAAAAGTTTTTCAATTATCTTAGCATCCCAACATTTACTGATATCCATGAAATTTGTTTATATAGAAGATTTTGGACATAAAATAATGTCAAATTATCATATTTTGAATACAGTTGCCTAAAAATTTGCCCCACCTGCCATTTTACAAGTTTGAGATAGCAAAACAAAAATGAGTATTTATTATTAAACAATAATGAAAATGTACCAAATAGGTTTTATAGCATAAAGTGACACATGTCATAAATGTATTTAAGTTATTTACATAGTACATAATGTCCCCAGACACAAAATATGCATGCAAGCCTAGATAACAGTTCTGCGTTGATTAAGCTCATGTGAAACATAAATGGAATGCGTCTAAACATTTGACATGCAGTATAGCGACATGAACAGAGAGACTTTGACTTTGTTTGACTTTGTTCTATTGTCTCAGGAAGGAGGTGGGGGCTTTAGGATACTGTGATTGTTTATGTGTGTGTGTAAATCAGAGAGAAGCTATAGATTTTAAGCTCGCATTTACTGTTATTGTAAAACTTGTGAATTATTTCCTTAACACCCTTGTATGTTTTTTTGTCTTTGTATTGTTTTTCTTTCTTTACTTTTTAACTTTTTTCACCTAAACTGTCATTTAAAAGTTTAGACTACACTGTAAAAAAAATCCGTAGAAATTGCAGCTGGGTTGCCGGTAATTTACCGTAGATTTACATTTATGTTATTTACTGGCAAGAGTTTGCCCAAAGTTAAATGAACATTAAACATTCACAAGTCTTTGTCTTTACAGAGCAAAACCAAAAAAAACAGCATCAAGCAAAACATTCTGGGAAACAAAATCTGAAGCAAAAAACAAAAAAAGGTTGATGATGATTTCTAATTCCCAGAATGCTTTGCATGAGGCTGTTATTGTACAGTTTTATTCTGTAAAGATAAAGACTTGTTAATATTTAAAATGTATTTAACTTTGAACAAACTCTTGCCAGTAAATAACATAAATGTAAATCTACGGTAAATTACCGGCAACCCAGCTGCAATAACATTGAAATTTCTACGGATTTTTTTACAGTGTAGATTTAGATTTATTATGATCTTGAAAATGACTGATGCGTATAATACATTTTTGTAGACAAATGTCACTTCTAATTAATTAATTATTAATATCATTTTTTATGAATGTGTGAATGTGATAGATAAGTCCTTAATCCACCACACAAAGTTGGGTGAGTGAATGCCCAGAGTATACAAATCTATTGAATAACATTTCAAATATAAGATGAACATTTTTGTTTGCTACACATCAAATATTATAGTTTTGAAGACTTTGCTTTTATTTTACACTGAAAAATAGTAATAATAAAGAATGAGAAAGTGTCCACTCTGGATTTAAAATCAGTTGAAGTTATTCACATCTTTAAAATATGTAAAACTGTGGTTGAAATCATAACAAGATGAAAAGGAAAAACTCCACAGGATCTCTGTTTTTACATTCTTCTCACACACTCCCTATTTCTGCCCCCGTCACTTAAACCCGCCCCCTCTTTCATTAGCAGGACCTACCCTATAAATGCTCTCTTTTGGCAGAGAAACATATTTAGTGCCCACAGAAATCTCCACATTACCAGCTGAGAGTGCCCCGAACTGGCAGTCATGAAGGAACTGAAGAGCAAGGCATTCTGGAGGGCCGTTTTGGCCGAGCTGGTGGGCATGACCCTCTTCATCTTCCTTAGCATTACAGCTGCCGTTGGAAACTCCAACAATGACAAACCAGATCAGGAGGTCAAAGTGGCACTGGCTTTCGGCTTGTCCATCGCCACTCTCGCCCAGAGTCTCGGGCACATCAGCGGAGCCCATCTGAACCCGGCCGTGACGTTGGGCTTGCTGGCCAGCTGTCAGATCAGCTTGCTGAAGGCAGTGATGTACATCGTTGCCCAGATGTTGGGTGCAGCGATGGCCAGTGGCATCGTCTATGGCTGCACAAAAGGGGACACCCTGGGACTAAACACTGTAAGTAACTTAATTTAACTTTTTACTAGAAAGTTTTAAGAGGTGTAAAAATTCAATGATTATAATATTTCTTAGAAAATGTACATATTAGTATTTATTTTAATTATATATAATTAAAAAATGGCTCCTGCTATTATGACCTTTCAAAGCATTTGCTGTGCATCAAGATGTTTTTAACAATTATAGCTAAATAAAAAGTGTAAATAAAATAAAGAGGAATAGCATTAAATATATACATCATCTCATATATATCTTTATTAAGTGTATATTGATAAACAGAGTAACTCAGTGTGTCACAGTCGGTGTGAATGGGTGTGTGGTGAGGCACAGGCTGATAATAAACTTATCTGACATGCTCAGAGGTTGTATTTCTCACTATAGTTTATTTAGTTAGGGGCTTACCCTATAAAGTAGGTAGTGCACTTGTAAACAATGCATTAACTTTGCTTTGACTCACTGAGAAATCACATTAAAATTTACTGTACATTATTTTTATTTTTTTGTACTTACTGTACAACAGTGATGCAATTATTTTTCCTGAATAGATGTTTTCTACTCATAGGTTTTAAAAACAA
Organism: Misgurnus anguillicaudatus; assembly: GCF_027580225.2. NCBI lineage: Eukaryota > Metazoa > Chordata > Actinopteri > Cypriniformes > Cobitidae > Misgurnus > Misgurnus anguillicaudatus. Next base: position 36,961,361 of record NC_073338.2, on the reverse strand, counting down.
CTGTGATCTCTGTGCATGCAAAGAAATTTAGTTTTAACCTCAGTTTTGCAGTCAGTAAAATGTTGTATTATTTAGTTAAGTTGCTCAACCATAACCATATTGCTTTCTTGTAACATCTTGTTTTTCTTTAGATCAACAGCAATATTTCTCCAGGTCAAGGTGTTGGCATTGAACTCCTTGCTACCTTCCAGCTGGTTCTGTGTGTCATAGCAGTCACAGATAAAAGAAGGCGTGACGTGACAGGCTCCGCCCCCTTGGCCATCGGGCTCAGTGTTTGCCTGGGCCACTTGACAGCCGTGAGTAATCAGCCTTTAAAACGTTTCCCTGCTGTCCAGCTATATATACAATTCTTGTTATAGTTATAAATATTACCAGGGTTAGACATTCATATATAGAAATCATGCTAATTAGTTTTGCTTTATTCAACCGAATAAATAAGCCGAACCAAATAAGTGATATTAGTGTTATTATTGTTCAGAAGATGGGCAGCTTATTGCTTTTGCCCGCGGCATTCACACTTCTCTCTATCTCTTTGTATATGTAGATCAGCTTCACTGGATGTGGCATCAATCCTGCCCGATCCTTCGGTCCAGCAGTGATTCTCAAAGACTTTACCAATCACTGGGTAATCTTCACTTTTTGTTTTCTATTTGCAAATTAGTACCTGATATCTGTATGTATGCTCAGCGTCACACACTTGTTAATTTTAAACTCTTCAGAATCTTATCAGAAGACAGAATAAACTAATGTCAAACTTTGATGGTTAATAAATAACAAGGATATTGTTTTAGATGAATGCCTACTGCAGAATAATCTATAGTAAACATATGCTCACGTAGCATTTATTAGTGGGATTGCTAGGGCATGTTTTACCATTACTATTGCTCATACTTTTTCGAAACCTGCAAGTCTTTGTGTTAATCTATGGTGTAGTATAGACAAGTAGGAACATACCAAACACTGACGGTCAAATAATGTCCCAAGCTGTCATTGCACTGAAAAAAATTATTGATTTAATATCCTCAATTTTTAAGGTAAGTGCTTGCAATCAATTTATTTAAGCTACATTAAGCTAAATTTTTTTGTTTAAATGTAGTTTAAATACATTTATTGCGACCACTTGCCTTAAAAATGGAGTAAATTGAATGAATTCATTTTTTTCAGTGTGGGGCAGTATCCTTTAAAAAAGTCCTAATATGTACCATTTAGGTACAGATATGTATACATTTGGTGCAACTTTGAGACACTAACATGAACTCTTCAGGTGCAAAGGTGTACAGGGATCATTTTTTTGACTGTATGGACCCCCTAAAATAATTTCCCCCAAATAAGAGCACTAACCCAAATCTATGTTTTTAAATGGTTTTAATATTGATCCTAAGGACTATTTGTAATTATTATAATAAAACTTATGTTATATTTGTCATTTATTGTTAGGTTTACTGGGTAGGCCCGATGTGTGGGGGTGTGGCAGCCGCCCTGGTCTATGACTTCCTTCTCTACCCGAAATTGGATGACTTCCCTGACCGCATGAGAGTGCTGGTCTCTGGTCCGCCCACTGACTATGATGTCAATGGAACAGACGACCCCCCTGCTGTAGAGATGTCATCAAAGTGATGAAATTATCTGCAAATTTAGTGTATCATACTCTTTAAGAATACAACATATCTGTAAATATATCTTTTGTCCCCACGGGGAAATGACATTGTTTTTAAATGTATTATATGACAGTGTTAAAATTGCAATTGTGAATCTATTTAGCAGGCGTTTTTTGTCTCAGTTCACGTAAGCTTTTTGTTATTTCGTCTCTTTTGTTTAGTGAATCAGTATGTACCTCAGGAAAATTATACAATGTTTTCAAAAATGTCACATATCAGTATTCAAAATGTAGATTCACTTGTTTTTGTAAACATTATTTTTTAAATGAAAGTGTGTTTTATGTCACGTTGTATTGTATTATGTGTACACTATAATATTTGTTTTCTTGACTTTTGTAAGTAAACTTCAGAATGCAAAATCTTAAATCTGTACGTCTGCTGCTTTTCTCTTTACGTTACAAATGAAAACAATACAGATATAGCATATAGTTAGACCTGGAAAAAAAGTTAATTCTGATTATACAGTCCAGTCTCACGAAATTATGTATAGGCATGTAATTTCTTGATTCTTTTTCGTGATACTGTCACAAATTTCCAAGTTTTTTCATGATCGTATCACAAATTTCTGTTTACGTGTCATTGTCACGTATTGGTATTGGAAATGTACTGTTTTTCCATTTCAATGTTTTTGTCTTGTCTGTTATCACTGTGCCTAGCCTGATTCTGTGTCCTGCATTGTTATTGGTTAGTTACTATAGCTTAGAGGTAGGGTGTTGTATTAGCGGTGCGAAAGGTTGTGGGTTTGATCCCAGGGAACACACATAAGGACGGTTTCCCGGACAGGGCTTACCCAATTCCCAGATTAAAATGCATGTTTGAGCTAACTTAATTTAAAAACACCTTGCACTGACATATTATAACCGAGGGGCAACCTTCCGATCTCTCTAATGAAGCCAACACGGAAGTGACTTAAACTGCAATTCATCGACTGGCCGCTTGAGGCTGGCTTCAAAAGGGAGTCAATTCCCATAGACTCCCATGTTAAAAATGGCCAACTTCACAGTAGAAAATAATATGTTTACAGCCTGGTACAAAAAGTGTTTTTGGCCTATATAGCTAATTTTGCCCTTCATGACAACTGTGAGGGGGGTGAATTTTTTTGTAACTCACCCGTTTAGATTATATTAAGCCTTAAACTTCTGCATAATTAAGGGCGTGGCCGCTTGAGTGTCGGTTGAACAGCCATTGCTGTCACTAGACTCGCGCTAGGCGGGCGTGGTTTCACCTCAGCTTCACCCATGTCCCGCCTTTTTTACCCATTTTCGGTTTTCCGCGAGTAATTCGCGGGGACGCGCGGCCAAGATGGCGACGGCAGGCAACGCCTACTTTAAGCTTCAAAAGCGATCTTCACAAACCAATGGGTGACGTCACGGACACTACGTCCATATTTTTTTACGGTCTATGATTATAACATATAGTAATGCCATGTTTTGTCTCAAGATGCACATCAGTATTGTTTTTTTGAAGGTTAGTTTGTAAAAAATACTTAAATATCCTAATATAACCCTTAAGGCCTAGTACTAGATTAACCTTATTCAACCCAGTATCACAAAATTACGCGTGACTCTGACACATTTTTCGGCCTTTTTGCGTGAACATGTCACGCATTTCTGTTTACATGTCACTGTCACGTATTTGTTACTCAACTGTTTTGTCCTATTTTCTTACCATTGTCACCAATCCCAGGCGCGTTTGACCCCCAAAGCCTGGTTTGACTATCTGGGAAACTGCCCCATAGTGTTAAAAAGAATAGGCTACCTTGTAAATAATGCACCGCATGTCACTTTGGATAAAGCATCTGAAGGATACATAAATGCAAATGCTATTCATCTGTTTAGGTTTTATTATTTAGTTTAGTTAACTCGTTTCCTCATCTATAGACTGTATGGCACTTCTGGTTCTTGGATTGCTTTATGTTAGTTCTCAACAAGCTGTTTAGAAGTGTCACACATCCCATAGCCTTATCGTTGGCTAGGCCTGTTTTGTGGTTTGAGTTTTGAGTACTTTATGAAGTTTACACAGGTCAAATCAACTCTTTAAACAGCCAGATAAATGCTGAGCACAATTGTGATGCAAATAGAAAATCCTGCTGTAGGAGAGATAACATAAGCTGTTAAGAGAAATGTTTGACAATGGCGTCTGAAAGCAGGCACATCAGATTATTCAGACAAGTTGATATTTTGAATTCCTGGAGATTTTTTTTACAAGATCGAAGAGATTGTATCTTTAATATTAAATATTTAATATCACAATATCAATATTGTACTAAATAGGTCAATGTTTATCATTGAAGTGCTAACTTTTAAGTTTCATGTCCTAGTTTCACAGTCTGTGATATTGTTTGCTGTTGGTAATGATTTACCATGATGTTCTTTTATATTATTGACTCTGAGATGAGAAAATGAAATATTTTTAACATTTCACGCTCAAAATATTGACTGAAATATGACATGGAGGTGAACAGGCCATGATGCACCTCTGCGAGTGTTTTTTAATGATGTTTAATAGACCGGTAGCTAGAACCCCATGGATAAAGGCATGAAGCCCACCTCCCTCCTTTTGTGCATCTGTATCCTGTTCCACACCCAAGGAATGTTGCATCTTTTCTTATTGTTTTAGAGTTGTGTAGTAATCCAGTGTTCATGAATGACTAGCTCAAAGTAAGAAAATATGTGCATTGACTAATTCCCCTGGTTGCAAAGCATGCTGCATACTACAATACATGCATGATATGTCTACAAAGTTATCAGCAGTTAGATCAGCAGCTTTCTATTCTCAAGACAATCACATTTTAATAAGAAAAGAATCATATTTGGCAGATTTAAATTAAATAATTCCTGTAAATATGTTCCAGATTTTTGCAGGCCGTTTTAGTTGTCTCTTCAGCTGGTATCACATCTTATCAGTGTTATGATGTCAGCAGCTCTGTTTCATTCACCGCCAGTTGATCTGCAGGTCAGTAAAATTACCAGGTGTGCATGAAAGTTGACTTTCTCACCAAATCTTGCATGTTTTTATGGTGTGTGAAAATTGACACCAGACGTTCTAAAAATGCTGGGATGTTTCAACCCATGATTGGGTAAATATGGAGAAACCCAACCATTGGTTTAAATTAAACCACAAGTAAAAAAACAACAAATCATAGGTTTCAGGGCGAACCGTTTTTTCCTTTTACACAACAACGGGCCTGAAATCAAGTTTGGCATTTCAGTTGTTGCATTATCATTCCCACAAGTCTCATGCTTATCATGTGGTATATGCATATTCTTCCCAGTCTAACGGGGTTTCGTGATATAGTCACGTAATTTTTTTATTCTTTTTTCGAGATATTATCACGAATTTCAGCGTTTTTTCATGATCGTATAATGAATTCCTGTTTTCGTGTGATTATCACGTATTGGTTACTCGGCTGCTTTTTCCTATTTTTAAACCATTGTCACTTCGGTTTAGGGTTAGATTTGGTGCTTGCATTAGAAAGTCACTTTATATATTGGTTTATACTATTTTTTCTAATTTATTTTTTTATATGTCGCCTGGCATTAGGGTTAGAGTTGGGTTTGGGTAGGGATGTCCACCAAAGCGACAATGGTAGGAAAATAGGACAAACAGTTGAGTAACCAATAACTGATTATCACACGAAAACAGGAATTTGTTAAACGATCACGAAAAAGCGTGGAAATTCGTGATAAAAAAATAAAAAAAGATGTGACTATATAACGACATTTCGTGAGACTGGGCTATTATATAAGCAAGCTGCAGAATACTGTTAAATTTTCACTGTATTGAAAGAAAATCAGTAAATGGCACTCAACACCAAAGTGCATTAGAACCTGTATGCAAGGCTTTGAACCAGATTTTTTCCCAATTGGTCCGTTCTGAACAGAAACAGTATTTTAACATTTCCGGTTTTTGGTTCAACCCTAAAATTGACGTTCCTGAACCTGTTAGAACAAAAATAAAGTTCCCGAACGGTTAATAACGTTCCATGTCAGCTGTGGGATATACAAATAAGTAGGCTGATCATTAGGACATTAAACTTAAATTATTAGTCCACATAATTTTCCTTAAGTCTATATCTTGTCATCAAACATAAAAAAGGCTACATTACGTAAGCGGCAAAACTGTAATTCTGACATGCCTACATTTGTTGAGTGTACTTAAACACACGCACACACACAGATGGAGAACGAATTCTAAATGTCGCTTCAGGAAGAAGATGCAGCATAAACAGTCCCTCCACATAAAGTGAAAATTACGTTGTTTTTCAGTGCTTTATTCGCCAAATGTATTTTAATGTACAACAGTTTGGGACACAGTAGCGCAACTCTCTCTCAAGTTTATATATCAAGATTTCTGATCTTTGAAGTGCATAGGGATAATCACGTTTGATTGGAGTTGGACCGGACACATTCACACCTCATGTGCATCTGTGCGTATAGAAAATTGCTCACTTTAGCGCCTTTTTGTGGTTAAATTGTTTAAGATCACTTAAGTATTAACATTTGCAAGCCTTTGAAACACATGCAAATGATCAACTTTCACCCTATTTAAATTTGCGTATTAATCCGTGAATCGCATGCGAGCCGAACTGTGAGTCGTGATCTGTACGGATCATGGATCAACTGCGATCCGTTACACCACTAATTAGTATTAAAAAACAAACATCTTAAGATACTTGGTAGCCTATAATTTTTACCTCTTTTGATTGAGCATTAGAGACTTGAGGCTTCAGTAGGCTACTTGCTGGTGGCAAGTTTCTCATTTCTCAGATGAGTCAACGACGACCGGAAGTGAACTTCACATTGCACAGAAATCTTGTCAAAGAACGAAAAAAATAACGGTATTAACCGGTTACTATTATTTAAAAAAAAAAAAGTTCATTTCTGGTTTCGTTTCTGCTTCTTGCAAAACATCAAAAGTTTCTGTTTTTCATTTTGGTTCCATGAACCGGTTCAAAGCCTTGCCTTTATGCTTTATTTGCCCTATTTCTGCATGCTGTCAATCCTACAATCCACCTTGAGCGTATGGTGTTCCTTTTAATAGAAATACATTTTAAAAAGTGCCAAAAACATTTTGAATCGCGTGTGCCACTGTAGCTGTGTAGTTTTAAAACGTCATTGCTCATATTAAAGCATTATGCATGTCAAGGATATCATATTGCATCTCTACCTATACATCTGTGATATACATTTTGATTTCAGTCTGCACCTTTATAGTGTATACATACTGTCTCTCTTTTTATGTATACTTTATGCATATAAAGTATCCTAAAAAAACAAATATTTGAGAAACAATTATCTTTGTATCAGGACTTCATTGCATTGTCTCCTATATGCTGCTTTTACACAATCTCTGGGAAAGCTGGATGGCAAAGGATGCTTCTTTTGTCAACTGCTCTTATCGGTGTCACAATTTGTTTTTTTCCTTTCTCAGGACTATTGAATTGGTTATTTTGTGTGGTAGTCCCTTTATCCTGTCTTCTAAATGTGGAAATTTTCCTGGCCGACTCATGTCCTGGCTTTAAAATCTGACACTTTCACACAACCTTTCTTTAAGTGTGCATGAGGAATTCAGGGAGGCGAACAATGATGAAGAAAAATACTGCCGAGGAAATGTGACGTAACACGGCACGCGTGGCTTTTGCTAGGTAAATAAACAGTTTACGGTTTCCCCTACCAGGGGGTGCACAGCAGATGCAGATCTTTGTATGCAACCTATAAAAACAATTACGGCAACCTGTGTAGCTGATGGTGACAAGCCAATGTAAACTAAGCGTGTAATAAAGTACTTACATTTTTCTTACTTTTAGTTAAATGAAACCAATATCCTGAAACTTGTTACCTAACATTGTTACAATTTCCCAAATCTCATTTTATAGTAAGCAATTTTGAAAAAGTGAAAATTACTTCAATGGGTAGGGTTAGGGTTAGGTGTTAGGGTTAGGGTTAGGTTAGGTTAGGGGTTTTTAAGTGTTAGCCTACCTATTGAAGCAATTTTGAAAAAGTTAAAATTACTTCAATGGGTAGGCTAACACTTAAAAAAATTTTTGTCAACTTACATTTTCTCACCTTAAGTGAGACGTTTTCAACTAACACGCCCGCAACTCGGGCCGCAAAAAATAAAAAATAAATATTGTACTCGACCCATTCTCTGGCCCGCATTTTTTAAAAGTAGTAATTGTTTAAAATAGTTAATTGGCATCTTTATTTGAAACGACCCGAACTCGTAACCGCGGGTGACGTAGGCACCCACTCATTTCGGATCAACCTGCGCATCATCGATGCAAACCATTAAAAATAACTTTTAGTCTTTGTTTCTTAATGCTAAATATTAAATATTTTGTTTGAAATATCTACTAGTTAGCTTCACTGTAAAAAATACTGTATTTATGCAGCAGTTTGCCAGTAACTTACTGTAGATTTATATTTATCTGCAACAGTTTTGTTTATTGGCAACAGTTTGTTCAAAGAAAAATTTATATTAAAGATTAAAAAGTCTTTGTCTTTACAGAATAAAATTACAAAAAAGCCGTCTGAGCCGATGGTGTTGTGGGCAGCGCTCTGACATGTGCTTTCGCACTTCCGGCGACCCAAGTTCGATTCCCGGCTCGTGGTCATTTGCAGGTCCCCTACCCCTGTACTTTCCTGTCCTCTCCGCTATCACTGTTTAAAGGCAAAAATGCCCAAAAAATTATAAAAAGGCCTCTTTCAAAGCATTCTAGGAACCAGAACTCCTCATCAACCTTTTTTAGTTTTTTTTCTGATTTTGGTTTCTATAAATGCTTTGGGTAGTGTTGTACTTTTTGTAGTTTTTTTCTGTAAAGATAAAATGTTGTTAATGTTTATTTATCTTTGAACTAACTGTTGCCTTGCCAGTGAATAATATTAAATTAAATCTACAGTAAGTTATTGGCAAACTACTGCTTTTGTCTACAGAAAATTTAAACAGTTTTGCATTTGTTAGGTTTGTTATGTTACAGCAGCAGTTGTGACATTTAACCACCTCTAGTTAAATGCTGTTGTCTGGTCTAAATTTGTGGTCACTGTGTTAAAACCAGTTTCCTGACGGCCTCCGTTCAAGTGTTTAAAAGTGCTAGCTTACCCAGCATTTTCATTAACTAGCTAAAAAACCTAAAAGAAAGTATTCTCGTAATGGCACGGGAGTTTAAGAGTTGGTCTTTTTGGCGGGCAGTATTGGCCGAGTTTGTCGGGATGACCCTTTTTATTTTCATCGGTATCGCCTCCGCTATCGGTAACAAGCATAACAAATTTCCTGACCAAGAGGTTAAAGTAGCTTTAGCGTTTGGTCTGGCCATAGCAACACTGGCTCAGAGTTTGGGGCACATCAGTGGAGCCCACCTGAACCCAGCTGTTACCGTTGGACTGTTAGTTAGCTGTCAGATCAGCTTCTTCAGGGCCATCATGTATATTGTTGCTCAGATGTTAGGGGCTGTTGTGGCAAGTGGCATCATGTTCAAAGTTAGCCCGGACCCTGAATCAACACTGGGGCTCAATATGGTAAGTTGCTTCATACAGAATGTTGACTTAAAGTCGCTGTAACATTGATTTGTATTACAGGTCAAAAAAGACAGTGAATTGTTTCAGTAAGAGAACATCAGTCAATGTCACTGAAATTATTTCAGTATAAGTGGTCAAAGGGTCAATTACACAAATTCTTATATTCATAAATTGCACTCTAAAAAATGCTGAGCGTTGGGTTAAAAATGGATTAACACGATCCATTGAGTTGTAATTTAACCTATGCTAGTTTCAACATTTTCTGGGTCAATTTAACCAAGCGGGTTGGATTTTGTCAATTTTTTTACCCAATTATTATATTGTAATTAATTAATTACAATATAATAATTAATTAAATAATTAAAAGAATTCTGCCCCCAATTAAAATGACAGTTTTATCACATTTCTTTAATAGCTGAGCACTTGGTTAAAGCTGTCACATGTAGTTTATAGGTTTTGCTGCACTGTGCTTAGCAAAAAAAACGTTGTTTGCTATTTCGCTATGTTACCCTGGCCATTTTTTGCTACAAACTATTAAACTATGGAGAACGAAAAATATATATAAATAAAAAGTGAATAAATACATAAATGAATAAATAAATAAATGTATTTCAAAAAATTCTAAATGTATTTATTAATTAATTCGTTTATTTATTGATTAAATTTTTTATTTTGTAATTTATTCATTTCGGAATTTAATTAATTACTTATTAATTTCTGAACGCATGTATTTATTCATTTATTTATTTCTGTATTTCTACATTTATTCATTTATGTATGTATTTATATACATGTAAGTCATTTTTCGTCCTCCACATAAGTGTCATTTACACTGGGGACGCTGGGGACATGGCCCCACCACTTTTTGAAATGGCTGATTTTGTCCCAACCACTTTTTGAAAGCATTTTGTTAAAATGTTCTGAAAAATCAAACAATACCTGTGCCACTTACACTGCAAAAACTTTCTTACTTAATTTTGTCTTGTTTTTCAGTAGAAATATCTAAAAATTCTTAAATTATGATGCTTTTTCTTGATAAGCAAAAATCTAGTTTTTAGACAAAAACTAGACAATTTACGTGAATTTGTGATTAAAACAAACAAAAATATCTGCCAATGGGGTGAGACAAAAATCTAAAAATAAGATTTCTTTTTTCTTAAACACTTAATTTGAGCAAAATTTTCTCACCCCATTGGCAGATATTTTTGCTTGTTTTAAGCACAAATTCACTTAAATTGTATAGTTTTTGTCTAAAAACTAGACTTATTTTCTTACATCATTTTGCTCATCTTGATAAAAGAATTTTTAGATATTTCTACTGAAAACAAGACAAAAATATTAAGTAAGAAAGTCAGATTTTCAAGAAAAAAATTCTTAGTATTTTGGTCTTGTTTTCAGTAAAAATATCTAAAAATTCTTAAATTAAGATGATTTTTCTTGATAAGCAAACATTTTGTTTTTAGACAAAAAATATAAAATTTAAGTGATTTTGTGCATAAAACAAAAATCTGCCAATGGGTTAAGCGATTTTTTTCTTGAATTTAGTGTTTAAGAAAAATTTTCAAGATTTTTTGCTTACCCCATTGGCAGATTTTTGTGCTTGTTTTATGCACAAAATCAGTTACTAAATTTATTTTCGAAGGCCCTTTTGTTCATCAAGAAAAAGCATCTTAATTTAAAAAAAATTAGATATTTTTACTAAAAACAAGACGAAAATACTAAGACATTTTTTTCTTGAAAATAATTTTTTGCAGTGTACGACTGGTTTTGTGGTCCAGGATCACATATGTTGTGTTTCTTTTACATATGTTATGAATTTCATTGTTATCATTGACTTAACATGCTGCTGATTTCTACAGGTGCTTTGGCACTGTTCGACTGAGCTGGTGTTGCAGGGACTGTTACATGTGTGCAGTCGACATTGTTGAGGGTTTTATGCTGAGTATTTTTTTGTTTGTTGGCCGGCCTACAATATTCCCATTTTGATGCGTCGTTATTCAATATTTTTCCCGTCCTGCTGTAATGGTTTTTCATCTGATCTTTTGTCCCACCACTTGTCAACACAAAGTGATCCTCAATATTAAAGATATGAAGATATATGTAAAAAATTTAATGTTGTGTTTGAGTGTGCCAACTTACCATATAGTGCCGTCTGGGTTAACCATGTGTAAGAAGATGAATGTAACATGTCACAGTTTAATTGTGATTCAGGAAATGATGAATACAATATTAAATGATCCACTCTTTCTATTATAATTTAACCATAATGTTATTAAATCATTTTACTGTTAAATCGTGTTTCTTTCGAATCTGCAAATGATTTTCCTTCTTTCTTTCATTCTTATAGGTGAGTCACGGCGTAAAAACAGGTCAGGCGTTTGCCATTGAGCTTTTTGCAACATTTCAGCTGGTCCTCTGTGTGTTGGCCACAACAGATAAGCGTCGAACCGATGTTATGGGCTCTGCACCTCTTGCCATCGGGCTATCGGTTGGTTTGGGACACCTGGTAGCTGTAAGTACATCATATATGCCTTTCACATCCATATCCATATTTGCCTAAATCTAATATTAACGTGAAAGTAAATAAAAGCAATGATGTGGGAAATTAGATCAGTAAACTTCTAAGAAAGCTCAACTGAGGCTCTATCCTACTTTATGGTTGCTTGCTCACCATAAACTCATTTCCATTACATGTAGATCAGTTACACCGGGTGCGGTATCAATCCTGCTCGATCTTTCGGACCAGCTGTTGTTCTTGAAGCATTCAAAAACCAGTGGGTAAGTGATTTCCATATTTTGATATGTCAAGCAACCTTAAACCAACTTTTACGCTATACGGAAACAGTCAGAATTGTTTTAAAATAACAAACATCATGGCACATTGTTGCACTTCCTCTAAAGCAGCGGTCGCACAGTGGGATAAAGTGGGGCGCGCAAAGTTGCTTTGCTGTTGTGGTGAATGACACAAAATGTGTTTAATCCAATTAATGTCAATAAAAAGTACTCAGTTATAAAAGAGATAAAATGTGTGTATTTCTCATATTTCCATTTAAAAATATGTTGGTGGGTCCCTTTAAATTATACCTATTTGAGTGGGTTGCAAAATGAAAAGTTTGGGAACCACTGCTTTTACAGAAAGGAAAATCGTTTGTTATTTAATTTAAGGGATTCCTTTTAGAGCAGGTAGATTTGATGTGTAAACTGACAAAATGTTCTAATTATTTCCTGTAGATATACTGGATTGCGCCCCTGACCGGAGGGGTGGCCGCTGCCCTTGTATACGACTTCTTGCTGTACCCAAAGAAGGAAGGGTTTGGCAGGCGCATGAATGTTCTGAAAAGTGGCGAAGAACCGGAAACCTCTGCGACTGAACCCCTAATCGAACCAAGAACCCCCAGATCTGGTTCTGGTCAGTGGCCCAGGCCATGAGATGTGATGAGTCTTGTAAATTCTCATACACTTCTTTAATATTTGTCACATTTTTTTATGTTATGTACATATTGATAACTATAGAGAAGCAATAAAGGAGCAATAGCATTTAATACATCCTTTACCCAAAGCATTTTTTGTCCGCTATTGTATTTCACCATCTGATGTTTTAGCAATATTACTCATATTGGTTCAGTTATAATTTTAAGTATGAGCAGCTTGTAGCTACAGTACTGTACAAATCTGTAAAATATCGTTAACACTTCTGCAAGACAGTTAACAAGTACCACCAAAGCGAGCTGATGTCAACTTCTGTATCACCTCCAGACTCGAACTGCTACTAAAACTGTCACTTAAGTCAGCACTTGTTGCTTGTCACAAATTTAACAGACAATTCAACAAAGCTGGCTTCTAGCCAGTGTCATGACCCGAATGTTAGCTTTGTAGTATAGGTAAACATATATGAAAATAATGTATCCACTGGCACATTTTGAAAGGAAGGATTTTGTTTCCTTTTTGGCACCATCAAAGGCATTGTATACATGAATCCGCTTGCGTAGATGTTTATCACTTTTAATAGATGCTACTCCAAGTCCCATTAGGTATCCTTTTTGGGGGAGAGCTTTTGCCTCTACAGACATGATCATCATTATATTTAATATCTCTAAAATATTGTGACCCTCCCCAAACATGTCAGAGCATGGGGGTGTAAAGAGTTGAAAGTGCATGCCTAAAATGTTTGGCAAGCATACAAATGATAAAAATGAAACATTTTGGTTCGGCTCCATTAGAATGATGTTCAGTGCATTTATCCTTTTTAATTTGTCTGGTTGAAGTAACAGCGTAGGAGATAAAGATGGCGATTTATTTTAAATGTTAAAACAAATTTCTGATAATAATAATTAGGGAAATACTTAAGTTTACTTTAGAGGAACACATCTGATGGATGTGTGGTTAAAAGCAACCAAATGCAGTTCAGTCCGATTATTTAACCAGCACTGTAAGCAATGACTCCTTTTAAGTACAGGAGTCGGAATTCAATATTGACAGGGCGTTTGATATGTAATATATGAAAACCAGTTGTCTGCGCTCTCAGAAAAAATCATGTACAAAAGCTGTCAATAGGACGGTACCTGCAGACGACTCTGGGCAGGATCCGGCCTTGAGTCATATGCTCTCTTGATAAAAATGTCCTAATCTGTACCATTTAGCTACAGATATTTATACATCAGTGGCGGCTCGTGACTGCTCTTCTGAGGGGCACAAATTTTACACAAATTAAAATAAGTGTTTGGAGTGTCATGTGTTTTGCTTGCATTTTCAAAATATGTGTTTGTTGCATCATGTGAACCATGTGCATTACGTGTTTTGTCAAAATAAGTGCCTGCTGCACAAGTGTTAAAACCGTTGATGATTAAAGAGACGCTCAAGTTCACGAAATACACGCAAGACACTCCCTTAACAGTAAACTCTGATTACGCATGAGATTATGCAAGTATCTGGCAAACGCGGGCGATTTTTTATCATAAACCCTTTTAGACGCCTCTGCAAAAGAGACTTATTTTGACAAGACACGTGATGCACATAGGTTCACTCGACGCGCCAGACAAATATTTTAAAATTATGAACTACACACATGACGGGCTACATGCATGTTGTGACAAACTTTGCATCGTGCACCCTCGAAAAAAGAAGTCAACGGCCGCCAGGTATACATTTTGTCTCAATATGTACCATTGAGGTACTAAAATGCAATCTTTAATTGAAAAGGTGTACTTTTTTGAAAGGGTACACCACCCTAGTGACAACTTTTGTATCATTTTCCTGAGAGAGTGTGTTTCTGGTTATTCTTCGCTGCCAACTATTTATGGTTATCAACCTCAAATTATGCTAAATTATGCTATTATTGATATTGTGTGGGTAGAGAGACAAAACTGTTGAGCGGCAAAGGCAATGCTTAAATAAAATGAATGGGAGAGTTTTGCACCAAAAAGCAGTGGGAGTTCCCCGAATGCTTATATATACTGTAAAAAAAACTTTGCTGCCTTAAAATTTTTTGTTAAATCAACTCAGATTTACAAGTCATGTCAACAGAGATGAGTTGTCACAACTTATAAAATATAGATGAGAAAAGTCAACTTAATTTTATTAGTTATAACAACTCACCTGTAGTTAAAACAACTCATCTATAGTCAAGATAAATAATAGTAAGTTGAAATGACTTGTAAATCCGAGTTAATTCAACAAAAAATTTTAAGGCAGCAACTTATTTTTTACAATGTAGTTTAAAGTACAAAATAAACCCTGTTTGCAATATGGTCTTGATAATGTCATGTATTCAAAGTTATCAAGGGTTAGAGAAACATACAATTTCTAATGCAACTTGATTTGAATTAGAACTCCCAGTTTCAAATATTAAAGGGGCCATGGCATGAAAATCTGACTTTTTCCATGTTTAATTGGGTCCCTATTGCTTTTATCAACCTAGAAAATGTGAAAAGATCAACCCAGTAACTTATTTTTAGTAAACCATTCTCTACAAGCACATGAAAAAATAGGTTGTTGAAATTTGTCTCTCCTTATGATGTCATTAGGAGCTCTTATTATAATAATACCACCCCTTAATCTGCACTATCCAACCACAGCACTGCCATTTAGTGAAGAGAAAAGCCCAATTGAGTTTTAATTGCAACAAACCACCATCATTGTGATCAGTGTTTGAATTTCATCAGCTCATTTGCATTTTAAATGACACGCCCAAAACGGCACATTTTTGCACACACCTACAAAGTGGCACTTTTAGCATGCTATAATTAATTATATATATGGTATTTTGAGCCAAAGATTTATTTGACATCATAAAAAAAGTCTTGTGCCATGGCCCCTTTAAAGGGAACATATAATGAAAATCTGACTTAATCCATGTTTAAGTGCTATAATTTAGTCCCCAGTGCTTTTATCAACCTAGAAAATGTGAAAAAGATAAATCCAGTAACTTAGTTTTGGTAAACCATTCTCTGCAAGTATGTGAAAAAATAGATAATTGAAATTTTACTCCCCCTGTGATGTCAGAAGGGGATAATACCGCACTGCGATTTAGTGCAGAGAACAGCTCATTTGCATTTAAAAGGACACGCCCAAAACCATATTTTTCACAAAGTGGCAATTTTAACATGCTATAATAAATTATCTATATGATATTCTGGGCTAGAACTTTACATAAATACTCTGGGGACACCAAAGATTTATTTGACATCTTAAAAAAACACCTCTGAACACTTCCCCAAGCCTCACGTCTGGGGTTTTAAATGGCAAAGCACTGTTCAAATTTTGAAGTGTATGAATTTCTTTTAAAGTGCTGCTTTGATTATTCTTTATTAGTTATTTTTCCTTGAACTTAATTAATTTCCTCCCATTTATAAATGTATTCATTTGGCAGACTCTTTTATTCAAAGCAAATTACAGCACATACATTTTATCAGTATGCGTGGTCACTGGGAATAGAACCCACAACCTTTGCGCTGCTAACGCAATCCTCTTCCAGTTGAGCTACAGAAACAATTCCCCCATGTAATGCAAAGGAAACCGTCTGAATATGAAGCTGTGTGCAATTTTCCTAATATTCACTATATGATGAGTGATTTAGCGCTCTTATCTGTCTTTCCACCATGACACTTTCACTCCCACTCTGCTTTGCATCACTTCTCAACAGGGATTCAGGTGCCATGATAGTGATGACGGGTATTGCTATGACCGTTTTGAAACTGCTTAAAACTATAACCTATTAGTGAACCAATGTGCACAAGAATGCAAAACAAACACATAAAGAAAAACTTGCTGGCTTAAGAGCTCTTGACTTCCCCTGGCCGTACCGCGCTAACCACACGTAAAGGGAACAGAGCTCGTCTTGATGGCTTTACTGTGGGTGGGGTGACACTTTTGACAGACATTTATCGAGTGACAGAACTGTAACACCCAAAACTTCAGTTATCAGTTTCCTCACATTGTGCTGATGAGGTCAAAACAAACATGCAGATCCTTTTG
This sequence comes from Misgurnus anguillicaudatus, assembly GCF_027580225.2. Taxonomy (NCBI): domain Eukaryota; kingdom Metazoa; phylum Chordata; class Actinopteri; order Cypriniformes; family Cobitidae; genus Misgurnus; species Misgurnus anguillicaudatus. The sequence goes on along the minus strand of NC_073338.2, from coordinate 36,944,713 downwards.
TAACCTGCATTGCTTCACAGAAACTATTTACAAACCAAATTTAAGGAGCTGGCATTGATAGAACAAGAAAAGACTGCACCACTTAACATTCAACAAACAGTTTCTATATGATAGTCCTATCCTAAGAAATTTGGTTGTATATCATGTTGTAGCTATGGCATGGGAGATGTTAAAATTCATAATGATGAATATTAACTGCCTTTATTTTTTTGTATAATCAAACTGGCTTGATAAAATTAAGTTTTTTAAGCAATTTGAACTTGTTTTTAAAAGAAAAATGCTAACACTTTACTATAAGGTTGTGTTTTTTTTACATATTAAATGCATTAGCTAACATGCACTAACAATGAGCAATATCGTTTTAAAGCATTTATTAATTTTTGTTAATGCTAATACAATTGCTCATGTTAATTCGTTATGCATTAACTAATGTTAACAGTTATATCTTTTGATTTTAAATATGTATTAGTAAATGCTGACATTTACTATGAAGAATCAATGCTGTAGAAGTAATAGTAATACTTCATTTTTAGATTAACTAATATATTAATTAATGTCAACAAATACAACGTCATTGTAAAATGTTACCAAAGGAATAGCACATTTAAAAAATGACTTGTAAAGCCAATTTTAACGTAAACTTTTGAGACAGCTAATAATATTTACAGTGCTAACATGTTCAGTATTTTAGTATTTTACTTTAAAATAAGTTATATTTTGCTTATATAATTATAAAATGTAGCCTGTTTAAGGACATTAAGGCATGTACTGACTGTGTTTGTCTTTTTCTGTGTTGCAGGAGGTCTAGGAGATGAGTGACACATTAATCACAATAATTTGCTCTTAAAATTGGATGTTTAAAGGTAATTGTCATTAAGTCTGTTGTAAGGTAAACATCAGGCCATTGTCTTACAACAAACAAACAAATAAAGGAAGGAAAGGAATTCCAGCTGTGATTTTATCGCACTTACCTGACCTTCAAGCTCATGACTGGATATGCGTCATCCTTTGACAGTCAGGATTTTATGTTATTTTGCCACTCTTGTGACGTTTGCAAGACGTAAGAAGACCACATTTGTAAAATTTAAACACAATCCCAAAAGCAGATGGTGATGCTGAAAACATCTGCTGGCTTTGACATATACAGGCAGCTCATAAATACATCCCAGCACAAAGGTTCATTTCATATATTGATCAAACTGAAATAACTGATGGTCTACATATACAAAAAAGGAAGATTTAAAAAGATTTTTGTATTATTTTGACATTTTGTTTTTATTTTTGTGATTTTAAAGAGTGGGTTTAGACTTTAAATGTGCTTCTGACTTGATTGACCTTGATCTATGTGTGATAACAACCAAATAAATAAATAAATAAATATCAGAAACATGAAGGTCTGGTTCTTTTAGAATTCACTTAATAAGATGCTGCACATACTCTTGTGTATATTTGGTGTGTTTTAACAGTCTTGTCTTTCTTATTTAGTGAACTTAACCTAAATGTGTACACTCTAAAAAAGCTGGGTTATTTTAATTAACCCACATAATGTTTAGATTTGACCCAACAATGAGTTAAAACAACCTAACATTTTGGGTTGAAACAACCAAGCCAAGGTTAAAGTTAAATTACACCCCAACAAGCGGGGCCCGTCCCTTTTGGGGTTGAAAATAAACCCTGATTTACCCCTTGCCCTGCTGAAAAAAAACAGCATGGACCAGCATGGGAATTATGCTGGTCTGCTGGTTTGATCCTGGTTTAGCTGGTGGTCACCAGCATACCAGCACCAAAACACAACATATGCTCGTCTTGCTGGTATGACCAGCATGGGATGCTGGTGCTAATGCTGGTTTAGTGCTGGTTTAGCTGGTGCTAAAGCTGGTTTGGTGCTGGTTTAGCTGGTGCTAATGCTAATGCCAGCACCAAAACACAACATATGCTGGTCTTGCTGGTATGCTTTTTTTTCAGCAGGGTGGTTGGGTAAAATATGGACAACCCTGTTGATTTAAATTAGCATAGAAAATGCCCTTATAAAAATTGTAAAAAAAAAAATGCTGGGATATTTTCGATGTAAACATTTTCTGGGATAGTTTAACCCAACGGCTGGGTTCGTCCCTTTTTGACCAAAAACTTCGTTTAACTCAACCCAGCTTTTTTAAAGTGTTACTAAACCCACTGTAAAAGTCTCATCCAAAACACCTGTTAGACTACTTCTTTTATTGTGAAATTATAAACTTCATTTATACGCAAATAATGAATGTTTTTTTGCTTATTTTACCTGTTTATTTTCTACTTGGCAACACCAAATTATCATAATATGTTGTAACTTCACTGTAGTAATGTCAGTAGTAAGACGATATGGTATTTTGTGGGGAAACTGGGGTTACCATGGTAAAAATATTTTCTTATGTTTATAAAATAAAATAATATTTATAAAAATATATATAATGCATTTTATATATTACAATACATTATTAAATGATCCATTCAATTATCCTTAAAACGGTAAACTGGCGTGTTATTTGATGTTTTGAAACTGAAAAGGCACGTGACTGCCATCTGCTGGCCATTTCGTACAAATGTCACTGACGTTAATGTGAACCGGAAGTAGAAACGATCAGGGGTCAGACGGACAAAGCGCCAGTAAAGATGTCGCCGCCGACACTGTTCAATTTTACTGAAGCTAGAGATAAATTTACGGTAAGCCATTAACTTTAAGTGAAACCGTTAAATTACCAATAGATGTGCTTTGACGTTGACAAAGATTGATGCATGTTTTTAAAGGTAGTTCACTAGTAGTTTATCATATGTCAAGTACTATGTTGGTTTACCTACACACAATGTTGTTATCAAATGGTAATACTATGTAAATATATATATCAAGATACTGAAAGATTACAGTATATGTACAATGGTATATAGTATTTAATGTACAAGTATCTAGTCCAAACGAAAACATGTTCATATGACTTTTTATTGGTGTAGTCTGGATCATAAATGAACCCCTCTCTTTTCTGCAGGGTGCCACCAAAAGTGCTGTGGATATCAAGAATTGTAAACCTCTGACCACAGCTTTTAGTCATCTGCCTGGAAAGTAAGTACTTTGGTTTCTTTTTTCAGTTTTGTAGCATAATATAGATTGTAAAACATTGTTATGTATGCAAGCCATATTGGTTAGGTTTGAATCTACAGCTGTTGAGGTCTGTGTGCTGCGCTATATTTAAGAAAATCTGATAATGCTTATAAAGTTTGTAAAAGTTTTATATATATATATAAAGAGAGAGAGATTTTTATACTTAAAATTATATAACCAAGAAACATATTTCACATTATTTCTGGGAAAAGGAAAGCATCACTTGTCTCGCAGTCCTAAAACTTTGCCTATTTGTAACTTTTTGAAGTATTGAAATCATTGTCTATGGCGGTATGCACTTTTGTGATATTTCAATGATTTTGCTATATACGGCTGCCCTACTTACTGTGATGTCATTTGATTGTTTACAGTGAAACAGAGAAGAAAAGCACTCTGGATCAGGCTCTACGTGGAGTCCTTGAAGAGCAGATAGTGAGTCCACAGCATTCATATCTCATCAAGAATTATTTGTTTCTCTAGATCAACTGGTGGACTATGGCACTTGCAATGCCAAGGTCGGAGATTCAATTTTGTAAAAAAAAACAAAAAAAACTTTTTACATTATTTTCCAGGTGACGCAGAAAGTGAATGTTGAGGATTTCCTTTCTCTGATCTACATAAGTATTGATTGTGTGACTGAAGGTATGTAGACATAAACTGCTACCTCTCATCTGGGATGAAAGTTTACGTCCTGTTTGTGTACTTGTTGTGTGCATAAGAAACCATTTGAAGATCACTCATCATCTGCATTAATTCTCTTCATCATGCTAATATTCATGCAGGCATCTGCTCGGCTACCTCTCCATTTCTTCTGCTGGGAGATGTTCTGGACTGTCTTCCTTTGGATCAGTGTGAAAAGATATTCTCCTTTGTTGAAGAAAATGTTGCTACATGGAAGTCTGTGAGTTTGCAACAGTTTTTAACTTGATGGTTGTTTAACAAATGTAGGTTTGATGGAGTTATAAGGAATACTATTAATAGTCGTTTGCTCTTTCATATTTACAGAATACATTTTACTCTGCTGGAAAAAACTACTTGTTAAGAATGTGCAATGGTAAGTTATGTTTTTATATGCTTAACATTGATGGGATAAGATAGCACTTAAATAAATATTTTGGGCTGTTGTATATCTATACTATGTTTGTCTGTTTGCAACAAAAATGTATTTACACCAGACATCTTATCTATTATCAATTCAGGCATTCAAACATTATTATGTACATTATAAAACAAATAGTTCAGGTACTGGATGCTGATTGGTCAGTCCATCTGTTCAGAAATCTGTTTTAGTGGCATCATCGGTGAGATTGTAAGTTCCACTCCAGTTTTAGACACACACTCGCGAACTTCCCTAAGCACTTCCCCTCGGGGGAATCCCTGTCGCCATTTTGAAGTGCGTTCCACTTCGTCAAGTGGACGAGGGAAGTTTGTATGGACAGACCCTCGCTCCCTCGATTTTGACCGAGGGAGCGAGTCTGCTTCATATGTACACTTCATGCAGCTTCATATCCCACAATGCAACACGATTGTGACGTCACTTCAGCAACTCGCGCTTTGCACATGGAGGGGGCGGTCTCCACTTTCCATGCGATCAAGGGCTTAATGCAATCCATTTGAACCCACTTCAAGTGTTCTAGCAGTAGTGGGCACTCGTACAACGTAAGCAATGACGTACATCCGAGTGAACGAGACTGAGGGAAGTTAGCGAGGGAAGTTCATAAAAAAACGAACTGGAACGCAGGAGGGTCAGTCCACAGCTCAACCTCCCTTTCTAAATGCATAGTGAAGCTATGGTAGCCTCCACAGGACAAACACGTCATCGCCTATGGCAACTTGGTGACAAAACGCGCTCTATAGAACGGTTATATAGCCTGTAGTGTGTGCGGCTCGTCGTGTCAAAATATATGTTCAGCGTGTCATGTGAACAATGTGCATCATGCTTTAAAAAATACGTGCCTGCTGCGGACGTTTCAAAGGGGATTATGATAAAAGAGATGCTCACATTTTCCAGATACTAGCTTAATCTCATGTGTAATTAGAGTTTAGTGTGAATTTGCGCCCCTCAGAAGAGAAGTAAATGTCACACAATGTTCTCTGGGCATTTTAATATTCAAAATGTACCTTATTTCTTTGGCATAAAAGATGAGTTCCATCTGTTGAAATTAGAAACTTATGGGTTCATATTAATAACTACCATATCTCCCTAATGATTAATATTCCTATATTTTCATCATAACATTGAATTATAGTAGCCTGACATATGTACCATCGCCCTACAGATCTCCTCAGAAGGCTCTCTAAAACTCAGAATACAGTGTTTTGTGGACGGATTCAGCTGTTTTTAGCACGTCTCTTTCCTTTGTCAGAAAAATCAGGTACGTTCTTTGAAAATTGTTTTTCCCCACTGCATTGGTATTTCTTTATAACTAAGACGTTATTGTCTGTCATCAGGACTGAACTTACAAAGTCAGTTTAACCTGGATAACATCACAGTGTTCAACAAAAATGAACAGGAGAGCACACTTGGACTGCAGGTAAATATACTGATCAACACACGTAAATTAACCAGGTGAAGACTTGGGTGAACTTAGTCTATAAAAAGCTAAATGGTGCTTGTTTTTGTTCGTCTAGCACTCTGAAGTAAAGGAGGATGGGATGGAGGTAGAGGAAGGGGAGATGGGTGAGGAAGATGCACCTGCACCCTGGTGAGAAATTATACATTATAATTATAGCCATTTTGAATCAAATGTGTAAACAAAGCCATAGTGTTAAAGTTATATATTTTTATAGTACCATTCCCATCGACTACAACCTGTACAGAAAGTTTTGGACACTACAGGACTACTTTAGAAACCCTCTACAATGCTACGACAAATTCTTATGGATGACATTCCTTAAGTATTTATCAGCTTACTGCATTTTGTTATTTATCTTCCCCTTAAAAATCTAACCAACATGAATGTGACTTCTCGATATGTTTTTGCAGTATTCAGATGAGACACTCGCCGTGTTTAAGAGCTATAAACTAGACGACATGCAGGCGTCTAAGAGAAAGCTGGAGGAGATGAGGACCGCTGCAGGAGATCACGTTTACTTCGCCAAGTTTCTCACTAGTGAGAAGGTCGGTGCTTCCAGTCCTTTAAAGAAAAACACCAACGTTTTTTTAATATTTTACTATGTTCTTACCTCAACTTAGACAAATTAATACATGCCTATCTTTTTTCAATGCGTGCAATCTTTGTACAGCGCGTCGTGAATGTGTTAGCATTTAGCCTAGCCCCATTCATTCCTTAGGACCCAAACAGGGATGAATTTTGAAGCCACCAAACACTTTCATGTTTTCCCTTTTTAAAGACTGCTTCATGAGTATTTACAGGAGTAAGTATGGTGGCACAAAAAACGTGGCGGTGACGATTTTTTAATTTCCAGCACTTCGACATCGGGCGCAGTAATATTAACGGAAGTTTAAGCGTGAGGGGTGATGATGTTACTACGCGCCAAGGTCAACATGCTGCAAACTAAGTGCTCTTCCCCCATACAATATAGTTCCCTTAAAATAATCCACTTAAAAATCGCCACATTTTATTTTGTGCCACCGTACTTACTCGTATAACTACTCATGTAACAGTCTTTAAATAGGAAAAACATGGAAGTGTCTGGCGGCTTCCAAACCCATCCCCGCTTGGATCCCAAGGAATGAATGGGGCTAGGCTAAATGCTAACACATTCACAACACGCTGTACAAAGATTAAGTGCACGCTTTGAAAAAAAGATAGGTATGTATTAATTTGTCTAAGTAGAGGTGAAAACATAGTAAAGTATTGAAAAACGGTGGTGTTTTACTTTAATAAAACAAGTTTGTGTAGATTTAATTCGTGTGTGGTTTATGACGACAACACATTCTCATTCTTTGAACAGTTGATGGATCTTCAGTTGAGCGACAGCAACTTCAGACGACACATTCTGCTTCAGTACCTCATTCTCTTCCAGTACCTCAAGGGCCAGGTCAAATTCAAGAGGTCAGATAGGCAGTAAAGGTTTATTCGCTTAATCTTGTGCTGTGAGACTTTAATCCTTTACTAATATTTGTTTTTCTTTCTTTTCAACTCTCACAGTTCCAGTTGTGTTTTGAATGATGATCAGTCTTTGTGGATTGAGGACACAACCAAACTTGTCTATCAGGTTTGTGTCTAAAGCATCATCAGTGTATAGTAGGTGTGTAGGCAAAACTTTGATCACAACTCACCTGTCTCTCTTTCCATTGAAGCTACTAAGAGAAACTCCTCCAGACGGTGACAAGTTTGCATCTATGGTTGAGGTAAATATTCCAATTTGTTTTCTATACACAATATTTAGGTAGTCCAATGTAATAGTTATAAGTGTTTCAAAACAAAACATGCAGTGCACTTTAAATTATTAAAGTCTTGTGACACATTTGTGTCTGAATGTTTGTTGTACCACTTCTGTAGTTCCAATCATTTATGCTTTTATCACCAACAGCACATTCTGAACACAGAAGAAAACTGGAACTCTTGGAAGAATGAGGGCTGCCCAAGTTTTGTTAAAGAAAGGTATTGCCTTTAAAAAAAAAAGCTATTCTTGCTGTTATGACTGTGATATGCAAATATCTGTTTATTTTCCTCAGACCCGCAGAGACCAAACCCATCCGGCCTACCAAAAAGAGACCAGCACCAGAGGACTTCCTGGGAAAAGGCCCTGATCGCAAGATCTTCATGGGAAAGTAAGATATTAACAGTGGCTGCCGTTGACTTTTCTTCTGAGGGGCCCAAATTTAAAATATGTGTTCGGAATGTCGTGTGTTGCTCGTCATGTCAAAATATATGTTAGTTGCATCATGTGAACCTATGTGCATCATGCTTCATGTCCAAATACGTGCCTGTTGAAATGCATCAAAAGGGTTTATGATAAAAGAGACGTTCACAAAATACTCGCAAGACACTAACTTAACCCTTAAAAGATTAGTCCATTTCCTTAAAAAAAATCCAGATAATTTACTTGCCACCATGTCGTCCGGAATGTTGGTGTCTTTCTTTGTTCATTCGAGAAGAAATTGTGTTCTTTGAGGAAAACATTCCAGGATTTTTTTTATTTTAATGGACCCCAACACTTAACAGTTTTAATGCAGTTTAAAATTGCAGTTTTAAAGGACTCTAAACGATCTGAAATGAGGCATAAGGGTCTTATCTAGCGAAACGATTGTCACTGTTGGCAAGAAAAATTAAAAATATGCACTTTTAAACCACAACTTATCATCTTCCTCCGGTCGTGTGATGCGCCAGCGTGACCTCACGTAATACGTCATCACGTCACGGATATAGTATGCGAAACTATGCCCAAGTGTGGAGAAAGACGACCATTCCGATGTTGTTGTATGTCAAATGATAACTAATTAATGTCTTTGTGTCAGTTTATTGTTTAGAATGGTCCGCAAATGTGCGTTTCATATATGTAACACGTGACCTTTAGACATCATTACGCAATTATGTGAGGTTGCGCTGGCGCATACACGGCCGGAGAGGGAGGAGGAGTTGTGGTTTAAGAGTGCATATTTTTCTTGTCAAAAATTACAAACGTTTTGCTAGATAAGACCCTTATGCCTCGTTTGGTATTTTTGGAGTCCTTTGAAGCTGCGTTGAAACTACAATTTTAAACTGCATTAAAACTGTTAAGTGTTGGGGTCCATTAAAATGAGAAAAATCCTGGAATGTTTTCCTCAAAAAACAATTTCTTCTCAACTAAACAAAGACAGACATCAACATTTTGGATAACATTGGTGGTAAGTAATTTAACTTTTTTTTTTTTTTTTAGATTGAGTGAGTATCTGGCAAACGGGAGCGTTTGTTTTATAATAAACCCATTAGAAGTGTCTGGAGCAGTCACGTATTCTGACATGTTCACATGACGCGCCGAACACATATTTTGACATGACATGCCATACACATGACAGGCTAAATACATGTTATGACGAACTTCGTATCGTGCGCCGCCGAAAAAGTCACCGATCGCCACTGGATATTAATATTATTTTTATACCTGAACTATTTTAAACTTCATTTGTTACTGCATACAAATTTGACACTCGCTTTTCACAGTGACGAACTCACAAGGCTTTGGAATCTAAATTCAGACAACATGGAGGCCTGCAAGTCAGACAGCAGGTTTGCCTTTTATAAACACTCGAATTACAGTTTATTCATTTAGTCAGAGCAGTTTTGCATTACTTTTCTTCGTCTTGATTAAAGGGAGTTCATGCCGTCACTGGAGGATTTTTTTGAAGAAGCCATCGTACAGGCCGATCCGACAAACATGGTGGAGGATGCGTACAAGTAAGGACTTTTACAAATCCACAATAAGAACGTCACATTAGACACGAGACCCCAGAATAAATCAACTCTTCCCTGTCTTATCTCAGAGTGGTGCGAAACTCAAACTACGGCTGGCGAGCCCTGCGGCTGCTTTCCAGGAGGAGTCCTCACTTTTTCCAGCCCACCAACCAGCAGTTCAAAAGTCTGGCAGAATATCTGGAAAACATGGTTATTAAACTGGCCAAAGAGCTACCTGTGAGTGGACATCAACCTTATTTTTATAAAATAAAGAGTTGATACATGCTAATATGGCTGTGCTTTTTCCTCTAATTTACAGAAGGACATTCCATCTGAGGAGATAAAAACTGGAGAGGAAGATGATGATGAGAATGGGGATAACTTATTGAAAGAGAGCAATGACAGTGAGTACATGACTCCCGTGACACGTACATGCATGTGCATACATCACTTATGTTGGTAAAAAGTAGTTAATATAAGTATGAATGAATTTAGCTTAATTATGTTCTCCAACCAGGTCCCAGCATTCAGAGCAAGGGAGTGACCAATAGTCAGATGGATGAGATTGCTGCCAAGCTCGGAGACCAGTGGAAGATACTGGGGGACCATCTGGAAATGAGCGAGAAGGAGATTCGCGTGATAGAGTCTGATAGTGAGGATGTGGAGCTGCAGGCGAAGATGCTGCTGGTGGCCTGGCAAGACCGAGAAGGCCCTCAAGCTACGATGGAGAGCCTGGTCACAGCCCTCAACGCAGCTGGCTTCAGCAATATCGCAGATGCCCTCAATGAAACGTAACTCTCTGCTTTTTTTCCCAGCATCTCCTTTGTGTTTTGCAACTTATTGGTCGGTTTTAGTCATTTTTGATGGTATTTGTATGTTTTTGCTGTACCTTTTGAAATAAATGTCAATACCAAATAAATCCAATCTTTTTATGTTTTTTAATCAAACACACATGAGTATTGATTCATTGGCATGTTTATTTTTCACTGTTTATGAAAAGCCAGCAGTCAATAACTTATTACAGAGATGTGTTGAAGTCCTCTTACATGATTGTATTTGGGTATTTTTAGGGCATAGGAGTTTACAGTGGCATTTGTTGCATGGTAGATAGGAGAGCGGTATTTGAACATGAAGACCCATCCTCTCAAAGTGCTTCAAAGTAACAAAATCCACCTTTGATATTCAAACAGGCCTACCATCATACAACGTATCAATGTAAACTTTGTTCTCTTTGGGGTGAGAAACCCAAAATCATACACCCTCATCCTAATGTAAAATAACTACATGGAACAACTTATTTTCAACATATTTCCAGTAAAAACTGCAATGGGTACTGTATAGTGAGCATGAACACCTTTTACAGGCTTAAAAATATACAATGCATATAGAAAACATTTAGAAAAGAACTGCTCCAGGTCCAAACGAGGATCAGGTCCGACAATCGCTTCAAATTTACCATCCGCGGAGGTGGAGCAAACACCCTCATATGACGTGCCGCTTGTGTTGATGCATGAACAGTTCAGAAAATATTAAGGTCAGGTTTTTAAAGACACCAGGATTTATTGCACATCTAATACAGACAGTGCTGTGAAATGGCAATTATGTATGGTTTTGATTTTTATAAGCGAACCGTTGTTACTCAAGTATTTCCAGACGCCGTGGGCCGTACAGGAGGACGTATGCTATATGCCAGTCGCCACCTCCAGATAGCTTCAGGATGTCTTCAGGGGCCACCACACTGACCTTATCATCATCAAACTTCACCCATTCATCTGTTCAGAGATGGCAGAGAATCAATACCAGCTATAAGTTTTCTATAACATTAAAGAGATACTCCAGCCAAATAAAGAGTTTTAGCATTGTGAGTGTTGGTTGCGTACGTTGGGCAGTGAATAGGGTGAGTCAAAAATGGCACCATTAGCAAAAGCTAGTTACTATAGTTTTTACCCACAAAGAGCTTTTTTTAACCCCTTGGAGCTATGTGGATTACTTCTATGAAGGATGAATGCACTCTTTGGGGTTTATAGTCAAAAGTTTTTCCCTGTTTTCTGCCATTATAAAGCTTGGAATAGCAAGGACATTAACTAAAATAACTTGTGTTAAAAATGTGTTTGTCTGAAAGATGATGGACGTATGAACAGGGCTCCCATACCTTAGTTAACTTCAAATTTAAGGACTTTCCAGGTCCAATACCCTCAAATTCAAGGACTAAATGTGGGAAAACATTTCAAGTGAGAGCAAGGTTACATCGTGTTACCTTTAAAGATAAATTGTTACAGTTCCCTTTCGAGGGAACTTGCGCTGCGTCACTGCGATGACACTTTGGGGACGCCTCCAAGGGTAAGTGCGTCTGAATGTGTATATCAAATTCAAGGACATTTAGTCCTTGAATTTAAAGGGTTTTGGACCTGGAAAGTCCTTGAAAGGTTCTTGAATTTGAAGTTAAAGGAATATTCCATTTTCTTGGGGGAAAAATCCAGGTGGTTTGCTCACCACCATGTCATCCGGAGTGTTGATGTCTTTCTTTGTTCAGTCCAGAAGAAATTGTGTTTTTTGAGGAAAACATTGCAGGATTTTTCTAGTTTTGATGGACTTTAATAGAGCCCAACATTTAATACTTAACTCGACACTTGGCGGTTTTTTTTCAGCGGAGTTTCAAAGGACTGTAAACAATCCCAAACGAGGCATAAGGGTCTTATCTAGCAAAACGATTGTCATTTTTGACAAGAAAAAAAAATATATACTTTTAAACCACAACTTTTCGTCAAGGTCCGGTCCAGCGCGAATCGTTTCGCTAGATAAGACCCTTATGCCTTGTTTGGGATTGTTTATAGTCCTTTGAAACTCCGTTGAAAAAACTGTTAAGTGTTGAGTTAAGTATTAAATGTTGGGCTCTATTAAAGTCCATTAAAATTAGAAAAATCCTGCAATGTTTTCCTCAAAAAACATAATTTCTTCTGGACTGAACAAAGAAAGACATCAACATTTTGGATGACATGGTGGTGAGTAAATTATCTGGATTTTTCTTTTAAGAAAATGAACTAATCCTTTAACTAAGGTGTGGGAACCATAGATATGTATATAAAGGCTAGATGGCTCGTCCGCGCTGCTGGCCAATTGAGTGCAACATCCGCATTTTGGCGGCCATCTTACGACAGGACGCTCGCTCACTCGTAGCATTGAGTTTTAATGATGCAGGTACTTTTAAATGACCATAACTTGCTTAATTTTTTACCGATTTTCAAACGGTTTGGTTTGTTATAAACGTCAAAGATGTACCTATGACACTGCATACCTATACTAAAAATAAAAAATAAATTCATGAAACATGTTAAAGCATCCAGAATTATAGCCACGTTAGTAACGTTTGTAAAAACCCAAACCGTTTGAAAATCGGTAGAAAATTGAGCAAGTTATGGTCATTTAAAAGTACCTGCACCATTAAACTTAATGCTACGAGTGAGCGAGCGCCCTGTCGTAAGATGGCCACCAGGTGATGCCGTTAGGGACTCCCCCTTGAGCCATCTAGCCTTTATATACATATCTATGGTGGGAACCCTGTATGTATCTTGGATTGCTTGAGGGCGAGTAAATCAGAGTAATTTTGATATTTGGCTGGAGTATCCCTTTAAAACACTCCATAAATATGTATCGAAAACAATCTATTCACACAAGCAAAACTTTGAAGAGTCTTGCTGAGCAAGTCAGTTAAACTGTTGACACGTTTTATAGCAAGTTTGTTACCAGTTTGGAGAACAACTTCATGCAGTATTTTTCTCCATTGACACCCATTAAAAATAGTTACATGGTGACAAACTAAAAGTAACAAATGCAAACATATTGCTAGGGACTGCTTTTTTGAAGGCCACTAATTAGTGAAAAGAAATTATTTTATACCTTCTTTCCTTTTAACCCAGGCGACATAGTGGCCAGATGAACTGGATCGACCCTGATGTGTCAGAACCGCCTGCAGGTCATAGTAACCGCTGTTGTTGGAGCCCAAGTCTGCAGACAATAAAAAGTAGTCATATAAACCCACTTGAAGAGTAAATGGTGCTGTTAATGTACACAAATCTGGAGTACTTACCGTCGGGAAAGCAGAAAGGATCATATTTTGTTTCTTTTGGTGTCACAGCCTTTTGATTCACCTGATAATACAAAAAGACAAATAATATCAGTAAATTTGCAAATGGGGACCTTTTAAAGGGCACCCATTTAATTGCTAAAAAAACAATGTTATTTTGTGTATTTGGTATGATACAATGTGTTCCAAATGGGTTTATGGTTTAAAAAACATTATTTTCCACATACTGTACATTTTTGTAGCTCCAGATTTCCCTCTCTTCCTGAAACGCACTATTTCATGTACAAAATCCATCGAGTTAAAAAGCGCTGTGTCCCTGATTGGCCAGCTAATCTGTAAGTTGTGATTGGCCTGAATATCTCTCACATCAGCTGGAAATGTGACGTTCCTTACCATATTTAAAAGATTCGGTCACAATGCAATGATAACAGGTGTTAACATACAGTCAAAGCGGGAGGAATTATGATAATGTCGGTCTTGTCTACATCACCAATCCCAGGAAGTAAATTGTTGCCTACAATCCGTGTGTTTGTTGTAGTCCAAGAAAAGAGATTTACGTTGGAGACGATAACTCGTGTCATTGTTTACTTTGGATTTGCATATTGTTAGCACACTAATACACGCTTACTAGGGCTGTCACTTTTGTGAAAAAATCATTTTCGATTTTTAATATATAAGTGTTCATTGAATCGATTGTAAAATCGATTTTCCATGTCTAAAAAAGATGTTTCCATTTAACGCCAAATAACAGACAAATGTAAAGAGAGCGCCTGAAACGCACAAGTCAGCAATATTTCTTATTCATTGTCATTAAGTTTCGTGCAGAATAAAAAACAGCAACAGTAGTGCAACATTCTCTAAAAAAATATGCAGAGTGGACTGCTGCCATAAATGAAAAATATTACTGCAGGTTCAACCGGCTGCTTTTATGATTTAGGCAATTCACAAATTATTTTAAATAATGATTCGATCCATTTCTAACAACTGTTAAAAATGAAACTTTAAATAGACTTACTTGAAGTTGAGAACATGCTGTGTATTTTTTTTATTAAACGTAACCGACACTTAGGCGGCACTAGGCAGGCATAATGAAATGCGCAAAAGACTAGGGCCATTACAAATTATTGGTCAGGAAAACAAGTCGATCAACATTTAAGGGGTCAAGAGCAGAGCGCTTTTCATTCACTATATGTCCATCTGTTGAGAAGACGCACTCCGACCGCACTGATGTCCCAGGGAAACTCGGGTACTTTGTTGCCAGCTGCGTATTTCGTACTGCCAATCTTCCATCTCAAAAGCGGGTCGCTGTCAGCTCGCAAGGGTGGCTCCTTGTCATAACTCATCATCTCCTGTAAGGTCACAATTTCGATGCTGTCTTGTGTTGCACAGGTTTATTGACGTTGTCCTCCATTTTCTTTGCAAAACACTAGATGCAGCGATTGAAAGCGTGAAACTATAGGTGCGTAAAATTGCTGGGTATTTTCTGTCTAGCTTTCGCACACCTACTGCACTTTCGAAATTCTTTATATTCTTTTTCTGCTTGTTTGTGAGTTTTGTTACATCTATATTTTTAACTGTTTAATTCTTTTAAAATTAATAGTGTACATATTTGGTTAAAATCGATTGCCTATTTTCGTTTTCGAAACGTTTTTTGGTTGGTCCGATCGATTGTGCAATCGATTTTCGAACGAAAAGTGACAGCCCTAACGCTTACACACCAAATGAAATGTAAAGTCGTGAATCAGATAATTGGTGCTCTTTAAATGTTTTCATGGTGACATTATAGGACACTTGCTTTTGGCTGCTGCTGCATCTCCAGTTTCTTGTCCTCGACCTCTTTGAACTTGGACCTCACGGAAACCATTTTCTCTTGAAGTTCGGCAGTGCATAATTCATAGACATCTAGCATGAGAGGAAATTTGACATCTTTAAGAGAGCAAAGCAGATATGCAGACATCACAATAAAATTCGAGACATTTTCAGGACAACGTGATTTCGCTTAAAAATGCATATAACATGCAAGACATCTCACACCAGACTCACTTTAAGGACTTTGGCATTAACAGACTCTTTCTCTTTGTAGTAGAACCGGACCATCTGAACTGTCAGGTACGCTGGGAGACGGCTTATTTTAGACTAAAATGGAGAAACATACAAAGTGACTGTTCATTTCACTGTTTGTCTGTTTGACATTCTTCACATCCAGTCAAAATATAATCATACCGATTTGATATAGTGCGCATTTCTTTGTAAAGAAGAGGAGAACTTTGTGATGTCCTCCTGTAGCCTCTAAAAAAAGAATGACAGAAAGGTCAAGCTTAACATGGAGTGTAAGTGTGGGTAGTACTTCCTGTGAGCATTATTGACTGATCTCCACTCACCAATCTGAGTCCAGTGGCGAGATATTTGACTTCCTGGTTGATAAAGCAACTGAGTTGCAGTTGGCTCTCTGTGCCTTTGGTCGGTTCTTCATCCTCGGACTCAGTGCACTTCATACTGCACACATACATGTTAAGGACTTTAACGCACGTTTATATCTACATGACTGACTGGCTAGAATATTATCATCATAAACTGAAGTTTGTAACTAATAGTCTGGATCTAATGAAAAAAGGATACGTGGTGTCAAATTCAACACCAAAATACTGATCAATGAAGTTTTTCAGTTTTGTTGAAGCAGCAGCTGCACTACCACTGTCACTCTGTAAAAGACAAAAGTAGTATAGAAATTGTCATATAATGCCATTGCTTTGGAAATTACGTTAAAAAATCACAAATTATTTGAACGTATAACAAAGCATACTTGCCTCCATTGGGGTTTCTGGTTCTTCAGGTTCTAGTTTCTGCTGAAGGACCCGCATTACCTGGAGCCAGCACTCATTGGCATCCTAGGAAATAAACAGTAATTGAAATATTAATAATAGTAACATTTTTGCAAAACCATCATTGAAGCTATCTAGCATGGTAATATCCTGTTGATCTATCCATATCGCTAAAAATCCTCAGCCTTGGTCTGTCTATATATGCCGCGTTTCCATTGCATAGTACCCCATGTGTTGGGTCAGCTTACTTTGGAGGCTTTTCCACTTGGTGCAATACATAGTACCAGATACTTTTTTAGTACCACCTCAGTTGAGGTTCCAAGCGAGCTAAACCGATTCTAAAATGTGACTGAGAATCGCCACTACCAGTGTCATTCTAACCGCAAGATTAGCTTTTCCTTCATGCTTGTGCTGTCTCAAGCAAACGTGTTGTCGTCTGTGTTTTGTTGTGAGTTCCCCAACTCCCTTTAAGCTGTGAACAACATCCACAGGTTGAGAATCAGGAACACCATACCAGTGTTTTCCAGACTTGTGGTTTGTGGCAGCACATTCGCAACACGACATGCACAGCATTTTTGCAACTTGGCTCAACAGAGCGCGTCGACTTGTACAAAAACTGTCATGTGAGACAGAGGTACAGTGATAAACCCGATGTGCAAACATTTATTTGTGGTGGTCAATTTTGATTTTGTGAGACATAAATGAATGTATGGTGTTGTACAGCATTCCAACGACGCTCTTACTTGTATGATGTCACAGCAGTAGGCAGCACAAATATAACGACATGCCTATAATCCCCCAATTTGCATTAAGCCAGTAATGTTTCTGAATGGTTGTGCATCATTCCCTCAGTTTCCCCTGAGACGGGAGAACTACAGATTTCAGTGTTGCAGTGTTGTAAAAATCGTCAAGTGCTATATCTTTGTCGAGGTTGTTAGACTACAAACACAAATTCCTCTCCAAGGTGGGGGCTATGGGTGGGACCCACTTACGCTACAGACCTATTACAGATCAGTGGGTAAGACTTACGAAAATATACAAATACAGACGGGGAAAAAACAATCAGCCGCCATCTTTATGCTAAGCTAAGCTAACAAACGTTGTGGAGCGAGCCAGACTTCATGTCACAATAATAGCGGAAGGTAATCGATATGATATGGAAGAGGGTGATTTCGCAAGCGTGATGCTCTAATCCGCTGTTCATGGCACCTTTATGAGCCACAATCCAGCAAAGAACTGAGGCAGATGGAGGAACAGAAGCCAGAGGAGTAGGCCGGAGCCCGGGGAAGACGCCGCAACCCTCGGCCTCTGCTGCGTAGAGAAGCCCTGACTGGCTCGAGCTTGGACGGACTAGTAGTGCTGTACTCTCGCTGTGTGCTTTTTGTATATCATTTCTGCATCAGATCAGGATATGGACGTTTGTTTGGTGAATGGTCCCGGGCAAGAGAGGTGTTTATTTCACAGACGTGTTTCGGCTTACGAGCACAAGCTCTGAGCCAACACGTCTGTGGATTATACATATTGTGTGGTGGACGCGTTTGTGTGCAGGATGCGTCATTTTCTTCTTTGGGAATATAGATGTTTGGCCAAGCACTCTCAAAAATAAATCAGAAACTGAATGAAGCTTGCTCCTACCCAAGCTTCGTACCGTATATGGACAGAGGCGTCCTGGATACATATTTTAGAATCCTAAACTGAAAGCTACAGCCAAAGCCTGCAGGGATAAACGGACGTCTGACTATAAAGTGAGTGTTTCTATTTTCTTTGTTATACTAACGTGGCATTTATGTAGACAATAGCATATCTAAGCTGTGTTCTGATTAATGGGAGTGGCTTACAGAGCTGTGCATTGTGGGAGTTGTAATTTTCTATACAAATACGCCCTAAAGTCACGTTCTGTCTTTTCTCGGTCAAATGGGCACAAAATTCTAAATTTATGTTACATTTCGACTACAAATACGACCCACTTTCAATAAAGATTAATGTTTCTACAGGTGAAATGGCTCTTTAAACTCAATGGATAGCTAACTGAGCCAAAGTGACACGACCTGACCTGTGGGGTACTATGCAATGAAAAAGCGCAGTAAGTTTGCACCCTGACCTGCTGGAGGTACTGGCCCTGGTCTCCTTTCTCTGCAAACTGTGGGAAGGCCATGTGCAGGAACTGCAGCAAAATGATGGGTGGAATGCTTGAGGAGGTCTTGTCCATGGACTCGTACAAATCACGCAGAGCTGAACAAAAAATAATTGATCAAATGTATGCAACATGCTGTGTACATTTAGCATGGCTACCTCACTAGATTTGATTCTGTATTAGTCTTGAACAGTTTTGCTTGGAAGGAACTATCACCAAATGTCCGGCAGGGTAAATATTAAAAGATTCAACCATTTGATAATCTCTTAAAGTAATATCTCACCTGCTGTGATGTACTGAGACGGTGCATTAGCACCAGAAGACCGCAAGGCACCAGAGTACCTACAGGTGGAGGCAGAATACCACAAGACAATTGGTACACCAAAAACAATTTTATACTAGATACTAAACTTGATATAAAGGGAGTGTTTGAAACATACCTCCTGAGAGCATTTTTGAGCTCAGGCACTGAACGCAGACACTGCACTGTAGCATTCATGTAACACGTGTTACCCAAATTTGTCAATCCACATGGCAACTCCATCTGAACATTAACAGAAATTAGAGAATTTTTAACAGCTGAATTTCACTTTAAGTTTGAACATGTGGGCTTTCAGGTCCCCTGGTTCTTGAAAACTTAGTGAGCAGATCATTCTGAACCAAGACCTGAGTGCTTATTTAAGTAAAAAAAAACTCACAGCAGATGCAAGCTGCTCCTCTGTCATGTCCTCCACAAACATGGGCCGTACTGCAGGCTCCTCAGGCAGGGCATCAGCAGAGCCCATCATAAGAAGGGTCATCCCCTAAATAAATGAAAAAAGATCCAACTCAAAATCAATTAAAATAATTATGAAACATTACCCACAATCAATTTCATTCAAGTTTACATGTATGCATTACAAGGTAGAAAAAAATTCATAGATACTGTTAGCCTGATATTGGTTATATTACCTTGCATTAACTTCTAAAGATAATATTATTTACTCATATAATAACCGTTTATATTGAACATTAAACAAGCAATGTTTCTTTACATTTTCTATACACAGAGCTCAAATTCATTGCATTTTCCTGTTCTCTTTTGATTGACAGGATTTATCGGTCATGACTATCGGCCGAAAGTGTAGGGCTGTCACGATTATGAAATTTGGCTGACAGTTAATTGCCTAATAAATTGTGATGATTATTGTCTGTTTTATTGCTTTGACATTTAATGAAATAATTTCACACATTGTTGTGATTTTTTTAATTAAATATTTTGCAAGGTTTACCTAGAAGTGAATATTAATACACATAACAGATATTTAAAATTAATTATTTAATGATAATAGTTCATACTGCTTATCAAAGTTTTGCAGCATTTCTTTTAATGCAGTTTTTCCCACTGTATTAAATGGCTTTGCAATGTATCGCATTACACTGTCAGTTAAGGTACACCATCTGATCCTGTCTCGTTTATACAGGCGCTACAGCTCCCCCTTGTGTTTTTTAGAGAGATGTGCAATCATTACGGTGATCTGAAATCATCACAATGAGGTCAAACAATCGTGATGAGACGATAATTTAATCATTGTGACAGCCCTACTAAAGTGTTAAAATTGCTTTTATTAACAGATTATTGGCTGATATATTATTGGTGCATTTTCAGGGCTCGAAATTGCGACCATTTTGGTCGCATATGCGACCGAAATTTAATCTGTGCGACCTTAAAATATATTTGGGAGCATTTGTGCGACTGCCCATTTTGTTCTGACGCGAGTTGATTGTGATCCTGCGTGCTGCCTGGCGCTGTCCCAGGTTCAGTGTTCTCTCCAACGATACATAACCAATCAAATTTTACCATTAAGTTCTTGTGTTTAATGAAGACCGCAGATTGGCTAATATGAGCGTCAGTCATTCCTTGTTGCCGTGAAGCGCGGAAATGTGAAAAGATGAACGCGTCGCGAGCATGACGAGAGCGAGCCGATTACTGCCAAGGTTATTACTGTATTTTTTGACGACGATCCGGATTCAAATGTAACTCCACCACCGGAAAATACGAGTTGACGTTAAACCTTTCAGAGAGAGTTGCTTAAAGATTTCGAGTGTCTCCTCTATGAAAATGTAACTTACTGTGTTTACTGTAAATCCTGTAAAACGGCGTTAATGGCGGAATCAAAACATTTTAAGCGCCAGACGTACCTTGCTTAAACATGGCGAAAGTGCCAAAAACACAAGACGTGTCATGACAAATGTGTTTATTATTGATGGAGACACCGACCTGTCTGTCAAAGTGTGTTTGATGGTGTATGTGCGCATGCGCTGGTGAATGGACATCGTTGTGGTCCATGTTGCTGTGGAATACGACAATGGTGATGGTATGTTTTTGTTGTATTTTTTAAAACATTGCCTATTTAGTAGTAAAAGCATCTTGGTAATGCAGTTATCAATACCAATATATATTAGCCTTCTATATTAGGGTCATTTTTGTAATGTCACAATTAATCAGTGTTTTACGTGTTTGCTAGATTTTCTATGTAATCTTAATCATGTTACCTGTAATTGTTAAATTATTATTGCTGCTTTACTATTTCAACAGCATTTGGGTATTAATTTAGGAATCTATGCAGCAAAAAATAAAATAAAATAAAATAGAAGACCAACTTTTAAATGCTGGCCATAGGATGTGTAAAGCTCGGTGGTGGTGTTTTATTTTTAATAAAATAAATCTATTAACATTTACATTGTAGTTGTGGTGCTTTTTAATTTTTGGATGGATGCGCCTAAATTTTTGCTGGTGCTCCTAAGTCTTTAAAGTTGGGAGCACCAGTGCTACCAAATAAAAAAGTTAATTTTGAGCCCTGATTTTACAGCGCATGTTCCTAGGATCGAACCCATAACCTTTTGAACGGCTTACAAAATTAGCTACATCTGAGCCACAATTAATAATGTGATATAACTGAATAAAATATGGCATTATTTGCTATTTTTATTAATTATTTCTATGATCAACTATTATTTATGCCATTGATTATTGATATATTTGTAGAATGGCTACATTACTTACAACAGTGGCCTTAAACAATATCTAAATAACCATTTGACTATTGAGGAGCATTCATGGATAGCTTGCACAGCCTAAACTTCAGACCAGAAAGTTTCTAAACATCACTGAAATCCCCATAATTGAAAAAGAAACAGATTTAGTTTAACTTACATTTTTCAACTTGATATTTCCCCACTCGTCATCCTGGTAAATGAAAATAAAACAAGTCACACATCTGAAATTACACTGAAAACAACAAACAGAAACCTTCTTGATGATTACCTTCAGCGTTCCTCCTTTCACCATGACTTTCTGTCTGTCTGGCTGAACCCCTGTCAGAGCAAACAGCTGGGCTTTGAACACCATGGGCGGCTCTTCTGTGTTCAACTCCACCGCGTCGAACTTCTCCTTTCCCCATTTCACATTTACTGTAAAGATCGCAACAACAAATAAACACGCAACAATGACATGACAAAATGACTGAATCAATTTCTGAATGCTACTGATACCTACTAACAGAAATGTATCGTTTAAAGTGATAATTCAGCTAGAAGGGACAAGCTGATCAAGATCTAATCATCTCTATGGGACAGTTTCCCAGTTTATTTTAGGACTGGGCCTTAGATACATTAGGACAATTTAAGACGTTTTTACAAACTAACCTTCCAAAAAACAATACTGGTGTGCTCTTGGGACAAAACAATAGTATCATGTTTTTAAAATTAAGGCACCTTAAACATCCATTTTTGCCTCGGAGTCAAATCCGGTCCAGGAAAATTGTCTATCAAGTCTGTATAATTTTCTCTTCTTCTATAACTCAATCTAGCAGAATATCCTTATACTAACATTACATACAAACTTTATGTTTTTTAGTGTGCATGGTAACAAATCATTAAAATGTTTGGAAATTTAAGGTCAAGGATGGAAGGCAATGTCTTTCGGTCCTCTCAAAATCATATAATTTTGCAAGACTTAAATTCAGGACTTGTATCATACAGTGATGCACACTATAATGCACACAAGCCAGGCAAAACACAAGTGACTAAATTTCTGCAATATTTTTTTTTAAATAAAATATTTCAATGTTTTTATCAAATATTGTATAGCTTTGAAAGATCTGTAAACTGTAATTAAATACAATGAAAGTTCTCACACACCTGCTATTTAGCAAGTTAGCTAAAATCATCAGCTGTTTTTCCAAAACAAAACTCAGTGTGTAAGCAAGTTATATAGATCATTATTCTCCACTGTAAACAAGCTCACCTTGAACTTTTAATTCACTTAAATATTCTGTTTGATTCATAAACAAAGTTAATTTGACAGGTTTAGCATGATAGGCTAAACTGCATTTCCTAACTCCTCTGATAATTTTGTAGTTAATATTTGCATCATATATTGTAAAATAATAAACTACTTAACATAAATGGGTTGTGTTAAATTGAATTAAAAGTATCTGGTGATTAAAAACCCTAACGTTATAGTTTTAAAAGACAGTTTAACAAAAGTGCAAGCTTATTAGCCGATGCTAACATGCTGCATCACTGGACTGACACTTAAGAATTCACATTTTAAACGTTCACATTAAAAACATTTATCTCCTAAATAAACGACATGACTAAATATTGCTATAGGATTTCTGTCACTTGTTTAGCAGCTCTTTAATGTATCGTTGTTGTTTTTTTAAATTAACCATTGAGGCCTCGAGCTACTGTCTCGTGCTAACTGCGCAGGCTCTTTTCACACATCTCTTAACTTTTTTTAGACTGTGATTTGGATAAAAATAAATCGTAAACAAACCTGTAAATACGGGCATCTTTCTGTTAGCTTGTCCTTTACAAAGCTCGGCAGTTTCAAAGGCCGGGTGTAAGTCGGGATTTAGAAGATTTGTGTGTCTAACTTCATTCAAACGGTGGCCCACAATGACGCTGCAACTGCATGCTGAACGGATCAACGCGCTCGGTGAGCGACTATGTAAACCTGAGGCGAAGTTACTATGAGGAAGGCTTGGGTCATGAATATTAATGAGGACTTCCAAACGTTGCCTGGTCACCCTCGTACACCAAATCCTTATTTATGAACAAAATTGCGCAGTACAGACGTTTTGTTGACATCAAATATAAAGATCACAGTAAAATGTGTGATGTTAGAATCATGTTACTCCTCTGCTTACATTACGTCCAGACCCCATGAGATATTTATTAGTATTTATGTGTAAAGACATTTTTCCGAGGTCTTGGTTAAGCAGGTACACTCTTGTGAATTGGCATGCGTTCCTTTGTAGATTTGAATTTACGATTCATACTATAATACAGGCGTACCTCATGAATATTAATTAGGTACAATGTCACGTGCATGGGTAAGATCCACTTGATTGGCTATATTTTTTCCGAATTAACGAAACATAGTAATACAGTAAATGGTTGACTTCTGATTATCGAATGCATATTATGTTACAGTACTGAATGCTGCAGGAAAATAAAAATATTGTAGTTACAGTCTGGTTAATATTTATTAGCTCAAGACGTCCCATCGTGATTTTGAATTGCCGTAAGCTCTACGTACGGATGTTTGCGCATGCGCAGTCGGGGACGTTTCGAAGTTGATTCTCCGGGGTGTTTCTACAGGAAGGCGGACATGTTGGTCAGGCTGTGAGAGAATATCGAGCACTCTTTTTTGAAAAATAGCATCGATTAAAGTCTGATTTGTCTTTATTGTTAGAGCCTTGTGGATTACATGCATGTGGAGAAACGTAAAGCCGGCCAGTGGACCAAGAGAGATCAATCGCGGAAGTGCTTATTAAGGATCGTTTTAACCTGGATCGTCTTTTAACTTAATCGAAATTTGAAAGGCGAAGTTTTTTCGCCAGTTCTACTTTGCAGCTGTCAGACTTGTTTGGCCTCACACTCATTTGGACACATATCTGGATAAACTAAGTTAATGTGACCGCATGTTAACTTCGCAACTCTTATTTTATCACTTCTTTTGAGTGAATGTAATGTTTGTGTGTGTTTTTTTTAAAATAGTCGGTTCCACTCGTTTCTCATGAAGCTAAATTAGCTTAGCGCAGTATAATCTGTTGCTGCTACTTTTGTGTTTGTTTGCCAAGTTGTCATGGACTAATTCGTGCGTCCCGTCTTGTTTTTCTTTTCTGAAAATGTGGCTTTTCGTCATTTCTCCGTCTTTCATGGGTTTCAGCGAACGTGATAATAGGGGAGTAAGACATAAAACGTCGCTTTGATCAAACTGCTGCTTATTGTATTGTGAGGGCAGGGGAAGTTAGCGAGCTAACTCGCTAATCTTAGCCAGATAAACTCATATCTCCTGGATTAAACTCATTTGATCGCTTGCAAACATGTCTATTGGAGAAAGTTTGACAGCTCGTTTCGAGAAGATCGATGCCATGCTGAAGGATCCCAAATCAGAGGTCAACACAGACTGCCTGCTGGTAAGTTTATGAGCTTTATTAGTTGATATGACTGCTTTAACGATCATTGTGATTTGGTAAATTGCTGGCAACATTAATACATCCATATGTAAAATAATAAATAATCTTAACACGGTGCACACACATGTCAAAACTGTGATGTGCTGCGATGTATACAAAACAATACAGTAGCAGGGTCATGCTTTTGCTTCATTGATCATGCAATAAATGTCAACATGTAGTCATTATTATTTACTTTAAAGTGCTTTTGGTTACTTTGTCTAGTTTTCTGTATATAAATATATTTGAAGCCGTAACTAAGTTACCCTTTAACATGCTCAGATTTTTGCCATGAACTGATTACCAATGCAAAGTTATCTACATCAGTTTACTGCACACACTATGATCAAGTTAAATGTCTTGTTCATAGACACTAAATGACAGTTTGTGGATTATCCCTTGGAGGGTTTAAACCAGTAACCTTTCAGTAATCAGCTCAGATCTTTAACCACTAGGCCACACCACCACCCAAAACCCAGTGCAATTTTGAAATGCATTCTGTTAATTCTCATTATTTACCTGCTTGAATACTCTGCAATAGTATCTCAATTGACCTTAAATCTTATGTTGCTGTGCTATGATCATTAAATAACAATGTATGTCATCTATGTACTGTCAGACTTTGAGGTTTTCTCACCCAAAGCCTGTGAGTTGGCTGTGTGCAAATATATTTTGTTCACTTTAAATATAAAGTTGCATTAAGAAGATAGAGTATCAAATCATGACATGAAATGCACACTCTTGAACAAAGTATCAAATCATGACATGAAATGCACACTCTTGAACAAAGCTTGAGTTTGACACTGGAAGTGATGCCACTATTAATATGTATTTGTGTCACAGTTTTGACAACCAGAACTATTATTGTGCTAAAGGTCATAGGATTCCTAATTCAGTAAACAACAATGCTTTTATTAAACAGTTGAAGGATGAATCTGACAAGCCTGTCAGGAGCATGTCTGGTTTATATTTTACTCAAAAGATGGATTTTATGAAGCGTTTTTGAGGAACCATGTGATTTTTTTTCTCCAATTGTGACATTATTTGCGTGTGAATGTAACCACATTTGGTCACCTAAAATTCTGATTACCCTAATGCAAAATATGCTGTAATGGTAAAACGTGATATATTGTTAATGAATCAAAAACAGCCAGAGGAAGAAACTTGCTACTTAATAATCTGGTTTCATTTCTTTTTGTTTTATTTTTGGGCTAAAATGTAACCTGGTCATGCTTTTTGTATTCATTGACTAAGGTCTTCATGATGTTTTTGACCGGGAAAGGTTCTACACACTGGTCATTGACCTTTTTTTATTGGGATTTTTTATTAGATGCATTTGACTAGCTGATGTTTTATTCAAATGCTATGTATATCTCATACAAATAATTTTTAATGCATCTCTTGTCTTCTGCTTTCATCTCGCACTTTTGCTGAAATTAATTCGGTTGAAAAGTTTAACTTATTACCAGGAATGGAGAACGTGTCTCTCCAAACATGAACTGAAAGATTATTTAATGATTCAGTCCATACTCCTGGGAATCATGTGACACAAGCGATTATGATACATTTAGTAACCTCACAGTCTTTGTATGCACTGCGCTCAAGAGGAAGGAGTAGAGGTACTTTTGTTTTATTCATCTGAAGCCTCCTCTCACCTCTGGCCTGTTCTTACCTGTTTTTTAAATTTGTATCTGCTCACCTGTCCCTGAATCTGCCTCTGATACTTCCTGTTACTGAGGTAGCTCGAGATATGACTTGTCCATTGAAACTACAGCGTGCAGACTCCAGAACTGCATGTTCCTGAGGGCAAAGGGCCGATCAGATCCACTGTATGCTTGAAAAGCTTGTGACAGTTTCTCGCGGTACAGCGGGGATGACTTTTTCCCCTGGCTGCCTCTGCCACGGGACTGAATCGGACAACCTGCATCAGTATTTCCAGTCTTGTTATATTTTCCTTAGACTTTACGTTCCTGGAGAAATGTGTCAGAAAAGACGATTTTCACACGAATAGTTCTTTCCACACGCTGACCTAATTTGAATTTGGTGACTTGGTGAGAGGAATTTCATTTGAAAGTGTGAAGAAATTAAATGTGCATCTAAGAATTCTCTCTTAGATAAAAGGTATAAAAGCGGTCACTGGTGCGATACCCTTTTAAATAGTACACCTTTGTACCTAAAAAGTGCATCTTAAGATTTATATTGGTACCAAATGTATACATATCTGTACCTAAATGGTTTTGTACAATATATTTTCTGTATTGAGTGTAGAAACATATGTGCTTTAGAAGTACTTTATGTGAAAATGGTAATGCAAACTGCCGGTTCAGGTAGGAAAATGCTTCATTTTATTTGTAGATGAAAGCATATTTTTATGAGTGGTTCAAAAGCCTGTGTTTACACATCAGCTGGATGGTTGGATCAAATCTTATTTAAAGTAATGGATGTGATCCAGACTTTTAAATGACAGCAGAAATAAGTAAATTTGTCTTCTTATTTTAATTTGAGATGGTAAGAAAATAGTTTTATTATAACATAGTAAAATAGGGCTACATAATAGACAGGGTTCCCACGGGTCCTTGAAAGTTTGTGAATCTGGGGGAAATAATTTAAGGCCCTTGGAAGTTGTTGAAAATATACATACGTAGATACAGGTCATTGAAAGTCCTTGAAGCACACTAAACTGTTGGCCTTAAATGCTTATATCTTCTGTATGCGAATGTTGATTCATATCAAAATGCGTTTTTGCATAGTTGTGTTTGACACATGAAAACGTCTCTGGTTACGTATGTAACTGTTGTTCCCTGAGAAGGGAACGAGACGCTGCGTCTCCCTTGCCATACTTCCTACGTCCTTGTAACGCCTTCTTTGGGAATATTTCAAATAGCAATATACTTCCTTAATCCTGCGTCACCCTGTCTTTGTCGTTAAGCCTCATCATTGGTTGAATTTGATATACACATTCAGACGCCTTTACCTCTGGAGGCGTCCCTAAAGTTTCACCGCAGTGATGCAGCACGAGTTCCCTTAAAAGGTAACTCGATGTAACCTTGCTCTCACTTGAAATGTGTCCCCACATTTAGTCCTTGAATTTGAGGGTATTGCATCTGGAAAGTCCTTAAAAGGTCCTTGAATTTGAAGTTAACTAAGGTGTGGGAACCTTGAATAAAGCTGGGCAAAAATCGACTGCGATTCTCATGTGTGTCTCATTAGTAAAGCGATTTTGGTGATTAGTAGTAAATTGCCATCACCTGCTTTCAGATGGAGCGGCATTTACTACACAGAGCCATATTTCACAGAGAAAATCGCATTCATAATCGTGGGAAATCGCAGATTTTGTTTGCGATTTTTCTCTGTGAAATATGGCTCTGTGTAGTAAATGCCGCTTCATCTGAAAGCAGGTGATGGTGATTTACTACTAATCACCGAACTGGCTTTAATGCATAACAATTAATCGCAACTAATCGTTTGCGAAAGAAAAATGTTTTGTTTACATCATATATGTGTGTGTACTGTGTATAATAATTATGTGTTTATACAAATACACACACATGCATGTATATATTTAAAGGGACACCATGAAACTTTTTGGCCACTAGGGGGTGCTAGACATGTATTTTTCACGCCTAGCGCCCCTAGAGGCCACAAGTGCCGCAGCACTGTCGCAAAGGAAAGGAACTGGCCAACCTTAAAACTAAACATTTAAAACGTTAAACGATCAACATTTTGAGACAACAGGGAGAAACGCAGTCATGTTACAACTTTCTGATGAGGAACTCGTCGTGGCAGAAGCCATTTCTCAATCTGAAGGTTGCAGCCTCAGAATGTCGTATTTCTAAGCTGCATACGTCATCAAGACGTCTTATTTCACAATATTAACAATTATAAAGTTGACTATTGTACTTAGTTAATCGTAAATTGTTGCAGTATGCTTATGACTTGCGAATGTAATGCTCAGTTTACCTTAATAAACGAGGCTTGATGACGTATGCAGCCTGCATATTTGACCTCCGGAGGCTGCAGCCTTCCAATTGACAAACGACCTTGCCTTTTTCCAAACAAATATTGTTGCATCGTCTCTCTCTCCCTCGCCACCAGGATTTTCCGCAATGGCGCTCGTTTTTTCTCTCTTTTGTGTGAAAATTGTCGCTCCAAATCCAAGTAAACCGATGTGATCCAAGCAGACTTAAAGTCTGCCGCTTTGTAATACTTCACGCGAGTGACAGCGGAACGCAGCAAATGAGGAAGAGAGAAGAGAGAAACGCTCGGATCTGATTGGTGAATGAGTAGGGTTTGGTTTTACACTGTGAGCAAGTTTGACTGCTGTAGCATCCTGGATTGTAATGTAAATAAATACCATAGACACAGTAAAAGAAAGGTAAATACGTGAACACAGCATCTGAATACAGCGAACGATAAGCAAGATAATCGCCGTCATTTATAAAGAAGATCGCATTTATGTATGAATCAAGATCGTGAGTTTTTATAAAAAATTGCCTTAAAGGGGAATCGAACCCGGGTCGCCCGTGTTATAGGTCCGTGACACTAAAACTGTGCTACGGAGTCACTTGCTGTAAGCTGCTCTCTACACTCCTTAAGTAATCTCCATCAGAATTCACGTTAAAAACAAATTGTGTGGAGGAAGTGACGTATGCCGTAAAGCAGTCGAATTTTGTAGTTTTTTTTGGTGCTCTGGTTACTACCAGAAACCCTAAGTTTTAAAATACGAGTAAAAGTGATACAGACCCCGTCAGGCTATGGTAGACATGTCATTCAACCTATTTAAAGTCGATGTACTACCACAAGGGTCTTGAAAATTTATTATGAAGGTTGAAAAATTACATGGTGTCACTTTAAGAAATATTTACATGTGTATTTATTTTATATTATATATAAATTTGAATACTTAATATTTACAAACATTTTTTCCTTAAAATTATACATGCATGTGTGCATATTAATATATACATGATTATTATACACAGTACACACCCCTATATGATGTACACCAACATTTTTATTCTGCAAACGATTAGTTGTTATGCAGCCCTATGGTAAAGTATTAGAAATAAAATTTTAAATATCTATCAATGTACTTGAGGTCCCAAATGTTGTGGCACTTGCCATTTGATTTGAGTTCTGATAAGTATCTCAGGGTAGGGGGACTTTATTCAAACAGGTTTGTTCAGGAATATAGTAAATAGAAGTCTCTGTTACAGGCTTAATTTCAGAGGTAATGTGAAACACCTGAAAAAAATCTTATTTGAGCAAAAAAGAAGAACTGAGCACATTTGTTTTGTGGTTTGACGGTGTTTGTTGGTTTTCACCTAACAGGCTTATATCTTTTTCCCAGCCCATAAAAATTACATTTGATATCTGCAACGAAATAAATGCACAAATAAGAGTTGTTTTTAAATGCCCATGGTCAAGCTGGTAACCCAGCCCCAAACCCTCACTATTGGTTGACAGGTCAGAAGTTGACAGGTGAGGCCAATCAAATGAACAGAGCAATGTTTTGAAAGTGCCTCAGTGTTTATACTCTTGTGGAAGTCAGACTGCAAATGGCTTATACATTTTTCCTTTGAGTATTTTAATAACAAAGAACTTTTGTTTAATATAAAGCATGAATAAGTGACACACAGGCC
This sequence comes from Misgurnus anguillicaudatus, assembly GCF_027580225.2. NCBI lineage: Eukaryota > Metazoa > Chordata > Actinopteri > Cypriniformes > Cobitidae > Misgurnus > Misgurnus anguillicaudatus. Next base: position 36,914,048 of record NC_073338.2, on the reverse strand, counting down.
TGGAAAGATGACTGATTCATACCTCACTATTCAGGAAATCGCACATCTTTGGAGCTTACCATATAATCGTTTATTTCTAATATAACCACTATACATTCCTGAAGTATACTTCGTACTAAGATGATATATGCCTCCCAGCAGCTTTGTGTCGATGCCACAAAATTAGCACCATAATGTTCCAAAGCTGTTTTGTCTGCTAAGTGTGCTGAACATGGCCCTTACCTAACACGAGCGCTCACGTTGAGGCTGAATAGTAATGATCTGTGGGGACGGGCTACCAGGCCTCTAAACACAAGAGTGTTGTTTTTGCCCTTCAGAAGTCGTCGTTGATCAATGAATGGAGGCCTTTGCTCACTCTTCCCTCCAGCACCCCATGGCCACCCCACCCACCGCTTAATAAAATTCCATGCTAATCAAATAACCTCTTGTCTCGGGCCCACAGGGCGGGGTCAAAGCATGTATATGTTTGTTCCAGTGCCATGCTTAACGGCCCATTTATATTTTGCTGTTTGAGGTACAGATTTACAGTTCAGAACATGAGTGTGAATCACGTAGTTTGGTTCATGAGCACTTGACCCAGATTTTTTTCAGATGTTTTAGCAACTGTTGAGTTTGTTTTACAGTGTGTTACACTAATTAAAACACACCATTAGATGAACCAAACTCCATTTTTGCTTGGACCCGTGATGTTTTGTGAATCCCTAGTTTTGTCATGCTATATAATTTATGTCTAAAAAATTTAAGGACTGTATATTAGTTTGTGGTAAGCATCACCGTTTATCTTTCTCTGATACTTCGGGTTAAGGATTTGAACAAACTTTGCTGTGGAACTCTTTGTACCATTCGCTATTACTTTCTTTTACTAGATTTACATTGAACGTGGGACTCGACTTTACAACATTGGCTCAGTAACCATGTAAAGAAGGCTTTTGGTTTGAGATCAACTTGGATAGCTATGTGTAGCTCAACAAGTGTCTCTCATCACGTTCTAATCCAGATCTGTTGTGATGTGTATACCTGGACTGTGTTAGTGTCCCCATATGTCACCTGTTGAAAAAAGTATGTCTGAGCCTAAAAGCATTATTACTGAACAAATGTAAATAAATAATTAGTTTTTGATATTTAGTTGTATTTGTGAATATTTAAACACTGTACTGAAGCATTAGTACACTATCAGAAAAAAGTAAACATGGACCCTATCTGTCACTGGGGTGATACCATTTCAAAAAGTGCACCTTTGCACAGTTCATCAATTGGTACCAAATAGTGTTAATTTAAAAACAAACAGTGCTAAATGGCACTAAAAGTGAATCACTGACTCGTAATCATAGGAAAACCATTTTAAGTGCCATATAGCACCTATGTAGCACCTGTGTGGAACCATATAGACCTGACCTTTCGCGAGTAGACGTCACAGTAACGTGCACGTGCAATGTGGTGGCAGAAAAACAGGGGAAGTTAATTATACACGAGTGAAACGGGCAATTTATCTAAAAAACAAACGCAACCTGATGAAAACGCTTTAGAAACATTACATAGGAAATATAGGAAAACCAGAGTTTGACAGAACACGGATTTATAAAAATCACAGTTTAACGGTAAAACACTTCACACCGCTATTGCAGAGCTGTCACTTTCTGCCACCAGTTTGGCTCTGCCACAAAAACAAAATGGGCCTCATTTATAAAATGCTGTGTAAAAACTATCCTACATTTGATCTTACGATCATTTATCAAAAATACGTACATGTGATTCATAAACCGAACGTTCGTACAAACGCGCGTACCCCTTTCAAATCTATAAATCGTAAGTGAACTTCAACTTATGCGCAGCCGAGCAGTTTCAAATCTTAATTAATGTCATAGACATATAAAAGAGCAGCAATGTTTAAATCTTTTATGAGCAGCAAGAATGGCTTTTATTTCCAAAAACCTGGAGCAATTGGATAAGCAAAAGTGCGTATGTCTGCTCAGACCCTGACATGGCGCTAAGCACTTTTCCACGTCAAAAACAGTTTTTATAAATATGGACTTTGCCGTGGATTTTTGCGTACGCACACTTTACGATCAAATCTGTGCGTACGCACGCTTTATAAATGAGGCCCAATCTCTGTTTGCAAACACGCAAAAGGTCTATTGTGCCCTGAAGAACCGTAAGTGGTGCTACAGTGGTGATATACCACCCCATATGGTTCTTCATAGGTGCTATAAAGCACTAAAAATGGTTCCCCTATGATTATGAGCTTTTAGTGCTATTTAGTACCATATATACACTCTAAAAAAACAAACGGTGCTATATAGCACCAAAACTGTTGATTTGAATCGTAACCATAGAAGAACCGTTTTTAGTGCCATATAGAACCGGTGAAGCACCGGTGAAGAACCGGTGAAGCACCTGTGTAGAACCATATAGGTGCCATATAGCACCACTATAGCACCACATTTGGTTCTACATAGCACTATATGGTTCTACACAGGTGCTTCACCGTTGCTTCACCAGTGCTATATGGCACTAAAAACGGTTCTTCTATGATTACGAGCAAAGAACCACTTTTGGTGCTATATAGCACCGTTTGTTTTTAGAGTGTATATTAGTGTCTTAAAGGTAGGACTGTAACAATTCCTCGAGTAATTAGAATAAAAAACAAAATCATTGAGGTAAATTATTAGGCTTCGAGGATTCGTTTTGTTTCCCCACAGGACATTATTACTGATGCACCCTTTATCACACACGCAATGCACTGCAGGCGCGTGAGACAAGAGCCATTTTGTTCTCATGTGTGAGAGAGAAGTTATGTTAATCAATGGATCAGCACTATTTCACTTTGTTTTGCTTTTGAATCTTGTTTCCTCACTGCATTGAGTTCATATAATTAAAACATTATCATATTTCCGCAGCGAAATTAAGGCATAAGTCGTTGAAATATGGATTAAAGTCTGCAATGTGTCATCTGCTCGTGCTGCGTGTCTCCTCAGTGTATACGTTTTGTGGTTTATTATACTACACATGTGACACTTGTTGATTTATCATATGGAATGGAAAAGCAGAATGGAAAAACACTATTATTTACTAAATTAAACTATTAAAATCTAGTGTTAAGTAATTGCATACTACTAAATTAAAGAGTTTAAATATTTACATAAATGTAAGTATATTTTAAATAAATAATTAGATTTGAATATGAATTTTATATAATAATAATTTAAATAAGTACTGTATAATATAAATATACTTTATAATATAACACAACACAATACTATAGGAATTTTGTTTAAAAAGTTGTACTATTTTGAACAAAAAAGGTAAACTGATAAAAAAATAAACTGATTTCATAAGGCCATAATATTTTCAACCATATATTACATTGATGTCCTTTGTCAGTTACATGACTCGTCTATTGTAGTACCAGTTCAGTGATTTCTATTAGAGGTCGACCGATTTATCGGCCGGCCGATTAATTGGCCGATTTTTGGCATATTTAAAAAAAATCGGCTTTGGCCGATTACTCAAAACAAAACTGACTCGATGGCCAAAGGTCGGAAGACCAAATCATATCCACCGAGGAAATTTTTTACGTGTTGTTACAGTAACACTTTGTTTACAGTTTTGCGCTGCTCAGCCTGGATTAGAACATAACGCCTCTGATTCGCGAACTAACTCCTTTGAACAGATTCATTTGAGTGAACGGTTGAAACAACAGATCTGTTCCAACACTAAACTCACAAGACGTCACTGTCAGCACAATCAGTCACTTATAGCGCCTCAGAAATGAGAATGTAAATGTGTTTAGAAAGATTTGCCCTAAATAACAGTCTCAACTAAAAACCATAGACATTTACTGTTAACTTAATGATGAATAAATAATTTATCAGGTCTACCAAATAAGGATTTTATCCTACAAAGCAATAAAAGCCATGGTAAAAAACGGATCAAAGATGATGACAGCAGAGTGTCGGGTAATATCTGTGTCTGATAAATGCATGGTGCAGAGGAGGTTGTAAAACTCTTCAGAAAGACCAGTCATAATTTTTTTAAAATACTTTGACTTAAATAGTGACATTTTTACATTTAAAATATCTGCTAATGATGAGAACATTTTGATTATTATGTACATATAGAAAATCAGCCAAACATATCGGCCATCGGCTGCCCTGATTTCTAAATATCGGCATCGGCCAGAGAAAAAGCCATATCGGTCGACCTCTAATTTCTATAGTAAAATGTCTATTAACTGAAAAGATTGGGGTTGTGCTTAACAGTTTAGCAGTCTGTATGCATGACATTTTAGCAATAAAATGTTAATTGTTTAAAAGAATGAAACAAATTGGTTCATTTTAAGTTTTTCCCTCTTGTATATTGAGGATAGTTCTTTATTAAAGGTGCTCTAAGCGAATTCACGCGTTTTAGACCATAAAACATTTTTTGTTACATACAGCAAACATCTCCTCACTATCTGCTTGCTGCCTGTCCGCTGATCAAACTGTAAAAAAACCTGATCTCTGCAGACAGCCCAGGCTCTACAAACTGCAATAAAAACACAGTGGTCAAACCTAGCACCACGAAACAAAACAAAGTGTTCCAGCCAATAAACGACAAGAAGGATTTGGGGGTGGGGGTTGGGTGCGTTCATGAAAGCACGGAAGGGAGGGGGAGGAGTTAGCTACGCTCCATTTGTTTGAAAACAGTTCAAACGTCAACAAAAAGTGACGTCTCACAGATTCGCTTAGAGCGCCTTTAAAGAAATAGTATTTTTATCCGATTATTCGATGGAAAATCAGTAGAATACTCAATTACTAAAATAATTGATAGCTGCAGCCCTTCTTAAAGGTAGATATTAGTACCTCTGAGATATAAAGGTAACAAATGTATACATATCTGTTTGTCAGAAATGGTCCCTAGCTGTTACTGGTGCGATACCCTTTTAAAAAGTTCACCTTTTCACCTCAAAACAAAGTTCATATTCGTACAATAGAGGTACATATTGGTACCAAAGAGTTCGTATTCATACCTCAAAGGTACATATTAGTACCTCAGAGGTGCATATTGTTAACACATAGATACATATCTGTGTGTATTCAATATAAAGTGATAGATATTTTTATTAAAAAAAAAACTTGATGCCATTAAGATAACAAATATAGTACTTTTATTTTTCGATCATCTAATCTTTTAAGTAATGAAATCATTGTTTCAGATTGAAATCAGTAATGTTGGCCCATGGTGTAGCTTCCTTTTACGTCTTTGGTTGGCAGATTAGTTTTCTCACCCTGAGGTTGTGTGTAAACGGAATAAAGACTTCCGGGCTTTCTTATGCTTCATGTCACGTAATTAGAAGAGAAACGCCCTTTTGTGGTTTTGTTGGTTCTTGCTCATATAGCATCTCAGCTGTGATGATCTCAGTAGTACTTGTAAGGGGAACCACTGCTAACATTTAGCTGTGATTTTGTGAATGGATAGATAGATTAAGCATGGTGGTCTTAATCATTACATGTTCTGCCTAATGACTTTCATCTTTTTTGTGAATAAGTTTAATGCTGCACAGGCAGTGAAAATAAGAGCTAATCCCAGCCTATCAAAGCCTATATGATAGCAATCTAGTCCCGATTAGATAACATCCTGTCCTCCTGCATTATTTCACACTGAATAATGTCATTTCATGTTGATCAAAGTAAAGGCTTCTTGCTTTCTAGCTTGGGGATGTAGGATCTCATCTGACATACTATCACAACAATGTTCAGCTTACTTCAACCTTAAACTCCTCTCAGTCTGACTGAATCTCTTTCATTGTGATTCTATGCCTGACTAAAGTTAGATGGTCTTAACATATAACCGCGTTCAGCCTATTTTTATACACCGTTCCTTTCCATCCCAGTGCTTGTGTTCTTATCAAGAGGTTTTGTGAATCGGAGTGCAAACTGTTCCTGACGATTTCTGGAGTTCAGCAGCAAGATTCAAAAGTATTACAGGTGCAACAACGTGACAGGAAAATCAACACGATCAGCCCGAGTGTCATTGTTTGTTTAATAGCATGCCTTGAGCAAAATATGCTGAGAAATATGTTGTTGAAACTTTATCATGTTTGTAATTTCGGTATAGACTATACAGTATAGTAGAGTAGTGCTGTCTATCCCTACATAGAAAACAGCTGCCCACGGGTGTTGTGAAGGTGGCAGCTGAGTGAGCCAACTTGCCTTAAACGTACTTTGGGTGTGGCTTTGTTGTACTTTGTTGTAGTGGGCCTATTATATTATTGTTTTGCTGATCGTGGCTCACCCCTGTCAAACAATGACATGACGTGACTTATTTAGTAGCCTGACGTTTTGTACTCGCATTTACATCTTTTGTAAACTTTGATGAAGATGCGTTAAGAAGCATGTCTGACATATCTGTTAGTGGAAAATGCAATGAGCAATCCATCCAAAGCAGAAGTTGTCACTATGCTTCTGTGATGGACTATTTTGTCAAATTTTTTGACTTATTTTGTTAACCATTGCTATGCACATTGTTGTTCTTAATAAGATTTTCTATACGCTGTCCAGTTTATAATAGGTTATATTTTAAAGTTGCGGTTTCCTGGACAGGACTAGACTAGTCCTAGACTAAAAAAATTAAGAGCTGTCCAAACTGAAAACAACTTGCGCTGACATATCTTAAAATACATCAGTAACCTTTGTTTTGCCCCAAAATGCACACAAGTAATGATTTTAGTGAGGCATGTTTGTTAAAACAGTTATATTTCCTCATCAAACTAAGACCTTGTCCTGGTTTAAGATAATCCTTGTCCTGGAAACTGCCCCATAATGTTTAAGGTATAGATCTAGAACTGTAAAGGTGCCATAGAATAAAAAAAATTATTTACCTAGGCATAGATGAATAATAAGAGCTCTGTACATGGTAATGACATATCAAGAGCCTCAAAGTAACGCAGCTGCTTCCTCATTTTTATGTAAACCTTGTGCATGCAAAAGACAGGCCAATCTCAACATAATACCAACTGTGTACGCTAGAGCTGCACGATTAATCCTTAAAAGATCGTGATCTCGATTCAACCCCCCAAGCGATCTTAATTCAGCATTTCGACGATTCGGGTAATTATATTTTTAAGGAGGAAAGACTCGACAACACACAATCACAGCGGCCGCAATGACGTCTTGACATCTCATTTATTATTGCGCAAGCCAGATGTGCTCGTGCTCGTGTTCGCTCCACTGGTACAGCGGATGCTTTCGCCGAGAAGTTAGATAGAAAGAAACAAAAACTAAAAAGAATGAGTGAGGCAAAGCAATCCGCAGGTACGTCCGACAAGAACCTTGACGTTGTTTTAGTACCAAAAAGAGCATCTTATCCCTTCCGAAAGGGTTTTTAGCACAGGGGGAAACATTAGCTGCATCCGTCCAAATAACCACACTTGCTGTCTTTGCACTTGACTTGACTGCTTAAATTACGTTTTCTTGTATTTGGCCCAAGTGTAGTGGGCGTGAAGATTAAGCGTGCATGTAGATTTATTCACCCGATGGACGCGAGAGCATCAAAAAAACGCTCAAATGCATTCTCTGGAAATCTCTCAAGCGGAGGTTTCCACTAGGGATGCACCGAATATTCGGCCACCGAAAATTTTCGGCCGAAAATGGTCCAAAAGTGGATTTTCGGTTTTCGGCCGAAAGACTTTTATCACCGAAAAAATACGGCCGAAATAATGTGATGACGCAAACAGAAACCGCGACCTGCACGTGCTTGTCTGAAGTAACATATCTGCGGTGTGGACTAGATTTCTCTCAAACCCGAGTCCGACGAATTTCTGACCAGGACCTCCGCAACCTGTGAGTTCCACTCCCGCCCACGACCGTAATGTTTGTGTCCGAACCCGCGGAGTTTCTCTGGGCATTTGTGTACTGTTTTCACAAGCTCCGACTAAACATTCGTTCAGATTAACATCCAGAATAACAGACATTTAACATGATTACTTATAAAATTAGGGATGTGCACGAATGGTCAAATATTCGATCTGCAATAATAATTAGAATGGGGGAAAATGATATTCAAATGTTTTTAATCCGCCACCGCAGCATTACGGCTACTGCTTATTTAATCCTTTTTCACTTCACCTGTACGGTCTTCTACAGACTTTAATATAAAATATACATGAAAATTAATATGTATGTATTTCTGGTTGTTTTGGTAATTCAGATTGCAGACTCATTTAAGTGTTTAGAGTTTTAATGCCGAGTGTTAGACGTGCTTCTCCGCCGCCGCATCAGCGTGCATCATGAGAGATTTGTTAGCTTCCTCGACACGAGACACACATGTAAAGCGAAACGGAGAACATTTATTTTATCTGTGGATATGGTTATAACGAACCCGATAACTGCAAATGCCGTAACAGCAAACAATAGCTCCGTTTTGTGAAGTGTTGTTAAATTAAGCTCGTAACTTTGCACCCTCAGCAATAATGTATCAAGCCAGCTTGCGTTATTTGTAACATAATATTAAATTCAGATATATTTGTTAGATCCGTTTGTTGTTCTCACTGGATAACAACAGAGCAGAGTTTTTTCTGCAGCTGGCATTAATGAGAAAAACGGGTTTCACCGGAGAAAGTAGGCTAAATATGATTTTCTTTCTAAACAAAAACATGTCAGACTAAATAAATAAGATATTCATTTTTGACTGAGCCTTTGATCCATTCGGGGTTTTAACGTGCATTAAAATGCCATCATTTTTTTTATCAGCATTTTGTAACATTAACGTTAAAACAAAACCACAACTAGCACATCTCAGTTTTTAAATGTATACTGCATGGCAAACAAGCACCAAAGGATTAATTAAACAAACAGTTTAACTTTTAACAACCTGATGTGTCACTAGTAGCCTACTCACCAGTTTTTCCAGATGTGAGGCAGATAGCCTAATATAACTGAAGTTGGGTTTATTTATGCCACATGCTGTTTGGCTTAATTTTCTTCTCAAATTGTGTGTGTTGACTCCATTTCTATTACACACAAAAATACCATAAGTGCAATGGTAGTAGTAATAATTGGCATAATTTCTTTCGGTGTTTCGGCTTTCGGTTTTCGGCCTTGGTTTCCTCTTTTTCGGTTTCGGCCAAGAATTTTCATTTCGGTGCATCCCTAGTTTCCACCTTGCGATTGGTTGGCGCCGAATGTTTCCGCCTTGCGAATGGTTGGCACCGAACCGCGTCATAGCTCATTGCCATAAAGTAATGTTAATCCATCTCTACATAAAATGTATATTTTAATTTTTTTCTTTAAATAAAATGAATTCATAATAACTCTACAATTAACATTAACTGAATTTAAAGATTATGTACACTTATCTGAAACTTTCAGAAGCATAATTCTTTGCACCTGTAAAAACTTATGTTCAGGGGTTGTACATCTTTAACATTATCAAAGTTCTTGAGAATCGTGATCTTAATTTTAGGCAAAAGAATCGGGATTCTCATTTTATACAGAATCGTGCAGCTCTAGTGTACGCCCCAACATTAAATTATACATTTCATTGTGTTTGCTTTTTAATACCTGTTATGAACAACTCAGACTTATAATAATTTTAGATTGATAAGGACTTCCTACTGACCAAAACGGCATAGTCACGCACGAGCTGCAATCAAAGGGGCGGGGCGTACTCGTCATGATGAAAATGAAAATATTTGTATTTAAAACACTCAAATAAACATTTTGAAGAAACTACAGAAAATGAAGACATACTAGATTATTAATGAATTAAATGTTTTTAACAGATTCCTCTAACGTGAATAGCTGCGTGATGAAGTGAAACTAAAGGGTTAATAAACACAAACTGAAGCAGATGTTGTAGAACGTCTGGCGAACGATGATAGATAGTGCGAAGATTGTAAAAACAGATTATTTCCCACTATTAACTTGTAGCCAATCAGCATTAAGGGGCATGTCTACTAACCGACATCGTTGCCTGGGTTGCGTATGTGTGGGGCGGGTCTATCAAAAGAAAGTCCAGATTCTTTTGGGGTAGGGGCGTGTTTGTTCAGGTGATTTTAAATATTATCATTGACTTTCAGAGATCGTGTACCCCGCCTTTAATTACTAACTTTCACACGGTTTGCATTTAAACTTATGATAATGTAACGCGCAAACTACTGATTTATTGTTATAGTTGTATTAAAGTAATTATATTTCCTATCTGTGCAAACGATTATCAGCGGGGTTTGTAGATTGATGAGCCATTAAAGGCGTTCTAAGCGAATCGGTGTGTTGTTTTTTGAAATGTGTTTTCAAACAAACTGAGCGTAGTTAACTCCTCCCCCTCCCTTCCGTGCTTTCATGAACGCGCCCAAACCCAACCCCCAAATCCCTCTTGGCGTTTATTGGCTGGAACACTTTGTTTTGTTTTGTGGTGCAGGTTTGGCCACTGTGTTTATTTTGAAGTTTGTAGAGCCTGGGCTGTCTACAGAGATCCATTTTACAGTTTGATCAGCGGACAGGCAGCAAGCAGATAGTGAGGAGATGTTTTCTGTATGTAACAAAAAATGTTTTATGGTCTAAAACGCGTGAATTCGCATAGAGAGCCTTTAAAAGTATTTTCGTTACCAAGGTGTCACACAAGAAACATCTCATGATGGGTAAAAGCAAAGAGCACTCCCAAAACCTTCGCAACCTTGTTGTTGCAAAACATATTGATGGAATTGGATACAGATGTATTTCAAAATTCCAAATCTTCCTGTAAGCACCATTGGGGTGGAAGCAATATCACTCTATCATCAACTGCCATGCACAGGAGCTCCTTGCTAGATTTCTGACCAGGAAGTTAGAAGAATATCCCAATATCATGGACTCTATTCACACTCATTATTGAAGAAAAGTAATGTCAAAGCTCGTTTAAAGTTTGCTACAACTCATTTGGACAAGCCTATGAAATACTGGGAGGATGTAGTCCGTTCAGATAGGAGCAAAATTCAACTTTTTGGCTGTCATGCTACACCCCATGTTTGGAGACGAAATGGCACTGCACATCACCCTATAAACACTATACCAACAGTGAAGTTTGGAGGTGGAAGCATCACGGCATTATTTTTCTTGCATGGTCCTGGCAGACTTAATAACGATGAATGAAGCCCTTTAACAAGAAATTCTTGAAGAATCTGCTTCCATCCACCAGGATGATGAAGATGAGATAATGTGGACCTTCCAGCAGGACAATGATCCAAAGCATACAGCAAAGGAAACTCTCAATTGGTTTCAGAGAAAGAAAATCAAGGTGTTAGAATGGCCCAGATAATTACCTGACTTGAATCCAATTGATCATTTGTATACATTTTATAGCTCATCAATTTACTAACCCAGCTGATAATAATTTGCACAGATAGGTAATATAATTACTTTCTAAATACTTATGAATTTCAGATGGTTTCTTGCCTTGGTGACTAGCTTTTTCTTTTCTGCTGTTGAGCTCTCAAAGTGCTGGATCCGCATTATATGGATCACAGTGCACTGGATTCTGCAAAATATGTTCTTAATTGTTCTATTAATGAAAAATAAACTTGAAGTTAGTTAACGTGTTCTTTTACAGATTACAGTTTTTCTGTAATCTTGTAAGTCTTTTATTTAAATAGCCTACCCTTTGCCATGTCAGTAATTGGGTCAGTGACGCAAACGGTTTGGCAAGATGAGAAATTCAAAAATCTTTTTAAAAAACTTGTTTTGAAAGCATGGATTAGGTTTATTTCAATGCACATAATGTATTTATGTTAATTTATGCAATAAATATGCAATAAAAAATTACATTTGCACCATTTTTATGAAAGTTGAGACTGAATGGACCTCATGGTGGAACCACAGATTGCGACAAAGAATGAGAAATATTAAATATTTAATGCACCTTGATGGCATGCAAGCGTAATCATCAAAACAAACAAAACCTAATTTTAAACTATAATTTTATTAGTTATTTCTAAATAAAAAAAATTATGCGTTTTTGTAATATTTGTCCTGATGCTGAAAACAGCTGTTTTCTAAATAATCTTGGAGAAATTGTGTAAAAATGTATGTAACAAAATCATATTACACTAAACTAGATGATTATATTTTATTCCACATTTTTTTATGAATATATTTATATTTTCATTAAAAAAAATACTAGTTACAACAATTGACACAGACCGGTTACACCACATTGACAGTTTTTGCAATTATCCCCCAAATATTCTTTACAAATGAAATAAAACTAGAAATTCTAGACTTGGTCCTCAAAAAAGAGAATGTATAAAATGCAAGTAATCTGCAAATTAATTTTGAAATGTTAACCCTTTTACATTTAAAGGTGCAATTTGTAAGATATTTGCAGTAAAATCTCCAAAAACCACTAGGCCAGTGTTATATATTTTGTCCAGCTGATTACTATCAATATCTGTAATGTTTTCTACTACTTGTAAATCATGAGAAAATTTCCATTCAAAACATTGACACGGGGCAGTGCAGTCTCCTGTCAATGACGTTAATATCCATGTGACCCTTTGTCACCGCCTTTACTGACGTAACCCACATGAGAACAGTGGTCGAGCTCGAAAAAATAAAATGGCGGCCAAGGAAGCGGCTGGAGCACAAATTTAGTGAAAATAAACGTATATTTTCACTTTTTAAGCATTTTAATTTAATTTCTAGCGAGAAATTAGTATTGTAGTTTTCAAATATGTGATTAGTTATCACAAAGGCGCTCTCTGTTTTTATTTCAAACACGCTGCCTTTGAAGTGCGTCGGAAAGCCTTTCTCTGAGCGGCCTTCAGGCCTCCGAGTCCAAAGTCATGTCCTCATGAGGCAGCGAGGCCACAAGTCCTCACAGTCCTCAATGCCTTGAGTTTTCGGACGCAGCCAGTGTTGTGGACAAATGCGGAACTATGCGCTTGCTTATGGACTTATGGATATCTCTGTACCGTCTGCCGCTGGTTGTGTCAGCTCCTGTAAGCGTACGGGCCAACCAAACGACCCAAGAAGAGTTTGGAACAAAACGAGGGAGGATCAATTTGGTGTTGCATTATATGGATAGAGAGAGCTTCACGACAACATTTAACTAGACCGAGATTCTGATCCTGCTTGTGTTTTACGCGATGGGTGAGTTGTTTTGATTCGTAACCCTTCAAAAAACGTATGCTATTATATTGATGACAACATTACTGTAATCAGCGCGTCTTCCCGCGGACGATATGCACATCAAAGGTATTGTGAGATTCTGATCCTGCTTGTGTTTTACGCGACGGGGTGAGTTGTTTTGATTCGTAACCCTTCAAAAAACATATTCTATTATATTGATCACAACATTAGTGTGTAGACTGTAATCAGCGCGTCTTCCCGCGGACGATATGCACATCAAAAGGTATTGTACAGCAATATAAACGGTCATTTTAAGACACTTCACAATAAGATTTGTACTGTCAATACATTATGTGAAAAATCATTGTAGATTGTAAGTTGAAAACTTAATTCTGAGCTGTGTTTACCATCGAATTTGGACTAATACTGTAATATCAATATGACTAACAATTTCGTTTTGAACATCACATATAAACTTACATAATGAAAAAAACGATGTCATCAAACGCAACATTTATAAGACTTGATTACCTTATCCATCAACGTGATTTCTCGTTCTCGTCTGATTAATGGCTAAAGTTAAAGACTACAAATCCCATAATTCCACGCTGCTTCAGAGCGTCAGTAAACAACATCATTGTTTTTGTTTGATCTGGCGCCATCTTTCGGCACATAAATACAAATTGTATCTTTAATTAAACCATATGGACACCAAATAATTAACGTCATGTCATTGACCCAATTACCAGGCTGCTAGTTTCTGATTTGGGAGTGTTTGTTTTAGAAAATTTTTTAGGCTAACGTAACCTTATTGAAAGTATTGCTCTTAACAGACCTGTGTGTTTTTTATCACTAGTGTGAGGTGCAGCTACTGAAGCTTCGAAGCTTAAAAATGGTATTCGGACCAGCCCTATTGAATTGTTTAAGATAACAGTTTTAATATAACAGTGCAGTCTGTAAGGTTGCTTACCAGACCTTAGATGCTATGGTTTCTCATAGTTGCATAACACTGATCAGATCACTGAACACTGTGTATTTTTTCTCAATATTTCATTGAAATGTTTTGTCAGCACAGGAAGCTCATCGATAGAGATTGGACTTCTGTTTCTCACAGACAGGCCTGTTTGAGAGTTGAAACTCGCATGATTTGCTCAGCAAAGACATATTCACAGGGAAAGAAGTGCTTCATTGTGCCTGGGAGGAGGTATGGGGTGCGTTTGCATCAGGCTTCGACGGCAGCGCCTAAATTTGGTTGCTCTTGAGTGTGAGGTGGTGATAGGAAATGAGAGGCGCTACCCTTAGGGTGCTGGCACTCTGCTGAAAAGACATGATGTGGTTCTGCCTGTGGAAACTTTAATGTTTAGATGGCTGGAAAGTGCTTCCACAGATTTTTCCCTCAAGGTTTAAAAAAATATAATTACCGTGTCAGAAGCTGAAATAAGTGTTTCTGTTCATATCTGAATAGCACAATCCGTGAGCCAATGAGTATGGGAAATGTAAGTTTGCACATCTGCCCTGTGTCAGCAAAAACTTCAGGGTTTCTCATCTAATACATGCATGTTTTATTTTTATAAACTGCTCGCAACACCTGGATAACTTGTGGTAGAGTTAATAGACACGCCAGTAGACTCTCTGGCTCAAAGGTTCATTTAGATCAGTTTAAACCAGGTGACTTAATGCATTTATTCATTACACGTAGAGTGTTACTCTGTATAAGGCTTGTGGGGGATGTTAGTTCATTTACAGATTAAGCTGAACATGTGCAAAGCTAAATTTGGCTTTAGGCTTTGCAATATTGATGTAGCCTAATGAATCTTCCACTGTCTATTATCATAAACTGCTTTCACACATACAGTGTCAGGTAGGGCTGGGCGATAAAACGATTTTGATATGTGCCGTCAAAGCACCTATATCGATAACGATGGGGGGAAACGGTTGATATGATGCCTGTTAATGCATTGCGAAAACTACATTGGACGCACGCGTCAGCGCAGCTTTCAAAGTATACTCACTGCGGCTATGCTCGGATGGCCGTGTTCGACACATACACAATACAAATGATTTCATATTCAAGTTATTACTCTACCAAGCCGTACTGATTTGGCCACATTTACAGTACATTAAAAAATGTATGTGAAGAAAAGTAGCCGATCCACCATTGCAAACAAAGTTTAGAACAAACAACAAGAAACAAAATACAGGAATTGAACATTATGGTGACGAAAATGCTCCAGAGAGGGCATTAATAGAATTTATTTAACACCAATTTAATCTTTATGTAAGATATATATACATTTTTAGCTAAATGAAAATTGTTAATTGTTTGCCTTAATAAAGTGTGTAAATAAAATATACAGTGGTTAAATTAAAACTTGTTTCTACTTGTCATTTTTTAAAAAGCTTAATAAATTGTATCAATAATTATCGCTATCGAATGATATAACACATTATATCAATGATAAACATTTTAGCCCTGGTGTCAGGGCTAGCAAAATCGCTAGACCGACGTCCCGGGGCTATTGTGCCTTCCAGTTGGGCTCCTAAAATATATCTCTGCCCTGCCTGTCGGGCTATTTTATAGGGAGGAAAAATATATTTTAATGCATTTTAGAGCCCGACTGATATGACCGATGGGAGGGGCTGATAAGTGCGCGTCAGATAAAATGAGCCATTTATCCACACACATTTTAACCATTTGCATGTGGACAAATATGAAGAAAGCAATGTAATATAAGGCCGATGTTTCAAATATATGTCGTTATAGTAACTGTCTTTGTAAAACAATGCAAAAACACGACAATTACACAGCCTAAATTTGCTTAGTTATAGGGATGTAGCATCAAAACAGATTCATGTCTTGTCCTCTTCACACAACGCTTTCTTGCTGGGCATCTAGTGACACTAGTTAATGAATAAATAAGTTACTAACAGCAACGCACATATCTGAGAAAGAGCCAGTCATGAGATTTGTCACTGTGTGTGAGGTCAATATGTTTTAAGTTTGTTGTCGCAAGTTACCGCTGGACTGCAGATGTGACACCTAACGTAACTGTTTGAGTGAGACTTTGCTGACTCAGAGTGTTACACACAACACTATGTCATGTCCTTTAGACGCTGGCTGAGTTTTTGACTTTGCACAACGCTGCATGAGCCGGTTGGCGTGTAGCACATGGCTGCTGCGGGAGAGATGTAAAAGCATATGAAGCAGTTCAGGGCTCAAAATGTACTTTTTTATTTGGTAGCACTGGTGCTCCCAACTTTAAAGAGTTAGGAGCACCAGCAAAAATTTAGGCGCATCCATCCAAAAATTAAAAACCACCACAACTACAATGTAAATGTTAATAGATTTATTTTATTAAAAATAAAACAACACCTCCGGGCTTTACACATCCTATGGCCAGCATTTAAAAGTTGGTCTTCTATTTTATTTTATGCTGCATAAATTCCTAAATTAATACCCAAATGCTGTTGAAATAGTATAGCAGCAATAATAATTTAACAATTACAGGTAACATGATTAAGATTACATAGAAAATCTAGCAAACACGTAAAACACTGATTAATTGTGACATTACAAAAGTGACCCTAATATAGAAGGCTAATATATATTGGTATTGATAACTGCATTACCAGGATGCTTTTACTACTAAATAGGCAATGTTTTAAAAAAAACAACAAAAACATACCATCAGCATTGTCGTATTCCACAGCAACATGGACCACAAGGATGTTTGTCGAATGTCCATTCACCAGCGCATGCGCACATACACTATCAAACACTCTTTGACAGACAGGTCGGTGTCTCCATCAATAATAAACACATTTGTCATGGCACGTCTTGTGTTTTTGGCACTTTCGCCATGTTTAAGCAAGGTACGTCTGGCGCTTAAAATGTTTTGATTCCGCCATTAACGCCGTTTTACAGGATTTACAATAAACACAGCAAGTTACATTTTCATAGCGGAGACACTCGAAATCTTTAAGCCACTCTCTCTGAAAGGTTTAACGTCAACTCGTATTTTCCGATGGTGGAGTTACATTTGAATCCGGATCGTCGTCAAAAAATACAGTAATAACCTTGGCTGTAATCGGCTCGCTCTCGTCATGCTCGCGACGCGTTCGTCTTTTCACATTTCCGCGCTTCACAGCAACAAGGAATGACTGACGCTCATATTAGCCAATCTGCGGTCTTCATTAAACGCAAGAACTTAATGGTGACATTTGATTGGTTATGTATCGTTGGAGAGAACACTGAACCTGGGACAGCGCCAGCACGCAGGATCACAATCAACTCGCGTCACAACAAAATGGGCAGTCGCACAAATGCTCCCAAATATATTTTAAGGTCGCACAGATTAAATTTCGGACGCATATGCGATCAAAATGGTCGCAATTTCGAGCCCTGCAGTTGCTCTTGGGTTGGTCTCACGGTGCTTTGGTGTCGTGCACCAATCGGTCTGTGGGTTGCTGGGCTCCATTGTATTTTTTTTAAACACAATGCTAATGCGCTAATGTGACCCAACTGGAGAATCTGTCGGCCAAACGGAAAGATTTATCGGCTGATGTCGATAATAAAAATATTAGCCGATAAATTGGCTTTGGCAATATCGGTTGACCACTACAAACAAATACTTACTTAATTTACAAGCATTTTATCTGTGTTCTTTTATATCAGATTCAGCAGCATATCTGCTGCATCAAGAAATCTATGACAGGCTCATATCGGCCGATAAAATTGGCAAAACGATAAATCAGTCGGGCCCTAATGCTTTTGCATTCTCTCACAGATTTGGGTGGGTAATTATTTTGTATGTAATTCAGGCATCGGGAACACTCTCAGAAATAAAGGTACAAAAGTTATCCCTGGGACAGGTCCCTTTTAAAAAGGTACACCTTTGTACCCAAAAAGTGCATACCGTAGTAGTACTTCAAATGTACATATTGGCAGTTCAAAGATACATGTTTGTACCTAAATGGTACATATTAGGACCTTTTTTAAAGGGTTCTGCCCCAGTGACAGCTTTGTACCTTTATTTTTGACAGTGTATTAAAATTTAGTTTTATAATAGGCACAACTTAACAAAACCAAAATTAATCAAAGTGATGTAACTGTTAACTGATGAGTTTGGCATTATGTATTGTCAGACCTGCATTGTTATGCTGACTTTGAGGCTGATGTCATCACTCATCACTTTTGCCTAATCTTTGAGCCTATATGTGGCTCACTGTGTACTTGATAATACTGTCTTTACCAGCACTCCCACGTAGACCTTCTTGGAAGGTCTTCATATTTGTTTCTGTTGTTGCTATGGCTTATTTAGACCTTTCATCCCCTAAAGGGAACTTAAGGTATGTGTGAAGTCTGTCAAAAATTGCTGAACAATTATTCAAAGTGACTAAAAAAGTTAGTCAGGATCTCCACTAGATGTAGTAAATAAAGTAAAATAGCATTAACTGTTTTGCATTGCAGTCTCTGTCTAAACTCAAAACTGGATGGACTTTCAGGTTCAGGTTATTTGCACAAGTAAGACATGTTTTTAGATCAGCATCCATTGCTGTTCCCAGAACAGCATTTTAATCAATCTATTAGTCCCCTCATTGACTTTGAGTTACTAGTGAAGTTAATAATGTGAGTGTTTAATAATAATGACATTCAAACACTAATAAAGAATGTTAATTCAGGAGCAAGTTCTCTCAGGGAGTCAAGTTCATTGACACAGTTGCTTTCATTTACGTGTAATTTCCTTCACATACCATGTGATCATTGTACACATGACTTCATTTAGCTAATTAAGAAAATGTTGACGTTAGCAGTGTTTACGCTATTTTGTGATTTTTAGCCATTCACAATAACACAGTTATTCGTACGTAATTATTGTTTCACACTGCAGCGGCTGAAGATTGTTTAGTCAAGTTCCAGATGGTATGTTTTTCCAGAGCCTCTCCCACTGATTATGCAGTAGCTGAGGGAAGTTTGAGATCTAAATGAAGGCCCTTGGCTCAAGGTTCTGCTCGGGAGACAGTGTTGTCTGCTTTTATGCCGGAGACAGTCTACGCTTTAAATCGACCCTGATTTCGGTCACATTATTTACGAAGTGCAAATAGTCTCTTACGGAATTGTAGCTTTACCACTGATGTTTTAGTTATTCCTTTGGATGCTTCCCTTTTTATTTTACTTTCACTTTTGTTGATAATTGCAATACATTTAGATTTATGCATTTGGCACGAGTGGCAACCTTCCGATCTCTCAGATTAAGCCAATACGGAAGTGATTTAAACTGCAATTCATCGACTGGCCGCTAGAGGCTGGCTCCAAATCCAATTCCCATAGACCTCCATGTTAAAATGGCCAACATAACAGTAGAAAATAATATGTTTAAGCCTGGTACAAATTTTTTTTTTGGTCTGTATAGCTAATTTTGCCCTTCGTGATAACTGTGACCGTGAGCTTCAACCACGTCCTGCCTCTTTACCCATTTTCGGATATCCGCTAGTGATATGCGGTGATGCGTGGCCAAGATAACTGTAGTGTCCTCCGTTTGGCCAGATAACCTGTACGTTGTGATTAAATACCTGAATACTTCTCACGTCAGCCGGAAATGTGGTGCTCTTTACTGTATTTTGAAGATTAGCTTCCAATGCAATGCTATCAGGAGTTAATATCGCCTTTACTACCTTATCGATACGAGCCGAATCTGATCAAAAAAAATGCAGATGACCAAGCTGATCGATCGAGCAAAACGTAACATATTGGTAAGGTAAGGGTTACTAAAACATTAAAGCCATGTCTGCATTTGTGATCGTAGAAACGACGAACAACAAGTGCTACTCTACATTGCTCAAAACTTGTGTTTGAATCATGGTTTATTCAGTAGTAAATTTTTTAAATATGAAAACATAGACTACTCACAGGCTGTGATACAAAAGCAGGCAGAATTATGATAATGACTGTCATGTCCACGTCAACAGACAGGAAGTAAACAGTTGCCTACAATCCGTGTGTTTGTTGTAGTCCAAGAAAGGAGATTTAAGTTGGAGATGATAACTTGCGTCATTGTTTACTTTGGGTACCTTTTGCATATCGTTAACATCAAGGGCGTAGGTTTGATCCTGGCATTGGTGGGGACATAAATAAAATGGTTGCATTGCAAAAACTGTTTATCACCGTTTACTTGACATAAACAACAGACAACTCAGTATGCACTTTTCTCAGTGACATCTGACTCGCCACCCCCGGTGCCATCCCAAATTGAATGTACTATAATAAACAATTCGTTATGTTCTAGAGCCTAATAAACAGTAACTGTTTAAGTCTTTGTAAAAAAAAAAGAAAATCACTTTGTAACATATATGAATCTATATTTACTTTATAACATTGAAGAATATGCAATTAATATTTAATTCTTAATTTAATTTTGCCAAAAAATCCCAGTGTTGAAGGAGGTATGTATATCATGCTGTTTCCTGAACAACGTTTATTAACGTTTCTGTAGTTCACATTATATCTTCTTTTCACTAACAGACAGTTAATCAGTGTGAAAAAGTTTAAAATGCAACCTTACATTATGTCTACATCTGTGCAAGTAATGACCACAGTGCAGTAATTTAAGTATTCAGCAATCATGACATGAATTCATGTTTTTACCATGTTGGGGTTATTTTCTTTCATGGATTAGGGACCCCCTAAATAACCTTGCCACCCCATAAAAGGTTGACACAAGTTTGCAACTCCTCAGGTTAACATGGGATTGGCGTGTATTGGTGAAAACACTGTCCTTGAATCATTATGTGACACAACTTTTTTTGTGCATGAAACAGTTACAGTGGGTATAATAATACTTTCTTCCTCACTTACCTGTAGCCCGAATAATCATGCGCGTCTTGTTGAGTGAACTTTGGCGCTTTGTACAAAGTGAAACCATCCTATCACACGTAGCGAGTAAAGACAAGCCTTCATAAAGTGAGTTATAGAGGCGGGACTTAAAGAAATGCTAATCCAATCATATTAGCAATGTGAGTTAGAGAGGCGGGACTAAAGAAATGCAAAGCCAATCATATTAGCGATGTGAGTTACGGGGGCGGGCATTGTAGAGAACGAAAGCTGTTAACCGTTTGTGTACCACATAGAGCGTTATTTTTACAGAACGGGATTGCAAAAGATTTCTAAACTCATTTAAATGATTCCTGAAAAAAATATATAATAAGTAAAAAATAGAAAACACAAGAATAAGACGGACATCAGTGGTTATATATAAATACAGATTAATTGTTTGGTCGAAATTATTGCTAGGGACAATTCAGTCTTCCCTGAATATTGCTAAGGACATGTCCCTAGCGTCCCACCCTAAATCTACGCCCATGGTTAACATGTACTAATACACACTTACACACCAAAGGAAATTTAAAATTGTGAATCGGATAATACGTGCTCTTTAAAAGAACTTTGTAATGTAAGTCAATTCAACCTAATATTTTATTATTTTTTTATAGTTGACATTAGGGATGTCAATTTATGCAATTTCCCATATTCGATGATTGTTTAAAGTAACGATCAATAAATAAATCGAATAACCGTTAACTGTAATAGTGCAATAAGCATTTACAGCAGTGGCATATACCCAATGACATAAAAGTGTGTTTAAAAACGCCAGCTTCCTCACGCGAATTAAATATTTTATTTTGTCTAAATAACATGCTAGTGGGATTGTAAAATGACTCAATGTAGTTGGTGTTTTGAGTGTCTTTGCTTTCAGTATCCCAGTATTTGCATTATCTGTATCGGACCCTATCAGATCCACTGCTGATGCCATTTCGTTGCGTTAGCAGCCAGCCTTGACTCGCATGATGTTAAAAAGCCCAGGTGTGTGTTTGGCATCGAGGATCATTGTGATCGTGGCCAGTTTAACTTCTGCGCGCTTCTTTCACTTTTTCACCGGCTGTATGTGCTTGCTTTTCGACAATCGTTAAGTTTTATCGATTTAATTCAATTAATTTTTAACATTCCTAGTTGACATAACTTAAAAAACAAGTTGAAATTGTTTAACATCATTTGTTAAGTTAAAGTAACATAAAAAGATGTGTTAATTTGATATAATTTTTACAGTGAGCTACAGAAACACTTTTATAACTTTTCCTCTTAAAGTTCCAGTATCTTTATTTGCACTTTTGCTTTAACTATTAAGTCACTTGTTTATGAGACCTGATTTAACCAAGAACTAGACTTAGTGGCCACATTTGTGGAGATGTTTGTACATAATTAACGTCAAAGCTGTAATTGCTGAGGTTACTACAGAGGTTAAAAACCGAATGGGAGCCGGGTCTGTTTGCATTCACTCTTTGTTATGTTCTTGGCTTTTGGCCTGTTTTACAAACCGTTCCCAGTCTCCATGCTTCTCTGCTGATATGCTCGTACAAGACAAGAGAACCCTACATGATCCAAACATTTCCGTCCTGTCCCCTTCTCTGACGTTCACAGTTGTGGAGTCTTTACTCAAGGGTGTTAATTACCACAAGGCTCACTTTTTGACTGTGGACTTGGCCGTCTTTTCCCCCCACTTTGTTGAGAGCCTGTTTGGCCACATTCTTAAAATAGCTCTCTGACGTGTACCGTCCTGCTGCGGAATGCGACTGTGGCCGTCCAGAGTTCTCTGTGGCAGGATGTTATGCAAACGTGCATTGCTGAATGGAGAGCTGTGTTATTACCAGCACAAGCTTATGGGATTGGAGCAGAGACTTTGTTGTGAATTGTTTTTATGCAAGACCTGAAGTGATTGCTTGAGTTATTTCACCTTGCAGTATATAAAGTATTCCAGTAGTTTACTATTAAAGCAATGAAAACATGTCATGTACTTACACTTACACTTAGACTATGCTGTCATACCAATAAAATTCATCTGTGCAGTAGTACGTGAAAAAATGCATCCGGGATTCGCTTGATGTTGGAAGATAAGCTTTCACTATTGTTGTTGACTATGCTGAAATTGTTTGTCTATTGTTGTTGCTGATATACTATATCTGTATCATTGTTTGTAGTTTTAGCTTGCAGATATCTGATAAGCCTGATATACTTCAGCCTTACTTGGGAATTGTAAAGAAAACAGTGTTAGGATTGCAAAAACAGATACATGCTCAATTTAGTAAGCAATGTTAGAATTACGTTTCTTGAAACAATCGATTATCTAAATAGTATTTTAGGCCAATGCAAATAAGGTAACTTGGTAATGTATATTGGGATACATTGGACAAAGTAAATGATGATAATAGCTTGTGTACTCCAAACAGAGTCGCAATTAGCTGTTTTATGAAGTGTACAAGTCATCAAAGTAGCAATATGAAGTGTGTTGTGGTTACATTTTGGGAAGTGTTATGCTCAACTTGAAACTTTGTTTCTCATAGTCCTGAGGTAGCTGGATAGACCCAGTCCTACTGTTTAATGTTCATACTTCATTTATTTACAAGAGCCTGAAAAAGTCACATTTGAAAAGAAATACAGAAAACAGCTTTGATTAAAGTAACAAAATAAGCCAAATTGCTATTAAGGTCCCCTTGTGGTGAAAATCAAGTTTTTATTATTGTTTATTATGTGTATGTGGTGTTTTTACTATGCTTTAAGAGTATATTCTCCATATAACTAAAACAACAATGTTGCCCTTCAGAACTGTGTTTGTGCTGCTCAAAATATTGAGTTTATCACTTCTCAAACAAGTTTACAAAATTGTGTCGCTTTATATTCCAGGGTTGCTTTATAGATGGTTTTCAGCAGCAACAACATAAACAAACGGCTTATGTGCACTAAACCAGTTCCGGTAGACTTCCACATTGAATCAATAACAACAAAGTCCTTTAAGAGTAGTTGAATTTATGTTTTTTGAGGAAAAATTGACCTTTTAATGGACCCCAACACTTATTTTAATGCAGTTTAAAATTGCAGTTTCATTGGACTCTAAACGATCCCAAATGAGGCATAAGTGTCTTATCTAGTGAAACGATTGTCATTTTTGACAAGAAAAATAAAAAATATGCACTTTTAAAACACAACTTCTCGTCTATCTCTGGTCATGTGACGCGCCAGCGCGACCTCACGCAATACGTCATCACATTAAGAGGTCACGGAGGACGTATGCGAAACTACACCCCAGTGTTGAAAGTGTGGAGAAAGAGGACCATTCCGACGTTGTTTTATGTCGAATGATACTAATTAATGATGACTTTGTGTCAGTTTATTGTTTAAAATGGTCCGCAAATGTGCATTTCATATATGTAACACGTGACCTTTCCACGGCATTACGCAATTACGTGAGGTCGCGCTGGCGCGTCACAGGACCGGAAATAGACGAGAAATTGTGGTTTAAAAGTGCATATTTTTTATTTTTCTTGTCAAAATGACAATTGTTTCACTAGATAAGACCCTTATGCCTCCTTTGGGATCGTTTAGAGTCCTTTGAAACTGCCATTTTAAAATGCATTAAAACTGTAAAGTGTTGCGGTCCTTTAAAGTCCATTAAAATGAGAAAAATCCTGGAATGTTTTGCTCAAAAAACATAATTTCTTCTCGACTGAACAAAGAAAGACATCAACATTTTGGATGACATGGTGCAAATTATCTGGATTTTTTTTTAAAGAAAATTGACTAATCCTTTAACTATTACACTAAGCTAACATTACTGTATAAAATTAATGTATACAATGTAGGGATGGGCGATAATTTGCATGCGATATCATGCACATCTCGTCAGTGAAGCCGGTTCCTTGATTAGAAGTAAATCGCCATTAGCTGATTTCAGATGGAGCGGCATTTACTACACAAAGCCATAGTTCACTGACGAGCTGGGCCGTATCGCAGTCGATACGTCCCCGATAATAAATGCGAAATTGCTCAGATTGTACGTGAACTATGGCCAAACGACTTAATACCAGGTGTAAAAAAGTCGTGAATACACCGCTTGACTTATCTGTGACAAGCTCATATCGGCCAATAAAATCGGCAAATCGATAAATCTGTGGGGCTCTAAAAAAATACAGACCGTAAGTTGACCTCGGTTCAGGCATGTAACCGCAACACAGCGCGTGTGTCCAATGAAACTGTCTCTAGTCATGTAAAATCTCTACCTGATCGTGTGTCTAAACAAAACTGTTCAATGCGTTTGCGACTTTGAATGTTTGTATTTATCTCTCTGTAGAAAAATGCATATGTGCATGTATTGTTTCTTTACAAAGTCACATTGGCAACTGCTAGCCTGGCACGCATAATGCAGCATTTTTAGTCGTTTCGCAGATCTGTGAAAATGCTGATCTTTTTGACCTCATTGTATGTGAAAATTAAAAAAAAATGCAAAGATAAAACGTTTTTTTGTTTGTTCCTGCATCGTTGTCGTGTAAATGTAGCCTAAATATGACTTGCAGCCCTACCTGATTTTCATTCGACCAGCATATTCTGTTTGTGGTTTGTTAATAAGATCCGTTGTGAGAAACCACTTTGACCATATGTTCTCCTCTGTCTTTTACTGCATGGGGTGCGAGACACTCGTGACTCACACTATAAGGTATTGAGTCATCAAAAGGGTCTTTTGTACTAAGTCAGACCACAGTTTCACTGGGGTCTTCTGCTAACTGAACCTTTTCAGTATTACTAAAGCAGTTTTAAATGCACATATAACAACCTATGTGAAGAACTAACACATGCTAACACACAAGATACTTGATAGGCTTAGTAACTCGCCATACGTTGTTTATGCTACGTTATAAATTATTCAACTTCAAGTCATTCTTTTTGAGTGGTGTGTCACTTTACTAAGTAGTTGTATTATTAAAAGATATTTGATTGGTCAAAATATATTTTGTTTCTATTGGCATTAATATAAGGTATTGATCAGAACTGTATGTTGTTGTCTTATTCTCATTATTCTCTCTCACTTCTCAAGCAGTATTGGCAAATATATATTTTTTTCTTTAGGAACATTATTGGATGTCATAGCTCCAGAAAGTCACACGGAAACGTTCCTTTTGTGTGTTGGGCCTGTCCTACATCTTCAAACAAATTAGATCACATGATTTAGACACTACACTATACATGAGGCCAAGCCTCATTTGAGTGACCACACAGCACGCTTGAACTGCTTCTCAGGAGTGACTGACACATCCAGGATTACAGTAGATTAAGATTTATCCCATTGATGTCACTGCTAACCTGGCTAAATTGTCATTGGTCTTTAAATAGTCCTGTATGCAGATTCATAAGAGTGAATAATTGAGGGGGATGTGTAGATGTAAAGTATATTATTTGTACAATTTTAGAACTCTATTATTATTTATTTATTATAATCATTATTATATTTATTGACCTTTTTATCACCTCTGCTATAATTGGCTAAGCCCTGTGTCATGTAAAATTAGTGATTTTAGATTTTATTTTTCTGTCTGTGCTGACTGTGTATGGACAAAGACTCATGTTCAAGGGATTGACTGTGGGCAAATCCAACCTCTTTGAACTGGAAACATTTCACACCACATTTACACCTGTAATTAGCATCGTCCACTTGTGATTCGGTCGACCAAAACGCATCATAATACCAGGTGTAAACAACATGGCCCGTGTGAGATTGAATTTGTTGCTTTGTAATAAAATAAGAGACCAAAGTAGTAAAAGTTGGAACAACTTAGAAAATGACTTAAATTGGTAACACCTTTTAAATTTTAATTTTATAAACATAAATATTCTCATTTAAAGTTAAAAAGTTAAAAATTACTTTTATTGGTAACACCTTAAATATTTAAACATTTCCAACTAAAATTTGTACTTTTTAAGTTACTTATTAAAGTAATTTTTTTAATTAATCCAACTTTAACTTTTTACAGTAAGTTAGCCATTATCATGTTACATAGATTACTGTTTTTTTCTGTTTCTGGCTGAATGTCAAAGAAATGTTTAATCCGAGCTTGAGAGATGTGACTTAAGACTTTAAAGTCGTTTTTCTAAACATGCCTGACAGGCAGAACACAAATGCCAACAAATGGTAGCTTTTGGTAAAAGGCTCTTTGAGAAAATGACCTTAAAGGTTGGGTGCATGATCTCTGAAAGCCAATGTTGATATTTGAAATCACCTAAACGAACACGCCCCTTACCCAATAGAATCTGAACCGTCTTTTGATAGACCCCAACCCAGGCAACGATTTCGGTTAGTAGACACGCCCCTAACTGGCTAGAAGTTTGTTTTGGTACTCGGCCCGACATCCATTTCCAAAGTGATTTTCAAAAATCACACACCCCGCCTTTATAATAGTTTATCAAAGCGATCAAGACAAGCCAGAGATTTTAGCAAGCCATTGTGGTTACCCAGAGTTCCAGCATAAATCTGATTTGTTTTCGGATAAAAATTGCATTGCTTTACTATTGAAATGTTCAGTGTACTTTTGTCATAAACTTTCTTTACATTTTGTCTGTAGCTCTTGTTTTTTCTCCACTATTGTATTTTTCTCTGGTAATGTAGAATTTGCTAGGGTTTGCTTGTGCATGGATTTTTTAAATATTGCTGTTAACGTCACTTTGAAGTCAAATTATGAATTGCTTGAGTTATGAATTTTTGCACAAAATTGTTTTAACATTAGTTTTGAACATGCCATATTTCCTGAAATCTCAGTTTTATTTATTTATTTCCATACAGGCTGCAGAGCAGCAATTTTTGCCAATTTTTTAAAACTAAATTCCTTGTCTTGCCAGATTTACTAAAAAGTTAAATAAAGCTTCAAAGGTTTTGAATAAACAAGCCAGATCATGACCCGACCTCTGTGCAACAGTGTTAAAATGATCACAGTGCAGTTAGACCATCATAACACACAAAATTAACTAACTAATATTGTCGTCTAACATATATTTATATTTTCTTGTTTTCTAGGACAGTTTGGATGCTCTGGTCTACGACCTTGATTTTCCAGCCTTGAGGAAAAACAAAAGCATTGATAACTTCTTAAACAGATATAAGTATTTTGTCTAGAGTTTTGTCTGGATCTCTCCCGTCTGAAAGTGTCTTTCATGTTCATCAGTTCAGTGATATATCAAAACACTTTCGGCCTGCTTTATTGTGGGTGGAGGTTGTTTTTGGGTCAGTACCCTCAGTCAGGCACCATTTTGTCAGTCCTGGTATTCGCTCAACAAAAGGGCTTTCAGGACTGCATGGTGACCCGCATGTTATATTCCACATGACCCCCCCCCCCTCTCTCCCTCTTTCTCTCTCTTTCTCTGATAGTAATGTTACGTCAGAAGGTGGGAGGGCATTATGTTGTGTGGTTTTGTTTGATTTTCATGCCGTCTATCAGACTTTTTAACTATCTACCACCATTTGTGCATGGGACAGGAATAATACCTCTAATTGTACAGTCTATGAAGAAAGGTGTGCTTTTGTGTGTGTGTGTGATAAAAATGAGCAAATTATTTAAATTGCTTTAATTTGATGAAGGAACGCAAGGTCCCCCTGAAAAAACAAAAAACAAAATAGACTTAAGACTTGTAAAGCCCGGAATACACTGCACGATTTTTGTTCTCTTATAAGATCATTACCTTATCACACTGTGCGACATGGATCGTTTAAACTCGTGTACTAGAGGCATGTAGACTGTACGACGATGACACGGAAGCTTTGGCAGCAGCGTCACACGTTGCGCAACGTCACCAGCATGCGCTCGTGGTAAACAAATACTGGCGCGCAGGTCGTAGCAGCAAACACACTGTGTGGTGATCATGCCGAATTTCTGACACTGTCAGAAAACTATCGTAGGCTATCTTTGCACGCAAGACCTGGAAAACGGCCGTCTTTGAACCTCTCTAACTGTACGACATAGGACCACCGATGGAGAGCCACGATCACAGAAATCGCGACGATAGTTTCACGATGGCAATCTTTCGTCTGGGACAGCCAATAATCGTGCAGTGTATCCCGGGCTTAAGTTAGGTTCTTTTGATTTGGACCAGTATATAAGGAGTTTGGTTCCAAAACGTGATAAACAGTAACGGTGATAAATTTAGTTACAGTACTACAGTATTAAAAAGTAAATTCTTCATTTTGCGCAAAATCCGATATCCGCCGTGTTATTCTGTCATCTTTTCTCCCTTTTTCCCCAAAACACCATTAACGCCAGTCTTCCTACTCTGCAGAATTCAATAAATATGCATAGATGAATGCACATTTATATATTGATTCAATAGATTTATAGCATTAAAAAATATAACTTGTCATGAATTTATTGCATTTTGCAGAACAAAATTATTAATTTTTATAATAAATCTTTGAAAATCAAATTATGGATTTTAATTTTTAATGTTGTTATTATAACGAAAGATGCTATGTGAGAGTTTGTAACAGAAAATAGTGGTTTTCATCTTGTCACTTTCTTGGTATAGAAAACACAAAATTAGTCAAAATTAATTGATTGCGTTTTGGAACCAAACTCTTCATATCTACCACTCAGTACACCTTAGGAAAAGCCTAGCAGACCTTGGCAGCTATATAACTACATAAAATAGACTTTGCATCATGTGTTACAGGGTCTATACTGCATCAATACCTGTTACAAGCTCCTTTTTGTCAGAAAATGCAAAATCTACTTAACCTTGTGTTAAAGATTTTAACCTTCGTTTAATAATAGATGGCTTTGTTTGGGTATCTTTTATGTTTAATGTGTCTATTCTACCACAACTTCACAGTTTATACACATTTGTTGTTTTTTCTGTTTTTTTTATATCGGCACAACCCTAACTGATATTGAATATTGGCACAAAAAGGCTTGAACATTTTTTTTTAACTATATCTTATTTTTATCAAAACTTACCAGCAGTGCCGTTCTCTACCACATTTAATATGACTAAAAGTTTCCATTCCCCCTGAAATGTTTATGTAAATGTAATGTTTTCTCCAAATACCGTTAGAGATCTTTACAGTCTTAGCATCTGAGGTTCTGTTCAGTTATTATCTTCGCTTTATTAATGTAATACTCGGATATTCGTGTTTTAATGATTTCTCCACTGTATTTTTAAATCTGTTGATCTTGGATTTCTCCTATCGCATACATACACACACTTGTGCCAAATTCAACCCATACAAAGAAAAAATACCTATTGCTCAGCAATGACCAAATTTGACTGAATGTTATCCATCCCTGGGGGAAGCTGAGTTGTTATGTTCGATAAAGCCATGAGAGTCCTCTGTGGGTTTTAACAGAGTTTAGCTAAATATATTCTCACAATGTTCTCACTCTCACTCTCTCTATCTTTCTCATTCTCTATCTCTCTCACTCTCTCTATCTTTCACTCTCTCTCATCTATTATGTTTTTAAATGAGATGCAGATGCTTAACTACAGATCTCCCCAGAATTTAATGAAATTTAAACCTTTATCAGAAAATCTTTCAGGTTAATCACAGCTTGTGAGCTAAAAGTTTGATAAAAATGTGCTAAACCAGTGTTCCATTTATGTACTTCACATAGTGTTCTTTTTTTTCTTGATATGAAAATCTTTTGTAATTTATAATTTGTAATTATAATGCCTCTCAAAAATCACCAGAAACACAACGCGTAGGAATTTACTTATCATGGTTGAAAACAGCTTTCCCAACCTAGCAAAACCCTTTTCCTTTTTCCAGCAAAACGGTGAGGAAATAACGTGATATTTGTCAGCTCTGTCAAGGGTTGCATGCTAAAGAAAATCACTTTGTTACTTGCGTCCCGCTTTATTTTCGCCCCAGTTCTCCTCTACTTAAAGAGACACACAAGTTCTGTGTGATGTGCCATTGCACTTTAATGAATCTCCACTCAAGTTCAAGTCCACCTCTGAAATTCAACGGACTATCAAATATAGTTTGTCAGTAACTGATGATGAAGTGCACAGGTGCGTAACTCGCGCTGTACAGACATGGTGCAGGTGCTGATGTCACTGAAGCCCATTTTAAGCTTGTTGACATAACCAGAACAGAGGCTCAGTGTCTTGCCTGTTGTTTTCATCAAAATGATTGTGTATCTTAATTTAACGTAGTATTAACAAGGCTGCTGAGTTGCTGCATTACTATTGTTTTGCATATAATAGTTTTAAATAATTTAGATAAAAATCTGGTAAATTTAATTCTGTTGCATATAAAAAAATGAAGAATATTTATTTTTTAGTTTTATTTATATTTAATTTTGGTGTGTTACTTTCAAAATAAGTTTGTTTATTTTATTGGTTTGTAGTTGTTAGTTTGTCGACCGACTCAGATTCATTAAATTAATTAAATTAAAAAGTCTAATATTAAAGGAACAGTATATAAAAAAAATATATCGATGAATCATAAAATGGCCCTGATATTTCACTAGACATTAAGAAATCATTTTCATTTCAAATATTTATATCACTCACAACAGTGGTCTGGCCAGAATATTGTCATTTAAAAAGTGGAGTTGCAGCCCCCAACTGATGTATGTTGTCATTTTGTGTATTGGCCACCAGTTTGTGATTGCAGTACCAGTTTTAGCCACAAGTTTTGTGATTGCAATACCAGTTTTGGCCACAATCCTACATACTGTTCCTTTAATACAATTATACAAAAACTTTATATTTTTCCGGTTTTGGTTTTCGGCCAAGTGCATCCAGAATTTTCGTTTCTGTTTCGACCCAGAATTTTGGTGCATCACTAATATTTAATTATGAAATACTTATTTAAAATATAAACTGTTTGTGAAGACGAGGTATGCTTAAATTCTTTTTTAAAGGGGACATATCATAAAAATCTGAATTTTTCAATGTTTAAGTGCTGTAATTGGGTCACGTATGTACACATATGTACTCTGGCTACACCAAATATTTATTTTACGTCTTAAAAAATCCCCTTTAAACAAAAATAGTGTTTTAACATATTGTTTTTTTTCTCCTTTAATATTGTTTTCTCCTTTAATAAAAGCATCCCAGGGTGAGACTTCAGTAAATTGGCCCCAAAAGTACATTTTAAACAAGGTTTATTTATAATTGTTAAGGTTGATATGCGTGGGGAAAATATTGTTTTTAGCGATAATGCCATTGTTTTTTTTTGTTTTTTTATCAAAACATGCTCACATTCAGTGAATAAGTGAATTTACCCTCATTCAATGCAGTTGATCACTTTGAATGTGTACTTGCCTTTAGATAAGGACACAATCAGCAAAATTCGACAGCTTCGTATGAAAGCAGATGATTATGAAGTGGTAAAGGTCATAGGCAGAGGGGCATTTGGGGAAGTACAACTGGTGAGTGCTTGTATATTTTATTTAACGTTCTTGTTTTCCGCAATTTTTGGCTTGTTTTTAACGCTTGTTTTCTATCATATCCTACAATTTTTGATGAAAAAATGAAAAAAAGTATGGCTGTTACTGTGAAATAAACAAAGGTGATTCAAGAGGTAGTGAGCGGGATTCGTTGGCACGGATGACCAGATGACTCTATAATCCCTTTAATATTTGCTTTTGTTTACTAATGCTAAGCTTGGCCTAAAGGTCTTCTCTCTTTTTGTGTTTTATAGGTGAGGCACAAAGCCACAAAGAAAGTATACGCCATGAAGCTGCTCAGCAAGTTTGAGATGATCAAGAGGTCGGACTCCGCTTTCTTCTGGGAAGAGAGAGATATTATGGCCTTTGCCAATAGTAATTGGGTAGTACAGGTATGAATACCAGCCACCATCTGTGTTGTCAATGTTGTACCCTATTTGTCTAATTATTATTAATTTATCCATTAATTGTTTTGTGTTTTCCCAGCTGTTTTATGCATTCCAAGATAACCGCTACCTCTACATGGTGATGGAGTATATGCCGGGCGGTGACCTGGTCAACCTCATGAGCAATTATGACGTGCCAGAGAAGTGGGCACGTTTTTACACTGCTGAGGTGGTGCTGGCACTGGACGGCATCCATTCTATGGGCTTTATTCACAGGTCTCCTTCACACATTAACCGTCCCTACATTTCACTTGAAATGATAAAGAAATTGCTTGAAATAAAATATTGCATGCTTATGTTTGTCACAGGGATGTAAAGCCTGACAACATGTTATTAGACAAATCAGGCCACCTGAAGCTGGCTGACTTTGGGACCTGCATGAAAATGAACAAGGTAAGTCAGATTGTACAGTCCGTCGGTTCTGGTTCGCATTCCATTCTGGAGCTGAACTTCTCGTTGTCTCCTTTCAGGATGGTATGGTACGATGTGACACGGCAGTAGGAACTCCAGACTACATTTCTCCAGAGGTACTGAAGTCACAGGGAGGAGATGGTTTATATGGCCGAGAGTGTGACTGGTGGTCTGTGGGGGTTTTCCTGTATGAGATGCTAGTTGGTGAGTTTTTACGTCAGCACCCATTGAAGTTGGAGCAATCCTTTGTATATAATTAGTTTTACTATTATGTTTTGGGGCGGCTCCCTGGCTAGGTCAGGAGGTCTTTCTGTGTTGAATTTGCATGTTCTTCCGTAGGTTTACTTTGGGGTATGCAGGTTTTTTCCCCACAGTCCAAAAACATGCAGGTTAGGTGAATTGGACATGTCAAATTGATTATATAGATTAACCAGTTATTGCCATGAATATGGCCATAGATGCTGAAATGGCGTTAAAAGTAAATAAATAAATAAATATTATTATGTTGATTTAAAGCCAAATTCAGACTGCACGATTTTAGCCCTGATTTTGACTCGCCAACAGGTTTTGAGAAATCACAGACAAGTCCCCGAAATCACAGGCAGATCGGTGCTCGTGCACGCAAGTGACAATCACACAGTGTGAATTATCAAAAACGCGATCTGAGAGAATCACACCCTTGAGATATTTGGCATGCTAGATATCTGGACCTGTCGGCAAATCGAAATCCTGCCGTGTGAAATGTGTGTTGACTGAAAATAACATCGGCGATGACCTACATCCTATGAGAGAGCAACATATAGGGCAGCTGGAAGTTTGGGGATGAGTCTCCCCAACCATTTCCTCCTTCATAATCGTTTTTCTTTTCGCTGTAAATGAGCGCACATGCAATTTGTATGGCAAGCTTCTTGCGGGCTATCATTTTTAATAATAATCCCATTCTCAGGTGAGAACTCCAGTCTTGCACGCGTGACCTCGCGTTGTTTCCTTGTCACATCTCACGTGCGTTTGTATGTGAGACGTAGTTTGCGAACCGGGACAAAGTTTTCAGCGATTCTTTCTATCGTAAAGCAGCAGCGACTAAACGCTATCCCAGATAGTCATGCAGTTTTAACAGATCTGTGACCCAACTACTTTGAAAATCGTCTGAACTCGACATAACTTTGAAACAATTAACTATTGTGAAAAGCGCTATATAAATAAAATTGAACTGAATTTAATTGAATTGAATAACTTAAGCATAACACAGAGCATGGCCCCACTCCCAATACGTTCGCGAGCATTCTTACCGTGGGTTCACACCAGGCGCATTTGAGCCTTCAAATTCGCGTCTAACGCGTCTAGTTTGCCGCTTGAACATTTTGAGTTTACTCGCTTCATTCGTGCGTGAAAGCCGCGCGTGAAATTCTAGTCATCAAGACATTCACAACGAAATTCGCGTCATGGGAGGGGCTTCTGCGACTCCGCTTGCTTCCTGTAATCACGTCACTACTAGAGCAAGCTCCCGATTGGTTAACGCGGCGAGTTTTTCCGCCAAAGTTCAAATGTTTCAACTCAAGCTAGACGCGCGAATGAGGCGGAATCGCATTTACCGCGCTGCGTTAAACGCGTCTTCACATTGACTTAACATTGAAATCCCTCGCGCTTGACGCCTCTACCGCGGCTGGTGTGAACGCAGCATTATAGATTGTAGCAGTATTTGAAAGTTGAGAAAGACGGCAGCTTTTTTGCGTGTGGGCGTGGTTTCAGTGCTGACAATGGACACGCCCCCTGTGTTTGTTTTTCCAAGATTTTGATCTTATTTTATGTATTTGGCTTTTTTATCATTCAAATTTGGCTGAGTGGTTAATAACACGTTTCACAAACTGAGAACACATTTAATTTCGGACTTTAACAAAGAAATATTGCACACTTTTAACCTTTATTTCAAAAGGAAGGCTCACCTTTTCTAGTTGGTGCATATTTTAGCAATGTTTCTTGGTGTAGGAAGTTCTCCAAAAAGTTGACTATTAAAAGCTCACTTCAGTTCCTTATGACCAGGAGAGATTTCCTGGCAGAGGCACAAGAGTAACTGAACATTTAGGTTTTTGATTTAAATTCCTGCACTAAACAAACAGCATGAAGTGGATGAAATTCCTTAGTATGGCTGACTCCTCAATACAGGGAAGAGAGGAAACGTTCAAAAGAATGAACCTTTGTCTTGTTTTATGTGTCCTTAGGTGACACACCGTTCTATGCTGACTCGCTAGTGGGCACCTACAGCAAGATCATGAACCACAAGAACGCCCTGACCTTCCCCGATGACAGCGACATCTCAAAAGATGCAAAGAGCCTTATATGTGCTTTCCTCACAGACAGGTTTGAACTTTTTCAATTGTATTTCTGATTTCAATTTACAAATTGAATTGTACACTTTAAATAATGCTGGGCTATTTTCAACCCAGCGTTGGGTCAAAAAGCGACGAGCCCAGCAACTGGGTTTAAATTTACTCAGAAAATGTTTATATTTGACCCAACAATGGGTTAAAACAAGCCAGCATTTTGTGTTAAAAAACAGGCATGGGTTAAATTATAACCCAGCGGTTCTGGATCGTCCCTTTTTGACCCAATGCTGAGTTAAAAGCCACACTATTTTTCAATTTCTTAACTCCCCATTTAATTCGTTTTAAAGAAGATTAGGCTAATAGCGGCAAAGCTTTGAACTGCTATTACTCGAGAAAATTTATGTTTTTTTGTTCAAAGATATTTTATCCATCTTAATCATTGAGTAACCTGATAAGTTGTTGATTCATCGCATTTCTTTTACTGTAATCTCTCATGAGATTAACGGTTAAAATTGCCCTGGATCAGCTCACAGGACTACATGTTTTCAGTGCTTTTCATTTGCATGAAGGTTTTAACTTCTAGCTCACAGTCTTGTGTTGATTTACCATCATTTTGCTCATCTCCTCTTATAAGGGATGTGCGACTAGGACGCAATGGAGTCGATGAGATCAAGCGACATTCTTTTTTCAAGAAC
Organism: Misgurnus anguillicaudatus; assembly: GCF_027580225.2. Taxonomy (NCBI): domain Eukaryota; kingdom Metazoa; phylum Chordata; class Actinopteri; order Cypriniformes; family Cobitidae; genus Misgurnus; species Misgurnus anguillicaudatus. The sequence continues at coordinate 36,877,830 of NC_073338.2, read as the reverse complement.
GACCAATGGGCATGGGAGAACATCAGAGAGAGTTAGTTGAACCTGGCCCCTTTTTCGCATTTTCTTTTTTATATATATAATATATTATGATCCCATTTATATAATATCTGCAATTGTTGTGTGCAGCCGCTGCCCCAGTTGTCCCGGAGTTGAGCAGTGACACTGACACAAGTAACTTCGATGACATTGAGGAGGATCGAGGGGAGGAGGAGACATTCCCCATACCTAAAGCATTTGTAGGCAACCAGCTTCCATTTGTAGGGTTCACCTACTACAGCAATAACCAGTAAGTATGGTTACCAAACAGACCCTTCATACTTTAAGCCTATTCGGAGAGTAATTGTTTCTCATTAGGATGTCTGTAAAAATAAATTTGCATGGTTCCTTAGTGATAAAACTTTGGATGAAGATAAATTTACGGTGGATATGTGAGTTTGTAGTTCTAAATATTTTCTTAATTTTAGTTATGAAGTTGTCGATCTTTAAAACGCATGCAAAGAATACAGCTTCTCTGATGCAAATAATTTAAAGCCCGACCGTTACCATAAAGTGCTTCAAACTTAGTCTTAGCGACTCTCCTCCAAAAACTTTTTTAGAGTCTCTCCAAATATAAATGTCTAATTCAACTGATCAGCCCTCTTTTATAAAAGGCTTGCTTGACTTCATGCTGAGCCGCGCAGAATGATCAGCACGTGGCGTCACCGTACTGCAAGAGTGATTTGAAAGCTTACGTAACCCTTAACTCTCAAATCGGTTTTGCGCGCCTGTGATGTCACTCGGCAGTCACACTGCGCAGCGCCGCTGAAGTCGAACAAACCTTTTCCCCTAATTTACACACCGCAAAAAATTACTTTATTACTTAGTATTTTTTGTCTTGTTTTTAGTGCAAATATCAAAAAATTCTTAAATCAAGATGCATTTGACCAAATGACCTAAGAAAATAAGTTTAGTTTTAGACCAAAAATATACAATTTGAGTGAATTTGTGCTTTAAACAAACAAAAAAAATCTGTCAGTGGGGTAAAAACATCACTGCAAAAAATGATTTTCAAGAAAAATATTTCTTAGTATTTTTGTTTTGTTTTCAGTAAAAATATCTAAAAAAAAATTAAATTAAGATGCTTTTTCTTGATGAGGAAAACAACCCAAGAAAACAAGTCTTTTTTTATACCAAAAATGTAAAATTTTAAGTGATTTTGTGCGTAAAACAAGCAAAAAATCTGCAGAGTTGAAAAATGTGAACTTTGGCGGAAAAATGAGCCGCGTTAACCAATCAGGAGCTTGCTCCAGTAGTGACGTGATTACAGAAAGCGAGCGGAGTCGCAGAAGCCCCTCCCATGACGCGAATTTCCGTGTAAATGTATCGATGACTAGAATTTCACGCGTGGCTTTCACACGCGAATGAGGCTAGTAAACTCAAACTGTTCAAGCGGCAAACTAGGCGCGGTAGAAGCGATTTTGACGCCTCAAACGTGGCTGGTGTGAACCCACGGTAAAGGGATGAAGAAATTATTTTTGTTAATTATTTTAGATAATTTTTATTAAACTCCTTTTATACACTCAAATATGTGGATTTGGGTGGCACATAAATTACCACTCAACGTTGGTGTTGGTCAAAAACAGTAGATCCTTCGTCTGGGCAGGAACACACTGACATTCTGGATTCAGATCTATAAATCACTTACTAATACCTGTAAATGTTAAAAAATGCCTTGGGTCCCCATGAGAAACAATTACCGTCTGATTGAGGCTTTAGAGTCCAGACGTTTCTGTTCATTTGGTAAAAAAATGTGACAAAGCTAAGCTTCTTATGGTTCTCTGTCAGGTTTTCTCGGGGAGTAGCCAAAGAGACAAGTAACACACGCAGCTCGATTAAAGAAGATAAGAGTCAAGTAAGAACCTCCAAACAGAGACTTTAATAAAGAGCATCATATTGTTATTACTTGTAGTCTGTGTGAGTATGAGTGACTGTGTTTCTGGTCCCTCAGCTGGAGAATCTTCAGAAGAGGATCTTTCAGCTAGAAGAAAACCTTCACAGCGAGATGCAGCTGAGGGATGAGATGGAGCAGAAGTCCAGGTGTTTATTTATCCAAACACCTTCATAACCACCTTCAACTATCCAGACCAATCAAACACCTTGTCTGTCAAACATGAATCTAATCCAATCAAAGCCTTGTCCATCCATTTCAACCCAATCTCTTCTTTCCATTCCAAATCATCTTCTTCATTCATCCAGTCTTGTATTGATCTTGACCATCTAAAATAATTATTTCTATACAGACACCAAATTTTTCTCATTAAGATCAAGCTTTTGAAATTTGTTCTTTGATTCATTTTCCCCTCAGGGCGTCCAACACAAAACTAGACAAGATAATGAAAGAGTTAGATGAGGAGGTGAGTAAATGATTTCACCTCCAAACCATGAATCTAAATAATTACAGAGACATGTGTTTTGCTCACAAAGCTTCAATAAATATCTGTTCAAAGCGTGACTTATTTTTAGTATTTTAATTCCCTGTTACTTAGCATTTCTTTGTCCTGACATGTTTCAGACTAACCTGAGGAAGAGCGTGGAGGCTAACGTGTCTTTACTGGAGAAAGACAAGCTCATGATCCAGCACAGAGCAACAGAACACCAGAGAAGAGCTGACCAGGAGGCAGAAAAGAGACGAAATCTGGAAAATGAGGGTGAGAATTGGAAATCGGTCTTGTTGTAACATTCGTATTATATTTAAATGCTTAAAGGAACACGCTGACTTTTTGGGACATTAGGTTATTCACCGTATCCCCCAGAGTTAGATAGTCCATTCCATCTCTGTGCATCCCTTAACTCTTTCCCTGCCATTGATGAGTTATCTCGTCAATCTGCAATACCGCTATTATCTCTTCCACAACTTATAAAAACCGGAAGTATTGCCCTAGGGCAAACAGCTGTATGTCCGTGTATGTTTTAAAGATCGCTCTGCATCTGATCTGTATGAAAAGTCCTTCTCAAAAATGGAATTATCTCTGCTTTTTGCTCAAAATTTGGTGTTTTTGATGAAACCTACACATATTTGAGAGGTGGGATGAAGGTAGGATGAAACTGATTTTTTTGTTTGAAAGCAGAGGGTCAGTTCTTTTATTTAATATATTGTATGTTTATATATTTAAAAAGGAGCATTTTCTGGAAGGCATTAAACTTTTGTGAAAATCATGAAAAATGCTGGTGGGGAAAGAGTTAATTCTGTCTGACAGACCCACCGCTAGCCTAGCTTAGTGCTTCGCCTTCTGAGAATCTAGTTCCCATACAGTTCAAAGATTGCTGTGCCTCATATGACCTTGTTATTTGTACAAGCTGTGACTATACAAATCACAACATATAAATACGAAAATGTTGGCGTTATTTTGTCATTTATTGGGAGCAGTATGCTAGCTGGAACCATTTACTTCTTTTCTTAAAGGAATACGAAATTTTCATTAAAAAAATCTAATAATTTACTCGCCCCCATGTCATCAAATATGTTTATGTCATTCTTTGTTCAGTCGAGAATTGAAGATAAGAGCAGGCTTCACTGAATGTGTCTGAAATTAAACTTTAAGAGTGCTGGCCTAAATCATTTAAATACATAAGATATTCAGTCGAGAAGAAATTATTATGGTTTTTAAAGAAAACATTCCAGGATTTTTCTTCATATAGTTGACTTTAGTGGACCTTAACAGTTTACAGTTTCAATGCAGCTTTAAAGAGCTCTAAACGATCCCAACCGGGTTAAAAGTACATATTTTTTGGCAATAATGACTATCTGTCACTGCATAAGACCCTTATGCCTTAGTTGAAATCGTTTGTGTGACGTATGCAAAACTACCACTTCAGTGTTTACATGTGTGGAGAAAGAGGACCGTTCCCGACCGTTGTTGTATATGGAATGATACTAATTAATGTCTTTGTGTCAGTTTATTGTTTAAAATGGTCTGCAAGTGTACAGTTCACTTCTTTGTCAGTAAGGGCGCACTCACACTATCCAAACCGCGCTCGGGTGCGTTTGACCCCCAATGCCTGGTTTGTTTGACTAGTGTGATCGCTCTGTTCAGTGCCCGGGCGCGGATTGGTTAATCGCCCCGCGGCCGGGTTGCAGAGGTGGGCCGGAGCGCCGTTCACTTGGCCTCAGGCGCGGAAGGATGTGGTGTGAAGACATCAGTTGCGCGAACCCATACCCTCATCTGCCTCCGTAAAATCCTTTTGATAAGTGCAGCGGGGTTACGTGCATGTCAGAGCTGCACACGTGACAGATCAACTAAGCAATATGATGATATGTAAGAAGGCTGTCTGTAATCGCGCACCAAACGACTCCGAATAAAAAACATAGACTTATCATTACGGTGGGTTCCAGTGTTAAGAGAGAGCTTTACTTCCTGCTTTTTTCAAAACAATCACATCTTAGTGACGAAAGCGCGCCCAGACTCGGATCCATAAAAAGTACAGTGTAAGTGCGTGCACCTGGGGGAGTAGGGAGGGGTGAAAATCCCGCTGGGGCATGGTTTGGTTTGGTTTCGATGAGTGCGCCCTATCACTGTTGATGTTTGCGCAAAAAAGAAAGTATACGGAGGAACGGACAGTAAAGCACCACCACCTTTTCAATGTCATGTGAGAGAGAGACGCGCGCTGCCGAAGCACTGCACGCAACACGAGAGGGGGGGTGGCGCTGAGCGCTCGCGACATGAATTAAACCGTTTTAAACAGTAAAATATACATGGAAATGGGAATCATGAAAAATCTATTTGTTGCGACCAGTGTTGATTCAAGTTAAGTAAATCAATGTATGGGAAACACTTGTTTATAATATGCCTTTTACTTCAAAGTAAACCCTTTTTAGTGGAAGTTAAATGTTTTGTTCTTTATTGTGACTTTTTTTTCTAGTGTCAACTTTGAAGGAGCAGCTAGAAGACTTAAGGAAAATCAGCCAAAACAATGAGAAGCTCTCCCAGTTGCAGAACCAGGTGAGCTTATGAAGAAGAGCATCACCTGTGGAGTGATGAATTAGAAAAAATATATATTTTAAAGATTATTTTGGCTATTTATTATAACATTTGAAAGTGCACTTTCATTTAAATTCTTTTGTATTTTTGACAAACTTGATTCCACTTTAAAGGATGTCTGTATAAAGCTCAAGATTGTAAAATTACGATTTATGAAAAATGTATGTCTCTGGCCCACATCCTTTCCTCATAGGAATTGTTTACACAAGATAGAAAAAAATATGACTTTTTAACATCTTTCCCATTACTGTGATTGACAGCTGGGGGAGGCCAATGACCTCCTGCGGGCCGAGTCGGACACGGTGGCGCGTCTGAGGAAGAGTCACACGGAGATGGTGAAGTCCATGAGTCAGCTGGAAGATGTGAACCGTGAGCTGCAGGAGAAGAGCCGTGCGGCAGAGAGCGCCAGACAACAGCTGGAGAAAGAGCTGCTGCAGCTTCAGACCACGCTGGACACTGAGAGGAGAATCAGCAGCCAGGGCTCAGAGGAGACCCGAGAACTGCAGGGTAAGAACTGCCCGGTACCTCACCGCATTCGGCTTCTCAATTATTTTGCACAGGATAATTTTAAATACATCAATTATGTTCCTAACTTCACTTGGACACGAAGTGTGTAGCGGAGGGTAAGTTATGTATGGAAATAACATTCACCAGACAAATGAAAGAGATACAAAATGCTTTGTTTGTGTACACAAATACACACGAGTCGTCTTCTGTTGCAGCTCGTATCACGGGTCTGCAGGAGGACAATAAGAACTTGAAGCAGAGCGTTTCTAAAGTGGAGTTGGAGAGGAAACAAATCCAGGAGAGATGTAACGCCCTTGAAAAGGTTTCTTATTATTTTTTTGATCTACTTCACAGTCCTTTTACATTCCCTGTCATCAACAGTAAATCTGTGTGTGTGTTTCTCTTAAACTTAGTTTGTTTATCAAAGGAATGTTCCTGGTTAAAGTTAAGCATCTCAGACAAAATGATGTTTAGAACAGAAAAAAAAACTTTTTGGCTCATCCCTAATATTAGTGTAATAGTTTTATCTATTCTTGTATATAAAAGGTTAATTATGTACAGTACTGCTATTCTCATCAGTAAACCTGGTAACACATGTTGGAAAACGTTGTAAAACTTTTTACATCCAGCTAAAAAAGCTGTTACACAAAAGCATACCTGTCAAGTTTTGGATTTGAAAATAAGGGAAATTTTCCGGCACCCACTGCGAACAGTCCCACCACCAACCCAAACAAGCTCCAGTATTCCTTACATTTTAAGACTGGTGAGGGACGGATAATATTTTTTAAACCAGTGCTGCTGATAATTGTGTTAAAATGAACTAAACAAACTAATTCATTAGCAAGAAAACTAGTGAAACACACAGCTCTGTGAAAACTACATTTCATAAGTCACACTCAAACTGTACATACTATACACACAAATTTGCATCTGTACAAAACCCACTGGCCTTATGTTGAAAAGCCTTATTTTAACTTCTTTTGCATTATACCTTAATGCCAAAATTATTTATAAACCATTCACTTTTCTTTGTAATGAGAACTGTCATTTAGAAAATGAAAATGCTAGATGGGGCAGTGTCCCAAACCAAAAAGGGCACTACGGGGGGTGGTACTATTATTATGGTTTTAATAAAGTATTATAAATAAATGATGTGTTACTATATTATTAGCATCGACATAGACAAGTGATTACAAGTGATTATAATGGGAAAATATAATAACAAGAATTAAAGTGTGACAATAGATATTCAATATGATTTACCTGCTGGCTTGATGGAGCTTTGAATCCATGTTTGCAATGTTGAACTGCCTTTACCAGCCTCCCTTTCCGTTCTCTGTCTTTATTTTGTGAAGCCATTGGTGTTTTTTGCATTTTTTGTCTACAAAGTGTGCCAACAATAGCAAATTTAGTGTTTATGTTAACTTAGATCTGACCGGGAACATTTAATTCATTAGACAAGCATTGTAACAATAATAATGTGGATATTTTGTTGCTGTTTGCTTGCTAACTTGTAAGCACTTTTAGAACACCGACAGCAAATCATTAATCGAAGAAATACATAAACAAACTTACAAATGAGTAATTCTGCGGTTTAACAACTGATATAATGTAATAAATCTACCTGTTGATGCAACAAACTTCAGACAGAAACTGTCGTCTTCGCTCTCCAGGCAGAGAGTGCACACAGAGATGCTGCGGGCGGGTGGGAAAACACGAAGTGGATTAGCGGAATCAGTGGACCTTTAGCGATCTGGGATTGGGAATGTTTTTTTATTACTCCGCCCGGGCATTATTATTTTTGTAATAACGCAGGTTAAAATACGGGAGATTTACGGGAAAATACTAATACGGGAGGACGGCGGGAAAGAAGGGTAAAATACGGGACTTTCCCGGCCAAAACGGGATACTTGACAGGTATGCACAAAAGTATGCCTATTTAATAGGTATGTGCATCTCTATAGTACTGAGTCCAATGCTATTCGCTTCTCGATGCATAGCCTAAGGTACAATACATCAAAGATACATACGAAGCAGTTACCGATGTGATACCATGCACTGCGGTCTGATGTTGATTCGGTTCAACACAATGTCATTCAATGCAGTATGATCCAATGGAAAATATAATGCTATGAAATTTAATATGGTACAGATTGGATTTGTGCATGAGTGTCAGAACCATTATAACATTTTAAGACTACACTGTAAAAAAAAAATGTTTTTGTTATATCAACTCCGAAGTCATTTCAACTAACTATTATTTATCCTGACTAGCGATGAGTTGTTATAAATTATAAAATATATTTAAAAATATGTCAGCTTGATTATAATCATGTGCGCAGACCTACGAGCTTCAAGACCCTGGATAATCCCTGGGAGAAGTAACGTAAGAGGGAACTTGCGCATGAATGAAATCTCTATAAATAAAACAACAGAGAACTAAAACACAATAACAAAATCAGTCTTGTTGTTGGAAACGCACCCCAGGCCGATAATCGGTCGACCCCCATAACAAGAAGGTTCGAATAAGAGGATGACTTAACCTGCTTTAACAAAATATGTTTTTCACGGCATGGTCAATATTATACATCAGTTCAGTTGTCAATTGAACTTAACTAGTCATTTTTTTGTGCAAAAGCTGTAGGACACATAAAATCATTTGTAGATGTTTAAAGTTCCTGTGTTTTATTTTAAACTGCATATTGCCTGCAGCAAGCTCTGCACTATACATCACCCCTGCATCTTATGAAGATATTCAGACTTGCTTTGAACAGTTTCACAGCTGAAGTAACATGTGTTTTAAAGTGACTGTGTATCTTTAACCAGCGTTTTTCTCTGTTCTTTGTCTTCAGGAGAAGAACAGTCTGGAAATCGACTTGAACTACAAGCTGAAGACCCTACAGCAGCGGCTGGATCAGGAACTGACTGAACACCGCGTCACCAGAGCTCAGCTCACCGACAAATACGAATCCATCGAGGAGGCCAAGTCAGCTGCTATGCATGGTATGCTATGTGTGCCAGACGCTCCGCACCCACCCATGCCACCTGCGCCAGTTCCCGCTCTAGGGCGCTTCATTCAGACAGCGTGTTCAGACACCGTACAGCGTCTCATTGAGCTACGTGCCCAGACACTGCCTCAGAGATTTCACACGCACACATGTAGAAGAGCAAAATTCCTCATTATTAACAACAAAGAGTAGCTTTGTTTTCTTTCCCTCTTTTGATTGCTGTACAATTGCTATCAAATGTTTTTTATCCCCAAATAAGCGCACAAAATTTCCCTACGGTGCATTTAGACAATTACAGCTGAGAACTGTGGATAATATCTCTTCAGTAGGATATAATAGGAATCATATGCATGCTCTTAATTTGAAATTTATCAAAGTCTTAAGCATTTTAAATTATGAGCAGTTTTTTTGCAATAAATGTAGATGCTGATTTGATGTTATCAGTTTTAGGAATGCACTGATATTAGATTTTCACCAGTACAGGAATACTATGATTTTTTTTAAGGCTGATGAGTGTGATGGGGTGTTTATTATTATTATTATTATTATTATTATAATTATTATTATTATCATCGTCATTATTATTATTATTATTATAAAGGTATCAATTTAGGGGGAAAATATATATTTCATTTCAAAAGAAGAAAAACAAGTGTTTTCACTAAAACTAGAATTTATGTGCACTATTTTATTAGCAACAATTTAAAGTAAGGTTGTATTTGTTTACATGAGTTCAATCTTTATAAGTAGAAGTATTGTTTATTGTTAATTTGTGAGCTAATGCGTTAACTAATTTTAACAAACATAACCTTATTGTAAAGTGTTACCATTTATTCAATTAAAAATTATGGCTTGACCAATATAAAATGCTTTACTTAAAGGTAGGTACCATATTTTCCGGACTATAAGCCGCACTGGAGTATAAGCCGCATCATTCAAAAATGCATCATTAAGACGAAATAACATGTATAAGCCGAAGAACAGACATTTAATTTGGAAAGGCAAGTTATTCAACTAATCAATAGCACACAGAACAGCAGGCTGAATGATAAAGTAATATTATCAGTTATTTAAATGATAAACCATAGCATACAGAACTTACCTGGAAGGTTGAACAGGCTAAATTAACCGAACAAGCCAACTAGTGTGAAGTTCGCATACTCTTCAGTCCACATTACTGAATCCATTGAATTACATAAATACAGAAGCAGCATATCTCGCGGCTGTAGACGGTAATGGTACAAGGCGCACCTGACTGTAAGATGCAGCACCAGCCAAGTTATGAAAAAAAAACGCGGCTTATAGACTGAAAAATACGGTACATGAAACCAAATAGTCCGTTTGTAATCGTTTGTAATCGTATTGATGGCTCAATCGGATTGAAAATCCGGCATGTAAATGCCTTAATCAATACAATTGAGGTATATCGGATGCAAATTTCGATCTTATTGAAAGGGGGGGTGGGGGGTGGTTGTAGTCCGATCTGTAAGCCAATCATCAGGAGAAAAGTATGCATGTAAACGCTTGAATCATAGTATTTTCTATATCGGATGCAAAATACCTTGTGCACATGTGCAGATGAATTGTGCTTAAATTCACGACAATATTTACCTCTCATTTTCGTATCACATGATTCTCGTCACAGAAACATCCAATGGCAAAGCAAAGGTAGCATGCATTTTTAAGGTAATGGGGTCATGTGCTGTACATTCTGCAGCATTAAGGTCTTTCATAGCATTGCATAAAGTAATAAAATAGCGTTGGCCTTTTAAAAAGCGTGGATTTTTTGCCTATATCTTAACAACTTTCTCCAACTCAACTTTGACTTTGTACATTTATCCAGAGATAAAGCGTGAACTCAACAAGAGATGCTGTGTGATGCGTTGCCAAGTCCTCTGCTTTTTTGCTGACCGTAGTTTGGTGTACTGTTTCAGCGAGTTGATTTTATTCTGCGTGTTAAAGATGAAAGGATTTTGTTTATTAGTTATTGGTATTTGGGCTGTGAATGTGGGATGCTTTTAGCTAGTTTTGGATGTCCATTGGGCTGCTTTTACGCGAATCTGGCAACCCTGGCTGTGCACTTGCGCAGACACTTGGTTCGGATTATAAAGAATGTGCATGTAAACGAACATTTTAATCAGATTGCAATGTTTAGGGTGCATGTAAACTGTACTGTCGTAACCTGCAATCGGATAAAATTCAGTCGGATTGACAAAATTTTGTGGATGTAAACATAGTCACTTTGTAATACACCAAAATGATGCATAATTTTTTATGACTTAAAAACTTGTTTTGGGGAAGAGTGTGTGGCTTGCCCTGATATTCTAATATTCACTAAAAATCTATATAATCAGTGATCCGTTTTATTCATAGATTGTAAAAAATATGGACATAGTGTCAATGACGTCGCCCATTGGTTTGTGAAGAGCTTTTTTGAAGCCTAAGAGGAGGCGCTGCCTGCCATCGCCATCTTGGCTGCGGATCACAGCAGATAACCAAAAATGAGTAAAGAGGCGGGACATGGGTGAAGCTGAGGTGGCTGGTTGTTGAAACCACACCCGCCTAGCTCGACTCTAGTGGCAGCAGTGGCGGTTCACACGTCACTCAAGTGGCCACACCCTTAATTATGCAGAACTTTAAGGTTTAATATAATTTAAACGGATGAGTTACAAAAAAATTCACCCCCCTCACAGTTGTCATGAAGTGCAAAATTGGGTATATAGACCAAAAACACTTTTTGTAAACATATTATTTTCAATGTAAAGTTGGGCATTTTAATATGGGGGCCTATGGGAATTGACTTCCTTCTGGAGCCAGCCGCTAGCAGCAAATTGATGAATTATAGTTTGAATCACTTCCATATTGGCTTCATCAGAGAGATCGGAAGGTTGCCCCTCGTTTTTACCACTCTTTCCTTTTTTTATCAAATGTTCAAATTTGTCCAAAACAATAAAGCGTAAATTTTATTATTTCTCCAGCGGTGGAGCAGAAGGTATCAGATGAGAACTCACAGCGGATGCGGGCAGAGAGCCGGGTGGTGGAGGTGGAGAAGCAGTGCTCCATGTTGGAGTTTGACCTCAAGCAGTCTGTGCAGAAGATGGAACAGCTGATGAAGCAGAAGGAGCGCTTGGAGGAGGAGGTGAGCGTCACTTGCCATGGATCCAACACACCATCTTTTGAGTTCCCAAAATTTCTCCATATTCAAAGCACTTGGCTGCTTGACATGATCAAAAGTTTGTTATGTAACTTCACTTCATTAAAACTCACATCTTCGCTATCTGCTCCAGGTGAAGGTCTTGCGGGTGCAGCTTGAGCAGGAGTCCGGGAAACGCTCTCTTGCCCAGAACGATCTGAAAAGCTGGACGATGGAGGCCGAGCGTCTGAAGGGATCAGAGAAGCAACTCAAACAGGAGATCAACTCTGCTCTTGAAAACAAGCGCTCCCTTGAGTTCCAGCTGGCACAGCTTACCAAGTATGACTTTTGTTTTTTACTGTGCTCATAGGGACTCATAAATAGGGTAGAAGTTGTGGTGTCCTATAATGCTATACAAGTCTAACTTCGGGTCTAATATTTTGTTGAATCAAACCATTTTTAAAGACTGAGCGCTTCATTTAACTGTTCTTTTGTTACATAAGCAGGACTTCATGTTACATATTTTTAAGCCCTGTTTTGTACCCTTTTTACAGTGCACTCATTATAAACCGCAACATGTTAACAGTTCCTGGCCCAGTCTATTGTCTTTGTGAGAAAACAGGATATTACTAGGAATGAGGGTACATACTTTCGTCCAAGACTAGTTCAGCATATTTACTGTTTTTAAAGTAGTAAATATCCTCGGCTGTTGATTTATCACCGTGTTTCTTTTCACGAGCATTTCTAATGGTTATGATAGTTTCAGTTTTCAAAACCAAATAGCTACGTCCTTTGCCACAGACTTTTACTACCAACAGCTACTACATTAATGCTCTGAGTGGTCTATTAAGAGGGCATTAACGTGGAAAGGCTATTATTGCAGCTTATTTTCAAAGCTGTTTGTTGTCAATATTTACACTGGTGGATTAAGGATTACTCTTTGCCTGACTCCACCCACTGCCTGTTAATCCTCCACTTTTCCTTCTGTCGACACTGAGGTGAAACTTCCTTGGGCTTGGAGGTTATTAATAGTTAACCCATTTCAACAGGACATTGAATGCTTAGCTTTATAATACACTGTTGTTCTTAAGTAAACATAAATTCAGAATTGACCCTATTTACTTTATTAATACAAGTTCCTGGTCTTATTGTGTACAGATTATTAGTGCAAAAAGTCTTTCATCAAATTGTAACAACTTGCCCCACCTAAGATGCGATTCACCTTTTCATGCAGCAATGACAGAATGTTCACCTATGCTCGTTCTTAGAAATGCGGCTTTTCTGTCTTGTCAATAGTTTTCACCATGTCATTTATTTCCAAAATTTAATTTGTTTCAATAATAAATGTAACAGCTGTAATGTGTTTCCAAGTGTTACCATCAAGATACATTGAGATGCTTTTAAGAGTAAACTCTATAAGGCAGAAAATAGCACCTGTTTATTTACATTTGTGACCCTGGACCACAAAACCAGTCATAAAGTACTTTTTTTTTTATTTGACCTGAAAGCTGGTTAAAAAGCTTTCCATTGATGTATGGTTTGTTAGAAAATATTGAAAAAATGACCTTTTAAAGTTGTCTAAATTATGTCCTTAGCAATACACATTTCTAATGATAAATAAATTGTCATATATTTATGGTAGGAAATTGACAAAATATCTTCAAGGAACATGATAGTTACATTTTCTAATGATCATTTTAAACCATACAGTGTATTGTTGGCTATTGCTGCGAATATATCTGTGCTACTTAAGTTAGGACTGGTTTTGTGGTCCAGGGACACATATTACTGGCATGTTAAATGAATCTATACTGCATTTTGTTACACTGTTGAATCCTCAGCCTGGAGCTGCAGGATTCACTGATACTTTATCATGCTTATGTATAATAAAATTTAAATAATTAACTGTTTGAAGCTGAAGTGATTTGAACTGACTAAAACGCATCTCCACAGGCAGTACAGAGGAAATGAAGGTCAGATGAGGGAACTTCAGGACCAGCTGGAAGCTGAGCAGTATTTCTCTGTAAGTAACTTTACCTTTCAGGCCCTGTTTATATTACAGCATTTGCGTTTTAAAACGGACTTTTAAAATGAAAACAATCCTCGTTTATACTGGCATTTTAAAAAGAATCTTCATCCACACTATACACCACCATAAACGCATGAAACATGACCAATCACGTAACTGGGCATGAGCATAAAAGTGTAAAATAACTTATTACCTTAATAATAGCTTACATTTGCGCATTTATGCAGCCTAGGGGTGTGCGATATTGACAAAAAATCATACCTGGGTCCTTTGCTGGCAACTACAACAGACACTATTTTTGAACCTATGTGTTTGGGAAAGTCTTATACTGTTCTAGCTCCCCCCTACAACATATTAATATGATTAATAGGTTAATTTTGATTTTATAACTAAACAGAAAGGTCTTTATGATTTAAAAAGAAAGCATTCAAGTGAACAGTACTAAACGAACTTGAAGCAAAAATAAATTTAAGCAAATGCAAACTTCAATCAAACATAGTAAGAGGTGAAGTATAGCTTTAGCCTACAGAAATGCTTAGTGCATTAATTTAAGTGTGCGAGGTCCGGCACGTCCTGCGCTAGCTTTATTGCTAGAGTTTATTGTTTTTATTAATTTATATTCACAAAACTTATCAACAAAACATCGATTAAAATTAAGAGACAAATTATATGAAACAAAATTCATTTTAAAGTAGAAAACAAAACTTAAATTAAACTCGAAAATAATGTCTGACCCATTACAATTCTCCCTTCATGTTGGCCTTTACAACGCCCTATATGGCGTGTAAATTACAGTCTATCTTTCGTAAGCTAACTAAATTTAAACAAAACATAAAAACATTACAACAATATTCAAACCCAACAATACTCAAACATTAATATAAAACAGACATTATCTATAAGGATACATGTTAAAACAATCCAATATAGCGTGTATAATAGCTGGTTGGTAGATGTTTACTATTTTTGGCAAAACCTCCATTGCAAACCTCCGTTTACCTGAATAAAAATAATTTTTACTTTAAAAATGATGCGCTGTCACGTTAAAATCAGCTGTTCGTTTACATAAGACTCCGTCTACGAACAACGTCTGAGTTCTCAAACTAAAACAGAGTCTGCAGCGTTTAAGAACAAATCCGTTTATGAGGGTCGAAAATGGTGGTGTAGTGTAGATGAAAGGTGTAAACGTAGCAAAAGTAACGCGTTTTAAAGGATAAACGGATTAATGTAAACATAGCCTTAGATCCATTCCTTGTCACACCGGTGGTCCTGTCCTGGGTAACCTCTGTCCAATGTCTAACCTCTTAACGGTACATTCACACAGTGTGAAAGTGTTAATGCTTCTCATTTACTTTTAATGGGTCACGCCATGCATTGCCGAACTGAATTGTGGATCCGTCAACGTCGCGTCACTGCCGTTGCGCGTGGCAAAGTAGAACATTTCTCAATCTGCCTTAAGCAAATAACCTAGTGCGAGTCAGCCAATTACGTTTATGCAAAACCAGAGCATGTGTTGCGGCCACTGTGATTGGCTGTTGACCATGCTTCAGACAAGCCTTCTGTCAAGCGTTAAAGCTTTTCCCCCCAAGTGAATGTACTGTAAGTGGTTTGTATAGGTGAATTATGTAAAGATGGTTAATGTAAGAAATAGCACTTTAAATAGAATTTAATTGATACATATTGTGTATTTGAATGACCTAGGAGTGGGGTTGTCATGGTACAATTTTAGTTAATCTCAATACCAGTTGAAATGTAATCTTTAAAGGTCCAGTGTGGGTTATTTAGCGGCATCTATTGGTAAGATTGTAAATTTTAACCAACAGCTCAGTCCACAGCTCACTCCTCTTTTATACATAAAGCTACGAGCGTTTTTGTTTATTTGCGTCTTTTCCGACCATCTTCCGGGTGACGTGCTTTCATTTGGGAGGAGTTATGCGCTGACATATGTGGTTTCATCAACCAAATATATTTACACTTGTCCCGTTTCTACTAAAATGTGTCCCAGACCACCTCCTGAAGTGGTTTGAGCGATCAGATTTAAATCCGTCTCAGTGCTTTAGAGGGCATTTACACCTAAATAAAAAAACATTCAGTATAATTTGCTAGTATAAAAAACTGACAAAAACAAAATATATGTTGATTTTTTGTATCATGTTATGCATTTAAGTACACATTTCGGTATTGAAATTTGAAATAAAACTATTAAAATAAATGGCATGGCCAACATTATTTCCATTAGTCTGTTTATTTGCAGTTATTGGAGTAACACAGATGTGTGCATGTAACCTTTTACCATGTACAATCTTACATCATTGCATCACTCTGTATGTATGAATCTCTGATTAAGTCTTAAACCCTTTTTCACTTTATTTTAGACGCTGTATAAAACTCAGGTGAAAGAGTTGAAAGAGGATGTTGAAGAGAAGAACCGTCAAATCCAGGATGCTCAGAGAAAAGTTCAGGAGCTGCACTCTGAGAAGTACAAATCTTCCTAAAAAATTTTTATTTGCATTAATGAACCTTAACCGTGCACTGTGACACTGAAACATCCTTAAGTCTGAATTTAATGTATGCAAACCACTTCCATTAGTGCTATCTAGAATAATGCATTTTAATTTTTTTGTAGGGAGTCACTCTCTGCGCAGTTGGATCTTACCGTGACTAAGGCCGAGTCGGAGCAGTTGGCCCGGGTGTTGTTAGAGGAGCAGTATTTTGAGCTCACTCAGGAGAACAAAAAAGCTGCCTCTCGATACAAACAGGAAATCGCGGAAAAGGACTCGATCATCACACGGGTTTGTGTGGCACAAATGCTGTTCAAATGCAAATACTAAGAATATTCTGAGAATGTTGAATGTAGTTGAATGTCACTGTCATATTTAAAATAATGTCAGTGGTTATAATAAACATTTTTGCAGCTTGAGGAATCCAATACAACCCTTACCAAAGATGTGGAGATCCTCAGCAAGGAGAAGACGGAGTTGAGCGAGCAACTCCGAGTTCAAGAAGAGGGTAATTTTCTCAACCAGCAGTTACCTTAGGATTTACCTTGTAATCGCATAACCTTTTTGATTGGTTTGTTATCTTCTCTATGTATTATAGCGTTTGAAGCAGAGAAGGAAGAGGTGGCAAACTCTGCCAAGGCAACCTATGAGAAGGCCCTTAACATAGAAAAAACCTTGAAGACACAGGTATGACCATAGAGACAAAAATGATAACGGACCTGCGAATGTAATAATCGCAATATGTATATAAATATATAACGCTGAAAACTCTATGCCAGTGTAAAGGAAGTACTAAATGGGAACTGAAATATTTAGTATGATTGTTTGACTGATAGCACGGGAACAAAGGGAACCTTTTTAGTGTCATATGTTATACTTTTCCTAACATTGAACTGCAGGCGGTGAATAAGCTGGCTGAGATCATGAACCGTAAAGACATGAGGCTGGGTCAGAAGAAGAGAGACAGCACAACTGACTTGCGCAAGAAGGAGAAGGAGAATCGCAAACTGCAGCTGGAGCTGAACCAGGAGAAGGAGAAGTTCAACCAAATGGCCATCAAATGCCAGAGAGAGCTCAGTGAGATGCAAGCAGTAAGTCTTGTAAACAAGATGTTAGAAAATACTCTAATAGCGTTTTGTTAAGGGATGCACTAAATCTTGTAATCAGTGTTTAACAGTGTTACTGGCCGACACTAATAAGATCACTTGTATTTTTAAAGGGCTCCTTATAGTAACATGATAATAGAACGAATCTTGTATTCTCTCCAAGATTTGTAATTTGGTAATAATATCATCTGTACTTGCAGCAACTGGTAGAGGAGTGCACGTATCGTAATGAGCTGCAAATGCAACTGGACAGTAAAGAGAGCGATATCGAGCAGCTCAGAGAGAAACTGAATGATCTTCAGCTCCGCATGGACAACTCCAGTGTCACCAGCCTACAGCCAGACGATACCGATGGAAACATTGCAGGTAAGGGCCTTTGTGACACGCTTTATGAATGCTTTGTTGAATAATGGTAGTCTACCCACATTCACAAACATACAAAAAGTGCTAAACATGCTAAACAACTCAGTATCATAGAAATTCCTCTTTTTGAAATGTCAGCCAGAAAACAGCCCAATCTGAAAAACTGATGCTTATGACATCACAGGCATCTAACTGCCCCTCCAGTTTAAAATAATTGGCTACATTTTTTGAGTGGCAGCAAAGTCAGCCAGTCAGTAATGAGATTGCAAGTTAAGCCAGTAGGGGGAGCCAAATATGTACAAAACCACTTGTTTAAAATCCCTCACCCTAATAGAGCTATCTGAGAGAGGTTTTTAGGAAGCTTTTAAGGCATTACAGACCCAAACAAAAAAAATTTGTCTACATGTCACATCACAAAACAAGGATAAATACTCTGTTCAATCATTCTATGTCACCTTTAACATTTATAACAATAGATATGCCATTACATAATAGACTTCACATAATAACGTTATATATTTTAATGTGCATTGGTGTTGTATTGTTAGATGTTAAATTAATATTAAACTAGGTTAAAAAGCACTGTTTTCTTACCTTATCCAGATTTGCAATGGTAAGCTTAGAAAAATGATTGACGAGCTGTTGGGTCAGATTTTTTAACTTTGCAATTTAATGTTTCAAACAGAGATGGCGATAGAGATGCGAAAATTATGGAACGCAGCTTTAGGCTGATTTTCACATCTAAAGAAAAGCAAAAAGCACTATTTTTCTTGACTGTATCACTCATTTTATCAAGTGGACTGGTGGTTTATTTATCAAGTTTTTCTCATCTCTTGTTCTCCTCATGTCTAGTCGGTTCTCCTTGCTCTCCTTATCTTTGTATCTTCTATTCTTTTCCTCTGTGAGTAACTTGGCATCCCATCTTGCCTGGAATGTGCTCCTGGGTGGCTTTTTCTTTTAACATCATTTAGTTTCATTGCTTTTCATTTTTTTCCTTTGTGTGAATGCATCTTGTTTTGGTGATACCTCAGAAAGAAACTACTCGGAGTGTTTATGACTGGAAGGAACATTGGGTTTCATTCACTAATAATTGCGTTCGGTCATTCATGAACTTCTCACGAAAACTTGCCACCTAATTTACAACACGTGCATGCGTACACGAATTTGTTCTTATACTTGGAGTGTTCTACATGAGCGGCCGTGTGCACAAAGTAGGTCATTTGCATAAAACACGCCCAAACCAGCTTAGCGCAGCGCTGGTCCACAGAAAATTTTATAGCAGTTTGTCATTAAAGCAAAAGAGCTTGAAAACAAATCATTGATCGTATTTATTATCTTGAGGTTTTGCTGTCGGGAGGAGGCCAGTGCTGTCTACCGACCGGAGTAACATTAAATAAGTACTGGGTCCGTTAACAAATATGACATTGTATATAAAATAAAACGGAGAGGAGATCAAGTGATTAACGTTCTCATTAAATTTACATCACCTTTACATTAAGCTATACATTTATGCTAGTTATAGATGGTTTCAGCAGTAACAACGTAAACAAGCGGCTGTCATGGTCTGCCCGTAACTTCCGGTAAACTCCGCTAAGAATAAATAACAACGAAGTTCTTTAAACGTAATTTATTTATATAAAAAGCAAAAAAAACCACACATAGATTACCTAGGAAACCAAAACATTTGTTATTTTCGACTAGGGGATGCACCGAATCCAGATTTTTTGGGTTCGGCCGAATACCGAATCCACTGTTTAAGATTCGTCCGAAACTGAATCCTACTGTTTCCTGTATTCCATTAACACAGTAAAACACATTAATGAAGTAAACAACGTCCACAGCAGTGTATTTTTCATTTTATTAAATTTTAACTGTAAAAAAAGGATAGGCAACATTATGCCAGGATGACAAGTTGGAAAAACTATTGTGACAATTACCATAAGCCTATGCATAATGAAAGCGATGCTTGCGACACGCTCGTTTTTCCAGGTGCGTCCGCGAAATGTGAACCGCCCCTAAGGCTTACCGAAAGAGAAAGCTCATCTCCATGTCAGCACCCGATGTGTGTAATCAACAGCCGCGTGACGTCGACCAGCGTAGCGCAAGCCTAGGGGTCGGTTCGGTGGAAAAAAATCTAGGATTCGGCCGAACCCCGTCAAAAGCCCAGTATTCGATGCATCCCTA
Source organism: Misgurnus anguillicaudatus (assembly GCF_027580225.2). Taxonomy (NCBI): domain Eukaryota; kingdom Metazoa; phylum Chordata; class Actinopteri; order Cypriniformes; family Cobitidae; genus Misgurnus; species Misgurnus anguillicaudatus. The sequence goes on along the minus strand of NC_073338.2, from coordinate 36,857,981 downwards.
TTTTCGACATGGCATTTGTTCAAGAGATCCATTTAGCAACTAGTCAGACCATTAAAAAAAACGAAACCGGAAGTAAAGTTCGGATCCAAACGTGTATCGCGTCAGCGCACGTGCGTCCGATGAAACCGTCTATAGACAACGCAGCCTTTTTGATGTCTTGCCTATAATGCAATAAGTCACTTAATAAAGATTATTAGTTATAAGTAGACCATTACAATCCATTGCAAACTCTTTCAGTGTAGGTCATCTTATCATCCAGACACCTCCTGATTCATTATCCATCCCTATTTTCCCCTTCTTATATATTGTTTCTATGAAAAAAACTTTTATGGGAGTAAAATTTTATATCGACTTAAAAGCAGCAGCATGTGCTGTTATATCTACAAAGTTTTGATGTGAGGCAGTTGGTTTACCTTGGTCTGCATGTTCAAATAAGCTATTTTATTTTTATGCATTGTGTCAAAATCTTGGCCCCTGTTCCCAGAGTTTTTCTGCATGTGTACTTTGAGATTGTTTTATCCGGCTTGGTTTTTAATGCATTTTCTTTGTCTTCAGAATCGAGACTTGAAGGTTGGCTATCGATACCGAAAAGGTCCAATATAAGACGATATGGCTGGAAGAAGCAGGTGAGATTTTTATCAAGGATTTTGAATAAATCTGTACTGTTATACACGTTTTGAAATTTCTTTTCTTTCGTTGCTCGCAGTATGTTGTGGTGAGTAGTAAGAAAATACTCTTTTACAACGATGAGCAAGACAAGGAGCAGTCCAACCCTTCTATGGTACTAGACATTGAGTAAGTATTCAGATTTAAATGTTAAATATCGTTTTGTGTGTGTGTGTGTGTGTGTGTGTGTGTGTGTGTGTGTGTGTGTGTGTGTGTGTGTGTGTGTGTGTGTGTGTGTGTGTTTTTTTATTTGGAATAAGAAATGCTTTTTTGTTAAGCCATGTGAAGTTCAATGATTTCTGCTTCCCATTTTTTTCACAACAGCAAACTATTCCATGTACGGCCTGTGACACAAGGCGACGTATATCGAGCTGAGACTGATGAAATTCCCAGAATTTTCCAGGTCAGTTATTTTCGGACTGCACATAGTCACGCTATTTAAAGAGTTATAATGTCCAGTATCAATGATGCTTTTATAGACTGCCTTAAAGTTATAATAAATAAAAAAATATATATATTTCAAAATAATGTTTTTTTTATGACCATCAGAATCTTTAATCCTATTATAGCTTTACTTTATATAGCTATTGCACAGAATGAGCAATATGTTTTTGTTCTTCAGATCCTTTATGCCAATGAAGGTGAGTGTAGGAGGGAAGCGGATATGGAAAACGTTCCTCAAGGGGAGAAGTCCAACTGCTTGGCACACAAAGGCCACGAGTTCATTCCCACCCTCTACCATTTTCCGACTAATTGTGAGGCTTGCTCCAAACCGCTGTGGCACATGTTTAAGCCCCCACCGGCCCTGGAATGCCGCCGTTGCCATGTCAAGTGCCACAAAGACCATCTGGACAGGGGAGGGGACGTTATCGCCCCTTGCAAAGGTTGAGACACTAGTAGACATTTGGTCTGACTCACTTTTATAAATTGTAGATGAAATCTGAAATCAAATTTGTGTGACTATAACCACTTTCACACATGAGATTTGTTAAACTGCTGTAAAACTGCCAGATTTGCTTTTCCAGACAAATCTGTTATTCACAAAGAAACACGCTTTTACATGTACGTTATAGAAGGTTGTATTGTTTTGTTTTTTTATATTATTTTAGTTTTGCAGATTCACTTGAATTGATATTTTGTTATTTAATACGATACAATTCACAAATTCACAAGTGTCCAAATATTTCTTAGGCCACTGTATTGATACTGCCTTCACTTCACCACCAAAATTTTATTAAAGTCATCACTTTTATTCATCATTTACTTACCCTCATGTTGTCCTAAACCTCTATGAGCTTCATTTTGAGCCCAAAAAGAAGATGTTTTAATGGTTGATGGCAGGCGCACAGTTGATTTGTGCCCACTGAGTTACATAGTATTTGTCTTTCATACTATGAAAGTCAATGGGCACCGTCAACTGTGTGCTTACCATCAATTACAAAATATCTTCTTTTGTGCTCAGCCAAAGAAACTCATACAGGAGGGCAAGTAAATGATTTTTGGGTGAACTATTCTTTAAAGTCATCTTATTTTTACCAGCTACACTGGAAATTAGATCAAGTCTCATATATATATTTTTTTTAGATTGGAGGGACATTCCACTTTTTTTGAATATAAATTTTCCAGCTCCCCTAGAGTTAAACGTTTGCTTCTTGCCGTCTTGGAATCCATTCGGCTGATCTCCGTGTCTGGTGGTGGCACTTTTAGCATAGTTTAGCATAGTCCGTTGAATCTGATTAGACCATTAGCATCACGCTCAAAAATAACCAAAGATTTTGGATATTTTTTCCTATTTAAAACTTGTCTCTTCTGTAGTTACATTGTGTACTAAGACCGACGGAAAATTGTTGTTGAAAAAGTTGTAATTGTCTAGACCGATATGTCTAGGACTATACTTTCATTCTGGCGTAATAATCAAGGACTTTGCAGCTGTAACATGGCTGCAGCAGCCGTAGTGATATTACGGCGCAGCAGAAAATAGTCCCCTTAGTAACTTTCAATGGCAGGGGACTATTTTCGGGCAGTGCGTAGTATCACTGCGCCTGCTGCGGCCGTGTTGCATCAGCAGAGTCCTTGATTGTTGCGCCGGAATGAGAGTGTAGTACCTGGCCATATCTGCCTAGAAAATCACAACTTTTAATTTTCTGTTGGTCTTAGTACTAGGGATGCACCGAATCCAGATTTTTTAGGTTCGGCCGAATCCACCGTTTAAGATTCGGCCGAAACCGAATACCGAATCCTACTCGCATCCTTATTCCAACACAGTAAAACACATTAATGAAGTAAAAAACGTCCACAGCAGTGTATTTTTCATTTTATTTAATTTTAACTGTACATTATGCCAGGATGACAAGTTGGAAAAACTATTTTGACAATTACCATAAGCCTATGCATAATGAAAGCGATGCGTTGCGACACGCTCGTTTTTCCAATAAGCAAGCAGCTCCGCGCTGAAAACTATATTTAACTTTGAGTGAGAAGCTCCGCTCGTCAATGTCAGTCTTCACACGGCCGTCCAATTACAGTGGAGGAGGGGCGGGACATTACCACAGCAACCAACCGGCTCACAGCTGAAGCATCACAGCTACCAAGCGCTCGGCTGAAAAACAGCTGGCATTTGGGGTCCTCAAGGCGTTTTCAGGGGTGTTTAAAAGTTTTGGTGTGTCCAGCTGACCGAAAGAAAAAGCTCATCTCCACGTCAGCACCCGATGTGTGTAATCAACGGCTGCGTGACGTCGACCAGCGTAGCGCAAGCCTAGGGTTCGGTTCGGTGGAAAAAAAATCTAGGATTCGGCCGAACCCGAACCCCGCCAAAAAGCCCAGTATTCGGCCGAATCCGAAACCGAATTCTGGATTCGGTGCATCCCTACTTAGTACACAATGTAACTACAGAAGAGTCAAGTTTTAAATAGGAAATATCAAAACTCTTTTTTGGCGCGATGCTAGTGGTCTAATCGGATTCAGTTGATTGTGCTGGGCTATGCTGGGGGTGTTGGCGCCAGACCTGGAGATCGGCTGGATGGATTCGAAGGCGTTGAGAATCAGATGTTTGGCTCTGGGGGTGCTGGAAAATGAGCATATTTATTTAAAAAAAGTGGAGTGTCCCTTTAAAAGTTATTTGACTGTAAATGTAAAACTTTTGTTGTGTTCTCAGTGAATTACGATGTGACGTCAGCTCGAGACATGCTACTTCTGGCCTTGTCCCAAGATGAGCAGAAGAAATGGATCGGTCATCTCGGCAAGAAGATTCCCAAGACCCCACCGTCTACCTTCTCAAGGGCTTCCCCACGCAACGTGTCCACTCGCTCCACAGTAAACCAGTCCTTCCGCAGGAATCCATCAAAAAACCCAAGGCAGCTGAGGTAACTGCAACTATACAGGACCACACTAATCTAAATTTACATGAAGAGGCGACGGTAAGATTTGCATTGCGGTGTAGCATAAATGCCTGGGGTGACCAGCACACATTTATTTTTAGTAAAATTCACAAAACCTGTGATGTACATAACTGGGTCATATTTCACCCTGATATGAAAAGAATTGTTTTTAGGACAATTAAGATTTTGCATTATTTTCAATTATATTTTTTAATAATTGAATAATGTCCCAAAACAAATCTTAACAGTCCTAGAAATTAATTTATAAGATTCCCTTTATCTGTATTATAGCCCTCTATACTGTATGTGTGAGTGTTATTGTTGGCCGTGATCGTGCCGGCTGTAAGGGCAGGGTAGTGTCGTGACTCGTGACTGGCTGTTTATCTCCTGTTGTCTTGTAGCAGGGCGCAGTCCAGTCTCCAAGCGGCAGACACAACATCCAGCACATGCTGACAGCAACGCACAGCTGCTCCAGACCTTAATGTTGTAATGGTGTAGTGAACTCCTCCATGTTTGTTTAGCACATTTATTAGCAGTGTTTAAGGTGGTGCGTTGTCCTCTGGAGGGGTCTCCTGTTCTGTTTACTGTGGGGTTTTGTGCACCACAATGGCAAATATTTTACTTAAGAACCTCAGCTGTACAAATTGTTTTTTAGCTTGTATTGGGCCTTTTTTAACCTTTCACTAAACTTACTCTTGTGCGCCATCTAGTGGCCAATTGGCATTCAGCGCTACCTCTCAGAGATATGATGAGGAAAAGCAAAAGATCAGAGAAGCTTCACTGTTTTCATTTGCCATTGTGGAGCTCACGGTTTGCTTGAATAATGTTGCATTCAGAGTCTTAAACTATTGTTGTCAGAAGGCAAAACGTGACTGAAGAACTTACTGAAGTGCAAATCAAGACGTGTGTTCTTGTCTGTCTGGTGTTTCTACAGTGGTAACTAACAAACACATGGGTGAATTTCATGAATTTTTTTAGGAAGACATCCAATTTTACCCCAAAATCAATGGGCATTATGCCCAGCTGCACTACTTCCTTCGGCGGGCTCCTTGTTTCCTGTCTGCCATTGTTGGACGGGCTGATTGATCCAGATGTGTCTGATTATTGTTGTTGTGACTACTGAGGTCAGGCACACCTGGATTAATCAGTTTGTTTGTGACTACTGAGGTCAGGCACACCTGGATTGATCAGTTTGTCCGGTGATGGCGGACAGGAAGCGGGGAGCTGGCTGAAGTTCAGGAAGAGGTGCAGCTGGGCATAAAGCCTATTGAAAGAAAAAGCCTACAGTGCTATGCAGTCACCAATTTTTTGTTGTGTAGATGTTTGGATAGATAGACAGACTGTGCTTGAATGAACTGCAAAACACGGTATGGCCTAGATCGACATCTAATCATGAAAATACATAAAACGCAGCAAATAATGTAAGATTGCAAAAATAGATTTTTTATTTTAAAGGAAAACACCACTCTTTTTCAATGTTTTGCTGTGTTCTTGCCTCAACTTGGATGAATTGGTGCATACCTATCTTTTTTCGATGCGTGCACTTTCGGTCTTTGTGCAGCGCTTATTGAGTGTGTTGGCATTTGGCCTGGCCCCATTTATTCCTATGGATCCAAACAAAAGTTTTATTTTGTGCCACCATACTTACTCGTGTAACTACTCATGTAACAGTCTTTAAATAGGGAAAACATGAAAATGTTTGGTGGCTTCTAAATTCATCCCTGTTTGGAGCCATAGGAATGAATGGGGCTGGGCTAAATGCTGGCACATTCACAGGGTGCTGTGCGGGGATTGGGGGTGCACGGATTGAAAAAGGATAGAGATGTGCTTGTTTGTCTGGGTTGAGGTAAGAACAAAGTAAAATATTAAAGGAGTGGTCCACTTTAAAAATGGGGCCCATTGACTTACCATAGTATTTTTTTCTTACTATACAAAGTCAATGGACCCCATCTTTAAAGTGGACTACTCCGTTTAGTTATAAACTTGATTTTGGGGTGGCATGTGACGTGGATGTCTTTTCATGAGATTTGCCCAGATAATCTAACTTGAGATGTGTTGAATTTTGGATCATTTAATACGGTCTGTAAGAAACATGATCCTAAATTCTTCATAAAAGTTCTTTTCTTTGTCTTCTTTTTTCTAGCTAACCATCTGAACCATGGGATTGAATTGGGACATTGTTTTTTCTTCTCCAAAATCTGCAAAAAAAAAAACATAACCGGGAAAAGTGAAACAAAAAAGCAAAACTTGGAATTAATGTTGTTACATTTCGCAAGTGAATTGAAATATAGACAGTCATTGGTGCCGAAATTCAGGATTTGCCCATCGTGAGGCATCATAGACATTAAAGGACTCCTTTTGAGCCCTCCAACCCTGCGATTTCCTCAACGTTCGCCTATTACACACCATGACTCCTACCATCTTTCCAGAGGAAAACTTGGACAGCGTTTTGGGTCTTGGGAATGAAAACTATAAGCTGTTCACATGTCTTGCTATTGAAACCTCTGGGATTGGGACTATAGCTTGTTATCATGGGTGCATTTTGGGGAATAAACTGTTAGGGGTTTTGGGGACCTTCATTCTGATTTGCAAACTATTTCCATCTAGATCGTCTTCGATGCCTTTTCTGACGAACTCTGGTTGCCTTATTCTATCCCTCAAAGTCTGGAAGATTAATGGGTTTGGGTGAAGTTTTGGGTACTGAGAGTTCGATTTTGGGGGGGTTGTTTGTTTGTTTTGAGGAGCATGCAGGATAATTCCAGTCTATGCATAATATTTTCATCATTATCATTATTGTTTGTGGAAGCTCCAAGCCATTGGAACGTCATCGTTATGGCATCAGGAGATATAAATTGTCATAGAAACCATTTTTGTGTGTTTATTGGGTACATTGTTTCTGTATTTTTTGTTTATCTTTTTGTAATGTATTGCCTTACATTTGATTAATAGATAAATGGTTCAAAAAGGAAAACATTAAGTTAACAAATGTAAAACTGCACTGTTTGAATTGTAAGTTATTTGTAGAAGACTAAACAGGTGTAGCATTTGGCTCACCTAGTGCCTTTTGGATAACGATTTTACTGCCATATCTGTTTGCGTTTCTCTCCAAAACAAGACAAATCTTTCTTTTTTTTCTTTAAAAAGCATAACCGCATTGTGATTTTATCAGAACATAAATGGTTTGAATCAGAACGATCCTCTTTATTGGATATATTAAACGTTCTCAACCAAAGTTTATTATTAAGCGTTCTGCGTGACGGCGGCAAGATATTCTGCTGTTTCTGAATATGTTGATGTATTAAAACCAGAAATGTCTTCATTTTCCCCTTAAAATAGTCTCTTTCAGTGTACATAACTAAATGAAACAAGATCATGAATACCTCCTCAATTATCCAACATGGTTTTTTACACATGTGTTCAGTAAAGTAAGCACTGGAACTACGATCTGTTTTGTCTTGGATGAATTTGCATGATAAACTGCATTGGAGGCCGCACTGATGGATATGTGTCAATAAACATATCTTTATCACCTATGTGCTCAATTTGTGTGTTTCTTTTACTTTTACTTACATGGACAATAACTACCCACACACACACAGAGAGAAAGACAAAGTACATATGTACATATACATACATATATATACACACACATACATATACATATATATATGATAAAGCAATTAGGCTACATATTTGACCTAATGTATATGATTTAAGAAGTCTTACTAAAACCTACTAATTATACATAAACTTAATTTTGAGAAAACTTCATTATTATGAGAAAGTGTCTTATAAATATGAAATATCAAGTCAATATTATGATTTGGGCTGGGTATCGATTAAGATGTTCCAGATCGATTCGATTTCGATTCACAAGCTATCGATTCTATTTTAATTCTCGGTTCAATTTTCGATTCCAGTTCTCGGGTTGGTTTTTATACTCGATTCTCGATTCAACTCAATGAATATAGATTTAATACAAATACTATATTAATAAAAATGAATGTTGAATAGCAGTTTACAAGTGGGTAATTAATAAAAAGAAATTAAAAGGCTTGCATCTCGCTCCTTGGCAACATAGCGCAAGGCAAAAAAGAGGGTGACATCTATAGTGAAGAAGATTATTGTTTACCTTACGTTCAATGTTTGCGGAAATAAATATGAAAGAAAAAAATCGATTCTGCTCCTTGAGAATTGATTTTGAATCGACCACGTTTTAAAAAACGATTAATCGAAAAATAGTTTTTTATTTCCCCAGCCCTAATTATGATAAGGTTTCACATAGTGCTGCCTCACGATTAGTCGCGACTAATCGTTTGCAGAATAAAAGTTTTTGTATACATAATATATGTGTGTGTACTGTGTATAATAATTATGTATAAATACACATACAGACACGCATGTATTTTATTAAGAAATATTTGCATGTGTATATACATGTTTATATTTATATATAATTTATATTATATATAAATATAAATATTTATTATATTAATTTTTTTTTCTTAAAATTCTACATCTATGTGTGTGTGTTTATATATACATAATTATTATACACAGTACACACACATATATTATGTAAACAAAAACTTTTATTCTGCAAACGATTAGTCGCGACTAATCGTGAGGCAGCACTAGTTTCACATTGCAATGACATGTTGACTGTTTGTTAAGGGTGTTAAAGGAACAGTATGTAAGAAATTTATATCAATTAATCATAAAATGGCCCTGATATGTCACTAGACATTGAGAAATCATTTTCATTTCAAATACTTACATCACTGACAACAGTGGTCTGGCCAGGATATTGTCATTTAAAAAGTGGAGTTGCAGCCCTCAACTGATGTTTATGTTGTCATTTTGTGTATTGGCCACCAGAGGGCTATTTCATAAAACTCGCTTGGAAAAGCGAGGATTAAAGTTACAAACTCGACTTGAATTAACATAACAAATGAGGCGAGGCTAAAGCGGTTTCAAAAAAGGCAAATGAAGCTTACGCAATCCAACTAATGTGATCCAGATTTCCCTAGTCAAGAAAATTGCGCGTGCACGCTATTCTTGAGCAGCCCTAGAGGTCGAGCGTGGATCAAATCGATCAAAGTTAAAGAGAAAGCGGTAATTTTTGATAAAAATGTATGAAAATGTACTTCTGACTGAAAATTATAATACTGCTGCAATAAACAAACCCATAAAATAGTTGGAAAGTCCTTATGGATTAAATCCTTGCATGCAGAAACTAAATTTAAATATATTGTCTTATTTTAAAGTGATCACATGTAAGCGTGAAACACTGTTAGAAATGATGGCCTAGTGGTTAGTGCTCTCAGCAGCGCATGCGGGGATCCGGTGTCGATCCCCGTCAATGCTTATGTGGCTATGCTTTGCTAATTTTTATATACTGTACTTTTTAAAAATAACACAAATCTTAACTTTTAAAAGACAATTTGTAGTTTACTAAGTTACCTATATAATACATATTTAGCAGATGAATGATTTTAATACATTTACAGTAACTTTAAATGTAACTTTAATTTATTTTTTATTTTTTTAAGGGTACATTTCAAAAGCAGCAACTTGAGCGGACAATAAAGTAACAGGTGAAAAAATAAAATATAAATATATTGTTCATAAGAAGTGTAGTTGATATATGCTAGAAGAAGTGTCTAATCTTATTATGTTAGCTGCCAAAGATGTTGACTGGCAATGAGGACAGCACTGGCATCTATCAGCAGCACAGCTTTACCCCTGCAGATGAACTGTGCTTGAAAGAAAAAAATGGGGTCACTGAGAGCATGGTGTGTGAACAGCATGTGCATTTCTGAATTTACAGTAGTACAAGAAATGATTGTGTAAAATCATATATGTTACACATATTCTTGACCAATCATTATTACTTGACATGTTACTCAAAACATTTTTGATGGCAAATTATGTGTGCGTTATAGAGCCACAAGTCATCATGTTAAACCCTGGGAGTATGAGAGATTTTAAACCACTGTTTTAATATCACACTGTTAAAAAAATTAGCTGTAGTTATGCATCTGTTTGCCAGCAACTTATGCAGATCTAAAGGTTTATTATTCACTGGCAACAGCCTGCTCAAAGCCAAATCAACATCAAACATCAACAAGTCTATGACTTCACAGCATAAAACCATAAAACAACAGCCTCATGCAAAGCACTTTGTGAACCAGAAATCCTCATGAACCTTTTTCTGTTGTTTCCTTCATGCTTTGCATGAGGCTGTTATTTGATGGTTTTATTCTGTAAATAAAAAGACTTGTTAATGTTTAATGTTCATTTAACTTTGAACAAACTGTTGCCAGTAAATAACATACATATAAATCTACAGTAAGTTACTGGCAAACAGCTGACAGTAATACTGTAAGTTCTACATAATTTTTTAACATTGTAGTGTTAGGTGTTGATAGATAAACAGAGTTTTATGAATGGTTACAGGGTGAGGATCAGTTGAAGAAAAGCCTGAGGTATAAGCACATTATACTGTATACAGTACAAGCCTTGTGAGCTGAAAAATTATTGTATGCAGGACACTAACAATCTTCTCTGTGATAAAAAAATAATTTTAACTCATTACAACAAAATGCCAAGAGCATACCATCACATAATTATATAGTATTCCTTCATTGTATTCCATGCAGACACCATAATTTTTTTTAATTCAAGAAAAATGTAACAACTAGAGAAAGATACAAATACTGTAGATCTTTAAAATAATGTTCATTTTTATGCACACCATGCATAAAAAAATTAAATGACTGTACTTGACTTTTGTGTGTTGTATATTTAAATTAAATTTACTCTTTGTGTGACAGACAAGCTGAATAAAAAAATATGTATAATACATTTAATAAAATATATATATATAGCAATTATATGAATTTAGATACATCTTAAATTTGTTAATAAACTATTATCCTTATATTGAGGTAGTTAAGATTATAATTTATATTCAACATTTGATAGGCCTATATACCATATTATGAAACACATGTCTATATTTTATTAATTATTATTGTAACAAAATTTATCAAATTTAATATATAAGTTGATTTTCTTTAATTGTTAGATTAATAGTGGTTAATAAAGTCAAATAAAATGTCAAAGAGTCAGCTGTAATATCATTGCATTTACATTTCAGTGTTAGTGGAAGTCTAGTTAAGCAACAACTGAGGCTTGGACCAGGCTAGTTTGCAAGCATAAGTTTCCATAGTAACCGGGGTTGAGCTAGTTCAAGTTTGTTTTATGAAACGAAATCCACCGGCAATAAGCCAGACTTAACTAAATAAGCCTGGCTTATTCTGTAATCTAGTTTTATGAAATAGCCCTCAGTTGTGTGATTGCAGTACCCGTTTTAGCCACAAGTTTTGTGATTGCAATACCAGTTTTAGCCACAAGTTTTGTGATTGTAATACAAGTTTTGGCCACAAACCTACATACTGTTCCTTTAAGGACTTTGTCAATCAATATTCTACTCATTTTGCCACACGGAAAGTGGAAATTTAAATATTATTAGCATTAGTTTTCTTAGGATTTGAAGCTAATGGTGTAGTTGAGATATTAAGTGGTAAACAAGTACAACAGTACTTAATATCTCCAAAAACACAGCATTCATGTATATATATATATTGTTTACTTCCCATCTATACATGAATGCTGTGTTTTTGGAGATATTAATATATATATTATTTGTATCATTAAAAAGTATATTTTTTTGTAATGGGGGCTTATGAGGGTTAAAATATGCTACTTTATGTGATAAACATACCAGACCCCACATCAGTAACATTTTGTTACTGTTGTCAGTGATGTTTCATTTCTGTTTGTGTGGCACTGCGAGACTGTGACCTGGTGGACTTAATTATCTGTGTGCATAAGGTGAGTCACACCTCACAATAAAACCTGTTTTTCACACTAATCTATAGTTGTAGCCTAGTGGTAAGAGCGTTGGGCTTATAACTTGAGAGTTGCCGGTTTAAGGCTTATGGCTGGCGGGTTGCAACTGTGGTGCCCATGAGCAAGGCACTATACCCGAATTACTCCCCGGGTGCTGGGATGGCTCCCCACTGCTCCGGGTGTGTGTGTTCACGATTTGCAGGGCGTTTGTGTTCACTACTCCCTAAGGATAGGATAAATGCAAAGGTCACATTACGAGTATGCGTTGTATACTTGACAAGCTGGTCACTTTCCCTTTCACTTCACCACAAAACGAAACTGAAAGTCTTTGTGACTTGTTTATCTCTCTCCGTCTGTGTGTACATACACTAAAATGGCAGAAGGCAATTTTTCTCAAGACAAGTTCAGCTGTTCGGTGTGTTTGGATCTATTGAATGATCCAGTGACCATTCCCTGCGGACACAGTTACTGTATGAGCTGTATTACAGACTGCTGGAATCAGGATGATCAGATGGGAGTCTACAGATGTCCTCAGTGCCGACAAACCTTCACTCCAAGACCTGCTTTATATAAGAATGTGATGTTTGCTGAAGTGGTGGAGGAACTGAAGAAGAAAAAACTCCAGACCTCTCATCCTGATCACTGTTATGCTGGACCTGGAGATGTGGAGTGTGACATCTGTACTGGGAACAAAAAATACAAAGCTGTCAAGTCCTGTCTGGAGTGTCTGAACTCTTACTGTCAAAATCATCTTGATCAACACGAAACATTCTTTCATGTTAAGAAGCACGATCTGATGGATCCAACTGGACGACTCCATGAGATGATCTGCCCAAAACATAAAAAACATCTGGAAATTTTCTGCCGTACCGACCAGCAGTACATTTGTTATCTGTGTACGATGGACGAACATAAAAACCATGAAATTGTAACAGCAGTAGCAGAGAGGACTGAGAAACAGGTAATGACATATATTAGTATTAGCAAGTTACTAAACAATGTGTTCACATAATCAGATTCACAATTTGTTTTCCTACAGAACATTTTAGGAGAGACACAGAGAAAAGTTCAACAGAGAATCCAGGAAAGACAGAAAGAGATTCGGGATCTGAGAGAGGCTGTGAGGTCTCATAAGGTGAGTTTTAAACACATGAACATCTGCTGACAGCTGAAAGAGCAGTTTGAGATTCAGATAGGTCTGTCCTCCAGTAATTGAGATCTTTCTGTGGATCACAGGCTGTATTATGTATCAGTAAGAGCTGGTTGTAATGTGTGTCCTAACAGAGATCTGCACAGACAGCAGTGGAGGACAGTGAGAAGATCTTTACTGAGCTGATCTGCTCCATTGAGAGACATCGCTCTGAGGTGACACAGCTGATCAGAGATCAGGAAAAGACTGCAGTGAGTCGAGCTGAAGGACTCTTAAAGGAACTGGAGCAGGAGATGTCTGATCTGAAGAGGAGAGACGCTGAGCTGGAGCAGCTTTCACAAACAGACAATCACATCCATTTCCTGCAGGTAAAAGAACTCTGAAATCCAATTCTCCTTTTCTGCATATTATGTTAGTTGTGATTACTAAAACAGCTTGTTAAAATGTTGAAATTAAACCAGAAGTACAGAAAAACTACAAAATGCAGAACAGCTTCTGTACTGTTAAAGTGACACAGTAGGGCAGTCAGTTATAATCTGGTAAAGAAATATGGAGATAATGAAGATCTTTGTATGTTTTCTTCTGTAGAGTTTTCAGTCTCTCTCTGCAGCTCCTGAATCTAAAGTCTCACACAACATTTTTGTCAGTTCTCTCCTCTCTTTTGATGATGTGAGAAAATCTCTTTCTCAACTGAAAGACAAACTGGAGGATGTTTGTAGAGATGAGATAGAAAAGATATCTGATAGAGGTAAAGAAGAAGATACTCATTCAAACTCTCTCAAAAATAATCTTATATTACACTATATTTACAGTGGTGTGAAAAAGTGTTGGCCCCCTTCCTGATATTTTATGTTTTTGCACGTTTGTAACACTTTAATGTTTCAGATCATGAAACAAATTTAAATATTACTTAAAGATAACACAAGTAAACACAGCATGCAGTTTTTAAATAAAGGCTTTTATTATGAAGGCTCTATGTGAAGTACCCCCCCCATAAACATAACTTAACTGTGGTTTATCACACCTGAGGTCAGTTTATCTAAGCCATTTCTTAATATGCGTTCTTGTCTGTACTTGCGTTCTTGTGGACTTTTGAAACGGCATCAGTCGCGGCCCAAGTACTGTTCCAATTCAAAAGCCGTTTCTCAATATGCGTTCTTGTCTGTACTTGCGTTCTTGTGGACTTGTGAAACGTCATCAGTCGCGGCCCAAGTACTGTTCCAATTCAAAGTTCTCATCCAGCCCAAGTTCACATAAAATCCCCGGATGTGTTCTTGATCCACCCATTTTATCGAGGATGCATCAGAGGAGACTTGTGTGGACTTATGACAGCGAAGTTTCCCAGAATGCATTTTGCGTCAGGGGTTCGTTCTTCAGAGTTTGAACTTGCAAGTTCGAACTACGAAAGGACACAAATCCGAGTTGGACGTACTTGGTATTGAGAAACGGCTTTGGTCACACCCAGGCCTGATTATTGCCACACCTGTTTGCAATCAAGAAACAATTTAAAAAGGGGCTGCTGACAAAGTGAAGTAGACCAAAAGATCCTCAAAAGGTACACATCATGAGATCCAAAGAAATTCAGGAAGAAGTGAGGAGAAAGGAAGTAATTGAGTCTGGAAAAGGTTAAAAGACATTTCTAAAGCTTTGGGACCCCAGCTAACCACAGTGACAGCCATTATACACATATGACGAAAAAATGAAACAGTGGTGAACCTTCCCAGGAGTGGCCAAAATACTCATCTAAGAGGTCACAAAAGACCCCCACAACAAGTCCAAAGAACTGCAGGCCTCACTTGCCTCAGTTAAGGTCAGTGTTCATGACTTCACCATAAGTAATAGACTGGGCAAAAATGGCCAAGACGATCTCCAAGACTCTGTGGACTGACGAGACAAAAGTTGAACTTTTTGGATGGTGTGTGTCCCATTACGTCTGGGGTAAAAGTAACACCGCATTTCATAAAAAGAACATCATACCAACAGTAAAATATGGCGGTGGTACTGTAATGGTCTGGGGCTGTTTTGCTGCTTCATGACCTGAACACTTGCTGTGATAAATGGAACCATGAATTCTGCTGTCTACCAGAAAATCCCTGAAGGAGAATGTCCGGCCATCTGTTCGTGACCTCAAGCTAAAGTGAACTTTGGTTCTGCAGCAGGATAATGATCCAAAACACACAAGCAAGTCCACCTCTGAATGGCAGAAGAAAGACAAAATGAAGACTTTGGAGTGGCTAAGTTAAAATCCTGACATCAATCCTGTGGCATGACCTTAAAAGGCGGTACATGTTAAAAACCCTCCAATTTGGCTGAATTTCAACAATTCTGCAAAAATGAGTGGACCAAAATTCATCCACGGCGCTATAACTCATTGCAAGTTATCGCAAATGCTTGATTGCAGTTGTTGCTGCTAAGGGGGGCAGAATAAGTTATTATTAGGTTTAGGGGCAAGCAGCTTTTCACACATGGCCATGTGGGTTTGGATTTTGTTTTCCATTCATAATATTAACCTTCGTTTAAAACAGCATGTTGTGTTTACTTAAATTTGTTTCATTATCTGAAACATTAAATTGTGACATAAATCAGGAAGGGGGGCGAACACTGCATATGAGATTTTTTTTGTTATTATGTCTGTTTATGTCCTTAGTTACATCTATTAGAATTATTTCTGATGAACCCAAAACCAGGAAGGAGTTCTTGCAATGTAAGACACTTTGACTTTTTAAAAAATATATATTTATGTAATTACAATTGTACCCAAAGAATATGAACAAGGCCACAAATAGTTCAGATGCTACATGTTTTAAGAAATCTTTCAGGCCGTACATGTCAGTATCAGTGATACAGAGGTGAATGAATTAATGAGAAAATCAGCAGTAAGCTGTGTTCAGTGTTGTGTTCTCATTCACATTAATTCACTTCACATTCAATGCTCAAATTTTTGTTTTTGGGTGAATTATCTCTTTAAATGAATAAGTATATTAAACATAGCCAGTGCCAAACCTAGTAATACTATAAAGTGGAGTAACAAATTAAAAATGAAAGTGAAAATATGCATATAGAATTGTTTACAGTTTAGGATATTCTGCAATTATGACTTTTATACAAATTTTGCATTTGTTTTTTTCCCTATTAGATTCCAGTCAGTTCACAATGGATTTAAACACAACATATAAACACCAACACAACATATAAACACAAAATTAATTCACTTCACATTCAATGCTCAAATTTTTGTTTTTGGGTGAACTATCTCTTTAAATGAATAAGTATATTAAACATAGCCAGTGCCAAACCTAGTAATACTATAAAGTGGAGTAACAAATTAAAAATGAAAGTGAAAATATGAATATAGAATTGTTTACAGTTTAGGATATTCTGCAATTATGACTTTTATACAAATTTTGCATTTGTTTTTTTCCCTATTAGATTCCAGTCAGTTCACAATGGATTTAAACACAACATATAAACACCAACACAACATATAAACACAAAATTAATTCACTTCACATTCAATGCTCAAATTTTTGTTTTTGGGTGAACTATCTCTTTAAATGAATAAGTATATTAAACATAGCCAGTGCCAAACCTAGTAATACTATAAAGTGGAGTAACAAATTAAAAATGAAAGTGAAAATATGAATATAGAATTGTTTACAGTTTAGGATATTCTGCAATTATGACTTTTATACAAATTTTGCATTTGTTTTTTTCCCTATTAGATTCCAGTCAGTTCACAATGGATTTAAACACAACATATAAACACCTCCATCTGTCTGATGGGAACAGAGAGGCTACTGACACTAATACAGACCAGCAGTATCCTGATCATCCAGACAGATTTGATTACTGGCAGCAGGTGTTGTGTAAAGAGAGTGTGACTGGACGCTGTTACTGGGAGGTTGAATGGAGTGGAAGTGCCGGTGTGTCAATTTCAGTGTCATATAAGAGCATCAGCAGGAAGGGAAAAGATCATGTGTGTGTGTTTGGGTGGAATAATCAGTCCTGGAGTTTACTCTGCTCTCCCTCCAAATATTCATTTGAGCACAATCATAAATTGACTGAACTCTCTGTGTCCTCCATTTGTTCTAGAATAGGAGTGTATGTGGATCACAGTGCCGGATCTCTGTCCTTCTACAGCGTCTCTGACACAATGACCCTCATCCACAGAGTCCAAACCACATTTACTCAACCTCTCTATCCTGGGTTTTATGTTAATAAAGGAGCTACAGTGAAACTATGTCGTCTGAAAAAACAAATCCTACATAAATTTCATAAATAATACTAAATTCAGCATTACAGTATTGCTAAATATATTACAATCTGAAATCAAAGAAAACATGGGCATTGAAAATGAGTAGTGTTAGATTTACTCACTGTTTTACTTATTTTAAAAGACATATAGTAAGTTTTTAAAGGCAGGGCGCACGATTTTTGAAAAACGGAGTTGGGCCGAGTACCAAAACACACTTGTATACTATTCGACATCATTGCCTTGGTTGCGTATGTGTGGGGCGGGTCTATCAAAAGAAGGTCCAGATTCTATTGGGGTAGTGGTGTGTTCGTTTAGGTGATTTCAAATGTCAACATTGGCTTTCAGAGATCGTGCACCACATTTTTAATCTTCGCTTTGTCACAGCAGGTTTATTGGACATTTTGCAGGTCTATAAAAACATTTAGTTTTTCCCACTTCATTTGATTCACATAATAAATGCTAATATTTTTCTTGAGAAGGATGTGTAAGGGGTCAAACTCAAGAATTAGGCATCTCGCAACAAAAAGAGTTTGCGGCAGTTCGTAAGCTGACCCGTCCCTGTCCACATCATTCACTGTAAACCCGAACATAACAATCTACTCATTTAAAAAGAGTGAACTAAACTCAAACGTGTGAAAAAAGTTCATTCAACTTAAAAGTTTTATGTGTTTTCAACAAGTTCACCATTTTAAGTTCCACAAACTCAAAATTTTTTATTTATTACTTCCAAACGGACTCATTTTAATACCACAGCCTGTAAAAAACACTGCAAATAATGACAACTTTTGGGGGTTGTGATGAGTGTGATTAAATTTGCCAGGTAAGCTATGAAAGAGTCTGGCACTGCAAATTTACTTCAGTTTAAAGTTAAATCAACACGAATGGTTGGGGAGGTTCCAGTTCCCAGCATGCTTTGCATGAGCATTTTTTAAATTAAGTGATATTTTATGTAGTTTTCAGTAAATGGAAAGACTCAATAGTGTTAAGCATTCATTTATGTTGGAGACCCTACTGAATAATCCAGCTAAACCCAGCATAAGCTGGTGAGCTGGTTTTAGCTGGTCTCCCAGCTTGAATTTAGCTGGTTTTGATGGTGTAGCAAGCTGGTCTAGCTGTGTTTTGGTCACTTTTTAAGCTGGTCTACCTGGATGACCAGCTGATCCACCAGCATGACCAGCTTTGTCAGGCTGGGAGGACCAGCGTAAACCAGTTACTACCACCTTAACCAGCCAAAACCAGCTACCAGCTTATGCTGGTCTTGGTTGGATTTTTCAGTAGGGGATTTAGAAGAGTTTGCTATTTTTTTAGTTTTGTGCCATTGTTCAGAAGTAGTGTAGATTGGATATGTGTTGCTTTATCATGTCTATGACTGTGTGAAAGTCAGAACTGAGCTCAGTCTCAACACACTTTCACTGGTCTTAAATTTTCAGGACTCACATGATCTGTTTCAGTGACTTTTGAAAAAAATTAAATGATAAAAAGAAGTTTTAAGTACTGTATACAAATAATATTGTATTGTGTAGATTTATGTAGAGTGTACTTAAATATTAAACAAAATAAAACATAAAATTGAAGTTTGGGTTAACTGAATTTTTTAAGTTTTCTTTACTTGAAATTTTTGATTTAAAAAAGTTTGTTTCAAAAAATGTATGTAATTACTTTCTACAACATTTTTGAGTACTCTGAACTTCTTACAGTGTTTTACAGTGTTGATTTCACAGTACAGGAAATACTGCAGTCATGTAAGGGTGAAGATCTCCAGGTTGACAGGGTAACAGTGCTGCCACCCAAATACACTGTGAGCATTGCACTTATCCACACTGTGACTAAAACAGAGAAACTTCGATGTGTCCAGGATCAGACTAAAATCAAAAAGAGAGGAATCAGATGCTTTCGTGAAATGCTGTAAAGTGGACTTTCAATCCACCTTAACTGATTTCTCCATCATAATGCTATGCATCTGTGCATTAAAGTTTAAATTTGTGTAAACATAATAAAAATAATACTGAAAATAAAACCAAACTTGAGCATGTGTCTAATACATGTTCCTAATACATGCTGCCAGCAAAAAGCCTGTAAAAATGCAGAAGAACCTGTAAAGCATTTATGTTGCTGAGTCTTCCACACAGACAAATATTTAGGTTTACGGTTGTAGCTAAACTCGACAGTCGATATTTGCAGACACTAAAGTAATGAATGGATCATTTTACAGAAAATGTGGAATTCGGGTGATGGAAATCTGCTTAAATGAACTTCTTTCAATATACCCAAAACTTCTATAATACCATTTATTAACTTAAACTATGAATCCGCAAAACGAGGAGCTTAATCTATGTTTAATTTTTAATACATTTTAATAAAGAATCCAATACGTTGTATCTTCAATACCTGACAAAATGAGAATATAATAATAGATAATGAATATGATAAAACTTATAAACTTAAACATTTTTCCATCTTGTTTTGTTTGTATGCTTTTATGTTGGTCAGCAGGGCTCCAGACTAACTGTTTTCACTAGGAGCACAGTGGCCCCCAACTGAAAATTTTAGGGGCACAACCAGAAAATTTAGGGGCACATACGGTAAATCAGCATGCTAACCAAATATTCACATTTCTACTAAGTAATTCACTGTATTACTAATAAATACTTTGATGATATATGCAGAAAGTACAATGTGCTGTTTTAAATTCACTGTCACATAACAACAAAAGGTCAAATTTACTGGTCGCACATGTGCAACTGGACTTAAAATTCAGTGGCACACCCTTAAATTTTGGTGGCAAAATGCCACCATTTGGTGACAGTCTGGAGCCCTGGTCGGTTAAAGGAATAGTGCTTAGGAAGTACTCATTAGAGAAGACAGTAACACCAATGACGGTAACACTCATGACAATTTACAGAAAAAAACAAACATTTTAACAAAATGGCTGCCATTAGCCATGTGCTATTCCATCAGAGATGTAACAATCACATACTTATTCAGTATATAATGTATTTAAGACTTAAAACCTTAATGAGATTTTTGTATGTTTTCTTCTGTAGAGTTTTCAGTCTCTCTCTTCAGATCCTGAATCTAAAGTCTCATACAACATTTTTGTCAGCTCTCTCCTCTCTTTTGATGATGTGAGAAAATCTCTCTCTCAACTGAAAGACAAACTGGAGGATTTATGTAGAGATGAGATAAAAAAGATATCTGACAGAGGTAAAGCAGAAGATACTCATTCACTCTCAAAAATAAAATAACATTACCTTTTTCTATAATTTGAGAATTACACTAATTAGTTTATGTCTGTTTATGTTCTTAGTTACATCTATCAAAATTAATTCTGGTGAACCCAAAACCAGGCTGGAGTTTTTGCAATGTAAGACACTTTGAAAACATTTATTTATTAAGTACTATCAGAGATGTTTACATAACATAATTTGTAATTCTGGCTTTTTTGGAAACGAAAGGTTAATTTTTAATTTTCTTTAAAAGCAAAGAAGGAGCTAAGGGGACGTGCACATGTATAAAAGCTTATACATAGGATGGGATGGGTTCGGTGCAGCAACTAATGCCAAACTTTAATGATGGTGCAATAACAAATAATGTACGCATGAAACAAAGAAGCTAATAATGTACTGTATGTATTACAATGCATTTTATCTTCACCAGATTCCCGTCAGTCCATGCTGGATTCATACACAATGAATAAATACCTCTGGCTCTCTGATGGGGACAGAGCGGCTACTAACACTACAAAAATCCATCAGTATCTTGATCATCCAGACAGATTTGATTATTGGCAGCAGGTGTTGTGTAAAGAGAGTGTGACTGGTCGCTGTTACTGGGAGGTTGAGTGGAGTGGGAATGATGGTGTGCATATATCAGTCTCGTATAAGAGCATCAGCGGGAAGGGAAAGGCTTATGAGAGTGTGTTTGGATGCAATAATCAGTCTTGGAGTTTACTCTGCTCAACCTTCAGATACTCATTTGAGCACAATAATATCTGGACTGATCTCTCTGTGTCCTCCAGTTGCTCTAGAATAGGAGTGTATGTGGATCACAGTGCCGGATCTCTGTCCTTCTACAGCATCTCTGACACAATGACCCTCATCCACAGAGTCCAAACTAAATTCACTCAACCTCTCTATCCTGGGTTTTATGTTAATAAAGGATCCACAGTGAAAATGTCTTTGAGATTGCCTTACTTAGTAAATATTAAAGATATCAATGTATCATTTTCACAGAATGTTCTTTATGGATGATAAGACAACCAAAAATGGGATTTTTACAGACCGGGTCACATTTATCAGAATAGAGAACTAATAGCCAAAATTGTAGCTCTCCAGTTTAGGAGGGAAAACAAAAAAATGTTATCATCTGCTCTGACTGACTTTGAGCATTATTAGGTATCTTACATGGAGATAATCCTGATGGTTTTACCATGTAATATATACATGCACTGTAAAAATTTGGATCAACATAAAAATACTTCAATTGGTAACAATAATAACATTATTATTTCAACTTCAATTTTTAATTTGAAGAGTTTTTTACTTTTTAATATAAGGTAAAACTACTTTTTTGGTGTTACCAATTGAAGTCATTTTTAAGTTGATCTAACTTTTACTTTTTTTACAGTGTGGTAAACTGGCTATAAGAAAAACTTGATGGATTTGGAAAGCAAGCAGTTGATCGATCACGTGTTATACAAATACAAATAAGGATGAGTAGGGATGAAATAAAAGGAATAATAAAAATCTCAGTAAGTTAGAAATGATCTCCAAAACCAAGTTTAACAAAAATTGTAACAATAGGAAAGAAGAATCCATGTTCACTTAGGAATTGACACTCTGGTTTAAATAATTTTGAAAATGAAACAAGTTTGTGTACATTCGGGGATCAAGTATGGGCAACTGAACATTTAATGTTGGTATATAAAGAAGAACAAGAACATTTTCTACAGAAATGACCTGCCTTACTTTAAAAAATCTAATTTGTTCACCAGAACATAGAAGAATAAACGATGTATCATTTAACTAACTTAAAACATCTAGTTTAACTGGAAGAATTTAAATTATATTTGATAAATAATATTCAAATTAGATGTTTTGCCTCTGTTAACGCTTCACACTATCTTTCCATTAGGTGGCGGTAATGAACCTTATAGCTGGTTAGTCAATCGCCAGTGCGCACTAAAAGAAGAAGAAGAAGAAGGAGAAGAAGAAGTAGTAGTTATAAGGCGGAACTTTCTTAACTAGAGCGGCGGTATCGAGCGTCATAAGTTAACTTTTCTTAACACTTGGTAATATCTACTTGGTTTCAGCACGATTCTCGACTAATAAAGCTGGTGCAGATCGATCAATACCGACCTCACAGCAAGCGTTGTTTGACGTGAAGTGCTGTTCTTCGTTGATTTCCATCTCTGTGTAACGTCACATGCAGTAAAATGGCACACGCAAGTTTCTTTCAAGACAAATTTAGTTGTCCCGTGTGTCTGGATTTACTGAAAGACGCAGTGACTATTCCCTGTGGTCATAGTTATTGTATGGGGTGCATTACAGACTGCTGGAATAAGGAGGATGAGGCGGGAGTCTACAGCTGCCCTCAGTGCAGGCACACATTTAATCCAAGACCTACTTTATATAAGAATGTGATGTTTGCTGAAGTTGTGGAGGAGCTCAAGAACACAAAACGTAAAATAATTGCTGGTCCTTCTGATAGCTGTTCTGCTGGCCCTGAAGATGTGAAACAGTGTGACATATGTACTGAGAGAAAAGACAAAGCTGAAAAGTTCTGTCTATTCTGTCGTGAACACTACTGTCAAACTCACTTTAAACTGCACAATGAGTTTCACTCAAGTAAACGTCACAAGGTAACTGACGCGAGTGGACGACTGAGGATGATCTGCCCTCAACATGACCGAGTATTAGAGGTTTTCTGCCGTACTGACCAGCAGTGTATTTGTTTGCTCTGTGTTGTGGACGACCATAAAAACCACGATAGTGTATCGGCTACAGCGGAGAGGACTGAGAAACAGGTATTGCAATTTCTTTACAAAACTATAAATGTTTATGCATGATCTAACTTTACTTTGCAGCACAAAGTTTTTTTTTTTTTTAAGGAAGTCCCGTCACTGCGCCGCCATGTTTGCAACTCCTCGGGTACTGCGCATGCCACATCCATGAGAACGTCATTATTTAAAGCTCACATAACACACGCTGTTTTTGCTTTTCTCGTGTTAATCTTGAGTACATACCTACCTATAGAGTAGTATTACATCATTCATACATCCAAAAATCTTTAGTTTTATCAAATTTATAAATGAGAGATTAGCTATACCGATTGTTTTTTCGAATAAATCCGAGCTCCTGGAGGTGTACTGTGCACGAGCAAGCAACACACACAAAACATTATCCCACTCTGGATTACTACATGTTCGTTTTGTTTACATTATATGCGCTTGCGCACCAATTGCCAACACACACAGACATTTGATGCAGTTTTGCTTACCGCTTGCGATGGTTTGGACCGCCCCGTTTCAACGAAATTCAGCTTTAAACAAACAAACACGCTCAACTCCGCTGCTACCCCGGATAAACAAACTATATCCATTGTTTCCATAACGTGGCTTCGTTAGGGAGCAGAACAAGCTTTTTTTAGCAGAACAAGCTTAACAACAACAACACACTTCTTCAATGACGTTGATTTTGTGTCAGCTCTTTGTTGATGTGTTTTGTTGATGTGTGTGCACGTTATTTCGGTTGTGTCCATATAAGAACTTCCACTGTACGTCCTGTACTGAAACTGCCCATAAAAGAAACTAGGGCTGTGCGAAAAATCGGCTGCGATTCTCATGCATGTTTCATCAGTAAAGCCGGTTCTGTGATTAGAAGTATATCGCCATCAGCTGCTTTCAGATGGAGCGGCATTTACTACACAGAGCCATAGTTTTCATTTAAATGATGCCCAATTGGCACTAAGGGGCCTAAAGTGTGCCAAGAAAACATCCCCCACACAATTACACCACCACCAGCCTGCATAGTGGTTAAAAGGCATGATGGATCCATGTTCTCATTCTGTTTACCCCAAGTTCTGACTTTACCATCTGAATGTCTCAACAGAAGTTGAGACTCATCAGACCAGGGGCCGGATTCACGAAAACATTCTTAAGACAAAAAATAAGAAAGTTCTTAAGATAAATTATAAGAAGTGCGTAAAAATGTTCCTAAGTGCAATTCTCAAACATTTCTTAAGAAGTACTCAATTTATTTCTTAAGAATATCTTAAATTTGTGTCTTAAGAATAAAATGACAAGCTTTTAAATGAATGAAGATACCCTGCTAATGCTAATGAGGTAACAATACACTTTAATCTTTTGACTACCTTGCGATCATTAACGCAATACAAACGAGTGATGCATTAAGACTATTACAGGATGTTATTCGCTGTTGTAACAGAGGCCAGCTAGTTTTAAGGCAGTGCGGTGCGTAAATACAATTCCATAATGTCCCAATTCGGTCCATCATGCGGGTCGAGCGCTCTGGGTGTGCATGCTTCACTCTCCGTGGCCACGGCTTCGTCTCCCGCGACGAATTTCACAATGAATGTAGGCTATTACAGAGGAAGTTAAATGTTTGCTAATATTATCACTAATACCTATTTGTGTTTCATGACATATTACTGAGTAAGCCATTAAACTTCATTATATGAGAATTCCTCTTTAAACTAATCTTTGTGAAGTAAACTGATTAAATTGCCATTTCAGACTACAAAATACAACATGTCACATTTAAAACAATCACATTAACTTATAAAACATCTTACATTTTGAGATTTAAGACTACTGTAAGGTTATCCTAACTTTAAGATGTTATTTAAGACTTATATTTTTCGAGATTTGGAATTCTTCTAAAGTTTTTTTTTAAGAACGTACTTAAGGAAAAAAATAAGAACTTTCTTAAGAAGCTTTTTTGAGAATACAAAATATTCTTTACTTTTTTCTTAAGCTTGAATTTAAGATAAAAATGGCAGTTAAGATGATTTTTCTTCTTAAGAATGTTTTGTGAAGGCAACATTTTTCCAGTCTTCAACTGTCCAATTTTGGTGAGCTCGTGCAAATTCTATTTGTAGTGGAGATGAGTGGTACCCGGTGGGGTCTTCTGGTGTTGTAGCCCATCCACCTCAAGGATGTTCGTGTTGTGGCTTCACAAATGCTTTGCTGCATACCTCGGTTGTAACGAGTGGTTATTTCAGTCAAAATTGCTCTTCTATCAGCTTGAATCAGTCGGCCCATTCTCCTCTGACCTCTAGCATCAACAAGGCATTTTCGCCCACAGGACTGCCATATACTGGATGTTTTTCCCTTTATACACCATTCTTTGTAAACCCTAGAAATGGTTGTGCGTGAAAATCCCAGTAACTGAGTAGATTGTGAAATACTCAGACCGGCCCGTCTGGCACCAACAACCATGCCACGCTCAAAATTGCTTAAATCACCTTTCTTTCCCATTCTGACATTCAGTTTGAAGTTCAGCAGATTGTTTTGACCAGGACCACACCCCTAAATGCATTGAAGCAACTGCCATGTGATTGGTTGATTAGATAATTGCAATAATGAGAAATTGAACAGGTGTTCCTAATAATAATTATGTAATGTAAATGTAAAAATGTGTATATATATTTAAGTATTTCTTAAATGCATATACTTGCATCTGTGTGTATTTATTAATGCATAATTATTATACACAGTACACGCACATATATGATGTAAACAAAAACTTTTAAATCCATGCTTACGTATTTACAGACACTTTTGGGAGACACACAGAGAAAAGTTCAACAGAGCATCCAGGAGAGAGAGGAGGAGATTCAGGATCTGAGAGAGGCTGTGAGGTCTCATAAGGTGAGTTTTAAACGGAGAGATATCTGCTGATGGCAGTTTCAAATTCAGTTCGGTTTCTACTTCAGTGATGTAGATCTTAAAGTCTCGATGTGGATCACAGTCTGTATGATGTACCAGTAAAATGTGTGTCTTAACAGAGATCTGCACAGACAGTAGTGGAGGAAAGTGAGGGGATCTTCACTGAGCTGATCCACTCCATTGAGAGACTTCGCTCGGAGGCAACACAGCTGATCAGAGATCAGGAAGAGACTGCCGTGAGCCGAGCTGAAGGACTCTTAAAGCAACTGGAGCAGGAGATGTCTGATCTGAGAAAGAAGGACGCTGAGCTGAAGCAGCTATCATACATAGATGACCACATTCAATTCTTGCAGGTAACCAAAGTCTGGAATCCCACTTCTGTTCTTAACAGTTATTGCATATTATGTGCTAGTTAGTTGGTTAAAAAAGCTCCAGAAAAACACAAAGAAAATGATGCAAAAGTGACACAAAATGATTGCATATAACACAGATACTCTTATGCTGCGTTTACACCAACCGCGGTAGAAGACGCGTTGACGTCTGCTGGAGGTCTCGCGATGTGGATGTGGCGTTTTAGCACGCGTCTAGTTCGCGCGAATTGAGCGCCTGGCGCGGTACGCATGAATGGTGCTTTTTGTGCATTTTGTGTTTGACGCGAATTGCCGGCTGACGCCCGAGTTACACAATTTGAACTTTGCCGGAATTTCACGCCACGTTAACCAATCACGTTAACCAATCAGCAGCCCGCCCGGAGTCACTCATTCAACCTGAAGGAACGCTTGAAATTGTCTGAAGCAGTCACCCGGGGCTATACAACACAAGTTCTTATTTCTATAGAGACAGGAATAAAAAGGACCTCGCTTGGAAGAGTGTCAGTGAGGACATTGGGAAATGTGGTAAATTGTAATACACATTTCACTTTTGAGTCACGTGACGTTTATCGACCCGCGCTGTTTATTTTCCCCCTATAATAAGGTTACCACATACAAACCGTTAACTCTCTCGATAAATGCACAATCAACATCAGTCATCTTGCAAACGGACAACCGCATAGCACTTGCCCCTCCCACAAGAAGCAGATTTTGCCTCTAACACGCGTCAAATGCTTGCTTGCATTCAAACTGTTCAAGTGGCAAACTAGGCATGGTAGACGCGATTTTGACGCCTCAAATGCGGTTGGTGTAAACGCACCATTAAAATGCTACTGTAGATCAATTAAAGGTCCCGTTCTTTCTGTGTTTTTGAAGCTTTGATTGTGTTTACAGTGTGCAATATAACATGTGTCCATGTTTCACATAAAAAAAGCTATATTTTTCACACAATTTTATTTATCTGTATAGCGCTGTTTTCACTGTCCTAAAAACAGGCTGATGTCTTCCTTGTTCTATAAAGTCCCTCATTCAGAAATACTTAATGAGTTCTGATTGTGTCGTTTGTTTAATGTGTTGTGATTTGATAGCAGCTTAGCTTGCCGTTAGCTTAGCTTGCCGTTAGCTTAGCTGGCGTATGATGCATTTCTGTAGGCGGAGTTTAGTCAAAAAACTATTCTAGTGACGTCATTAAAGCAGGAAGCAGAGGGCTGCAGTCGAAACTGGCCGTTCGCTGTAGGCTTTGAAAGGCGAATTCTGTTCAAGAAAATATATCGCCTGGCAGTGAACCTTGAGCTTTATCATTTTATGGGTATTATTTATGCTATTATAGCAACATTACACACTAACTAGGGTTTAATAAATGGGATCAGAAAGAACGTGACCTTTAAGTCTGATTGTAGTTCAGTCCAGTTAAGTTCAGTTTGGAGATAATAAAGATATTTGTGTCTTTGCTTTTGCAGAGTTTTCAGTCTCTCTCTGCAGCTCCTGAATCGAAAGTCTCATGCAACATTTCTCTCCTCTCATTTGATGATGTGAGAAAATCTGTCTCTCAACTGAAAGACAAAGTGGAGAATTTCTGTAGAGACGAGATAGAAAAAATGTCTGATAGAGGTAAAGTAGCAGAGACTTAGTTACTATAAGAAATAAATATTTGTCAGAATTATATTGTTACTTATATTTGTTATATCTCTTTATGCCCTTAGTTACACATAAAACAAATTTTTCTGATGAACCCAAGACCAGAAAGGAGTTTTTGAAATGTAAGACATTTTACATTTTTTTTTACTGTATATCCACAAATACATAAGAATACAAATGTCTATTTTGATAGTTAAAATTGGATCAGTCAATTCCACTGAATTTCATTTATTTAAAAACTAGGGATGGGCACGGATATTCGAATATTCGATCGGCAATAATAATTCGAATTTAAAAAATGCTATTCGAATGTTTGTTTGTTTTTATTGTGCCACCTTATTTAATGCTTTTTCACTTCATCTATACTCTTTTACAGACTTAAATGTAAGATATACATGAACATTAATTCGTATATATTTCTGATTGTTTGGCAATGCAGATTGCAGACGAATTTAAGTTTTTTTCTTTTATCTCCGGGTTTGGCCGCGCCACGCCATATTTGGCAACTGGCTCAGTGAGGGCTCACGTGTTATTAAACGTGCTTCTCCGCCGCCCGCATCAACACATCATGAGCTTTCTGTTATAAAGTCTACTTTATTTTGTTAATAACGAGACATACACGGAGAACGAAATGAAACGGAGAACATGTATTATATGCGGTGCTCTTTCACAAATGAACCGGATAACTGCACATGGCTGTTTAAAAGCAAAGCTCCGTCTTTGTGAAATCTTGTTAAATTAAGCTAACGTTAGTAACTTTGCACAGTCAACAATAATCTATCGAGCCAGCTTACGTTATTTGTAAAATAATGTTAAATACAGATATTCAATCTTGTTCAATCCGTCTGTTGTTATTATCCGATAACCATCATCACGTGCAACACGAGGAAGAGTTTTCTCCGCAGCACCGGCATTATTGTATCTAGTCAGAAGAACGGGCTTTCACCGAGGCAGGTAGGGTAAAGATGGTTTCTTTATTCACAAATACATGTCAAACTAAACTGAGAAGATATTTATATGTTGACTGAGCAGTCGGTTATGTAGATGCGTTTTTTCGTTTGCTCCGGGCTCTTATTTGGAGTCTGTTTAAGGGTTTAAATGATGATAGCCTTTGTCAAGTCTTCAAACTTTAAACTTCGCAAGTCCTCAAACTTCGCTTAGATTTGGGGTTAATATATAATATTTGGTATAATATAATGTATGTAAGATCCAACAGTAATGAATTCATACTAACGACGACTTGAAACTAAGGGTTTGACTGACTCAGACTTCGCTCCGCATGGGGTTTTAACGCCTTTTTTTCTGTAGGATATTTTTTAAGAAGAATTTAAAATATATATATACAATTTACAATGTTTTCAACTTAAAAATACATGCATACATATACATACAGAATATAAGTTTAGCTTGTTGTGGATATTTCCTAATTATAAGCCTTCTGTGAAATTATGACAAAATGAAAAATACAAAAGACGCATGTCTTAATTAACATAATTTAAATAAACGAATATTCGAATATTCGTTCTTTATGAGCTTAAATATTCGAATAGTAAATTACTGGAAAATGCCCATCCCTATTAAAAACTATAAATAAGTTAATATCTTAAACAAACCTAACTACTTAACCTATCAACAAAATATTCATATATGAAAATGTATAGTTTTTTATAAAGTTTTTTTTAACTGCTGCAATTGTTTGTTTTATCTCTACTAGATTCCAGTCAGTTCACACTGGATTCAAACACGGTGTATAAACACCTCCGTCTGTCTGATTGGAACAAAACAGCAACTTGTACCGATGCGGACCAACCGTATCCCGACCATCCAGACAGATTTGATCCCTTGCAGCAGGTGTTGTGTAAAGAGAGTGTGATTGGTCGCTGTTACTGGGAGGTTGAGTTGAGTGGAAGTGCCGGTGTGTCAATTTCAGTGTCATATAAGAGCATCAGCAGGAAGGGAAATGGTGTTGAGTGTGTATTTGGAGGAAATGGTCAATCCTGGAGTTTGTTTTGCTTACCAACCAGTTACTTTTTTGTGCACAATGGTAAGCGGACCAAACTCCCTGTGTCCATCAGTTGCTCTAGAATAGGAGTGTTTCTGGATCACAGGGCAGGCACTCTGGCCTACTACAAAGTCTCCGACACGATGACCCTCATCCACAAAGTCCAAACTACTTTTAGTCAGCCTCTCTATCCTGGGTTTTTTGTTAAAAATGGATCTAAAATAAAATTGTAGAATTGCACAAAACGGATGTGCAAAGATTGAAGTTATTTTAAAGGTTAGGAGAATTACATTCCACACTATTGTATATAGTGCTGTTACAGAGCCAAGAGTAAAAATTACTTTTATTTCAAAAATAATATAATCACTTCAAGTTCAGAAGATGTTTATTTGGCATTGCTTTATTGAGCATTTAACAAATACTGTGATATTGGCTAAATTGCAAACAAATAGTTTAAAAAATATATTTGTTATTTTTACATGGTGAAATTCTTTTAAAGTCATGGTCTCGATAAGTCCACTTTTCAACTGCTTCTGTTGAATCTTAAAATCGTTCATGTTATAGAACTGATTATTGTTTTTTTTTCACACAGTGGACAAAATGAAAATGCAATGTTGTCAGGATGGTTGTATGTTGAACACAGAAATGTATCTGCCATTATCATATCACAGAGTTAATACAGTTCTTTTGTAAAGACAAAAATTAAAAATCTAGTTTGTTGCTCTATCTATCTGTCTGTTTATCTGTATGATGCCTTTAAGTCCCCACTTATTTCTTACACTTAGGACACTTCTAGTGTTACCACCTTTTTCTTAATAATTATAGGAACTATTTGAAAATGAACATAACAAAATACTGTTTTTGCATACTTGCTATAGATATACATTGCTAAATTGCAATAAACCACAAAAAGTATATTTTATTATATATTACAACAATGTTACATAAAAGGCTACATATTTCCTTGAGATTATGGTATAAGTGCTCCATTTTAATAAGGGGGGGGTTAAACCTTTTGTTGTTCAGAAAATGCATTATTTGTCATGATGCACCATAGTATTTACATTGTTTTCTTAAGCACTGATACGCCCCAGTGTGTCTTTGTGAATGATACCCTGGAGCGGGGCTGTTCAGGTCTTACCCTTGAGGGCCGGAGCACTGAATGGTTTGGCTCCAACCCAGATCAAACACACCTGAGCAAGCTAATCAATGTCTTCATGATCACTAGACAATCAAAGGTGGTTAAGTTTGATTAGGGTTGGGGCTAAACTATGGAGTGCTTCGGCCCTCCAGGATAAGATTTGAATAGCCCTGCCCTAGAGAGCAGTGTTTCCCAATCCAAGTCCTCAAGTACCCCTTTCCAGAATGTTTCAAATGTCTCCTTATTTAAAACAATTTATTTAACTCATTCACTTGTTAAGCCTGGTATACACTGCACTGTTTTTGGCTGTCCCAGACATACAGTGAGGAAAATAAGTATTTGAACACCCTGCTATTTTACAAGTTCTCCCACTTAGAAATCATGGAGGGGTCTGAAATTGTCATCATAGGTGCATGTCCACTGTGAGAGATATAATCTAAAAAAAATCCAGAAATCACAATGTATTAATTTTTAACTATTTATTCAAATAAGAAAACACACACAAGCTCAAGATCCTGCTATGTCACGTCAAATTGTGATGGTGTAGGGCACACTGTTAGAAACAAATGTCAAAAGATGGTCTCAAGCTCAGGGTTTCCTGCAGCACTTTGCAGTTCAGGCGGCCCGCCTAAGCTACCGCCTTAACTAGGTTGTTCCCAAAAAAAAATTGCTGCACAAAAGGCCAGCAAGTGCATCTCGGAGAATAGCGTGGACCCGCCTCACACCACAAGCGGGCACGCACGCCACACGCCAAAATGAGAGGAAGACATGGTGGTCGGTCCACTGTTGGAGCAATCATTAGAAAATGGAAGAAGCTAAACATGACTGTAAATCCCCTCAGACTGGGGCTCCATGCAAGATCTCACCTCGTGGGGTCTCAATGATCCTAATAAAGGTGAGAAATCAGCCCAGATCTACACGGGAGAAGATCTGTGTGGAGGAGTGGGCCAAAATCCCTCCTGCAGTGTGTGCAAACCTGGTGAAAAACTAAAGAAAACGTTTGACCTCTGTAATTGCAAACAAAGGCTACTGTACCAAATATTAACATTGACTTTCTCAGGTGTTCAAATACTTATCTGCAGCTGTATCATACAAATAAATAGTTAAAAAATCAAACATTGTGATTTCTGGATTTTTTTTATGTCTCTCACAGTAGACATGCAGCTACGATGACAATTTCAGACCACTCCATGATTTCTAAGTGGAAAACTTGCAAAATAGCAGGGTGTGCAAATACTTATTTTCCACATTGCCATTGTGAAACAATAGTAATGATTTCTGTGATCGTGGCTCTTTAATTAGTGGTCCTTTGTCACAGTTTTCCCGGCACAGTGTGTTTGCTGCTTTGTCCTGCGTACCGGTATTGGGACATGCTGTTGACGTTGCGCTTACATGTGTTGCACCTTAAAATTTAATAGGTGTCCTCATCGTACAATCAACATCAGGGTTCCCCAAATCTTACCCTGGAGGGCCGGAGCACTACAGAGTTTAGGTCCAACACTAATCAAACTTACCCACCTGTGATTGTCTAGTGATCATGAAGACCTTGATTAGCTTGCTCAGGTGTGTTTGATCAGGGTTGGAGCTAAACTCTGCAGTGCTCCGGCCCTCCACCTCCAGGGTAAGATTTGGGGAACCTTGGTCTACATTGTGTTAGAAGTCAAGGCCGATGTAAAAACATTGTTCGTTTCTCAGTTCGTTTCCCAAGGTCATATTTGTAGGCTGCACACATCAAATAAGCTGGTAGCTGGTTTTAGCTGGTTTAAGGTGGTTTACGCTGGTCCTCCAGCCTGACAAAGCTGGTCATGCTGGTGGGTAGGGATGCACCGATCCGATATTCTGGATCGGTATCGGGGCCGATCCGGCATTTTTTGCTGGATCGGATATCGGACTAACAGGACCGATCCAATTCCGATCCTGCGCATTACCCATGGTTGTCACTGACAAGCGATTAAAACGTCAAAGTATTATAAAAGCACCATAAACGTTTTTATGCACTATAATCAAAGTCATCTTACACTCAATAGCTTCATGTGAAGGAACAAACGCACATTTAAAAATATTCATGTTCACAGAAACACTGTAACTTACTTGCAAACTGAGTTAATCCACTGATGAGAAGCGGACGGATAAAAACGCGTCATTCAACACAGGCACACACACAATAACACACACAATAACTGTAACGTTAGGCTTTATTAAAGATCTGATTTCATAAAGTCTCAGTAAGCTGTTGGATGGATGCAATTCACTATGTGCTGAGGATTCACAGGTGAAGCGGACGGATAAAACGCGTCATTCAACACACGAACCCTCAATAACTGTAGGCCGTTTTAAAGATCTGATTTTATAAAGTCTCAGTAAGTTGTTGGATGGATGCAATTCAGTATGTGCTGAGCACACGATGCATCAAATCTTTTTGTGTTTTAATAGTTATGAACTTAGCTTTCCATTGCGGAGCGAGGATTCCCATGCGAGTGTGAGGACGCTTCTAGAGCATCAATGCTGCACAGTATTGCGCAGAATGCGCACTCAATATGATTTAGGCGCATCAATTCTGCACCCGAAATGTGCATAAAAGGTCCGGTTAAGTGCATAATTCCCAAAATAACCATCTGCACATTAAAGCTTTTTTACTGTGACTTTTTGCGCAATTAAGGAAAATATATTTAGCATACTTATTTGATCAAACGTGCCTATTTTATTTTCTCCTAAACACTGCCATGGTTAATAATTACTAATGTTCTTGTAACTTGTAAATCATTTTAAATTATTTAAAAGTATAATTATATATAATATAATTATATTATGCTAGATTTAGACATTTATATAGTGTGTGTGTGTGTGTGTGTCTGTGTGTGTCTGTGTCTGTGTGTGTCTGTGTCTGTGTGTGTCTGTGTCTGTGTGTGTCTGTGTCTGTGTGTGTCTGTGTCTGTGTGTGTGTCTGTGTGTAATTTAAATTGTTCAAGAAAAATACAGTAGTATCGGATCGGCAGGTATCGGAATCGGCCGATACTCAGAATTCGGGTATCGGAATCGGATCGGAGATGGAAAAAGTGGTATCGGTGCATCCCTACTGGTGGGCCAGCTGGTATTCCAGCATGACCAGCTAGACCAGCTTAAAATGTGACCAAAACATAGCTAGACCAGCTTGCTACACCAGCAAAACCAGCTTCCTACACCAGCAAAACCAGCTTATGCTGGTCTTAGCTGGATTTTTCAGTAGGGTTGAACTATGTGATGTTTTCCATCCAATGTCCTGTTGAAATTGGTATTGAAATATAAAACTCTGGATGTCTAGTTTATAAATATTGTACAGTATGTTTACTTGATAGGCAAAGAAACAGTGTGATACATTTTGTTTTGGCCTGTAACAACACAACACAACTGTTTGTAAAATGGGTTTCGATTCATGCTAATATTAAAAGGATGAAAATATTTTTTTAAAAAGCTTGTACATTTAAACAAATAAATATGACCAGTTTCATTGGTGAATTTGGTATAAGCAAACTTAGCAAAATTTATACATTCAATTATAATGATGCTGGGGCTTTGCTAGGTTTAACAATAGGGGCTGAAAACGACACTACACAGAGAAAGATTTTTATTATTGTGGTTTTATTGCAAATAAAACCTAAGATACTATGGTATTAATTTTTGTATTCCTGCATTTAGTGGAAATACTGTAAATGCGAACATAGGAAACAAATGTGTTAAAAAGCATTCAACATTTTGTTTAGGCCTTATAGTCGGGCTGATACACCTGCAAGTAGTGTTTGTAGTGTACTCTCTTTAAGTGAGAGATTTTTATTAGCTGTGAATGTGCACAAAACACAGATAAGCCACACCTCACAGACACACCTGTTTTGCACACGTCTCTCCAACAAATAACCATGAGACTGGAATGATGGTGTGCATATATCAGTCATCAGCAGGAAGGGAAATGGTTATGAGAGTGTGTTTGGATGCAATACTAAGTCCTGGAGTTTACTCTGCTCTCCCTCCAGATACTCATTTGAGCACAATAATATCTGGACTGATCTCTCTGTGTCCTCCAGTTGCTCTAGAATAGGAGTGTATGTGGATCACAGTGCAGGAACTCTATCCTTCTACAGCGTCGCTGACACAATGATCCTCATCCACAAAGTCCAAACTAAGTTCACTCAACCTCTCTATCCTGGGTTTTATGTTAATAAAGGATCCACAGTGAAAATCTCTTTGAGATTGCTTTACTTAGTAAATATTAAAGATATCAATGTATCATTTTCACAGAATGTTCTTTACGGATGATAAGACAACCGAAAAATTGGATTTTTACAGACAGGTTCACATTTATCAGAATTCACTCGACTTGAGAACTAATGGCCAAAATTGTAGCTCTCCAGTGGGTTTAGAAGGGAAAACAAACAAATGTTATAATCTGCTCTGACTGACTTTGAGCATTATCTTACATGGGGATAATCCTGATGGTTTTACCATATAATATATACATGCACTGTAAAAATTTGGATCAACATAAAAATACTTCAATTGGTAACAATAATAAAATTATTATTTCAACTTAAATTTTTTATTTAAAGTGTTTTTTACTTTATAATATAAGGTAAAACTACTTTTTTGGTGTTACCAATTGAAGTCTTTTTAAGTTGATCTAACTTTTACTTTTTACAGTGTGGTAAACTGGCTATAAGAAAAACTTGATGGATTTGGAAAGCAAGCAGTTGATCGATCACGTGTTATACAAATACAAATAAGGATGAGTAAGGATGATATAAAAGGAATAATAAAAACCTCAGTAAGTTAGAAATGATCTCCAAAACCAAGTTTAACAAAAATTGTAACAATAAGAAAAGAAGAATCCATGTTCACTTAGGAATTGACACTCTGGTTTAAATAATGTTGAAAATCAAACAGGTTTGTGTACATTCGGGGATCAAGTATGGGCAATTGAACATTTAATGTTGCATTGCAAGGTATATAAAGAAGAACATAAACATTTTCTACAGAAATTACCTGCCTTACTTTAAAAAAAATCTAATTTGTTCACCAGGACATAGAAGAATAAACAATGTATCATTTAACTAACTTAAAACATCTAGTTTAACTGGAAGAATTCAAATTATATTTGATAAATAATATTCAAATTAGATGTTTTGCCTCTGTTAACGCTTCACGCTCTCTTTCCTTAAGGTGGCGGTAATGCGCCTTATAGCTGGTTAGTCAATCGCCAGTGCACACTAAAAGAAGAAGAAGAATTTAAGGCGGAACTTCCTAAACTAGAGCGGCGGTTTGGAGATTCTCGACTAATGAAGCTGGTGCAGATCGATCAATACCGACCTCACAGCAAGCGTTAATTGACATGAAGTGCTGTTCTTCGTGGATTTCCATCTCTGTGTAACAGTAAAATGGCACACGCAAGTTTCT
Organism: Misgurnus anguillicaudatus; assembly: GCF_027580225.2. NCBI lineage: Eukaryota > Metazoa > Chordata > Actinopteri > Cypriniformes > Cobitidae > Misgurnus > Misgurnus anguillicaudatus. The sequence continues at coordinate 36,821,132 of NC_073338.2, read as the reverse complement.
TTCAAGACAAATTTAGTTGTCCCGTGTGTCTGGAATTACTAAAAGACGCAGTGACTATTCCCTGTGGTCATAGTTATTGTATGGGGTGTATTACAGACTGCTGGAATAAGGAGGATGGGGTGGGATTCTACAGCTGCCCTCAGTGCAGGCACACATTTAATCCAAGACCTACTTTATATAAGAATGTGATGTTTGCTGAAGTGGTGGACGAGCTCAAAAACACAAAACGTAAAATACGTAAAATAATTGCTGGTCCTTCTGATAGCTGTTCTGCTGGCCCTGAAGATGTAAAACAGTGTGACATATGTACTGGGAGAAAAGACAAAGCTGTAAAGTTTTGTCTAATCTGTCGTGAATATTACTGTCAAACTCACTTAAAACTGCACAATGAGTTTCACTCAAGTAAACGTCACAAGGTAACTGATGCCAGTGGACGACTGAGGATGTTCTGCCCTCAACACGACCGAGTATTAGAGGTTTACTGCCGTACTGACCAGCAGTGTATTTGTTTGCTCTGTGTTGTGGACGACCATAAAAACCACGATAGTGTATCAGCTGCAGCAGAGAGGACTGAGAAACAGGTATTGCAATTTCTTTACTAAGCCACACATATATATATGCACATATGCATGTAAATATTTCTCTCTCACACACGCGCGCACACACACACACACACACACACTTTTATAAATGCATAATTATTATACACTGTAGTACATGCACATATATGATGTAAACAAAAACTTTTAAATCCATGCTTATGTATTTACAGACACTTTTGGGAACAACACAGAGAAAAGTTCAGCAGAGCATCCAGGAGAGAGAGGAGGAGATTCAGGATCTGAGAGAGGCTGTGAGGTCTCATAAGGTGAGTTTTAAACAGATAAATATCTGCTGACGGCAGTTTCAAATTCAGTTCGGTTTCTACTTCAGTGATTTAGATCTTAAAGTCTCACCGTTGATCAAAGTCTGTGTGATGTACTAGTCATGTGTGTCTTAACAGAGATCTGCACAGACAGTAGTGGAGGAAAGTGAGGGGATCTTCACTGAGCTGATCCACTCCATTGATAGACTTCGCTCGCAGGTGACACAGCTGATCAGAGATCAGGAAGAGACTGCAGTGAGCCGAGCTGAAGGACTCTTAAAGCAACTGGAGCAGGAGATGTCTGATCTGAGAAAGAAGGACGCTGAGCTGAAGCAGCTGTCATACATAGATGACCACATTCAATTCTTGCAGGTAACCAAAGTCTGGAATCCCACTTTAATTCTAAACAGTTATTGCATATTATGTGCTAGTTAGTTGGTTAAAAAAGCTCCAGAAAAGCACAAAGAAAATGATGCAAAAGTGACACAAAATGATTGCATATAACACAGATACTCTTAAAGTGCTACTTTAGATCAATTAATGGTCCCGTTCTTTCTGTGTTTTTGAAGCTTTGATTGTGTTTACAGTGTGCAATATAACATGTGTCCATGTTTCACGCGATAAAAACACAATATTTTTTCACACAATTTTATTTATCTGTATAGCGCTGTTTTCACTGTCCTAAAAACGGGCTGATGTCTTCCTTGTTCTATGAAGTCCCTCATTCAGAAATACATAAGGAGTTCTGATTGTGTCGTTTGTTTAGTGCTTTGTGATTCGATAGCAGCTAAGCTTGCCGTTAGCTTAGCTTGCTGTTAGCTTAGCTGTAGGCGGAGTTTAGTCAAAAACTGTTCTACTGATGTCATTAATGCAGGAAGTAGCGATAACTCTTTATATTTGGGGGCCGATAACCGATATATATAGGCCGATATATATTCGTATTATTTTCACAATGAAAAACTCCCAGACCGCGGACATCTTGTCTTTGCGCTAGACTAGCATACTCTTCTTAAGCCCGCAACACGCGGTGTCATCTTCGTGCTAGGTCACAGAAAGCACCAATCAAAACTTCACATGGCCAGCAATGATCAAGTGAAGTGGTTCAACAAACAAAAATAATCCATCATTTATCGTCTTTCATTTATCGGCCTAATTTTGCTATCAGACCGATAACTGATAATATTAAAAATAAGCAGTTATCGGCCGATAACGATATGTCGGCCGATATATCGTGCATCCCTAATTTTGATTGTTGGGTAAAGATAAGGGTTAGGCATGTTGTCATGAATGTTCAAACACTTGTAAATAGTAATTATTTGAGGTATATTACGTTATTTAAAATTATTTATTCTACCCCAAGGGGTGCTATGCAGTGTTGGGGGTAACGCATTACAAGTAACTTGAGTTACGTAATAATATTACTTTTCTGGAGTAACGAGTAAAGTAACGCATTACTTTTTAAATGTACACATTAATATTTGAGTTACTTTTTCAAAAAAGTAACTCCATTTACTTTTTTAGTTTAATTAATTTGATTAAAAAATATGTACTGAATTAAACTAAACGTATGCACTCTCTGCGCCTGTGTGGAAACAGTTTGAGTCAGAAACTGAGATGGCAGGCCAGAGCTAAACATTTTTGTGATGAAATATGCAATTTCTGAATGCAGAACTTTTCAGTCATAAAAACACCTGCAAGGCCTGAAAGAGATCAAGCTTTAGCCACGAAAAAGTAACGCAAAAGTAACTAAAAGTAACGTAAGCATTACTTTCCATGAAAAGTAACTAAGTAATGCAATTAGTTACTTTTTTTGGGAGTAACTTAATATTGTAATGCATTACTTTTAAAAGTAACTTTCCCCAACACTGGTGCTATGTAGGTATTAAATTTCATTTGAAGTGGTATTAGAAAGGTCTTAAAAAGCCTTGAATTTAGGTTTGACAATCCTGGGGGTACCCTGATTATAGCAACATTTCACACTAACTAATTGGGATCAGAAAGAACGTGACCATTAGGTCTAATTATAGTTCAGTCCAGTTAAGAAAGTTTGGAGATAATAAAGATATTTGTGTGTTTGCTTTTGGAAACACACAAATTTGTGTGTTTGCTTTTGCAGAGTTTTCAGTCTCTCTCTGCTGCTCCTGAATCGAAAGTCTCACGCAACTTTTCTCTCCTCTCATTTGATGATGTGAGAAAATCTGTCTCTCAACTGAAAGACAAAGTGGAGAATTTCTGTAGAGACGAGATAGAAAAAATGGCTGATAGAGGTAAAGTAGCATAGACTTAGTTTCTATAAGAAATAAATATTTGTCATAATTATGTAGTACTTATATTTATGTTATCTCTTTATGCCCATAGTTACATATATCACAAATTTTTCTGATGAACCCAAGACCAGGAAGGAGTTTTTGGAATGTAAGTCATTTAAAAAAAATTTTTTTTACTGTATATCCACAAATACATGAGAATACAAATGTCTTGTTTTGATAGTTAAAAATGGATGTCATTTCCACTGAATTTCATAAAAAAATTATAAATAAGTATATATTAAACAAACCTAACCTATCAATAAAATATTCATATATAAAAAATGTATAGTTTTTAATTGAAGTTTTTTTTAAACCGCTGCAATTGTTTGTTTTATCTCTACTAGATTCTAGTCAGTTCACACTGGATTCAAACACGGTGTATAAACACCTCCGTCTGTCTGATTGGAACAAAACGGCTACTTACACCGATACGGACCAACCGTATCCTGATCATCCAGACAGATTTAACTACTGGTGGCAGGTGTTGTGTAAAGAGAGTGTGACTGGACGCTGTTACTGGGAGGTTGAGTGGAGTGGGAATGATGGTGTTCATGTATCAGTCTCATATAAGAGCATCAGCAGAAAGGGAAATGGTTATGAGTGTGTATTTGGAGGAAATAGTCAGTCCTGGAGTTTGTTCTGCTTACCAACCAGCTACTTTTTTGTGCACAATGGTAAGCGGACCAAACTCCCTGTGTCCATCAGTTGCTCTAGAATAGGAGTGTTTCTGGATCACAGGGCAGGCACTCTGACCTTTTACGGAGTCTCCGACACGATGACCCTCATCCACAAAGTCCAGACTACTTTTACGCAGCCTCTCTATCCTGGGTTTCTTGTTAAAAATGGATCTACAATAAAATTGTAGAATTGCACAAAAAAAAGATGTGCAAAGATTGAAGTTATTTTGAAGGTTAGGAAAATTACATTCCAAACTATTGTGTATATAGTGCTGTTACAGAGCCAAGAGTAAAAATTACTTTTATTTCAAAAATAATTTAATCACTTCAAGTTCAGAAGATGTTTATTTGGCACTGCTTTATTGAGCATTTAACAAATACTGTGATATTGGCTAAATTACAAATTAATAGTTCAAACAAATAATATATTGGTTATGTAAGTGGTTAAGTCCACTTTTCAACTGCTTCTACTGAATCTTAAAATCATTCATGTTATAGAACTGATTATTGTTTTTTTTTCACACAGTGGACAAAATTTAAATGCAATGTTGTCATGATGGTTGTATGCGAACACAAATTTATCTGCCATGATCATATCACAGGGTTGTTGTTTTTTTAAGATAAAAATTAAAAATCTATTTTGTTGCTCGATCTATCTGTCTGTTTATCTGTATGATGCATTTAAGTCCCCCATAATTTCTGACACTTAAGACACTTCTTGATAATTATTTGATAATTATTTGAGAACTATTTTAACCCTTTAACTGGCGCAGCCCTTTTTGAGTGGGGGGTTGGTGAAAAGGTGATATACACCTTTAAATTAGTATAACTCTGGCCTTTTTTTTGGTCTAGAAGCCTAATTTTGGTTTTAATTTTGGTAATTTTTGGTTTTAAAGAAGACACTTCAACGTTTTTTAGGGAAGTGTCTGGAGGTGAAAATATTAATTTTTTTAAAGCAGTTTACATTTATTTGTAATAAATAAAAATGCAATAAAGTATAATTTTTAATACATAAAATTGTCAAAAAACTGAGGCTTGTGTAAGGTTTGCTGCATACTTGTGTCACAAATTAATAAATTACAGTTACTGCATTATTATTACTGCTAAAAGGTTTTGAAATATGAAAACTACATTCTTAGACCTTTCCAACAATATATAGTTTGTCGTGATAGATTAACATTTACATAGAAAATATTGAAATAAATGTAGGTGTCCCGCTCACGGGACAGCGCTAATTAACGGGTTAAAAGGCTGTTTTTGCATACTTGCTATAGATAAACATTGCTAAATTGCAATAAATAAACTACAAAAAGTACATTTTTTTATATCTTACAACAATGTTACAGAAAATGCTACATATTTTTTTGAGATTATGCTATAAGTGGTCGTATTTAATAAGAGGGGGTTAAACCTTTTGTTGTTCAGAAAATGCATAATTTGTCATGATGCACCATATTTACATTGGGGTTTTTTTAAGCACTGATAGGTCCCAGTGTGTCTTTGTGAATGATACCCTAGAGAGCAGTGTTTCCCAATCCAAGTTCTCAAGTACCCCTTTCCAGAATGTTTCAAACGTCTCCTTATTTAAAACAACTGATTTAACTCATTCATTTGTTAAGCACGGGATACACTGCACGATTTTTTGATGTCCCAGACATAACATTGCCATTGTGAAACAATCATTGTGATTTCTGTGACCACGGCTAGTCTTATGTCATACAGTGAGAGTGGTTCAAATACGGCCGTTTTCCCAGTCTTGCGACCAAACATAGCCTATGATTTATCATGATCAACGCACAGTGTGTTTGCTGCTATTACCTGCAGACTGGTATTTGTTTAGGCTACTACTAGGACATGCTGTTGATGTCTGGGAGGTGGTACTCGAGGACCAGGTTTGGGAAACACTGCCCTGGAGCTTACAGGGGAAAAAAATTTCAAAGGACCTCCCTAAAATTCTTACAATTCCAATTCTTACAGGTTTAAATTGATGCCCACTAATATTATTAGTGTAATAATACTGTATGTAATAGCGCTGCTTGTGTTGTTAGTAAACATAGTGCACAATGTTTTGTATACCGTTAGCCTCATAGCAAGTCATTTTTTTTTTTTGCCAAATTGTGATATCTGTCAACTTTTACTGTCCTTCCACTGCATCATCATTAACTATAACCAAACCCTAAAATCAGAGGGACATGATAAATGAAAAACAATGGTCTAGAAACAGCTAATCCTGGTTGTAAGCTTAAACTTAAAACAAACTGTAAACTTATTTCTGAAATCTGATTGGTTGATTAAAATGTTGTCCCAGGATCAACATGATGTTGCCCTGAGGACATCAACCACTTGGCAAAATCAGGAGAGCCGCATCATCCTGCTTTTCTGCCTATATCCTTAGCCAAGCACAACACTTATTAGAATCCAAAAACACTATCTGCCTTACCATAACAATGTGTTAAAATTTCTAATTTTAAATTGTGTTTTTTCGTGTTTTCCAAAAACATTAAAATATGACTTAGGCAGTTATGTTATGAGGATAATGATATGTAAGGGCTTTCCTTGGATATTTCAGAGCAATTGATGAAAAGGGCAGTTCGCGCTGTCTTCTGTTTATGTCCATAGTTATCTCTATCACAATTATTTCTGGTGAACCCAAGACCAGGCTGGAGTTTTTGCAATGTAAGACACTTAGAAAACATTTATAATGATATGAATAATATAAAAAGGGAACAAATTCAGATGCTGATGTTTACAAAAAATATTCACATTTACTATCAGAGATGTTTACATAACATACTTTGGAATTGCGGCTTTTGTGGAAACTCTAAGCTTTTTATACCAAATGGGTCAGCTTAGTTCAAGATGTGACACGGATAAAACACCAGGCAGACGTTTAGTGCAGCAAAACATTGTCTTTATTTTATACAGATTTGATCACTGGCAGCAGGTGTTGTGTAAAGAGAGAGTGACTGGTCGCTGTTACTGGGAAGTTGAGTGGAGTGGGGATGATGGTTTGCATATATCAGTCTCATATAAGAGCATCAGCAGGAAGGGAAAGGGTTATGAGAGTGTGTTTGGATGCAATAATCAGTCCTGGAGTTTACTCTGCTCAACCTCCAGATACTCATTTGAGCACAATAATATCTGGACTGATATCTCTGTGTCCTCCAGTTGCTCTAAAATAGGAGTGTATGTGGATCACAGTGCCGGATCTCTGTCCTTCTACAGCGTCAGATTATGTTGTGCACTTTAGATTTTGTTTTTTTTTGCACGTATTTATTTCTGAATGTTAAATAGTGTGAAAGGGTGTTATTCTTTAGTTCAATTTAAATAAAAAATTTTGCACGGGCCTGTTGAATGCTTTATTCTGATTGGTGGAGAAATGTTTCACGGGTGTCAATTATTTTTCTGCAAAACGCTGCTAAACTTTTTGTTTTTTCATTATAAGCATAATTATACTAAGGTCTTCACAGTCTTTGTGAAGTGATCACAGAAATAGTTCAGATTGATGGCCCATGATCTCTATTTGGAGCTGTCACTCACCCAGCAAACTGCTCCAAACCATAAGCTTTATCATCAGAATTTACATATATAAATACCTACAGTGTCAGTACATATTGCACATATTGTTTTGCTAATGGAATCAAAACAGAAAGTATGAACATCATAATAGAAGTGTCAAGAGTTTTAGATGGACAGCAAATAAAGGTGCACAAACAGTGGGAATTACAGAAATATGAACTCCACTGCTGTATTGCTGAATATAGCACTGATATAGAGTCGATCTCAATCTTAAAGACTATTTTAAAAAAGGCATATATGTAGCAAATATACAGTAGAATTACAGATGGTTAAAGGATCCTATTTGTGGTTAAACAGCCTTAAGCAGAAAGAAAAGAATGATATTTGTGACCCTGCCTGTTGAATCCAGGCTAAAGTCTCATAATCTAATTTTAAGTTTGATTTCACTTTAATTTAAAATTTTGACATGGCCTTACTTTTTACATTTTTACAGAATGTTCTTTACATTTTGTAGGATGATAAGACAACCAAAAATGGGATTTTCACAGACAGGTTCACATTTATCAGAGTTCATTACAGATTAATAGCCAACATTTTTGCTCTCCAGTGGGTTTAGGAGGGAACACAAATAAATGTTATCATATGCTCTGATTGACTTTGAGCATTATTAAGTATTTTACATGGAGATAAAACTGATAGTTTACCATGAAATAGATGCACTGTAAAAAGTAAAAGTTTAACAAAAATTGTAACAATAGAAAAGAAGATTCCATGTTCACTTAGGGATCGGACACTCTGGTTTAAATCATTGTGAAAATGAAACAAGTTTGTGTACATTCTGGGATCATTTACAGGCAATTGAACATTCAATGTTGCATTACAAGGTATATAAAAAGCCTACCTTACTTTTAAAAAAATCTTTTCACCTGGAATTTGTTCACCTGGACAGAAGAATAAATAATGTATAATTTTTTACTAACTTAAAACATCTGGTTTAACTGTAAGAATTTAAATTATATTTGAAATAATAATATTCAAAATATATCTTTTGCCTCTGTTAAAGCTTCACACTCTCTTTCCATAAGGTGGCGGTAATGCACCTTGTAGCTGGTAAGCCAACCGCCATTGAACATTAAAAGAAGAAGAAAACTAATTTAAGGCGGAACCTATGGGCGGAACTTCCTAAACTAGAGCGGCGGTTTCAAGCGTCACAACTCTACTAATGAAGCTGGTACAGATCGATCAATACCGACCTCACATCAAGCGTTATTTGACATGAAGTGCTGTTCTTTGTGGATTTACATCTATGTGTAACAGTAAAATGGCACACGCAAGTTTCTTTCAAGACAAATTTAGTTGTCCCGTATGTCTGGATTTACTGAAAGACGCAGTGACTATTCCATGTGGTCATAGTTATTGTATGGGGTGTATTAAAGACTGCTGGAATAAGGAGGATGAGGAGGGAGTCTACAGCTGCCCTCAGTGCAGGCACATTTTTAATCCAAGACCTGCTTTATATAAGAATGTGATGTTTGCTGAAGTTGTGGAGGAGCTCAAGAACACAAAACGTAAAATAATTGCTGGTCCTTCTGATAGCTGTTCTGCTGACCCTGAAGATGTGAAACAGTGTGACATATGTACTGGGAGAAAAGACAAAGCTGTAAAGTTCTGTCTATTCTGTCGTGAACACTACTGTCAAACTCACTTTAAACTACACAACGAGTTTCACTCAAGTAAACGTCACAAGGTAACTGATGCCAGTGGACGACTGAGGATGATCTGCCCTCAACATGACCGAGTGTTAGAGGTTTTCTGCCGTACTGACCAGCAGTGCATTTGTTTGCTCTGTGTTGTGGACGACCATAAAAACCACGATAGTGTATCGGCTGCAGCAGAGAGGACTGAGAAACAGGTATTGCAATTTCTTTACGAAACCACACATTTTTATTCATGATCTAACTTTACTTTGCAGGACATTTTTTTTTTTAAGGAAGTCGCGTCACTGCGCCGCCATGTTTGCAACTCCTTGGGTACTGCGCATGCCCCATCCATGATTTGATTAAAGATAATGAGCATACACAAATTTTTTAAAAATAATGAAGCTCACAGATAAGTCATTTGTTAATAATACCACAATATTAAAAAAATATATAGTTTTTCATTTCAATTTCATTGCGACTTTAAAGCTCACATAACACATGCTGTTTTTGCTTTTCACATGTTAATCTTGAGTACCTAACCTATAGAGTTAGTATTACATCCTTTATATATCCAAAAAATCTTTAGTTTTATCAAATTTATAAAGTAGAGATCAGCTTTACTGATTTTTTTTTCGAATAAATCCGAGCTCCTGGGGGTGTACCGTGGAAGAGCAAGCAACACACAAAACGTTATCCCACTCTGGATTACTACATGTTCGTTTTGTTTACATGCACTTGCGCACCATTTGCCAACACACACAGACATTTGATGCAGTTTAGCTTACCGCTTGCGATGGTTGGGGCCGCCCCATTTCAACGAAACCCAGCTTTAAACAAACAAACAAACACGCTCAACTCCGCTGCTACCCCGGATAAACAAAGTATCTTTCCATAATGCTGGCTTCTTTAGGAAGCAGAACAAGCTTAAATTTCCCTCACAAACAATTTCCCTGATGTTGATTTCGTGTCAGTTCTTGGTTGATGTGTGTGCACGTTATACCGGTTGCGGTTTGTGTCTATATAAGGACTTCCACTGTACGTCCTGTCCTGTACTAAAACTGCCCATAAAAGAAACAAGGGCTGTGCGAAAAAGCGGCTGCGATTCTCATGCATGTTTCATCAGTAAAGCCGATTCCTTGATTGGTATTAAATCGCCATCAGCTGCTTTCAGGTGGAGCGGCATTTACTACACAGAGCCGCAGCCCACAGAGAAGCCAGGCAAAACCGCATAGACCATCGAAGTCTATTTTCCTCGACTATGAACGCAACTTTGCCTATCTTCTCTGTGAACTACGGCTCTGTGTAGTAAATGCCACTCCACCTGAAAGCAGCTGATGGCGATTTAATACCAATCAAGGAATTGTCTTTACTGATGAGACACGCATGAGCACCGCAGGTGTCTTTTGTTTTTTTTGATAAGTGACAACCGGAAAAGTGCCCTTCGTGTGCTGCTTGGATATAATTACAACAGCAAGCGGTATATCAATGACTCGGAAAGCGAGGTGAATAACTAGAAAAATAACACTTGATAATGAAATTTTTTCATGGACGCACAGACTTTTATCCGACTGTGCGGGATGCCCGTTATGAGGCGGAGTTACTGTGTCTATTAGTCACATTTCATTACAAGATTAAATTGATGATTTTTATCAAAACACAAACTACATGACTCATTTTACAATCCCACTAGCATGTTATTTAAACAAAATAAAATCTTTTAATTTCAGTGTGTAAGCTGGCATTTTTATGCACACTTTTATGTCATTGGCTATATGCCACTGCTGTAAAGGCTTATTGCACTATTACTGTTAACAATTATTCAGTTGATTGATTGTAAATTTAAACGATCATCGAATATGGAAATTGCATAATTTGACATCCCTGGACTAATTGTTTGCAGACTAAAAGTTTTTCTTTACGTCATACACTCACCTAAAGGATTATTAGGAACACTATACTAATACTGTGTTTGACCCCCTTTCGCCTTCAGAACTGCCTTGATTCTATGTGGCATTGATTCAACAAGGTGCTGAAAGCATTCTTTAGAAATGTTGGCCCATATTGATAGGATAGCATCTTGCAGTTGGAGATTTGTGGGATACACATCCAGGGCACGAAGCTCCCGTTCCACCACATCCCAAAGATGCTCTATTGGGTAGAGATCTGGTGACTGTGGGGGCCATTTTAGTATACAAGGCACGATGGATCCATGTTCTCATTCTGTTTACGCCAAATTCTGACTCTAGCATCTAAATGTCTCAACAGAATTCGAGACTCATCAGACCAGGCAACATTTTTCCAGACTTCAACTGTCCAATTTTGGTGAGCTCATGGAAATTCTATTTGTAGTGGAGATGAATGGTACCCGGTGGGGTCTTCTGCTGTTGTAGCCCATCCGCCTCAAGGTTGTGCGTGTTGTGGCTTTACAAATGCTTTGCTGCATACTTCGGTTGTAATGTGTGGTTATTTCAGTCAAAGTTGCTCTTCTACCAGCTTGAATCAGTCGGCCCATTCTCCTCTGACCTCTAGCATCAACAAGGCATTTTCGCCCACAGGACTGCCGCATACTGGATGTTTTTCCCATTTCACACCATTCTTTGTAAACCCTAGAAATGGCTGTGTGTGAAAATCTCAGTAACTGAGCAGATTGTGAAATACTCAGACCGCCCTGTCTGGCACCAACACCCATGCCACGCTCAAAATTGCTCAAATCACCTTTCTTTCCCATTCTGACATTCAGTTTGGAGTTCAGGAGATTGTCTTGACCAGGACCACACCCCTAAATGCATTAAAGCAACTGCCATCTGATTGGTTGATTAGATAATTCCATTAATGAGAAATTGAACGGGTGTTCCTAATAATCCTTTAGGTGAGTGTGTGTGTGTGTACTGTGTATAATGCATATGTGTGTTATATTCACACACATGCATGTATAATTAAATAATTATAATTATGTATAATATAAATTATAAATATAAAAATGTGTATATGTACATATATTTCTTAAATGCATATACTTGCATCTGTGTGTATTTATAAATGTATAATTATTATACACAGTACACGCACATATATGATGTAAACAAAAACTTTTAAATCCATGCTTGCGTATTTACAGACACTTTTGGGAGACACACAGAGAAAAGTTCAACAGAGCATCCAGGAGAGAGAGGAGGAGATTCAGGATCTGAGAGAGGCTGTGAGGTCTCATAAGGTGAGTTTTAAACGGATAAATATCTGCTGACGGCTGGCAGCTTCAAATACAGTTTAGTTTCTTCTTCAGTGATTTAGATCTTAAAGTCTCGATGTGGATCACAGTCTGTATCAGTAAAATGTGTGTCTTAACAGAGATCTGCACAGACAGTAGTGGAGGAAAGTGAGGGGATCTTCACTGAGCTGATCCACTCTATTGAGAGACTTCGCTCGGAGGTGACACAGCTGATAAGAGATCAGGAAGAGACTGCAGTGAGCCGAGCTGAAGGACTCTTAAAGCAACTGGAGCAGGAGATGTCTGATGTGAGGAAAAAAGACGCTGAGCTGAAGCAGCTATCATGCATAGATGACCACATTCAATTCTTGCAGGTAACCAAAGTCTGGAATCTCACTTCTGTTCTTAACAGTTATTGCATATTATGTGCTAGTTAGTAGCTCCAGAAAAACACCAAGAAAAGGATGCATAAAAGACATAAAATGATTGCATATAACACAGATACATTTAAAATGCTACTGTAGATCAATTAAGTCTGATTGTATTTCAGTCCAGTTAAGAAAGTTTTTAGATAATAAAGATTAGAGCCTGACCGATACATCTGTCCCAGATATAACTGTATCGGCGTATAAGCCGCAGATATACAGCCAAAATATGAAGTCAAAATGTTCAATAAATAACCTTAACAACTAATACTTTCCTCTTCACTTAATTCGTTTAAAATCACAAAGATAACAACAAATGCCCTTTCAATAGAAAAAAATATCCCACCTTTAATATCTGAGCAAATTTAAAATACAAACCTTGCCAACGAACTATGAGGCAAAAAAAAATCGATCATTATTAGTAACCGATGTAAAATGTTAAATTAACCGAGGTTTTGATTTTAGGTCAAATCGTTCAGCCCTAGCATGTCGTAGTGAGGACGCGTGCATCATCACAACAAAAGTTATGGTTCAGCTCTTTAAAGAGCCACACAGATCCAAAATCGAAACTAACCTTTATTGCAGTGTGTCATGTAGCTGTTCATCAATGTAAACAACGTGTAAAGTAGTTTAACCAAAATGTGCACGATTAATAAAGTTATTGACTTCTAAAGCAGGGAGTTGACTCTGAATCGCTGAAACGAGTCTTCCACGTCACACGAACGCATCCACGTCACATGAGATACTAATCTCCACCTACAGCCTTGCCTGCGGGAGAAACGAAAACTGTGACCCACCCACAGCTAGTTAGTGTGTGTAAACATCAGCTCACGCTGTGTTTTCAGTTTGTGTTGTTTTCACTACCAAATGAGACTTTTTCAAGGAGGGATATACTAAACGTGTTTGGCTGTGAAGAATCAGTGGTTAAAGTTTATTTTTAACTGAGGGATTTAGACGTTTGGCAATGAAAGATGGTTCAGTACCCACTTTATTTAGAACAACATGTGTCTCGTAACCACAACCTGTAAGTATGATTATAGCTACATACTTGCTTAAATGAGTGTAAAATGTCTATCATCATTTTTATTGCTTGGATTAATGATGAATGATGTCATTGTCAGTCAGAGAGTCACGTTAGCAAACTTACGGTTTGCTATGACCCGGTTAGCTTACATGAATGCTTAAATGAGTGTAAATTTGTTAGTTTCGATCATCGTTTCTATTGCTTGGATTAATGTTGAATGATGTCGTTGTTTAAACTGTTAATTTACTCTCAGAGAGTCATGTTAGCAAACGGCTAACGCATGCTTATTTACGGTTTTGCTATGACCCGGTTAGTTTAGATAAATGCTTAAATGAGTGTAAAATTGTTAGTTTCAATCGTCGTTTGTATTGTTTGGGTTAATGATGAATGATGTTGTGTGTTTAAACTGTTCATTTACTGTCAGAGAGTCATGTTAGCAAACGGCTAACGCATGCTTACTTGCGGTTTTGCTATGACCTGGTTAGTTTACATAAATGCTTAAATGAGTGTAAAATGTTAGTTTCAATCATCATTGTTATTGCCTGGATTAATGATGAATGATGTGTGTTGATGTTGACAATGTCTTCTCAGTAAATCATGTTAGCACGAGGTCAATACATGTTGCACTATTGTTGGTCTGTGCCACTGATCTGTGATGTGTGCGACTGATCTGTGATGTGTGCAAATACACTCTGTCAGTTGACCAATCAGAGCAGAGTAGGCTACTGAAAGGTGGGGTTTAGGCAGACTGAGTCGTTTAACGCCTTCACACGAATCGTTTGGGGATCTCTGAGAAATGGGGTAATTTTAAATGTATATTTTGAGAAAATTACAGTGTTTTTTGACCTTGCATGCATTTAAACCTGTTGTCCCGGACTTATAAACAGTGATAGGATGCTTAAAATTGTCATCTTACTGGCTCTTTAAAACGAGAGATTTACATGCATATCAACATTCACGACGAGAAGTGTTGCAAACTAGATAAAAACATTGTGCAGTACATTACACATTAGCCTACATCAGTATGTTGTCAGTCAAGTATTGCCTTCTTAATGGTAAGTTGTGGTAACTTATTTGTGAAGTACATAACTTACTGTAAAGTTAATAACAATTACTCCATAAGTTTCATTTTCAATACAAGTCTAATATAAAGTTATTCTCTTCAAAACTGCCAATGATTGAAGTTATATATATTGTTCTGTTTGTGTTTTGTCAAGTTTACTGTTTTGTGCACCTATATAGTGTATTCTATGTACAGTACTGTAGTGTGTATATACTGTAGTATTTGTGTACTGTACTATAATATACACATAGAATATCGGCAGATATATCGTTATCGGGCTTTTTACCCACTAATACCTGTTTCGGTATGCCCCCCCCCCAAAAAAAAAGCATATCGGTTGGGCTCTAATAAAGATATTTGTGTGTTTGCTTTTGCAGAGTTGTCGGTCTCTTTCTGCAGCTTCTGAATCTAAAGTCTCACGCAACTTTTCTCTCCTTTCGTTTGATGATGTAAGAAAATCTGTCTCTCAATTGAAAGACAAAGTGGAGAATTTCTGTAGAGACGAGATAGAAAAGATGTCTGATAGAGGTAAAGTAGCAGACTTAGTTACTATAAGAAATATTTGTCATAATTATATAGTTACCTTGTTATTTATATTTATGTTATATCTCTTTATGCTCTTAGTTACACACATCACAATTTTATCTGATGAACCCAAGACCAGGAAGGAGTTTTTGAAATGTAAGACATTTTAAAAACATTTTTTACTGTATATCCACAAATACATAAGAATAAAAAAATTTATTTTGATAGATCAGTAATTTCCACTGAATTTCATTCATTTAAAAATTATAAATAATATATTAAACAAACCTATCAACAAAATATTTATATATGAAAATGTATAGTTTTTAATTAAAGTTTTTTTTTTTTTAACTGCTGCAATTGTTTGTTTTATCTCTACTAGATTCTAGTCAGTTCACACTGGATTCAAACACTGTGAATAAACGCCTTTGTCTGTCTGATTGGAACAAAACGGTTACTCACACCAATACGGACCAACCTTATCCTGATCATCCAGACAGATTTAATTACTGGTGGCAGGTGTTGTGTAAAGAGAGTGTGACTGGACGCTGTTACTGGGAGGTTGAGTGGAGTGGGAATGATGGTGTTCATGTATCAGTCTCATATAAGAGCATCAGCAGGAAGGGAAATGGTTATGAGTGTGTATTTGGAGGAAATAGTCCGTCCTGGTGTTTGTTCTGCTTACCAACCAGCTACTTTTTTATGCAGAATGGTAAACGGACCAAACTCCCTGTGTCCATCAGTTGCTCTAGAATAGGAGTGTTTCTGGATCACACGGCAGGCACTCTGGCCTACTACGGAGTCTCCGACACGATGACCCTCATCCACAAAGTCCAAACTACTTTTACGCAGCCTCTCTATCCTGGGTTTTTTGTTAAAAATGGATCTAAAATAAAGTTGTAGAATTGCACAAAACGGATGTGCAAAGATTGAAGTTATTTTGAATGTTAAGAAAATTACATTCCACACTATTGTATATAGTGCTGTTACAGAGCCAAGAGTAAAAATTACTTTTATTTCAAAAATAATTTAATCACTTCAAGTTCAGAAGATGTTTATTTGGCATTGCTTTATTGAGCATTTAACAAATACCGTGATATTGCCTTAATTACAAATTAATAGTTAAAACAAATATATTGGTTATTTTGACATAGTGAAATTATTTTGAAGTCATGGTCTCGATAAGTCCACTTTTCAACTGTTCTGCTGAATCTTAAAATTGTTCATGTTATAGAACTGATGATTGTTTTATTTTCACACAGTGGACAAAATTAAAATGCAATGTTGTCAGGATGGTTGTATGTTGAATACAGAAATGTATCTGCCATGATCATATCACATACATATCACATACATAATGATCATACATTTCTTTTGTAAAGACAAAAATTAAAAATCTATTTTGTTGCTCAATCTATCAGTCTGTTAATGTGTATGAGGCATTTAAGTCCCCCATAATTTCTGACCCTGACACTTAAGACACTTCTAGTGTTACCACCTTATTCTTGATAATTATAGGAACTTTTTGAAAATTAACATAACATAAAAGCAATTTTGCAATGCATAAAATGGCTAGCTACAAAAAGTATATTTTATTATATATTACAACAATGTTACAGAAACTTTTTCGGCGTGCGGCCCCCTTGTGTATACGGTGCATCCCTTCATGCCCCCAAAGAAAATTTATGACATAAAACATTCAAAAACGTAAAATTTGAATTAAACAAAACATATCAAATTATACATTGTTTTTTTAGGTTTAATTACACAGAATGTATGATAAATGTATGTATTTTATAATATAATGTGATTGACCTGGGCCCCCAGTTTGAGAATTACTGCCCTAGGGCTTACAGGGGAGAAAAATTTCAAAGGACCCCCTTAAAATTCTTACAGTTCCTAAGTAGGGTTGCATAACGATTAATCGTGATGAATCTATTGCAGAATAAAGGTTTTTGTTTACACCATTTATTTGTTTGAACTGTGAATTATAATTATGTATATATAAATATAGACACATTCATGTATCATTTTAAGAAAAAAAATATTTATATATTAAGGATTTATATTTATATATAATATAAATTATACATAAATATACAAATGTATATACCCATGTAAACATATCTTAAATGTATACATGCATGTGTGTGTGTATTTATTTATACAAAGTTATTATACACAGTACACGCACATATATGAACAAAAACCTTTATTCTGCAATAGATTAATTGTGATTAATCGTTATGCAACCCTTTTACTTAGCATATTCTTACCTTAATAAAATGAGAAAGAGAAAATTGATGCACACTAATATTATGTCACAGCTGTGTGAAATACCGCTGCTTGTGTTGTTAGTAAACATAATGCACAATGATTTGTATATGTAAGGGCTTTCTTGGATATGTCAGTACAATTGATGAAATAAGCTCACGCAACTTTCATTTAAAAAAAATGAAAAGGGCTGAAAGACACCACGCTGAACACTATGGGTTTGCGCTAGAAGTCAGGGACGATGTAAAAACATTGTCCGTTTCTCAACTGAAAGTCTTGCAAGCTCCCGAGGCCGCATTAGTAGGCTCACACATCAAAGTCTTATAACAGAATATTAACAATTATAAAGTTGACACTTATAAATTTAGGTGTGGTTTCTCGGACAGGGATTAGACTAGTCCTAAATTAAAATGAATGTAAGAGCTTTCCAAGCTGAAAACCACTTGCACTGAGATATCTTAAAATACATCAGTGCCCTTTGTTTTGCCTCAAAATGGACACAGGTAATGTTTAGTAAGGCATGTTTGTTAAAACTAGTTATATTTTCTTATTAAACTAAGGTCTAGTCCTGGTTTAAGATAATCCCTGTAAGTGAAACCACCCCTCTGGTAGAATGCGTTTTCGACTAAAAGACAAGCACAAACGTTTTGCATCCTGTTTACTCCTGTATTTAGCATCATTACCCTAACCTGATCTGATTGACCAAAACGCATCTTACCAAGTGTAAACAGAGCCTAAAACAATCCTGCTTAACCAGTTAAAAACAGACATCATGTTTAGGCTGGTTGTAGGTGTTTTGTTCAGCAAGTATGCATTTGAACCATGTGATGTTTTCCATCCGATGTCCTGTCGAAATTGGTATTGAAATATAAACCTCTGGATGTCTAGTTTATAAATATTGTACAGTATGTTTACTTGATAGGCAAAGAAACGGTCTGATACATTTTGTTTTAGCCTGTAACATCATAACACAACTGTTTGTAAAATGGGTTTAGATTCATGCTAATATTTAAAGGATTCATATAAATATGACCAGTTTTCATTGGTGAATTTGGTAAAAATATACATTACATTATAATAATGATGGGGTTTTGCTAGGGTTAACGATAGGGGCTGAGAATGATTTATATTATTCTGGTTTTACTGCAGATAAAACCTAAAATACTATGGTATTAATTTTTATATTCCTGCATTTAGTGGATATTCTGTAAATGCCAAAATAGGACATGTGTTAAAAAGCATTCAACATCATGTTTACCCAAATGACAAAATACTATAGTATATTATAGTAAAATTACCATAGAAATATGTGGTAAAATTACTCTAGTAAATACTATAGTGTTTTTGAACCATGCTATCGTAAATATACTACAGTAAACCGTATTAAAAGTACTTTAGTAATTTATAGTAATCTAACTAAATGAAGTAAAATTATTACTCTAGCAAATACTATACTATCCTATAGTATACAATACACTATAGTTTACTGTAGTAAGAACTAAAGTATACTATGGTACTTACTAGAGTTTATCAGTTTACTATAGTTCATACTATGGTATGTGTAGTAAATACTATAGTTTACAACAGTATTTTTTCATGTGGGTAGGCATTATAGTTGGGCTGATACACTTGCAGTAGTGTTTGTAGTGTACTCTAAGTGAAAGGCTTTTATTAGCTGTGAATGTGCACAAAACACAGGTAAGCCACACCTCACAGACACACCTGTTTTGCACACGTCTCTCCAACAAATTTCCATGAGACTGTGTTGGCAGTTTAGTTGAGAGGAAACAAAACGTAGATGTTATTGAGCTGTTGTGTTTCTGTCAATCTGTACATACAGCAAAATGGCATATGTTACCAGTCGGAGTGAACCACTAACTTCCCTCCCTAAGTTCCACCTCGAGGAGGTCCCCAAAAGTACCCCAATGACCAAGCACACGAGGACAGGGTAAAATTAAGACAATCTTTATTAGATTAATTAAAAATATAGTTGGGAAGGGAAAGGGGAATTTAAAATAACGTCTTGTTCCTTTTTCTTGCAGGGGAGGAGAGGGCCAGGTGCCAGGGGTAAGGACACCCACAGAGAGGGGAAAGGGGGACGGAGCTCCTTCATCCAATGGTCGGTATGTATTTCCTCCTGGGGGTCCCTTGGTCCTCTGCCTTGTTTATCGTTGACACGTGGCACCCTCCTTTTCACCTGGAGGCAGAAATGAAACACACAATAAGCGGATGGAAGGTCAAGAGCAACTACCTGCACCCCGTCAAGGGGTATGCTCCGTGATTCCAAGTGGGGCGTCCTTGTCTCACTTCTGCTTTCTACCGGACACTGAGTCCGTAACTCCCTCCCGGTAGACTGGGGGTGAATGTCTCGCGGGCCACGGCGCGGGCCCCTGAGAACACAAGTGATCTACCCAGGTAAGTATTGCCGTTAGTTCTGTCGTGAGAATAACTTGTTCCTCTGTTTGCCTCTTTCCACAGGGTACTGGAATGACGTCCTTCCGTCCGCGGACCCACGGTCTTCACAACTCGACCCGGAGGCCCCTACAGTCACAGGTAAGAGACAGGGCTGACGGAGTAGGGATAACTCTGCATGTCGATTCGGGGTGCTCTAGGCCGTAGTGGAGGCACGCTGGGCTGGACTGACAAAGGTGCAAGGTAAATATAACTTTTGGCTCAATTTGGGTAATACTCCGTGGTTCACTGGGCGGACGGCTCTGAACTTGCAAGGCTTTCAAGGTAAGTATAGCTTTTAGCTCGATTCTAATAATGCGCTGGCTCACTGGGCGTGCTGTTCTGGACTTGCAAGACTTTTGAGGCAAGTATAGCTTTTAGCTCGATTCTGGTAATGCTCTGTGGTTCACTGGGCGTGCGGTTCTGAACTTGCAAGGCTTTTTTCAGGCAAGTATGACTCTTAGCTCGATTCTGGTAATACTCTGTGATTCACTGGGCATGCTGTTCTGGATTTACAAGACTTTTAAGATAAGTATAGCTTTTAGCTCGATTCTAATCACACTCAGAGGCTTCACATTCAGGTATTTCAACAGGGGCAAAAGAAACCATATGTCCCCTAGGCTTGGGTCAAGGACTAGGAAGGGCGGTCATTACCCACTTCCAACTGCTACTCGTCGGACCGAGCACGGCCAGTGTCTTCCTGGAAGAAGGGTGTAGATGTAACCACAATGCTGCATCCTTGCAGTCAGCTGGACACGTTCGCTTCCCATTCCTTTCCAGGGCCAGGGAGGCACCTAAATCAGTGAGGCAGATGGCTGGACTTTCTCCCCAGTACCAGACATGCACACAACAGTTAGACTGGTTTGCAACAGTTTCTCCACTCCCCTTATCACAGTATGGTCTTTCCACAATACCTCTCTCGCTGTACTCACTCACTTCTTTCGAGCCGGGGCACACCGGCGGGGGTTGTAGAATGATAAATACTCGATGGTAGTTGCACCACAGCAGTACACGGAACACCCACAGTGATTTTCTTGACCTAGAAGCGGGTATAGGCAACAGGAGACACGGCACAGCACTGCAATACTTCAGGTGCACACACGTCAATAAAGCACACTCACTCACTGCAATCCACACTATTAGTGATTGGTAAGGCCAATACTTCCACACAAGGTCAAGTTCCACATTGAGGGAAACGTTGAGATCACTGCCACGGGCAGTGGTATAGGTGTCGCGGGTCCCCACACAATGGTATGCGTGCCCTGCAATCCTCTGGCTCACCCACCGGCTTCGTCCTCCACGGTGGGGCCACTGAACAATAACAACACTCCACACAAGAATTTAATCTCCGTTTTCTGATGTCTCAGTGAAAGTAAACAAACCTCTTGTACTCAGTCTTCGTAACGTTTGTCTCCCTTCCTCCGTGTCGTACTTTCTCTTTCAACAGCTCTCCAGAAAGCCCACAACACTGCAGTATTTCCGCCCAGAGATCGTCTCTCTTTGCAGCCTTCAAGATAACATGCACACACAGGTAAATCCTTCAAATGTAGCTTTCTTCAAACCTGTTTTGACAAATCGTCTCCAAATCCTTCATCCGCTTCAGTGTATCCTCTCCGTTGTTTCTGCCCGTTTGCCTTGTCTCTGTAACATATACGCAACTTCGCCGCAGCGCCTCTTTCCAACCATCCACAAGCACCCTTCCTGTGTTTCACACGCTTCCTTTATACTCCTCACAGCGTATGAATTGCCCAGTCAACATTAGCCACCTCATCACACACACCTGATGCGTATTACTCCTGATCTCGTTGCCCGGGGTTACCCGGAAGTGACGGGTGTTTGCGTAAATCGGTCCGGGTGGAACTTTTCCTCCCAGCTTTAGTTCCGCCCTAAATCTCACTCGTGACATAGGGCAGTTTTTCTCAGGAACAGTTCAGATGTTCAGTGTGTCTGGATCTAAAGAAGGATCTGATGACCTTTGCCTGTGGACACCACTACTGTGAGAACTGTTTTACAGGCTACTGCTATCAGGATGAGAAGAGAGTCTACATATGTCCTCAGTGCATCCACGCTTTCTCTCCAAGACCTGCTCACTGTTATCCTGGACATGATTGTGTGCATTGTGACGCATGTACTGAATACAAAGCTGTCAAGTCCTATCTGGAGTGTCTGAAATCTTACTGTCAGAATCACCTTGAACAACACGAGTATCTTTTTAAAGACAGGAGACACAATCTGATAAATCCGACTAGATGTCTTTGTAAAATGATCTGCCCAACCAATCTCATGCTATAGTCAGGAGCCAGTCCAACACAGAACCCTTGACATCCTCAGCTGTGAACAACAGTTTAATGACTAAACTCCCTGTGTCCTCCAGTTGCTCTAGAATAGGAGTGTTTGTGGATCACAGTGCAGGAACTGTGTCCTTTTACAACGTCTCTCACAAAATGGACCTCATCCACAGAGTCCAAATTAAATTCACTCAACCTCTCTATCCTGTGTTTACTGTTTTTAAAGGAACCACAGTGATGCTGGGTCATCACACAGAATAGATCAGCTCTCGCAACTGGACAACACGCACTCACTTGATCAAGATGACTTTTGGGCAGGATAATGATCACCTGTAATTGGTTGTTTGATTTAATCAGTGACACGCATAATCTTTTGTTCCAAAATCTGTGTCCAGTCAATTTAGGTAGAGAAGACTAATTTTATTATGACCATTATATCAGAGCAGGTAATTTATGTTAAAACATTGTTTGATCCATGCAATAAGCTGCAAACCAAACAATAACACCAATTTTTAAGGAATTAATTTTGTTTTGTAATTTGACTTTTTTGACTGTGTTTTGACCCACCATCTAGTGCCGAAATATTTTTGTCCCAATGCCAAACTTACTTGCCGACCTGTAATCTAGATGAAACATCACTAAAATCACTTATTATAAAATGTCCAGTTCTGGTTTTTCATTCTGATTGTTCGAAACGCGTTCTAAGCCGTGATAAAATACCCGGTAACCCCACGGTTCCGACCGCATTTACAGAAGCATCACTGCGCCACTGTTGCTACGTACTGATTTATGAAAATAAACACAATAGTCTTTAATCATTTTTTATTTTTCTACAATTGCACAATTATGGCGACATACAGATAAATGTCAATAAATATTGTTAATAAAGAGAAACACTTTCCTAAGGAGTTCTTTAAGCTCAAATTCATATTTCCGCTATTATCCACTAGGTGGTGATCTTACCCGACTTAAACACTGACGCATTCACTCAACACTAAAAACACAGTGTAAGTTTTGATGATGGCTCTGATGTCCTACAAAAGTTCTTCACAAAAATGGAATTATCTCAGCTTTCAGCTCAAAATTTAAGAGGTGATAAGAGAACAAATGAGGGTAGGATGAAACTTTTTTTTTAAGCTGAGTGTCTGTTCTTTCATTTGATGTTTTATGTTTATTTAAATAAATCATTTTTCTGGAAGCCATTAAACCTAAAACTTTTTTAAAAAAGACTGCTGACGGGGAAAGAGTTAAGCATGCTTCCAAGCATATTTAATCATCACTTCAACAGTTTGCACAATAAAAAAGTTAATGTATATTTTAGATGAATGATGATTTCTATACATAAACACCACAGTCTTAAATCATATTTTTCAATGTGTCTTTGCTGCGTCTGTGTTGGTTGGGAACAGAGTATGTGAGCAGGGTAGAGCGAGGAGTGGAGGAGGAGCGGATTTTGCCAGGAGCGCGGAGCGGATTTTTTGAATGTCGGAGCGTCGTGATTTTCTCTCGCTCCGAAAAAGCTCCACTATCGCTGAGTCACGAGCAAGAACCAAAAACACTGTGAGACAAGGGAGGGGCACTGAAAATGTTTCTAAACATATATTTTGGCCCCAGTTGCATTTGTTTTGTATTGTTTAACTACACAAACATTAACTCTTTCCCCGCCACCATTTTTTTAAAAAAGTTGCCAGCCAGCGCCAGGGTTTTTCATGATTTTCACAAAAGTTTAATGCCTTCCATAAAATTTTCTTCTTCAAATATATTAAAATAAAATATACAAAATTAAAAAAAAGACCCTCTCCTTACAAAAAAAAAAAAAAAACGTTTCATCCTACCTTTAGTAGTTCTCTTGTAATCAGCCTTTGAATATGGGTAGGTTTCTGCAAAAACACCACATTTTGAGCAAAAAGCTGAGATAATTCCATTTTTGTGACAGACTTTTCATCGAGATCCCATTCAGAGCGATCTTTAAAACAGACACAGACATGCAGAAGCTTGCCATAGGACAATACTTCCAGTTTTAAAAAGTTGCGGATAATAGCGGTATTGCGGAAAGACGGAAATACTTGTCATCGGCGGGGAAGCGTTTTCTCTTGATTGACGAGATATCTCGTCAATGGCGGGGAAAGAGTTAATATAATATCATGTTATTTATTATGTTTTTAATTCTATTTTACTGACCCCCTCGCGATTTCTGCCTTTGCATTATATGATGGACGAATTCATAAGTTATTAATACGCACAGTTAAAGAAAGACAGAAATAAAGAGTTTCTGAAATACTACAGTGTAAGGGGGGAAAATACAAATGGATTTTAAAAGTTAATGATGACAAAGAAGAACGCGAGTGCAGGGAGGTGATTACAACATCAAAAGATTACTTAAAAGGCACATGTCAAGAAAACACAAGTTTTCTGCTTACATTTGGAAAGAAAATCTAAAGGTCAGTATTAATACAGCTATAACAACCTAAACCACCAACACAGAAATAAAAAAGCCATTTAAATTTGTAAATAATTTGAGTCATTTACCTTGAAACACTTATGCCATATGCTTTATTAGAGTTGAACAATACATTGCGCATTCTGCTACAGAACTGCAATGGACTCTTTTAACAAGCCAACGAGGTTGATGTTGTTTTAAAAGAGAATTAAAATTTACAATGGAGCAAACGCGGAGCGAGGCGTTTATAAGGAGGGTGTGGGGAGGGAGCGAGGAGCAGAATATTGTACACCCAGAGCAGAGCTTGAGCAGAGATATTATGAAATGCTTTGAGCACGGAGCGCAAATTCTTTTCACTCCACTCCGCTCACATACTCTGGTTGGGAACTGCGCTCTGTTGCAGACACACTTGAGTCTGAGGAACTACTTTGTTTGGCGGAAGAGTAATATTTGTACTAATATTATTAGCACTTATTTGTGTTTTATTTTATTAAATCCTGCTATACATATGAAGTAACAGTTTTATAAAAGCAATAAGCCCTGCGAAGCAGTGGGGTTACAGTGCATTTTATAACAGCTAAGGAGGGTAACAACGCTCCTTAGCTGTTATAAAATGCACTGGTAACCTACTTCTTCTTGGGGCTTATTGCTTTTCCTGTTATAATGTATCCATAATTAACTATGGTGAAAAATTAAAAACAATGAATTCATTCATTTAAAAAAATTTCATGTTGTAAGTTAAAGTATTTTATATTGAATTCTTGCTTTTCTGTCATTTACAGCTGTAATCACAAATTACATATTTTTGTCATTTTTTATGGTCATGACTAGTCTGGCTAACACCAGATCAGTCTCATACAGAATGACTTGCAGTGTGAATAAATTTGCATGCAAGGCAGCATGGGGAAACCTAGGCTAGGTCATGGCTACTTTGACGCTCTTTAGATGCATTGTGTTTTTTAGAAGGATCTGAAAGGACAGAAATGCAATATAATTTACATAACAATAGTATCAGTGGTGTATAAAGACCTGACATAATGAACTGTATTGTTTTTATTAGCTCAGAATGAGCCGTTTTTATTTACATACATCAGTACAGTTTAGGGCTGTTTTTATGACAACATGTTTGTCCTGTTGTCACAGTCTAAAGCCAGGCTCACACTACAGGATTTTTGATCCTAGGTGGGTGTATGTCAGTGGTTCCCAAACTTCAACTCTGTAGGGTGTATCTCTTCGTTGAGACTGACACTAGCAGTGGTGTTTGTAGTATAGCTTGTTTGTGTGCCATTAAGTGAGAAACTTTATCATCTGTGAATATGCGCAAAACACAGATGAGTCACATCTTACAGAGACATGTTTTGTATATGTCTCTTAAAGACCCAGGAAACTATTTTAGCTGTTAATTTAAGGGAAAACGAAACTTAAATGTTGTCAGTACAGCAGGTAAGCCACACCTTACAGACACACCCGTTTTGCACATCTCAATCAAAGAACCAGGAACCTATTTCCGCTGGTTAGTTGAGAGAAAACAAACCTAAGTTGTTGTGTCTCTGTCTGGACCTATACTGAATGATCCAGTGACTATTCCCTGTGGACACAGTTACTGTATGAGCTGTATTACAGACTGCTGGAATCAGGAGGGTCAGACAGGAATCTACAGCTGCCCTCAGTGCAGACACTTATTCACTCCAAGACCTGCTTTATATAAGAAAGTGATGTTTGCTGAATTGATGGAGGAACTGAATGAAATGAGTCTCCAACCTTTTCGTCCTGCTCAACGTTACTCTGGACCTGGAGATGTGGAGTGTGACGTCTGTATTGGGAGAAAATGCAAAGCTGTTAAGTCCTGTCTGGAGTGTCTGAACTCTTACTGTCAAAATCACCTTGATCAACATGAATTTTTTTTCCAGGTTAATAGGTACAATCTGATGGATCCAACTAGAGTCAATGAGATGATCTGCCCAAGACATCTACAAACTCTGGAAGTTTACTGCCGTACAGACCAGAAGTGCATTTGTTATCCATGTATGATGGACGAACATAGAAATCATGAAATTGTAACCGTTGCAGCAGAGAGGACTGAGAAGCAGGTATGAACTGAAACAATACACTGGTATCCTATACTAAATGCAAAAAATTATGCTCAATAATAAATGCTGCATAATTGCATTTCATCTTTAAGAAAGGTGGTAAGAAATACAGAGTGGTTCATATCTAATGAATTCACATACGTTTTGTTATCTTACAGAGGCATTTGAGAGAGACGCAAAGAAATTTCCAGCAAAGAATCCAGGAGAGAGAAGATGAGCTTCAGGATCTGAAAGAGACTGTGAGATCTCACCAGGTGGGTTTTAAACAGATCAATCTCCTGACAGTTAAAAGAGCAGTTTGACATTCAGTAAGGTTTTTCCTCCAGTGATAAAGATCTGTGTGATGTATCAGTAAGAGCTGATTTTAATGTGTGTCCTAACAGAGATCAGCACAGACAGCAATAAAGGACAATGAGAGTTTCTTTAATGAACTGATCCGCTCCATTAAGAAAACCCGCTCTGAAGTGACACGGCTGATCAGAGATCAGGAAAAGACTGCAGTGAGTCAAGCTGAAGAACTCTTAAAGCAACTGGAGCAGGAGATTGATGATCTGAAGAGGAGAGATGCTGAACTTGAGCAGCTTTCACATACAGACGATCTCATCCAATTCCTGCAGGTAACAAAACGCAGAAAAACAGTTACCATAATTTCACATTAAACAGATGAAACTACGTTTAACTTAATAGTAATAATAGTTAATCATAATTAAGAATAAATATACACTCAAAAAATAGCAATTTAATTTAATTCTGACACCCATTTTCACACAATTGAATTGATTTATCTGAACATATGCCAAGGGATTGTACTTACAAGTAAAAATGAAATTCATGTTCAAAATTCAATTTGTGTTGAACCAACTAACTTTACTTGCTTTTGTTGGACAGTTTAAAAAAAATAAAAATGTCTTTTTTCTCTACCATGTGTAATGAATGGTGCTGACTGAAAGCATGAGTAACTGCTTGAGTATTGCACACGATAAAGTAAAGGTAAAAGCTGAGTAAAGCTGCATATGTAACCGAGAGGCACTCTTACATCCGACTACGCCACCGGGCTTATCCCTGGAAATCGTTAGACACAGAACCTCAAGTTCAATAATCAATGAAGACAAGAACAGAGACGTGACCTTCAAGTTCAACAATTTTATTGATTATCATTAATAAAATTTCACTAAAATAGATCAGGATTTTTCTGCTTTATTCACAATAATTTTAAAATAAACATTCAATTTAAAATGGGTAAATGTCAGTTCAAATATTAAAATATAACCCACCAGTTATAGTTCCAGGTTAACCAGGCCTGCGCGAAGGAGAAAAGGGCATCAAGGGACAGGAACCCACCGCCTCGAGCACACACACGTGATGCAAATCACACGTTTAAATAAACGTGCAGTGAACAATGCAAATAATTCTACACACTAAACTCAACATCCATGCAGTGCAGAACACCTCATACCACAGGCAGTGGGGAAAACCCAGATGACCCCAAAGAAAAAGAACTCCACGCAGGCTGGCTCCTAAAACACAGAAAAATTGATTAAATTCTCCCCGAGTCACAGTGCTTGAGGTCTTGGCGGTTGGTACAATAAATACAAAATCAAAATAATAAACTAATAGAATGAGTAATTTCCAAAACAATCAATATATAATCAACTTAAATAACACAATTTAATCCTGAGCAAAACAGCAGGGCCTAAGAATCAGAGGTCAAGTTCCACAATGGAAAATCTGTTAAACAAAACAGAAAACAAACCACATTTAATCAATTACATTAACGTTAAATATAAATTACCATAAAATAAAAACAATCATAATATCAAACCCACAATATCATACACATACATTTCCATAACCAATTCATTAAACCACACAATGGTTTCATGAATTACTATACTCGACCTACCCCTTTAACCTACACATACCTCTACGGTAATCCGCAAGTGGAATGAAAGCTTTGCAACTAAATCGCGTCGTACTCAAGTCAGTCAAAATGCTACGTAATGCAGCTCGTTGTTTGCACTTAGCCACAGCCCACAAGCTCTTTCAAATTGGAACCTAACTTCCTGCAATTTACACAAAATAGAGCAGGTAAAGAACCAAAATATCCATACAGCCATTTATAGCCTTAATATCAATGCCATACTCCTACCTTGTTTTAGCGCTTCAGGATCATAACACTGAAATACGACATCCGTGCCTTGCACTTAACAGCTCATGCGCTCGCACAGCAGCTCCCGTTCTGCAATTAATGCAACAAACTACATAGAGCCTAAACATCTCTATACAGATGCTTACAGCATTAATCCGAATATTGTGTTCCTACCTCACTATGGCGCTTCAGGAACACAAACACCGACCGGAAGAAACAGAACGGTCAACACAGCAGGAAGTGACGTACCCTAACAGCCTTTACGCTATTTATAGAGAACACGGAACACGTATACCCCGCCCCATCATTATCACTCGCCCTGCGTTCCAGTTCGTTTTTTTATGAACTTCCCTCGCTAACTTCCCTCAGTCTCGTTCACTCGGATGTACGTCATTGCTTACGTTGTGCAAGTGCCCACTACTGCTAGAACACTTGAAGTGGGTTCAAATGGATCGCCCTAAGCCCTTGATCACATGGAAAGTGGAGACCGCCCCCCTCCATGTGCAAAGCGCGAGTTGCTGAAGTGACGTCACAATCGTGTTGCATTGTGGGATATGAAGCTGCATGGAGGGTACATATGAAGCAGACTCGCTCCCTCGGTCAAAATCGAGGGAGCGAGGGTCTGTCCATACAAACTTCCCTCGTCCACTTGACAAAGTGGAACGCACTTCAAAATGGTGACAGGGATTCCCCCGAGGGGAAGTGCTTAGGGAAGTTTAATAATACCTTACATTTATATAGCGCTGTTCTCAGTACTCAAAGCGCTTTACATATGAACGGGGGAATCTCCTCAACCAACACCAATGTGCAGCATCCACCTGGATGATGCAACAGCAGCCATATTGCGCCAGACCGCTCACCACACACCAGCTTATTAATGGAGAGGAGACCGAGTGATATAGCCAATTAGTATGAGGGATGATTAGTAGGCCAATGGGCAAGTTTGGCCAGGATGCCAGGCACACCCCTACTCTTTTCGAAGGACATCCTGGGATTTTTAATGACCACAGAGAGTCAGGACCTCGGTTTAACGTCTCATCCGAAGGACGGTGCTTTTTTGACAGTATAGTGTCCCCATCACTATACTGGGGTGTTAGGACCCACACAGACCACAGGGTGAGCACCCCCTGTTTGCGAGTGTGTGTCTAAAACTGGAGTGGAACGCACCCCTGGTCACACATACATGCCAGAATGGTGTGAACATACTCATCCTGAACCTATGTGAGACACACTTCACCACTATGGTAACAGAAAACTTCTGAATTTCAACATTACAAAACAATAACCAATAACATGTCCTCATAACTTTCATCTTGCTCAAAAACACACACTTTAGAACTTAATATTTACATTAACTGTCTGTCGTCTTTTGTCATGAGAGCAAAGCATGCTGGAAACTTAGTCATCTTCATAGTTTCATTGAGCGGGCGAAAGGCGCGCGTAAAATTCTAGTCATTCGAGACATTTACGCGTCATGGAAGGGGCTTCTGCGACTCCGCTCACTCCCTGTAATCACGTCCCTACTAGAGCAAGCTCCTGATTTGTTAACGCGGCATGAATATCCGCAGTGCAGATGCCGCGTTCTGTGCGAATTGAGCACTGCCGCAGGAAACGCGAGTGCAGATATCCGTGCCATTGGCACTGCGCCATTTGCACATACCATGCCACAGGATGCCTATTCACGTCTTTGCGTTGACTTAACATGTAAATCACTCACTCTTGCTGCCTCTTCTGCGTCAGGTGTGAATGCCACATTAGAGATCAGATCAGTTTTTGTGGATACCTCAGTGTTTAAGTTGTGTAAGAGCGCCACCAAGTGGATAATAGATGAAATATGGAAATATGGATTTGAGGTAAAAACTCCTCAGGGAAGCCTTTTCTCTTAATTGACAAGACAACTCAACAATGTTTATTGACATGTATCTGGATATCGCCATTAATTGTGCAATTGTTGAACAATTTAAAATATGATTAAAGACTGGTGTTTATTTTCATAAATCAGTACGTAGCAATGGTGGCGCAGTTATACTTAAGCTATGTAATGCGGTCTGAACCGTGGGGTTACCCGGGTATATTATTACAGCTTTGATGCGTTTCAACCAATCAGAATGAAGGAACAGAACTGCCCGTTTTATAACAAACATTTAACTACATTATAATCATCAGAAATATTGACACAATGATGGAAAACGTAGCACAGATAGTGTTAGCGTTACAGTACAACAATTGAGGTCTGTCTCAATTGTAGTGCAATAAAAAAGTGTAGAGATAATAAATCTCTTTTTGCCTTTTCTTATAGCGTTTCCAGTTTCTCTCTGCAGCTCCTGAATCTACAGTCTCATACAACATTGCTGACAGTTCTCTCCTCTCTTTTGTTGATGTGGGAAAATCCTTCTCTCAGCTTAAAGAAACAATAGAGAATTTATGTACAGAAGAGATAGAACGTATTACTGGCAGAGGTAAAGTAGCAGATATTCATCTATTTATGTATATGAATATTTACTCATTGGGAACTTATATTAATTATGTCTGTTTATGTTCTTAGTTTCAAATATTACAATAGTTCGCCCCAATAAACCCAAGACCAGGAAGGAGTTCTTACAATGTAAGATTTATTTGTTGATGGTGACTTTCCTTTATTCCGAGCTCATCTAATTTTCTCCCACATTTCTCCCAAAAAGGGACAAACCCAACCCACTGGGTTGTAACTGAACATATGCTGAGTTATTTCAATGTTTTAACCCATTGTTGGGTCAAATATAAGAAAATGGGGGGTTTAACCCAATGGCTGGGTTCGTCCCTTTTTGAGTTTAATTCTTCATTCAGAGCAGAAGGAAAGTGTACAGTGCCATGCACCCAGTACATTTCATCTTACATTTATTACCCTGTTCATCTGAGTTGACCACATATAAATAAATCTGAGTTATCAAACTGCTCACTAAACTGAAAAAAAATTTATTTGGAAATGTTTGCCTTTGATATTGAAAGGCAAAATATATTTAACCTGCACAGTCTGGTACAAATGTACAAATACAGCATTATAAATAATGAAAAGCATGCAAAACTTCATAACAATTATGCTCTAAACAATATAAATACAGTTGATGAAATTTTTTTTAAACTGCAGCAGTTTCTTATTATCTCCATTAGATTTCCATCAGTTCACACTGGATTTTAACACAGCAAATAAACACATCTATCTGTCTGATGACGACAGAGGGGCTACTTACACTGATGCAGGCCAGCAGTATCCTGATCATCCAGACAGATTTAAATACTGGAGGCAGGTGTTGTGTAAAGAGAGTGTGACTGGACGCTGTTACTGGGAGGTTGGGTGGAGTGGAAGTAATGGTGTGTTAATAACAGTTTCATATAAGACCATCACCAAAGGGAGTAAAGAAAGTGAGTCTTTATTTGGGCATAATAATCAGTCATGGAGTGTGAATTGCTTTCCCTCAAATTACTCCACCTTTTCATCCAGCCATCATCCCCCAATAATGAATTCTTATTTAAGAGCAAGCTATGCAAGTGCTGGAGCATTTTCCAACCAATCCCATGCTATAGTCAGGAGCCAGTCCAACACAGAACCCTTGACATCCTCAGCTGTAAACAACAGTTTAATGACTAAACTCCCTGTGTCCTCCAGTTGCCCTAGAATAGGAGTGTTTGTGGATCACAGGGCAGGAACTCTGTCCTTCTACAGCGTCTCTCACAAAATGGACCTCATCCACAGAGTCCACACCACATTCACTCAACCTCTCTATCCTGGGTTTACTCTTTTTAAAGGAGCCACGGTGATGCTGGTGGGTCATCACACAGAATAGATCAAACAATTTTTTTTAAATGCTGTTATATTTAGGACTATTAGAAATGATTTTACACTTTGTAAAAAAAACATTAACATTGTAAATGAGTAGTGTAAGTCAGTGGCAAAGCTACGGGTGGGCCTGGGCGCACTTTGAGTTGTGGCCACTGATCTATATAAATGACTGGATTGCGCATAGAACGCTTGACGTAACTGCATGAGGTGAAGCCAGCGCAGAGTTCGAGCCGCCCTCTTGGTATACCCTACCGGCAGAGAGCGTCAATAGGTGTGTTCGAGATCATCTGGCGCTGCGCAGACCGATCGGCGAGGTTTGCCGCTTGCAGTCGAGGGAGGAACTGAAGACGGAGCCGTCAAGCCGGACACCTGCTGCTTGCCGTAGTGACGTGTGCGCCGTGTTTCCTTGTTTGTAATCGCAAATGAAGTGACTTAGATGCTGAATTTGACAAAAACAAACCTTTTAATAAAAAGTTGCAACCAGAAACATTTTATATCGAATATTTTAATTGCTGCTTATACTGTATACCCGAAAATAACGGGAAACAAGCATATATTATTAAAATACCAATAGAGTTTGTTATTTTCATTTTTATTTTATTACACGACACAATATAACATATTTAAGGATATGAAAGTGTTTTTCCTGTTTTAAAACATGAATTTATAATGTTTATTAGTGAAACTAAAGGTTGGATTAAACTTGAAACGCACGTGATCGTTGTCATCAATGAGGCGACCAATCAAGTAAAGCTGTTACGTCATCACAACTCCGGGCAGCCGCTCTGGAGGAGCTGCACCGGCTGAGCTAGCCGGCTACTCTCGAAACGCTCTCGCGGTACTTAAAAACCATATGACACAGTCACGTGCCTGCAGCGCCAGCTGAAGTCGGACAAAAGTACTAACCAAAATGCACTGCTTCAAGTCAGCCGCCGATCGGTCTGCGCAGCGCCGCATGAAGTCGAACACACCTATTGACTTCCATTCAAAATCATGATCAAAATTTACCCCCTTTACAGCGTATCAGTTACACAAGGTTAATGTTTAGGATATGTGTACGTTAATTATTTGTTAATTCTGGTGTTATTTGCAATGTTTATGTTTTAATCGGGCAGGATAATGGATTTACAAAAAACCGTTAAGGTGAGTGTGTCTGTTGCATTTGTTAATGACACGGGTATAAATAAAGTTTTTTTGACATTCAGCTACACGGTGACGGTCAGCGTTATTTCTCTAAATAAGTTTAGGTAACTTGTAAGTTTAGATAACATAATTACAAAACCAGCAAATTATTGCATGCACATACGGTACAAAGCATGGTTATTTATTTTGATTTCAGAATGAGCACGTTTATTGTCATTAATACTAAATATGCTGCGGTCTGTCTGCTGATTTGATACTGTAATAAAGATGAATATATAATAACTGATTAAAACGCAAAATGTACAACTTTCAGTAAATAACTATTTACATGCTTTGGATGTTTGTGTTGCAATAATGTACAGGGTAACTTCACATATAAAAACGAAGACGAGTAAAGTGATGTTTTATCATAAAAATCTGACATCGTCCATTGATTTAATAGAACGTTTGGGTATACCAACATGGCGGCGCGGTGGCTTCACAAGTGTGACGTCATGCGCAATCCAGTCATTTATATAGATCAGTGGTTGTGGCCCATCCAATCAGAAGGCCATTTTCCAGACAAATGTGTAAATAATTTAACAAAAATAAATAATAGTACTACGAATAGACGTCTTATCACACTATAATTTCATATATGTAATAAAATTATAAATATAATTAAAATATAAAATATAAGTGCAAGTTTGCATGTTTAGGAAGTTTCGCAGTTTTCTTTTACCCTATTGGTGCACACCCTTGTCAACATGAAACGTTGAATATGATTCGTCAGTCATTGTTAGTTCCGCCTACGCACAATTGAACTAAATTTGAAAATAGCGAGTCGCAAATCATCACGTTTAACACCTTTCCACGATGACATCTGCTGTTGTCTGTTTACTTTTGGAGACAGAGAGTATACATCACTAATGGAAATGTTGGATTACTGAGGACATCTTTTCAAACGTCGTCAAAATGAAACGAACACTTATTACTTGGATAATGACTTCATGCTGTGTCAAAGACTGTTCTTCACCACATACTGTATAAAAAACATATAACGTTACGCTCATCGATGATAAATGCTCGTCTGAGAAATGTATTTCTGCTTTTCTTTGCGCGAAGGGACATATTATGATCAAAGATATTGGACTTTGTTATTATGATCAAGACTTTCTCCATCTTTAACCAGAAGCCCCGTCTCAGACTAATACAGTAGGACATCTAAAGGTGAGTTCGGACATTTTCGTAATGTTTATAGTGGTGTCATTACTATTTACAGTTTATAGTCAGGAGTATTACTCCAGTCAACTATAGGGAATGTTTATGTACGTCACCGCAGTGTTGCATTATGGGACGTGGGCGCCATGTTTAGAGTCCCCGCCGACCGCTATGACATTTGATTGTGCGTGTGTTCAGTTAAAAACTAGGTAAAATTGAAGAACGGAAGAAATCGAGAAGTTGAAAGAAAAAGAGAAGGGACCCTATCGGGAGAAACTAAATGCTATTGCCAAAAAACTTTATTTGGACAAATAAACAACATAGATCCATGATTTAGCAGCCCAAGACTGGATTACGGATCCAGACGCACTACCTCCGCTTACATCTGGCCAATTACCTTGTTTTTGCAGGACTTTATTAACACTTTGCAGGAGTTTAAGAGCCATAAATCCCTTCAAACTTATAGTAAGATGACACTTCTTCTTTTGAAGTCTTATGACGGTTGGCAAACCAGCTATTTACTGACAATGTGTTAATACCTACGTATCTTAATGATTCTATAAAAGACTTTCTCCGTTGTATTCTGTGCGATGAATCAACACATGTTCATAAGATAGCACTTCTGTTTTGGCCAAGTTATTAAAACAAACAAAATGCTAAATATTTAGCTAACTTTATGTTATTTAAAGAGTCACAAGCAGTGGGTTTGAGCAGTTGCATTTAATAAAAAATATTTGTTACAATCGTCAAAATGGTCTAAATATTAACTTTTATTACTCATGTGGTTAGGGTGATCAGAAATGAATGAATGAATCAATCAATCAATAACTTACATTTACAAGTTAGTTTGACAGTGTTAGCATAAAAACAAGACAAGTTAAGTAGTTCTGCTTTTATTAATCACAAATTACTGAATGACTGAAAATGCAGCGAACACACTCTCGCTGATGTAGGGATTTTTTTGAAAAGTAGACGTTGTTCTCCTAATTGCAGCAGGCAAACCACGCGATCCGGGGTCTTTTCGTCAGCTCCTGCACCGGCTTCCCTTGTTTTTTCCACGAATAAAAGCTGAAAAAACGTATTCCGTTGTCCAGTTTCCTCCCTGAACGATCGCGTGACCTGCTTGATCGAGCAGTACTGACCAAACATATCGAAGTTTATTAAAATCTCGACAGAAAATACAAAAACAACCTCCAACACGTGAACTCAAATACAGCGGGATAGGATGCGATCCTGCAAATATGGCGGATTACCCATAATGCAACAGCGCGTGACGTCGTCTTCTTCTTCTTCTCTTGATTTTATTGGCGGTTGGCAAACAACTTTCGGGTGCATTTACCGCCACCCACTGATCTGGAGTGTGGACTAAAGATCTATACTAACATTAACTGTTTTAGAGAAAAAAACAAAAAAAACAAAACAATAATAATAATATACATACTATAATTACACATCATTCTTTTTAATTCCTCAGACTCTATTAATTAATCTTGTTTTTCCTAAATATTTGTATAGGAGATCCCAACTCTTGCCCCAGGAGACTTTACCAAAATATTACTAATGTCTTGTTCTCCATTTTGCCTTACACCATTTTTTAACTCTTCTCTCTCTAAATCATACTTCTTGCAAGCGCGTGACGTCAACTCCACATTCCCTATTTAGGGGGGCAGATTCTGTGTTGTGTCATAGGCTGTATTATTTACTGTTGTTGGAATAAAATGTACACTTAAATGACAACACATGCAATTTTGTATTGCGCCATGTTGTTTGATGGCCATTTTCTCATTAAATAACAATCTCTCAAACGAGTTCTTTAGTAAAATCAAATCACCAACGTTACCTGTTGAATCTGTCGTATGACGCTTTCACGTCATGCTGTTGAGGAATGACATCATTGTTCGGAACTATGTTCA
Organism: Misgurnus anguillicaudatus; assembly: GCF_027580225.2. Classification (NCBI taxonomy): domain Eukaryota; kingdom Metazoa; phylum Chordata; class Actinopteri; order Cypriniformes; family Cobitidae; genus Misgurnus; species Misgurnus anguillicaudatus. The sequence goes on along the minus strand of NC_073338.2, from coordinate 36,784,049 downwards.
CGTAACGTAAATAACGTAAAAATTTATTCCTTTACTAATTCAGTTTATATTGAGTTCTGTGTTTTCAAGTGGATTAATAATTTGGTGTGGCACTGCCCATAGACTGTATAAAACAGGCACAACCCCACCTGCCCATATACTGTAGACAAGCTACTGTTGGTTATTTATAAGTTGTTTATAATTTTGGCTTAGATAGCGTGCACACCAAACTTTTATTATATTTATTTTTTCCAAAGTTAGTTTTTTAGGTTACGAGCACACATGTTTATTTAATTGTTTATTTCTTTAAATGTAATAATGCACTTATTTTGTTCAAATGTTACAAATGATTATAAAATATTTGTTTATGAACATTTTGTGAGATTTAAAAAAAATCTGGTTTAAATAAAAAATTTTGTATGAAGTTTATTGCTTATTGATCTCGTTACATAGATTTCTCTCGATGTAACGTTACGATGTAATGTGACCACTCATCATGTTGTGTAACCAATTAAAGCAACTGTTAAATTAAAATTTAAGTTATTAATTTCTGTGGTTGAAATATGAATATTCTGATAGGGTATGCTTTAGTGAATGGTAGTTTTAAAACATTTTTATAAGTTGCATGTGACTTAAATTAGCATGGTTAAAATTAGCATGGTTATACTATACAGTTAAAAACAAAAAAACGTGGTTACTGTAGTAAAACCATGGTTTTGCTGATAGCAATTAATGCACCAAACAACCATGGTTATTACACTTTAAAGGGCCATTTCATTGATAGAAACATTCATCTTTATTAAAAAAGTGGGTAATATTTCTATTCGAAATGTAACATAAATTTAGAATTGTGTGCCTATTTGACAGAGAAAAGACAGATCATGACTTTAGGGCACATTGTATGAAAAACTACAACTCCCACAAGCACCACTATGCACAGCTCTGCAAGCCATTGCCATTAATCGGAACACCACTCAGATATGCTATTGTGTACTGTACATAAATGCCACGTTAGTATAACAAAGAAAATAGCCGCCACTGTGTCTGACAGACACCAATCATGACTTACTTTTAAACGTGATGTTACATTGTGTTACACACAATAACACTCTGGCCTGGTGTGTAGCAAAGTCTTATTCAAACAGTAACGTGCGGTTTCAGATCCGCAGTACAAATGCCTTTTCAAGTACTTAAAAAAGGTTATGCATATTAACTGTATATTTAGTTTTACCAATGTTCTTTTTGTCTCTTGTTTACTGTTATTAAATCTGTGTTATATCGGGCTCATTGCTTTCACAATATAGACATGAAAAACACGGCTCAGATATGCTATTGTGTACATAAATGCCACCTTAGTATAACAAAGAAAATAGAAACACTCACTTTATAGTCAGACGTATGTTTATCCCTGCATCCTGCACACAAACGCGTCCACCGCATAATATCTCCACAGACGCGCTGGCTCAGCGCTTGTGCTCGTAAGCCGAAACACATCTCTGAAATAAACGCCCAAACACGCGCAAAGTAGCTCTCTTGCCCGGAAACATTCACCAAACAAACGTCCATATCCTGATATGATGCGGAAATGTTATACAGAAAACACACAGCAAGAGTACAGCCACTATTAGTCCGTCCAAACTATAGCCAGTCCGGGCTTCTCTACGCAGCAGAGGCTGAGGGTTGCGGCGTCTTTCCTGGGCTTCTTTACGCAGCCGAAGCCCAGGCTTTTTTTAAGCCCAGGCTCCGGCCTACTCCTTGGGCTTTTGTTCCTCCATCTGGCTCAGTTCTTTGTTGTATTGTGGCTCATAAAGGTGCAATGAACAGCTGATTAGAGCATCACGCTTGCGAAATCACCCTCTTCTATATCATATCGATTACCTTCCGCTATTATTGTAACATGAAAGTCTGGCTCGCTCCACAACGTCTGTTTAGCTTAGCTTAGCATGTTTAGCTTAGCTTAGCGGCTGATTTTTTCCCCCGTCTGTGTTCGTATATTTTTGTAAGTCCCACCCACTGATCTGTAATAGGTCTGTAGCGTGAGTGGGTCCCACCCATAGCCCCCACCTTGGAAAAATGAGGAATGAGTGTCTGTAGATTTTCACCGTCAACCAAGATACAGCAGTTCCTTCTTTCAATGATGCAAAATGATGATTTTTACATCATTTAAAGGAAGACCATTCAAAAACATGACTGGGGTTGTAACTGTACAAAGCTTAATGCAAATCGGTGAAGTGTCCCTTTAACCACAAAGAAAAACATGGTTAAATTCGTAAGGGCAAAATAAGTCTGTTACTACAAAAATGAAGACAACTCTGAAATTATACAAATAGGTGAGATGATTTCTTAAAAATTCAAAAGAAATGCAAATGTTTTGTTTCTAACCAATTAATTGCAGAGAACTTGTGATCAGTGGTTGACAACAGGCAGCCCACAGGCCTAAAATGGCCCCCCAGCAATAATATCTGGCCCGCAGCCAGATGAAAAGGTGATTTTCAATGCTATATGAGCTACATGAGCACATAGCTAAAGTCAACACTTTTACTGAGGAAACTGCAGTTTACCAACGCCTTCTGGTTCAAAAGAGCCTGTTTACTCACAAACTTAACCAATCGTGTCAACGTATAGGGCGGGACTTTTCCTGTTATACTATATTCATATAATTAACTATGATGAAAAAAAAATTAAAACAATTAAGTCATTCATTTAAAAAATTTTCATAAGTTAAAGTATTTTATATTGAATGCTTAGTTTATCTGTCATTTACTGCCATAATCACAAATTACATTTTTGTCATTTTTTATGGTTATGACTACTTTGACGCTCTTAAGGTGCATTGTGTAATTTTTATGTGTAATTTTTAGAAAGATTTCTTTGACAGAAATGCAATATTATATACATAACTATATTATCAGTATAAAAACCACATAATGAACTGTAATGTTTTTATTAGAAGAGTCGTTTTTTTATTTAAATACACTGCAAGAACTACAGTACAGTTTAGGGCTACTGTTTCTTTTACATGTTTGTCCTGTGCCGGTGTCATGAGCAATTCGGTCCGGTCCCCCCTGGCAATTCGGTCTCCCCTAGGACCTCGATTGGTACCTAGCACTAATGCCTGTTCAAATATCTCGTCTGCGTTAGCAGTTTAGCAAGCTAATTACGTTGTACAAAATAGAAGCATACAATTTAAAAAAAATAAAAGTTAACAAAAAATTATATAATAAACTTATATTCATGTTGCAGACACGTCAGTACTTTTGTGTCATCATCTGGTTTACAAAAACAATACTTTTATTTTTGTAAATTATAAACATACCTTACGAAATGTATTTTTTTAAATAGTAAAAGTGTAGTAAACATGGCTTATAAATTATGATTTTATTGTGTGATTTAGTTATGTAGTAATCATGTTTTTTTAAGTAATTTATTAACTTTACACAGTACAAAAGTAGAAAGGGTACAGTATAATAATCTAAATAATAAAATGACACAAGAAATGTGTAGATCTCCCACCTATAGCCTCATTAATTATATACTACATGAAACATATCATTTAAAAGACATCAATTGTAATTTTAACAATGATCTACATAAATCATAACGCGATTTTGTAGGAATTGTAGTAAGGTGCTAAAAAACTACACATAAGGAGATTTTTCAGCCAGTGGAATCACGCGGGGGTCCTAAGGGGGCAGAATTGCCAGGGGGACCGAATTGCTCATGACACCGGCATTTTAAAAATTGAGGAGTGGGCTGTTGGCAATCTCACTAGATGACGCTAAAATTTACACACACCACCTTTAATCTAAAAATTTGATTATGCGACTTTAGTCTGGATTTTACATGCGGGATCACACATTATGATTTGAAAAATGTAAATATAAATTATTAATATAAATTATAAATTAAAAAGTATTGGGCAAATATTGTGTTTAAGGGAATATAGCTAAAAACGTATTGTTTGTGTGCCATTAAGTGAGAAACTTTATATTCTGTGAATATGCACAAAACATAGATGAGCCACACCTAACAGAGACATGTTTTGTATATGTATCTTAAACAAAGAGCCATGAAACTATTCTTGCTGTACATTTACGAGAAATGGAAACTTAGGTGTTGTCAGCAAGTAAGCCACACCTTACAGACACAGCTGTTTTGCACACGTATCATGCAGAAAAACCATAAACCTATTTCAGCTGGTTAGTTGAGAGAAAACAAACCTTAAGTGTTGCCAAGTTGTTGTGTCTCTGTTTGGACCTATACTGAATCATCCAGTGACTATTCCCTGTGGAAACTGTATTACAAACTGCTGGAATCAGGAGGATCAGACGGGAGTCTACAGCAGCCCTCAGTGCAGACACATCTTCACTCCAAGACCTGCTTTATATAAGAAAGTGATGTTTGCCGAATTAGTGGAGGAACTGAATGAAATGAGTCTCCAACCTATTCGTCCTGCTCAACATTACTCTGGGCCTGGAGATGTGGAGTGTGACGTCTGTACTAGAAGAAAATACAAAGCTGTCAAATCCTGTCTAGAGTGTCTGAACTCTTACTGTCAATATCACCTTGATCATCATGAATTCTTTTTCCAGGTTAATAGGCACAATCTGATGGAGCCAACGAGACGACTCCACGAGATGATCTGCCCAAAACATAAAAAATATCTGGAAATCTACTGCCGTACAGACCAGAAGTGCATTTGTTATCCATGTATGATGGACGAACATAGAAATCATGAAATTGTAACAGTTGCAGCAGCGAGGACTGAGAAGCAGGTATGAAATAAAACCATACATGCTAATATACTAAAGATTATGCTAAATAATAAATGCTGCATAATTGCATTTTACTTTTTTATCAAGGTCTTGTTAAAATTAACTCACTGCACGCATTTAACTTACTGTTTTTGTTATCTTACAGAGGCATTTGAGAGAGACACAATGGACTGTTCAGCAGAAACTCCATGAGAGGGAGAATGAGCTTCTGGAGCTGAGAGGGGCTATAAGCTCTCATAAGGTGAGTTTTAAACAGATTAGTGATGCACCGATGTATCGGCCACCGATATTTATCGGCCGATTTTTGATGAATTTGAAACCATCGGCATATCGGCAATAGCACGAGAAAGGCCGATACCGATTGTTTATTAATTAACTGCATAAAGAAATTCATTATATGTAAAAAAAAATGAGTTGATGTTGTTAATAAAATAAATGCTGAATAGCAAAAACCACCTTTGAAGATTGTCATGCTGTCTTATTATATTTGTTTTAGCTTAATTTGTGCCTCTCTTATTATGTTGGTCAGTTGAATGTTAATTAGATCCAATCCATGTTCAGTAAAAATAATTTGATGCAGAAATAAACTAGCTAATAGACCAACTGTATAGTATTGTATACAAGTGTTTAATATCGGTATCGGCATCGGTATCGGCCAGAAGTCGTCTGTTTAAATCGGAATCGGTATCGGCCCAAAAAAATCCTATCGGTGCATCCCTAAAACAGATCAAAATCTGCTGACAGCTGGAGGAGCAGTCATTCAGTTAGGGTGCTCTTCACAGGCTGTGTGATGTACCAGTAAGAGCTGATTATAATGTGTGTCCTAACAGAGATCTGCACAGACAGCAGTGGAAAACAGTGCAAGGTTCTTTAATGAGCTGATCCGCTCCATTGAGAGACGTCGCTCTGAGGTGACACAGCTGATCAGAGATCAGGAAAACACTGCAGTGAATCAAGCTGAAGGACTTATTAAGCAACTAGAGGACGAGATTTCTAATCTGAGGAGGAGAAATGATGAGCTTCAGCAGCTTTCATACACAAGAAATATCCAATTTCTGCAGGTAACAGAACTCTGAAATACTGGACAGTGACCATAATTACACATTCATAGTTAACCAAGAGCTGAAATAAAAGTATGTTTCTATTTAATAAAATATAAAAAAATGTTTATGCATAGGTAAATGACAATTACTAGAACAGCTGTTTGCAAAAGTCCTGAGGTTAGGTCCAGAAAAACCATTATTGCAAATATTGCAAGAGTGACATAATAAGCTGATTGTAATGCAATATAGTGAACAAAGTATAAAAATAATGAAGATCTTTGTATGTTTTCTTCTGTAGAGTTTCCAGTCTCTGTCTGCAGCTCCTGAATCTAAAGTCTCACACAACATTGCTGACAGCTCTCGGCTCTCTTTTGTTGATGAGGGAAAATCTTTCTCTGAGCTGAAAGAAAAAATTGAGGTTTTATGTATAGAAGAGATAGAAAAGATATCTGATAGAGGTAAAGTAGAAGATATTCAACAATTTTTAAAAGTAAGCTTAAATATATATATATATATCCCAGACAGCAGACGACTCTGGGCCGGATCCGCTCCGGATCTGTGCCAAAGTCAACAGCTCTGGCGCTGATCCGGTGCAGATCCGGCCCAGGGTCTACAGTGTATATATAGTGTATATATAGACCCCTTAAAAGTTTGTAAACATTGTAACGTCTCCAGGTGGGCGGGGCTTAGCTGGAGGCAAAAAGAGCCGCGGACACAATGTTGAAAGCTTTGTTTAATGTCTAAGCTAGCACGTTATAGGAGGGATTTATTAAACATGGATGCAGAAGAAGGTTAGGACCTGTCCGAATATGTACAGTCACTGATTTTGCGGGAGAGTGACAGGTTTTGGATATTTCCTAGACTAGACAACATTTGAATTACTTTTGGGTGGTTTGGGGAATTTTGTCCAGGCTTATTGTCCAATGTAACCTATTGCTGGGCTAACTATGGATTAGCAATGTGGATTATTGTGTAGACCATTCAAAGGATGGCACATACATGTATGTTTGTTTAACATTTAAGCTAAACAATAGCCCTGCAGGTTGGCGACTTTTCACCTATAAAACAGAAACTTGCTGATTTGTACTAAATAAAACCAACACACCAGTACATATGCATAGATTATTTTACCTAATATGAAGTGTGCATTGCAAACACGAGCATTATTTATGATCGTCTCCGTCCAGTCTGTACGCCGTATTGCATTGAAGCACAATTGTCTTCTTGTTTCTTTGAAGCATCTGCCGGGATCCTCTGAATGTCTCTGAATGTCTGCCGGGATCCGGTAAAACTTTAGTTTTAAACCAAAAGTGCTGTTCCTTCTATTCTGGCAGCCAAAACACAACAAGATGACATTTTAAAGTCAAAACCTTTTAGCGCGGCTGCTATGAGTTCCAACTTATCGTCGCTGTCCGATGAAACTCACGTATGTTCATTTTGCCGATTTTGAGATTTTTCGACAGATTGAATGTCCAGGTTAATTTCCATATACAGTATGCGTCACATACCTAAATAGCCAATGAAAACTTGTGAAATTATGTCATCTGATTTTCACGTACCCGTTTGGTGTCAAAGCTGTCAATCACGCCGCATATCTTCCGCCTGTGAAGCATCTCGCCGGTCTCGTAAAGTTTCATCGAAGCTCAGCACTGGACATAGCCGAATAAACATGACAATGACTTTCCTTCGAGGTAAACGTTTCCCCCGGATGCCAGACTAACATCTAGGAGTTACTTAATTACGGTAGGACTGTGCAAACAAAGTATCTGTCTAGCATTGGTGTTATACGCTGGGGATTTCCCCACCACTTTGTGAAAGCATTTGGTTAAAATGTTCTGAAAAATCAAGCGATGCTTAAGACTGGTTTTGTGGTCCAGGGTCACATATGTTGCGTTGTATGCTGATGGTGTGTTTTCTTGTACATATGTAATGAAATTCATTGTAATCATTTATTAAACGCGCTGCTGTTTTCTACGTTGTGGTGCTTTGGCATTGTTCGGTTGAGCTGGTGTTGCAGGGACTTTGTCAGTGTATTGATTCATTGTCCCTTCAAAGCTTGCAAGAGACATTTAATACACTTATAATTAATATTAAATAAAGTAAGCGTATTTAACTAAGACGTAGGCTATTTAATAAACTGAGCGTATTCATCTGTCAATACGAAACGCGATTTTGGCCATTCTAATTAATGATCGGAAGAACGCGTATCGATCACAGTTACTGTAAAATATGCACGCATGTCCATTTAAACTCAATTTTGGTCAAATGTGGATTATATCATTACACTGGCAAGAATATGGTTACATGTAAATATGCCATACCAAGTATGACAACGCTACATTCAACTGCTTTTGATATACGGTGTTTTTTTCACTTCCTGAAAAGTAACCGTTTTGGACATACGTGAGTTTCATCGGGCAGCGACGTTATGTTTTGCCTTCAGCTAGAGTGGTGACGTCACAGCGACATAGGCGATTAAGAGGTCTATACACTTATGTAATTTATATTAATTATGTCTGTTTATGTTCTTAGTTTCAAATATATCAATTGTTCGCCCCAATGTACCCAGGACCAGGAAGGAGTTCTTACAATGTAAGGGTCTATAACACACACACACACACACTCAAAAAAATAAAAAGTTGGATTTACTTAAAAAAACTTCGTCAAGTGGGTTCCACATAGCTTTGTTAAGTAATGTCAACAAATAAAATGTAAGTTGTATTTACTAAAAAAGTTTGTGTAAAATTGACAATTTAAATGTTGCATGGACTGAAGAAATCCTAGTAAAGTCATTATTATGAAACATTTAATTAATGATGTTCTAAAATATATCAGAACAAGTTCATTGACTCATACTTGGTCACTTATTACTCATGTACCTAACTAATGGTGCTACACTTTTGCAAGAGGGTGCCAGAACAACAATTTACCCATAATACAGTGCAGCATCATCAGCCAATGAGATGCAAGTCTGTATTGGTTTTATTAATCTGTTACTTTTACGCAACAATGTTATATTGGCTGAACAAATAATTTTGAAATAAAGCTGACAAGACACAGTCTTTTGTTGAAATTACTAGTTAAAGTAATTATATGCAGTTACTTGTGTTTGTTAAGTAAAGTGAACAAGAAATTATTTAGTAAAACTGTCTCCAACCAAGTTCATACACACACATGTTTGTTGTTGTTTCACTGATACTGTCTTTTATCATTTTATTTTCATACTTTATAAATGATCAATTTATAATTTTTAACTATTACATTAATAAATCATACATTATTTACAAACCAGTTATTTGGGAGTTTATAAGATGATTTAGAAAGTGTAAGTAAATGATTAATAATATATTTAAATGTAGCACATCATATTATTTAGACATAGTAATACTTGGTGTGTTAATAAATGCTTTATTAACTGTATTCCTATTGTAATTCATGATTAATTCAGGTAGTTATAAAACATTTAGTAGATGTCAGTTAACTTTTTTGGTGAGTTTTAAAATGTAATACTAAACACAATGCCAAACTTAATAACAATGATGCATTAACAGATAAACAAAGGGAAATTGATTATAATTTCTGTTTAACTACAGCAATTTGTTTTTTATTCCCACAGATTCCAGTCAGTTCACGCTGGATTCAAACACAGTAAATCATAACCTCCATCTGTCTGATGAGAACAGAGCGGCTACTTACACTAATACAAACCAACAGTATCCTGATCATCCAGAAAGATTTGATTACTGTCCTCAGGTGTTGTGTAAAGAGAGTGTGACTGGGCGCTGTTACTGGGAGGTTGAGTGGAATGGGAGTAATGGTGTGTTAATATCAATGTCATATAAGACCATCAGCAGGAAGAATCGTGAAAATGAGTCTTTACTTGGACATAATAATCTGTCCTGTGGAGTGTACTGCTGCCCCTTCAGTCACTCCACAATCCCCATAGCTGATTTTAAAGCGGGCACTATGAGTGCAGAAGTCTATCCCAATCAATATCAGGCTATAGCTAAAAATACAGATTTGACAGTGGGCAGGTCAATGGGAAACCCACCTGTGCACAGTAGTCAAACAAAGAAAGTCCCTGTGGCTTCCAGTTGCCCTAGAATAGGAGTGTATGTGGATCACAGTGCAGGAACTCTGTCCTTCTACAGCGTCTCTGACACAATGATCCTTATCGACAGAGTTCAGGCCACATTTACTCAGCCTCTCTATCCTGGGTTTTATGTTTTTAAAGGATCCACAGTGAAGCTGCGTCATCACACAGAATAGATCATACAGAGATCATACAGATAATACTGTTATATTCAAGGTTAAAGTAACGATTGAAAATTATTTTACACTTCTTAATTAATTGTATTAATCCCAGGTTGATTTATTAACTATAAGACGACGTAGACAGTTAGTTTACATTATTTTTATGGTTTAAAGGTGCAGTGTGTACATTTTAGCGGCATCTAGTGGTGAGGTTGCAAATTGCAACCAACAGCTCAGTTCACAGCTCACCCCTTGCTTTTGAAACGCATAGAGAAGCTACGGTAGCCGCCAAAGGACAAACATGTCTTTATTTGAGACAACTTAGTAAAAAAAGATTTCCGTTAAGAGCTTCTGTAGAAACATGGCGGCACAAAATGGCAACTTCCATGTAAGGGGACCCTCAGTGTATGTAGGTAAAAACATCTCATTCTAAGGTAATAACAACAATACAGTTAATTATGAAAGGTCTTTATACACCACTGATAATATAGTTTTGTATATTACAGGCATGAAAATCCCTCACCTTTCGGCGAAATTCGCCGTTTTGAAGCCAAAAAAGGTGACCCACGTGAATCATCTAGATTCGATGAGAAAACATTTTTTTTGGGGGGGGGGGGGGGTGCGCGCGTTGTTTTTAGACGCGCCCTTCGCTGTCATCCAAAAATTATCCCACCCAATAGATTTTTTTTAGTTCATGCTGCGTTTCAAAACCCGAGAGGCAGGCAGGTGACATCAAAGTATCACGAGAGTGAATCGAGAAGCCATAAGGAAGTCTGCTTTCGAACGGCTCTCGCGCTACTGTGATGTCATCCGCATTTCTGTGTTCTTCGTCATACAAGCTTGTTGAAGATGCGTAGAGCGACTGCCTTCGGGACTTAAAGTCAACACAAAACGCTGTAAAACTATCATTGTGGAATTGTAAGGCATCAACCAATTAAAACAACATATCTACACAGACTGACACTGCAAAGTGACCTAAAATATTTTTGTTGGAATGGATTGGAACGAATTATGGACGTACCCCTCGCTTGTAAGTCATTGGTCTACGGCTGTAAGTACTATGGTGAAACTGCAAAATATTGCATGAAATGCTGTAATAAGAACATACTATTATTAATACTGCTAATAAGAAAGTTTACAGTAACATTTAAGCGATTTTAGACTATTTGAGCGACAAAGATGCTAAAGTGAACTGTTTTCAGTGCGCATACGCGCACAAACTCAAAAGCCCACGCCCAACGCGCGTTTCAAAAATCAAGCAAAGCAAACGCATATTTTTTTGGGCTTGACAGGAGATATACGCACAAACTATATTGTAATAGCACAGTCTCTGCAAGTATTCTCATAAAAGCAGTCGTTTATAAGTGAGCAGTTGATCGTGTGTCAGTGATCGCTTCTCCGTTGTTAAAGGGACAGTTCGTCTCGTTTGAGTCATTATGTTTATCAAACTACAAAAGACAAAAGGAAAATCACTTTTATAGCTTTAAAAAGATTAATTATATTTAATTTATAGAATAAAAACAGTGTTATGTTAATTTGATACTGTTTTTTCAACCTAATCAATACTGTTAGATCTTACTTTATTTGTAACTTTGTTCTTTTCTATTTTATATGCTTGTAATGTCTTGATTTGTTCTTATTTTATTTTCCCACATCACTTTTTTTGCTTATCTGAAAATAATTCAACCCATGACTCAAAAAACATAATTTAATTCATTTAACCAGTACTATATTGTAAAATTAATTCATTTTAAATTAGATGTAGGCCTTCAGGTCCACCCTATTGCAAGGCCAACTTAAAATTGTATGGCCTTGCGACTGATGGTCAGATTATGGCAAAATAAAATTATTGCAGATTTAAAATAGTAAGGGAGTGCTACTTGTTACAGCTTTCCACATTTATCAGCCCATTTAATTAAACATGGTTTCTGTCACTAGTTAAATGTTTACATTTTAAATTTGAAAGAATTAAATAATTGAAATAATGGTCATAATGTATTTTTTGCGTATGTTATGGTGTGCAATTTGTTTCTGCGCACATGGAGGGATGTTGCATTCCTTCCTTCTTTTTTGTCCTTGGCCAATCACATGCCTGAAGAATAAATAAGTTAAGTTACAGCATGTTCCCTAATGAGGCCATAATATTTATTCTGGGGGGGGTCCTCCCACCTCGCGGCCCCATCAGAGGCCACATCGCCCCTCGAGCGCCCTTCTCACCTTTTTCACCCCTGACCCGTTTTCATGCCTGATATTATTTTGCATTTCTGTCAAGAGATTCTCCTAAAAATTACACACTGCACCTTTAATTGTATAGTAGGTGTGTCGAAGTATATATTCCTTGCACATTGATAAAAATTTGGGGTGAGCAACCTTTAGCTACTTACATTACAAGTTAAACTCTTAAAACTATATTTAAAGTAATCTTTTTAGTTATTTTAACATTACGATTATTTTCCATTACGATTACTTTATATGAAGAAATCCATAAATGCAACGCAAACAGTCAGATCTCATTCAAATATAAACCGGAACATGATGCAGAGCATGATGCAGTCGGTCACGTCAGCCAATAGCACTTCACATTCTTAGCCAACATAATGATGCAACAAGACACACAAGAGCCAATGGTATTTCACAATCAAAGTTAACGTATCATCGCTTTTCTGGTGGCAGTTTTTGAATTAGTGTACACCAGATCTAATATCTACAGGGAAATGTGATCACTTTTGCTCTTTTCTTCATAAAAAAACGATAGTTTTACCTCGGTAAACTTGAAATATTTGAAGTACTTTTTAAAAAATAGTTGTGACTGCTTTGTAAGCTGGGTTTTATACTGTATCATATATAAATAAATGGGTACGTTATTTGCCATAAATGCCTGAATAGTCTTATGTGTAGTATAAATACAATTAATCATGGCAGTTTAAATTGAAAATCATATCCCAAATTCAAAGCATGTCATCATAGCAAAATTATACCCCAAAATATAATTTCATATCCTAATATATTAAGTTTCACCTGTTGCCTGTAGAGGCGCTAATTTAGTAAACGCCTCTGTTGGTCGTATTTGATGAAAGGTGCAGACGACCACATTGGTCGTATGAGTTGTACTTGTTGCGCAAAACAGTCTGATTGTGATGAACTTTAAAAAAGTTATTATACAGAAAGAGAATAAAAGAAGATTTAGGTAAACCCTTAATGGCCCCCTCAAAGTCTGGACCTCAAACCGATCAAGCAAATTTGGTGCGATTGAAGAAAAAGGAAATAATTTGGCTTGAGTTGCAGAATGCATGGAATAGCATTATTGATGAAGTTCAGAGGATATATAGTGACACTTTGCCAAAGAGATGTACTGCTGTAATTGCTGCAAAAGGTGGACAAACGAAATATTAAAGTTCAAAGTGGGTAAAAACAGTATGACTCAATTCATCTAATATTTGTTGTGCTCAAAGTAAACATCATTACAAAATAAAATCATGTTTTGAAGGCGTAAAGACTGTTTTGTTTGTTCTTAGTACTTTAAAGCGAACAGGTTGTGTTTTGATCAGGTACATTTCACATTAGGGATGTCTGCACAATTATTAAGCAAAAAATGCCAGACAAACGCTTGACAAGCATGAGTTTTAACAAATCCGTATGACAGTAAACACATTTTCAAGTCTAACCATTATGTTTCAAAAATGTTTCGGTACTACGATTTCTGAGTAAATAAAAAAAGTCAACGTTAATTCGTCAACGTGTTTTTATCCAGAAAAACAGGAGCTCCACCATGTAGTTGTATGTATTTATCTGTTTTATGTACATCTGTTGATGTACACTCCAACGGCCAGTGAGCGGTCTAACCTAAGCTGTGTCTGAAACTGCTCCCTTTCTCAACTCTATCTCACAAGAATTTGTACATATTTTTTGAGTTGGCTAATTCGTATTAATTCATTCCACATTCATAAGTTTTGGTACAATTTGCCTTGACCCCTGTGACGTTGGGGTTAGGTGCAGGGTTAGGGGTTCGGTTTCATTGTTGTAGTTTTTTCATGAGAATCGTATGATTTTGCACAATTAACTTCGTATGAATTTATATCAACTCGTAAAATATGTACGATTTCATGTGAGATCAGGCTGCCTATATAGTGCACTATATCGCGCGTCTGGTATTTTGTAGTGGTGTCCGAAACCTGAGTGAACAACTAATTCCCTACATTCATTCACTACTTTTTACCCATAATGCACTCTGATTCTGAGTGTACATTGAGTGTAGAAAATGTGAAAAAGAACAACCCAGTAACTTCGTTTTGCATTCTCTGCAAGCATGTGAAAAAATAGGTAATTGAAATTTGGCTCCCCCTGTGATGTCAGAAGGGGATAATAACGCCCCTTAATCCAACTGCGGCACTACCATTTAGTGCATAGATCAGCTCATTTGCATTTAAATGGACATAAACGGCACATTTTTTGCTCACACCTACAAAGTGGCAATTTTAACATGTTATAATAAATTATCTATATGGTATTTTGAACATCAAAGACTTATTAGTCTTGTGAAATGTCCCCTTTAAAAAAAATGTTGATATGTCCCCTTTAAAAAATTCTCAATCCATAAAAATCTATTACAATATGTGGTTGTACAGTGTTAAACACTTATAAATCCATAAAAATATTTGATCTAAATGGTGCTTGACTTTATTTAGTAAAGTCAGGGAGGCATCCACCGTGCCCCGAATGGGCTTATAGGCAAATTGTATTAGATCTAGAGTCTTTAGTTTGTGCTTCTCTGCACAATAATGAGCTCCATAACTTGCACAGGATCAATGTTTGTGCAACTGGGTGAAAGTCTACTATATTCAAAAAACATAAAACATGCAGACAGATAATATTACAGCAACATCTTCTTCAACTTTTTCAGGCAGCATATCATAATCTTATGCATTATGATATGGATGATGAGTGACATGAGTGAGGTTGATTTTTGCTCCAGCGCTCTTTTAACAGATTCTATCAGATTACACAAAGAAATAAATAAAATGCTTCATGCAAACCTACAATATATGTGCACAAATCACATGTGACCCACACCTTACAGAGAGATGTTTTACACCTGTTTACCTGTATAGCTCTTCAGGTGAGAGAAAATTAAACTTAAATGTGCTCAACAGGTGTGCCACACCTTGCAGATACATTTTTTACACCTGCTTATAGCTCTTCAGTTCAGAGAAAACGTATGTATTTCTCATCTGAGCCACACCTTACAGAGACACATTTTACATCTGTTTATAGGTCATCAGTTGAAAGAAACGAAACTTAAATGTGTTCAACAGGTGAGCCACACCTTACAGACACCTGTTTTGCACACGTATCTCAAACAAAGAGGCACGAAAGTTCAGCTTGTGGAAACGAAACCTGTGTTGTCAAGCTATTGTCTCTTAAGCGGTTTGTACATTGAGTGAAAGGCAGGAGCATTTTTTCGAAGGACAAGTTAAGCTGCTTAGTGTATGAGCTGCTTTACAAACTGCTGGAATCACGATGATCAGACAAGAGTCTACACATGAACAAGAAGATGTGGATTGTGGGGTCTGCACTGAGACAAAATGCAAAGCTGTCAAGTCCTGTCTGGAGTGTCTGAACTCTTACTGTCAGATCCACCTTGAATACCACGAGAATCTCTTTAAAGACAGGACACACAGTCTGATAAATCCGACTAGACGACTCCATGAGATGGTCTGCCAAAAACATAGAAGATATCTGGAAATCTACTGTCGCACCGACCAGCAGTGCATTTGTTATACGTGTACGATGGACGATCATAAAAATCATGAAACTGTAACGGTTGCGGAAGAGAAGATTGAAAAACAGGTATGAACTGAAACTAGACACTGGTTTGCTAAAACGAAGTGCTAACAGTGATGCTAAATAATATTTGCTTTATAATTTGTATCTGCAATTATAAAAATAGATAAAACAGAGTTGTAAAATGTAATGAATTCACTAACAGCTTTTGTTTTCTTACAGAGGCAGTTGAGAGAGACACAATGGAAATTTCAACAGAGGATCCAGAAGAGAGAGAAAGAGCTTCGGGAGGTGAGAGAGGCTGTGCAGTTTCATCAGGTGAGGTTTTAAACAGATAAACATCTGCTGACCACTAAAAGAGCAGTTTGACGTTAGCTTTTTTCTTTCACTGTGCATATCAGTAACTGATTGCATTGTGCATCCTAACAGAGATCTGTACAGACGGCAGTAAAGGACAATGAGAGAATTTTTAATGAGCTGATGACCTCCATCAAGAAAACCCGCTCTGAAGTGACACGGCTGATCAGAGATCAGGAAAAGGCTGCTTTGAGTCAAGCTGAAAGACTTATGAAGCAACTAGAGGATGAGATTTTTGATTTGAAGGAGAGAAATGATCATCTTGAGCAGCTTTCACATAAAGACGATCTCATTCAGTTCATGCAGGTAACAGACCTCATTACATCTAAGAGATATTTTACTCTAGGATGAAATTTTTGCCATTAATTACTCACACTGATGTCGTTGCACATCTTTAAGACCATTTTTGTATCATTCACTCACCCTACAGTCACATTAGCTACAAAAGTGAGCGACACCGAGCGACACGCACTCGCTTGATGGGCGTTCCTTGGCTAGTATCTAAAAGTGGTATCAAAAGTTACTTCAGAGGTGTTGTTTAGTTAGAAGAACAATGTTTTTGGATTTTAACGTATTTATTTCTCGATAAAAGTAACAAAATATATGAGATACAATCCCAAACTTACTGTATCAGATATATACAGAAATACGCATTTCCGCCATCTTGAATTATTTTCTTTGACTCAAGCCACTGACCTACGTCACACTGCCCCTTCGCTCCGATTGGCAGTCGCTTTGTTGCATCGTTCTGCATTTGCATAAAATAGCCTTCTTGTCTATTATGGCCCCACCTTGCTTGGCGCAGCGGCGAGCTCATCGCTTGTCGCTGGCAAACGGCCACTCCCATTGAAAATGAATGGTAGCCTGTCGCTCTGTCGCTTGTAGCAAATATGACCAGGGAGTAAGCATGTGTACTAGGGATGCTCCGATCAGGATTTTTGCAGGCCGATACCGATCACCGATTTGTTGTCTTCGTGATCGGCCGATACCGATTTTTCAAGCTGATATGCAAGCTCTTTGATGACTGTAACTTTTAACATTTTTTCTAGATAAAGTAATACCACAGATGTTGCCTTTGTTATATTACTTGCAGTAATTAGGTATTTTATAGTTTTAATAGAGAATCAAATAAATTAGAACAACAAATATTTCTTCTGCAAAGAGAAATTTAATATGCCTTTTAAAAAGGCTTATGTCTGTAAAAACTAATGAAAACAAAACACTTCACAGTCTTTACTGTATGAATTAAATATACACGCATTCGTATGCAGTACAACAGTTCTTCACTGATGAGCAGAGAGTGATTTTATTGAGAGATGAATTAGGTTACTGCAGCTTTAAGACGTGAGAGAGAGATCGCTCGGTTCACATGCACTGATGACCGGCTGCTGTGTGTGCGTGCGGCGGGTGTATGCAGACGAGAGCAGCTGTGAAGAAAATTAAAGTTTAAACGCTCAAAACTTTAAAACGCATGCAAATAATAAACTTTTGACATGAGGATGCAATTGTCCGCGATAGATATGTGTTGTATACGCTGTTTGATGGGGATGTGAAGACGGGTCGCGCTGTTAGGACCGGACCACTTCCTCATAGAAAATACACATATCTCTGTAAAGGCAAAGAGAGAAATGCATATCTCCACGTCGCTCATGAGCCACGAATTATACAAATCCTCTCACTGCGTAAAAATGGTCTCTAACTGCACCCGCATTGAGGAGCCATATGATGACAAAAGTAAACAGAAAGATCGGTTCACGAGATCGGCAAATTTAATGAGGACCGATCGAGTCATTTAATGCTGTTATCGGCCGATAACGATCTGCGGCCGATCGATCGGAGCATCCCTAATGTGTATGTACTAATTTGTTCGTGAAATGTACGTTCAGACATTTTAACTAACAAATCATGAATCAACAAAAACTTTCATATACTGAAATTTCCTCTAGATGTTTGCAAGGTTGTGTGTACAACTTAGACCACACGTAGGTACGGAGCCCCTAAGGTGACATTGGAGTAAAAAAATGTAAAGTTTAGTTTCGCACTCGCACATGAATCTATCGTGTGCGCACATGAAATCTTCACATGCGCACGCAATAGATTCACGTGCGCGCACAGAACTAAACTTTATTTAATTTTTGCTCCATGTCCCCTTAGGGGCTCCGTACATACGCAATAATCATGAAGAAGGAAAATGTATGTGTGGTCTAAGTTGTTCTTACGTTAATGCATACATTTAAAATAAATTTTAGTATGAACGTTTTTGTTGAATAATGATTTGTTAGTTAAAACATCCGTACACTCTTAGAAAGGATGTGTTAATCTTTTTGTGTTAAGCTTTTAACACATTACGTGTAATTTTCTGATGATTTTGTGTTCAAGTAAAACACAAGTTGTGTTAAAAGTAACACAAAATGTGTTGTTTCAATAATAACACAGGGATGGGTGGTTGTCCCAGAATCAACACCAATGTGTTGTTTTTACACATCCGCACTAAGAGTGTACGCACATTTCTTAAACAAATTTGTGCGTATGCATGCTTAGTGAATGAGACCCATTGTTCGTATTCAGAACACAAATTAAGATATTTTAATGAAATCTGAGAGCTATGAAATGAAGATTGAAAGTGAAAGTGACATGTTTGTCAAGTACGTATACTCGAAATGTGATCTCTGCACATCCCAGTAAGTAAACACATGCACTTTAAGTTGTGCACACAAACACCCGGAGCAGTTGGCAGCTATCCTTACAGCAACCGAGAAGAAATTTGGGTTAAGGCGCCTTGCTCAAGTTACAACCCACACATGGGGCCGTTCAATGTGTACTTGTCCAATGCATCACATGGACTATTTAAAGAATGTCTTTACAGTTTTTTGAGCCTTGAATATAATAGTTGCGTTACTATTGAGTATCATTCAATATATCTTAATTTGTGTTTAAAAGATGAATGAAGGTTTTACGGGTGTGGAAATTCTGGAGTGAACTATCCCTTTAAACAGATTTAATTGATTTTAAAAACCTCATTTAACTCAATAGTAAACCATTAGTATGAATACATAAAAAAGTACATAAATCATATAAAGCAGTGAACATTTTTATGCACAATTAATAGAACAGATGATTTTAAAGATATTAAAATTAAATCTACTGTGCTGAAAAACTCATAGAAAATATTACAAGAACACAATAATTGAAAAGACCGCACAAATGCAGTAAGTGTTACAGTCAAGCAATTAAAGTCTGATTGTAGTAGTACAGAGTACTAATGGTCTTTTATCTCACTTAATTTTTTTGTAGCAATTCCAGATTTACTCTGCCGCTCCTGAACCTACAGTTTCACACAACATTACTCACAGTTCCCTCCTCTCTTTTGATGATGTGAAAAAATCTCTCTCTCAACTGAAAGAAAAATTAGAGGATTTCTGCAAAGAGGAGATAGAAGAGATATCTGATGGAGGTAAAGTAGCAGATATTCATCTATTCCCAGAAATGAGCTTATGTATATTTTATATTATAATATTTACTTATGTGAGACTTATAATAATTATGTCTGTTTATGTTCTTAGTTTCATATATAACAATTGTTCGCCCTAATATACCCAGGACCAGGAAGGAGTTCTTACAATGTAAGACTTTATGACACACACACACACACACACACACACACACACACACACACACACACACACACACACAGGCTGACACGTTTCACAGCTGTTGACTTTTCGTGTTGGTATATAAGAAAAAGTAACACATTTATTACTAGGGTTGTCAAAAGATTCATCGCGATTAATCGCATACACAATAAAAGTTTGTTTTTGCATAATATATATGTATGCACTGTGTGTAATTATTTTGTACATGCGTATTTGTATTTATTAAACATTTACATGTATATAAATATTTATTTAGATTTTAATATATTTTATATTATATATAAATAAAATATATATACATAAACAACATTTTGCTTAAATGTATACATATGTGTGATTATATATAAATGATAATAACACACAATACACACACAAATATATTTGGCGCAAACAAACTTGTATTTTGTATGCGATTAATCGCAATTAATCTTTTGACAGCCCTATTTATTACACAACAATATGCCCAAAAATAAACACAAATGAACATAGCATGGGCATAAAGGGTCAGATACATCAGGAAATATGATCATCTTTACATAAAAATCTTTACAAAAAAATACTACACACACATCTTTACATAATCACTGCACACACTCCACCAAAGCACACTGTAATTAATAGTCTGAGACTTATTGCATGTTGCCCAATAGTATATCTGCATGTAATAATAATTAAAAAAACACATTACAAAATATGAAGATCTCTTTGCCACCCAACCTCACAACGCACTTGCTAGGTGATTCACGTGAGAGTTTCTTTGTTTGGCTGAACACAAGGGAAGATATTTTGAAGAATGTTTGTAACTAAACCAATCAGAGGCCCCACTGACTTACATAGTAGGATAAAAGAATATATGGAAGTCAATGGGGCCCCTGATCGTTTGGTTACAAACATTACTTAAAATGTCTTCCTTTGTGTTCATCAGAGCAAAGAAATGTAACAACATGAGAGTGAGTAAATGATGACAGAATTTTCATTTTGGGGTGAAGAGTATCCCTTTAATAACAATAACAAAGTATAGCAGAAGAAAAAATAGAAAGTTGATGAAATTTTACAATTCTACAGATTTCAGGCAGTTCACACTGGATTCAAACACAGCGAATAATAGCATCGGTCTGATTGATGGAGACAGAACTGCTATTGACTGCGATACAACCCAGCAATATCCTTATGATCCAGAGAGATTTGATTACTGTCCTCAGGTGTTGTGTAAAGAGAGTGTGAGCGGACGCTGTTACTGGGAGGTTGAGTGGAGTGGGAGTAATGGTGTATATATATCAGTGTCATATAAGACCATCAGCAAAAAAAGTTTGGAAAATGAGTCTCTATTTGGGAATAATAATCAGTCCTGGAGTTTGTACTGCTGTTCCTCCAGAAACTTCCCCTCTTCATCCAGCCATCAGTTATCTCTGATGGAGCCCCCCAGGGTGGGCGATGCAAGTGGTGGTGTCTATCCAAACCAATCTCAGGCTATAGCCAGAAAAACACAGTGGACAAGGGTCCAGTTTAATTCAATGCCCTTAAAATACTCAGTTGTACACAATAGTCAAATAACTGAACTCCCTGTGTCCTCCGGTTGCTCTAGAATAGGAGTGTTTGTGGATCACAGTGCAGGAACTCTGTCCTTCTACAGCATCTCTGACACAATGACCCTCATCCACAGATTTCAAACCACATTCACTCAACCTCTCTATCCTGGGTTTACTGTTTTTAAAGGATCCACAGTGAAATTGTGTCATCACACAGAATAAATCTTAACGATATTTTACAGGTAATATTGTTATATTCATAATTATAAAAAACTTTAGAAACTATTTTATACTTTGTAAATTAATAGTGTAAGATTTATTGACTATTTTTATTAAATTTTTCCAAAATTAGATTTTTGGTAAACAAATGACTGTAACAAGGAGTGGATAAATACAGTTGGTGTGTTTGGATATTATTGTTTAGTGATAGCTCCATCAAAGTAGATATTCTTTGGGCATTAAATTACAGTTTGGGGAAGTGACCTTTACCTTTTGTGATATTACTTACATTACAAGTTGAAAACTTTTTAAGTTGCATTTAAACTGCGATCTTTTTTAGTCACACTGTCAATGTGAAGCTCATCAGTGACATCTGAAATACCTGTCATTAGTAGTACACTGCAGATTTATTGGTGCTTTTCTGTGATCAGGTTTATTTTAATGCACATAGTGTATTATGTTAATTTTAAGCAATAAAAAAATACATTTGCACCATTTTTATAAAAGTTAATATTTTTATTTTTTAATATTTATATTTTATCTTTAAAATAAAAATATTGTTACATTATTTTTGAGGACCAAGTCTAACATTTCTGGTTTTATCTCATTTTGAAAAAATGGGGGATAATTGCAAAAATGTCAATGTGGTGTAACCAGTCTGTGTCAGTTGGTGTAACTAGTATTTTTTAAATAAAAATATAAATATATTCATTAAAAAGATTATTTAGAAAACATATGTCGGGACAAATATTACAAAAACGCATTAAAATTTACATTTAATAAAATGATATTTTAAAATGGCTTTTTAATGATTACGCTTACATGCCATCAAGGTGGATAAAATATTTAATACTTCACATTCTTTGGCGCAATTGGGACATTTTCAGGTCCATTCAGTCTTAACTTTTATAAAAATGGTGCACATGTGGTTTTTTGTTGCATAGAATTGACATAAGTATACTGTGTGCATTGAAATAAACTTTTTAAAGCAAAGTTTTAAAACAATTTTGCTTTTTAAAACAATTTTTTTTTCTCATCTTGCCAAACCGTTTTGTCACTGACCCAGAGACAAGATTTTGGTTCTGCTCGTAGGGGTTCAGCAAGAGAGGGAAAATTGCCCCATGATTTACTTACCCTCAAGTCATCCGAGATATGTATGTAAATTTTTATACAAACTCAATTAAAGTTATTTTAGTGAATGTCCTTGCTCTGTCAAGATTTATAATGAAAACACGGCCCATGATTTTAAGTGCATCCATCCTTCACAGAAGTAATCCTCATGGCTCCATGGGGAGTGTAATTGATGACATTTTGTGAGAAAAATATCCATATTTAAAACTTTATAAACTATAATAGCTACCGCCCTTCAAATGTGTTCAAATTTACGTAACCTTACTTTTTTATGATGTCAAATAAATCTTTGGTGTCCCCAGAGTACGTATGTGAAGTTTTAGCTCAAAATACCCCACAGATCATTTATTGTAACATGTTAAAATTGCCACTACTTAGGTGCGAGCAAAAATGTGTCATTTTTGAGTGTCCTTTGAAATGCAAATGAGCACAAAATGCCAGTGCAGTGGTTGGATACTAGTGCAGATTAAGGGGCTGTATTATCCCCTTCTGACATCACAAGGGGAGCCAAATTTCAATGAGCTATTTTTCAAATGCTTGCAGAGAATGGTTTACCAAAACTAAGTTACTGGGTTGATCTTTTTCACATTTTCTAGGTTGATAGATACATTTCTAGCTGATTTACACGATATGTCCCCTTTAAAATTATGTGTATTCTCCTAAACGTTTGTTCTGTCCCTCTAATATCCATAACATTTTACTTATAGTGCCATCTAGTGGCTTTACTTGAATTACGTACAGAATCATCATCATCATTACATTAGGTAGGATTATCATTACTTTAGCTGATCAGAGATCAGGATAAGACTGCAGTGAGTTGAGATCAGCTGCGAAAGATTTATTTGAGCAACCGGAGCACGAGCTTTATCTGAGGAGGAGACACTGAGCTTGAGCAATTTCAAATACAGACAATCTCATCCATTTAAGTAACAGAACTCTGAAATATTTTTTTCCCTAGTGAAATTGGTGTCATCTACAAGCCTGTCTATTTTAATCTCTCTTGTATGTATCATAAATGCCCAGCTGCACTACTTCTTGAACTTCAGGCAGCTCCTTGTTTTATGTCTGCCATTATTGGACAAACTGATTAATCCAGGTGTGCCTGACCTCAGTACACAACAACAATAATCAGACACACCTGGATTAATCAGTTTGTCCAATAATGGCAGACAGGAAACAAGAAGCTGGCTGAAGTTCGGGAAGTAGTGCAGCTGGGCATAAAGCCTATTATTGTTACAGTCTGTATGTGAACACACATAGGCTACACATAATATGTGTCAGAGGAGGCTGATCATGAAATCTCCAGTAGTGGGCGCTATAAGTCTATAAAAAGAATTTTAGAAACCATATCTACACGTTTGTTAGATAACGTTACATCACATGATAATTTAAAAACGAAAAACCACTTAACCCATGGGATTTTATGGTGGATTAAACCATATAATCCAAAGTTTGTGTAAAGCATTCACAAGCAGAGGCTAGGCTCAGTGCTCGATAAACACGGTAACAATGTATATCATCAAGAGCTCTGTACTACACAAATGTTATGACACTTAATAACTTTTATCTGTATTGTGAGTGCTCATAACAGAACGAGAGCTGCACGGTTAACGTTATTGAATGATTGTTTACGATAAGTTACGCACCAATTTTATTGTCTCTGCTGAAAACAACTGCAGAAACGTAACAAAATTGCAATGCTGTTTAACTATTACATTATTGTATTATGACTATTATATATTGCTTTAAAACTTTTACTTTGACATTTTAATAGGTTCTGTGGGTTTCTTATTTGAACGCCTTTCTTTTTTTATTGGAACAAACAGAACCTCAGATCGTCATTTTCAGTTTTACGAAGCTGAATGTTTTTAGCAGATGCACACACAAAACCAAACGGTACGTAACGTGACTGAACGTACAGTCAGTTCTCCTGACGTCACAGCGGCTGCCGGTTAGTCAGTCAACGAGAGCGAGAATGAAGTCAGAAGAGAAAGCTGAGATCTTGCATCTGGACCAAACGCTTCATTATCTGCACACATTTTATCCGGTAAGTTATTACACACATACTCTTTATTTGAAATGTTACGTTATTTGGAAACTGTGGTAAACTATAATGCTTCTGTAGGCTATATATTTACATGTGAGGTTCAAGGTTAAGTCGTTATTGATGCTAAAAAAATGCGATGTGGTCAACAGATGTTTTCCGATTGATGTCGAAATTGTTATTGAAATTTAGAGCTCGGGTTGTCTATTTTTTATATTCACAGCTTGTTCACTTGACAGGCAATGAAATGGCGTGATAACTGCACTACTTTGTAGAAGTTAATTTACAAATGTTTGAATCACAGAAAACTGGGTATTCAGCGTTATATATGCCCAAACTATGTATTGCTATCTAACATAAACTAGCAATAACAACTCCTTTACTGCATTTATTAGCTCATCTTGATTTGGTTAATGTTAATGTCACTATTTCGGTATTCAGTGTTATATATGCCCAAACTATGTATTGCTATCTAACATAAACTAGCAATAACAACTCCTTTACTGCATTTATTAGCTCATCTTGATTTGGTTAATGTTAATGTCACTATTTCATTTTACTTTTAATCAAAAGTTGTAACTGTTAAGATTAGTTAATTCACAATGAACTCACATGAGCAATTGTATTGGCATTAACTATTACCATAATAAATGCTGAAAACTAAATTGCTCACTAGTTCATGTTAGCTAATGCATTCAATAATGTTCACAAATACAACCTTATTATGTTCCCAAAACAATAGTTTAGATAATTGCAAAGATCACGATCGATTAACAAACTTTCTGCCATTACTTTTTAAATGGCTCATACATGAACTTGGTATTATCGAGCAAACCAGCAAAATAAATACATTAAATTATAGTAATTATATTTATATTTAAGAAATAATTGTTTTATATAAAAATAAATTATTACAATAACCAAAAAGAAATAATGAAAAAATAACATAGAAAATCCCTTAGTATTGTGTTATGATAAATGTGTGTAAAAGAGATGAGAAGGATTTAATTCCGTTTTAAGTTTGCTTTATTACTCTAAATAAGTGTCTTTTTAGGCTGCCAAATTTTTTAGGGTGCTTGATAGGGTGATGAATTTAATGATTTTTCCATAAATGGTTTATCAATCAGCTCGGTGCTCATCTGTCAGTCTTGGGTTGCGTTCTTGCATTTATAATTCTGTCTGTCTTGACCGCTTTCCCATCTAAACTGGACATTCATCTGATGTCCTTCAAGGTCCCGTGACCTGGAGGTTTTAAAGGCAATGTTTTGGTCACATTCCTGTGTCCGCATGGTCTCATTCTTTCCCACCCCCTGAACATTTCTGCTCAGTGGCCTTAGAGGTCACAGACACCTCGGAGCCAAAAAAAAACAGCTATGAGAGAGCTAGACCAGTCTAAAACATGCATTTGGTAATGAAACTGAAAGAAACAAAAGCAACAGTCAGCTGTCGATCTATCAGTTGTACTACTATACAATAGTGTGCAATGTAATAATTTCACTTTCTAGACGTTTTTATAATGGTTAGGTTGACATTTGAAAAAACTACGACTGTAATGCAGCAAAAATAACTACTGTGATAAAAACACAAGAGACCACAAAATGGCATACAAGTATTTTAACAGAGAAAACGTTAAAATAGCCCAGTTCATTGTGAAAAGTGGCCTGTAAATGACAGGTGGTTGGAGTGCATGAGCTGAAAAATAAGAGGGATTTGTGATGTCAGCAAAAAAGAAAGGGCATTGCAGAAAAGCAAGTTATCATCTTTGGATAAAATATTATGAGTGCAAACACTCTTATTCGTAAGGAATAATTGATGATGGGCCGTTGAGTTATCCACCTGTTTCTTGACGTAAATGTGGGCGCCGCCATCTTTGAGCTTTCCTGTTTATGACTTCCGGTGAGCCACTAAACTAATGGTAGTCTATTGCGAAGGACACAAGTGTGCCGTTTTGACTGGCTGTTTAATGTTTATTATCAAATCCATGAAGACCGACATAATTTGTGCAGTTAGAAGTTCCTAATAATAGCTAATAAAAATGCAGTAAATCTCTACAAAAAATTTGTTTTAACCATAATACATGCACAAGAACTGAATGTGTATGTGCCGCACATGCACTCATGATCTGTATTTACAAATCCATTTAGTAAAACCTTTTATAGAAACTGTCAGTAAACAATAAATACAGTAATTGTTTAAAAGCAACTAATATTATGCTGATAAAAATACGCTGATTTAGCTGATTTATTTATTCTGCTACTTTATATTATTACAAAAATGCGATTACAGTACAGTATACATACGACATAATCTGCTTACAGTAGTAAATGTTTATAATAGTTCGTAATGTGTTTGCGCGTACTTTTGTTATGTTTTAAATGAAAAAGCAAATCATTTCATAACCTCATGTCTCCACCTAGTCCTAGTGCGTAAGCGATGTAATAATATTTTCATAAAACGAAAACAATACTCAATACATGTAACGTTAGTAGTTTAATATGTTTATAATGGTTTGCTCAAATAAATTACAATGAATGAGAAAGATACTGTTGACTGTGTCGGACTGCGTAAAGCTTGACGTGTCGCCATAAACAAGTCCATTAAAAATTGCCATTTAAAAAAACCTCACACCAAAGGGACAGTTGTGACATTTTAAACCAGCCCCTGAAAAGTTAAAAACACAAAGACTTGGTAAATTCCATGTACAAACACTTGACTGACTTTCCCATTGTATAGATACTGGGATGTTTCTGTGCTTTTATATTTGCGCATTGAAGACCCGTCACCTCCGATCAACAACACGAAATTATTAAATATATCGAGCCACTTCTTAATTTCATCCTCACACTGGTTCATACATGGCAGGTGTAGTAAATATTGACTGTTTAAATCATGTTTCATGCGTGCTCCCACAACACTGATTTCTACCGGCTGGCTATTGAACCGGAAGTCTCGTACCGAAAAGGAAATACGTCACATCACTTACTTTCGCGCTCAAGAAAAAGGTGAATATGATAATAATGCACACCCAAGGTGGTAATGCAGCACGATTTTCAAATAATTCAAAGGACCGGAGTCAATTGTTCCACTTATACCACCAAAAATATTGCTCTGGTGCCTATTTCTAAGACATTTTATTTGTTTATCATTTGTTGTTATTTCTTCCACTTTCACCTCCTTTTGTAACCAAAGCATGGGTTTGTGCCTTTCAGATGTATCAATATAAATTGTTCCCTAGCACCTTTACAAAGAATAGTCCAACAAACAAGCCATGCCAAGGAAATACTCCCTTAGATTTAGAGCAGGAACCCTTGGGAGAACGTAAGTCTATCAAGCGAGGTTGGGTTTTAATCAAGATGGCAGTGGTCAGGTATTAAGTTATACGCTCTCTATACAATCATGCTTTAGTGGTAATTCAATCTGGTTCCTCTTGCTTCTAATTTGCCACTCCAGGGTGATTAGGCCACCAGACCAACTGGCTAGGCCAGCACTTTATCAGCACGAGCTTAGAGCTTATGAAAGTGTGACCAGGGTCCTTGTTTGATTGGCTGAGACGACAAAGTTTGCTGGGTGGCCTTTCAGTGCTAGAGGCATGTGCAGTTTTGTCCCTCGGCGGAGCCTTTAGGTCAGGGGTCTTGGACGGTGACCATCTGGACCTTTAGGGGGTGGCTTCCTAAGATGCAGCTTTTGTTTGCTCAAAACAATTGGAAGTTAATCTGGAGATAAGAATAGCCTCTGTTACGTTGCCGCCATCAGCCGGTCTTCACATAGCATGTAAAAAGACATCTCTTTCTCTGTCTTGAAAGAGGCTTTGACTGACTATCTTTCCTTTTTTAGCGGGGGTGGAACGAAATAGTTTTACTTTCTAGGAGTCAAGGTTCTGATCTGGTGTTGTTGCCCATCGGAGGAGGGTTTGGCTACCAATTTGGGTTTAGTGGTATAGCAACGAAATTAAATCTTGATATTTTTCATACTATATACCATATTTATTCATATTCAATAATATTAATTCTAAAAATGCGGTGTTGATACAAGGTTGTTGGGTAAAATATGGACAAACACTTATGTTCGGTTTAAATTAATCTATGCTGGGTTGTTTCATCCTAAAATGCTGTGTTCTTTTGGTCAAATTTATGTTCATTTAAACCAGTGATTGTCCGTATTTTACCCAACCATGAGTTGAAACAATGCAACATTTATTATAATGTCTAAGTTTAAATGTATATATTTGCTCTAAATTGTTTCTCTTTTAAATATTTCTACCAAACACAGCCATTGAATACTGAAATAAAAAAAGTAAAATAAAAATCTAACACTGTAAAAAATGGCTGGGTTGCATAACAACAACCCAACATTGGGTCATTTTTAACCCAGTATTGGGTAACTTTTACACATGTATCCAATATGGATCAAAAATAATAACCCAGCCATTTTAAGAGTGTACTTTAAAATAATAGGTTTTCATACAATTACTCAAAAATGTAATTTCCATTAATATGCACCAATGCATGATAACAAACAAGGACAATTAGATACACATATTTTTACTTGAATCAGTTTTTATTTGATTAGTACAAAAATCCTTTTAACCATGAGTTAAAACAATGCAACATTTATTATAATGCATACGTTAAAATGTACATATTTGCTCAAAATTGTTTATTAAAGAATAATTTCTATCAAACACAGCCATTGAAGATTGAAATAAAATAAAGTAAAAATCGACACTGTAAAAATGGGCTGGGTTTTTTTGGCCCATGTTTGGTAAATATTGGACAGAACACTCCGCTTGGTTAAAAATGACCCAATGCTGAGTTGTTTTACCCATGGTTGTATAACAACAACCCCACATTGGGTCATTTTTATTTTTTAACCCAGCAATGGGTAACTTTTACACATCTGTTTTGTCCAATATAGATCAAAAATAACCCAGCAATTTTTAGAGTGTACTTTAAAATAATAGGTTTTCATTGAATTACTCAAAAATTTAATTTTCATTAATATGCACCAATACATGATAACAAACAGGGATAATTATATACAAATATTTTTGAATCAGTTTTTATTTGTTTAGTACAAAAATCATTGGGTTATTAAAAAGGCTTCAGTTATTCAAAACAAAATGGAACAATTGCTTAATATTTCATCTTTATTTCAAGCCAAAAATCTTAAGTTGAATTGTGATCTCTCCTCCCAGCTTGGTAACATTTACTCTTGGCAGTATCTTAAAAAAAAAAACATTAGAACGTTGGTTTGGCAAATCAGCTTATCCTTAGGTTCACTTTTGCCTGTCAACTATTAAGATACCTGTCACTTTTCTTTCTGAACTTCATTCAGTTTAAATGCAACATTGGCTCCTGTTTCCAGGGAATGTATTAAATCAAGAGCCAAGGTTTGTTTGCTGTTTGTTAGCTGAGAATGCACTTCTTCACCCTTAAGCTCTTCTTCACGGTTATACATGAAACACTATTGTCTGTGTGGGCAAGGAACCTGCAGTGAGGACACAAAGGTTCTGCTGAAAGCTGCTTGACATCTCCTACACAGATAACACAGCTGAATGTGACTTAGACCCTCTATTGTTGATTGATTTCTTATTTTTAGCTTTCCTGTTACCAGGGTAGCCGTTTTACAAGAACTCCTACTTGCCAATTGTTTATTCATGCGATTAGTATGTATTTTTTACTTCAGCTATACTTTTTTATGGCCATGAGATAAACAGTACACATATGTTTCTCTGTGTTTCCTGATGATTAGTGATTTATCAATATAATATCCTCTATTTTGACATTGCATGTATGTGGTGGTGCATCCATCTGTCATAACAAGGAAAGAGAAGTGGGCTGATGGAAAATCTAATATAAACTGTATTGGATATCAATAAAGTCAAGAGGAGCTGGCTTTCAGTATGCAGTATTGATCTGTGTAACACGATGATCAATCACTGAACAAAGAAAAGCAGACCAATCAGCTAAATCAGCATACAATTAAGTTGTTTTATTTACCATTAAAATTATAGATGCCGTTTCATTACTTCTCTTCTAGTGTTGATTCATAGTGGTACCTTTTGACCAATAAATAATTTGATGTCAAACGTATAATGCTTTTATTTTTGTGAACATGTAAAAAGAACATATATTTCATTTCAAAATCAAAGGAAAAAATAAGAGCACATATTTTATATAAAGAGAATATAGCAAGGCCTGCAAGATAATTAATAACTAATGTTAAATGTTTTAAAGATCAAAAACATTGCTTTGTGGCATTAAAGCATTTTAAATATAACATTTTTGTTATATTTACACAAAATTTAAAGGGATAGTTCACCCAAAAATGAAAATTCTTTCATCATGTACTCACTCTTTAGCAGTGCTACAATAATGGGTTAAATCCCCCTGATAAAATGTGTAATTTGAATGCACTGTAAAAGTAGTGTAGTCCCATTTTTACGCATATGCAAGGGTCCACATACAGTGCATGACGCAAATGTTGTCATCAGTATAGATTTTTGTATCTGCACGTACTTTGTACGCATAGGTTGCGCATGCGTGTATAGGAGAATGTAATATTTAACCCAGAAAATGCATTGTATTTTGTCACAATGCGCATGCATTGAATATCTGTGTATAAGTACGAGTCAAATGAAATACGCTTTGGAAGGTCGTGCGTTCATATACACGTAAAAAACACACACTATAGACGGTTTCAGCAGTAACAACATAAACACGTGGCTTTCGTGGTCATCACGTAACTTCCGGTAAACTCAGCTTAGAATAAATAACAACAAAGTCCTTTAAAAGTAGTTTATTTATATAACGAGCAAAATAAACAACGTGTAGAAACCCAAAACATTTGTTATTTTCGACAAGGTATTTATTTAAGAGTTCAGTTTCAGCAACAAGTCAGACCATTAAACAAACAGAAACCGGAAGTAAAGTTCGTACCAGATGCTTATCGCGTCACCGCACGAGCGCCCGATGAAACGGTCTATACTTCGAGCTTAAGTCGGTTTGGATAAAAGTGTCCTCCAAACACATAAATGTGTATGTAAGGCTGTTGGGAAAGGGCAAAAATATTGGTGTGTCATATTTTAGCACTAAAAGGAACACTGAAAAATTTTTATGTTGAAGTTACAGATATATTTTTAAGTTGGTTGTACTTATATTTTTTAAGTTATTTCAGATTAATTACATTCATAATTTCAGCTAAACTATTTTGAGTAGAATTTACCATTTTTTTATTAATTATTAAATTAATTATGTGCAACCAGATCAATTTAATGGTTTAATTTCTACATACTAAAATTAAGTTTAATCCAATTGTTTTTTAATCTCTTATACTATCTTAACTTTCAATAATATTCAGAAAAATAAAGCAAACACTTTTTACTTTTTTTGCTTTTTACTTTTTTTTAATAGAATATACAAAAATGTTTAAGTTACATTTACTAAGGCACATAATAATTTTTTTCAGTGAAATAATATGATGATATAATATATACACTAATAGTTAATAATAGTAATAAAGTTAATAAAACTTTAATAGTTAAATAAAACATATTATATTTATGTGTATCTTGGCAGTGCTGCAGAAAAACACAAGGCTCTTTTGGCCAATAATGACGACTGCAGATGGGGAGATAAAGAGTTGCCCAGCTAGCTTTTAAAATCCCTCCTATTGTTTTACATTTACCACAACTCAAGCAGCAGGTGCTTTTTCTATAGGCGAACATCTTTATTAAGCAGCCTGTTCCACTGCATTTTAGCTACTGTGCTTTAGTCTAGATGAGATAATATTTTGTCCCAGAGACCTACGGTTGATGGGATCATTCACCTAAAAATAAGGCCGTTTACACACTGGCAGTTATGCATGAAACTGGGCACGGTTCGCATGAAAAACTGTGAAATGTGAAAGCTGCATGCGGAGCCAGGACTACCTGGAGGAGGTGGTCTGAGCTCGGTTGCAATAGAACTGTGGCGCGGTTCGTGTAAATGCACCTTGGACCTGGACATCAAAGTAACCTGCGCATGCGTTTTAGCCAATGACATTGATCATTTGTTTCCACAATGCACTATTACCATGACAACAGGTGAATTTCAAAGCACATATGCGCAGATGTCGCTCTCTCTGCTGTGCATGACAACACCAACATATTAAACAACAAACAAATATGCTGAGTCACATTGTGTTTTGCATCCTCTTAGTGATGATGTGAGATTACGCAACTGAACCAGGGTTTGATAGAATCAAGTGAGTGTGAAACCAGACCAATGTTACCTACCATTATGTCATTGCAAACCTATATGACTTTATTCAGTGGACTATGAACAATATATTTGAATATTGATTCATTTTTTATTGTATGAACTAAAACAGTTGAAACATTTCTGCAGAAGTCATTCAGTTTTAAATGAAATATCCATGTCATGCACATATTGGCAAAAGTTTGACCAAAAACTGAGCGGTTTTGAGTCCAAGGCCTGAACCTCTTTTTGGAATGTAAAAATGCTCTCCTGTGATCAGTGAGAAAAACTAGCACCTCTAGTTGAGTACAAATGAATATTTCCTCCTCTCCTTGTCCTTGTGGCTATGGTTACCTGATGAAGGTCATTGATAGATGTTCAGTCGTGAAGCTGTACTATCCTTCATTTAAAAGGATTTAATTCTAGAAAAGGTTATCAAATTTACTAGTGAAAGTTATTTACAACAGACTTAATGGTTTTATTAAAATCTGTTCGGTTAAAAGTCACCGCTTATCCAGCTTTTCATTGCAAAAAAATGCTAATAGTGAGAGGTTGTAAGTAGAACATGAGTGGGGTTTAGTGTGTTGGTTTTTGGCAGACAGAATATTTGGCAATCTGTTTGGCATGTGATTTTATGAACCATTCAGGACGTGCTGTTCAGTTCTTTCTTATACAATGCCTATAAAAATGATTTAAACTGCACGTTTTCATGGTGTGTAATTGTGTATTTGCTCAATTATTTTGTCTCCCAGAAACAAAATAGCGTTAGGAGTACATTGACAGCAATTGTAGGATCAAATAACAGTTTCTTGATACTGTAATTTTTTTGTATACTCTTGGCAGTTTCTTAAGAATTTTTAGATCTTAAAGCCCCCCTAACGTAAAAAATGCACTATTAAACATGTTTCTAGCAGAAACATACTGTTATTATACAAATCCATCTATTCTTCTTTGTGTAATCTCCTTTAAACCCCAACAGTCACACAAAACAGCTTGTTGGGGATCCCATATTAATGTGATGTCACATTGATTACACCCCAACCATAACCGCTCACAGACTCCACCTTATGAGCGTGTAGTTCAACCTTTTGCCGGAGACACATGTTTTGATGTAGTCCAAAGCACATGTGTAAGCCCTCAACCCCCTACTTTGCATATGGGAGGGGAACAAAAGCTTTCTTTGCATTTAAAGAAACACACAAAAAACAGAGCGTTTTTAATTGCACCCATAAATGGCTATGT
The DNA here is from genome assembly GCF_027580225.2 of Misgurnus anguillicaudatus. Taxonomy (NCBI): domain Eukaryota; kingdom Metazoa; phylum Chordata; class Actinopteri; order Cypriniformes; family Cobitidae; genus Misgurnus; species Misgurnus anguillicaudatus. The sequence goes on along the minus strand of NC_073338.2, from coordinate 36,749,805 downwards.
TCAACATGGTATAATGAAAGATCTGTGGTGTATTTTGAGATGAAGCTTTACAAACACATTCTGGGGATACCAGATACTATTTTTATATTGCTGAAAACACCTAGGTTAGGGGGCCTTTAAGGTTGTCATTTGGATGGATGCTTGACATGGACAATCACTATTAGGGCCGTATCTTTTGGTCATTACCTATGTTTCCATCCCCCTGCTTTTATGCTCATTTTGGAAAAATCGCATCAGAAATTAGTAAAGGAAATGCCAAATTTTGAATAAAAATAAAAAAGTTTTTGCACTCGCTTGAGGTGTTTTTTTAGCCTGGCTCCGCCCTCTTACGTGCTTCCGCTTAAATTTAATTTCGCTTCAGCACAACGTCTGAGACTGCTGTGTAGAGTTTGTTTTCTCCGGCAAAAATCTGCAGGTCCAATCAGCGAACAGAGGGGGGTAGCTAAGAATGACGACGTTGAGGTCGTGTGCCAAACTGAGTGACATACGTCACGACCAAACATTAGCGATTGGTTATGGCAGATTCAGAGTGACTCTGGGCAGATCCAATAGTTTTAAGGACCCTCCTTAACGGAAGTAACGCTTTGCAATGGAGCGTGGCCAGACTATCTGTACAAATGAAATTAATGTAGGAGAGCCTGGTTGGACCAGGCTAGTGTTTTTTGTTTTGTGCGAAAAACAGTTCATGCTAATAATTGAAGAGGGTATCGCATATGCCAAATAAATTCTGACATAGCGAACATTACAAACCTACATGACCAATCTGATACTTCAACTGATGGATTTGACAAGACCAGCAATGTTTTACAAAGCATCTGCAAAAGTTTAAAGCAATGGGTACATGGACGTGAAACGGCACGGCAGCTGTCCAGAAGCATTTTTTGAGGGGAAAACACAAAATTCAAGTTTACTGGCGAAATGCACAGGATCCTCGGCCACAGACCTATCGTTACGACTCTGCCTTCTGTCATTAACGGTTCAGGGTATTGCTTTGTTTGGTTTACTGCTGGTTACTAGGTTACCAAAACCACCATTATTCACTCAAAGAACTGGATGGAAACGCACCTAATTTTATGTTTTTGCAAACTTCAAAAAGATTTGCTTCATGTTTGGATGGAAACCCAGCTATTGTCATGTCTTTTATGACCATTTCATTGGTTCCAAGCTGTTGCACAAAAAAGTCCTATCTAGTGATCGAGTGGTGGCGCTGTACAACCTGACCACGGTTATTCATTTACCACAGATATGCCATAAATATTCCTGGTCATATTAACAGACCATCTGTCCATGTTCCTTAAAGACCTCCTTGATCATCTTCACTGATTTGAAGCATCCTCCGTTACAGCCTACATGCTTGATTTGAAGCAGTTAAGTTTGCCCCCACCTTGAAGTTAGCTAAGCGGTCAGTGGCCTATTGCCCCCCTTCCACCTGACGGCTCTGAGAACCAGCGATGACCCCTGTCCTCAACCATGAGTCTCAACAGTTGCAGTAGAGACCTGGATGTCTTGTAAACTTTTAACCTGTCCACTACTTTTACGACAGGGCAAGAATTTCTGGAACTCCTCTTGCATTGTTTTCCCCTCCCCTGCGTAAAACCAGAGGGAATGTGGCAATGTTGATTGGTTTAATAAGAGCCAAATAAAGCCGTTTCACAATGTCTTTCCTCGTTACTATTGCTGCGTACACACCAAACGTGTTCCCTCTCGGGATTTAAATTCGTGTCTTGTGAATTTTCTGCTTGAGTTAAATATTTTCAACTTGAGTGGAAGACTCGTTTGAGGTGAATAGTGGGTGTTTGTGGCAATCGCGCCGCCCAATTCACGTCATTTGCATTTCACCACGTGAGTTTACGGTAATTCGTGTTTTTGCATGTTATCTACTTGTACAAATACTTAAATTCGCTACTGGTGTGTGTGCCCATTATTAATAATCTCACTGTTGGGGAAGTTAAGTTACAAAGTCGTTCAAGTGGGGTGTCTTTACTGAATTGAGTCCAGTGATCACATTGGACATTTTATTTAGATATTTAGATTGATGCATTTGACAGATGCTTTTATTTAACGTGACATACAGTGCGTTATTCATTTATCGCTTTGTGTTTTCCCCAGGAATCAAACTCATGACCTTTGAGCTGCTAACGCAATGCTCTACCAATTTAGCTACAGGAACCACTTATTTAAAATATAACAAATACTTATTATACGTATTTTAAAATATAATAAATGCTTATATTCAAAATAATTAAGCAATAGTGGTAATATCAAAAGTTTTCAGATTAAAGAGATTTGCCCTGACAGAAACAAATTTCAAAGAAGCGTCTGCCACACAGTCTGGGGTTGGATTCGACAATATCACACAATTGGATCAATGTAGCTAATTTTACAAAAGATCATGTCCCCTCCCCCCTCTGAATGGAGATGTCAAAGGTTGCTGACCTCTTGCTTTCATGTGCATTGATCGTTTCACAGGAGGTGGCCTCCTCTCCTCCAAAGCCCTTTACATCAGCTAATATATCTTTGTTTGGACCTGAAAGCTGTTGTCACTCTTTTTTTTTACATGAAGAGATAAATTTTACTGGAAGAGATAAAGACTACTAAAACTAGAGTAAGATGTGTTCGAGACCTAATAATAAGTTGTAGTTAAAATGTAGAAAAAAAAACATTTTCTACAGAAGCATGGAGATCAAATCTTAGTCAAACATTTTTTTTACTTATAGCCCTGTGATTTGATGAAACAAAGTTGTAAAAACAAAACTTTTTAAAGCACCTTGGCATCAGTTTGTTGGTGTACTGTTAGTTAGTGAAGTAGGAAGTACACAGACGTTTGTGTTGTTGTGTTGGTTTTTTGGGACGTGCCGCAGATGGACGTGCATCTCCTCATCCTGTCATGGTTATCCTGATTGCTGACAGGTCGGTCGGCTCTTATCTGGAGCAGATGGGTTGTGGACCTCCTCTGCTTCAAAAGCTTTATATCTCCACCAGCTTCGGCGTACCCAGCTTATCTAGTCCGGCCTCCAGTCATTTGTCAGGAAACATGTCTGGAAACAATGCCAGGGGGTTGCCAGCAGCTCAGTTTTTGAAGGAAGACATGTCGCAGTGAAGAATGAGAGGCTGTGTTGAGCAGTGTGGAGGTCGGTGTCCCGCATAGCTGGAGTTTAACACATGATTACCAAAACTGATTCAAGCATTTATGCCAGAGGCTTCCTAATATGTCCTAAAATATATTAGTTGTGTAAACTAAAAAAAGCAGTATATACAGAGTCCTGTAGCTCAATTGGTAGATCATTGTGCTAGCAATGGGTTGTGGGTTTGATTCCTGTGGAACATACTGATAAAACAATGCATAGATAAAGGCCAAAGTATTGTCCATTTTTATGCATATGGTTCATTTTTCAATGCGTGTGATAAAATTTTCATCATCAGAAGAGTGCAATACTGCACACTGCCTAATTTTCGAAAATCGCTATTTTTACAACACTAAGAAGGCTCGACACAACATGATACTTTGCTCGAAGTATCACCTGTGTCTCTACACGTGAACTCGAGCATTGAGAACATTGTTTGTGTACACAGAGTTTACTAAAAAGAAGGTTTTGAACAACTGACTGTGGCTGTTGTGGTGTCCGCTCATCGCCATCTTGCCGGTCAGGATGTATCGATCTCCGAATGCGACGTAAGGAGGGAGGAGAGTAAAGATGGATAGCTCCTAAAGCATAGTTCCATATAAATGCACAGATAATTTGTTGTTTTGTCGCAAGTGAAAAACAATATTGACCTTCTAGTCGAAAAAGGAGCCTCATATAAGATTCATTCATTCGCATTCGGAAATCGATTCTTTATGTCTGGCAAAGATGGTGAGCAGATACCATAACAGCCACAGTCAGTTGTTCAAAACCTTTCTTTTTAGTAAACTCTGTGCACACAAACTATGTTCTCAATGCTCGCGTTTAGTGTTGTAAAAATAGTGGTAGTTCGGTAGCAGCAGACAGCGCATCAGGGATCGAGTTAGCATCACACCCTAACAAAGATTTTTTTTAAGTAATGTTTCTTTTCATGACAGTCGAGGTGCGAAATGTTGTCTTTCGTAGCCATTTCCCGTATCCGTAAAAATCATAGACAGTAAAAGATAAGAAATCCGTAAAACGTAGCAAGCTAGCCAATGCTTGTCAGTAGCCTTCTGGTACTCGGTAGGTACTCAAGATGGCGGCATGCAACTGGAAGGACGTAAAAGGTCACTGACTGATATTCATGAATTGGTGTTTTCTTTTTAACTTAAGCTATTAAACAACCACTAGCAGCACACTAAAAGCACATCAGCAGTCGTTTACAATACCCTAGCATTGTGCTAGTGGGTTTGCACAGTCAACTAACACTCACATTTTCTTATTTGTGTAATTTGTTCTTCATGTAGGAGTCTTTATACTTTATCACAGATGAGTTCTTTTGGTTTATATTCAAAATGATTCATTCCTACTTTCTTTCTCTCTCTCTCTCTAGCTGTTACCTAAATTGGCCTTTTTCTTTGGCTTGTCTACTTATGTACATGTTGTTCACCCAATGTGAAAGGTTGCAGACAAGATCTACTTGATTTACTTGCCACGGTACAGAATGTATTCTGCATGCACAGTGCGATTTCTTTTAAACATCTGTGCGAGGGTGAAATAAATCACCTTTTCATGTCATACAATTCAAACAGGTTTTAGTTTTTTGAGGTTTTGCTTTCCAGATTTGCCAAACATTTTAATCTAAAGCAATATGCAGCGCAATCAGGATTTATGTTTTATTATTCCTTCCATTCCGTGGGAATCTAACTCATCGTGAGCTTAGAACTGCTAGTGTCATACCAAATGAGCAACAGGAACACTTTCTTCATGCACTTGAACGGAGCAGATCCCTGGAGTAAGTAACATATACGCATGCATGATTTATTAAATCTCCGCACTAGACTTTCCAGGACAGCAGGGTAATGTATTCCAGCACATGGCCTGCGATGATACTCCCAAATGCACAGATGCCCCACCTCATTGCATTTTTTGCATTATTTGGAAATGCTGGATGGACCTGACAAAATGGGAGATTTCTTCACCACAATGTAATGAACCTCATAAAAGGGTGTTCTGTAATCGTTTCTGTTTTTGTTTTCTGTACAGAGCTCACACACTCTGCTAAGCCCAAGGTCACTCATGCTGGCTCAAGGGAGGGTCATAGCATGTGGGCTGGGGAGTGAAAGCCAATGGGGGCGGTCTGGTCTGGCCAAAGTCACGGTGACCAAGACCCACATAGGACTCCACATTCTAGCTGAGAGAGAGAGAAAGTCATTGTCTCTAGATTCTGGGCTGATTTAAGATAAAATACTGGCTCTACCACATGCATTAATGCATCAACCAATTATTTTTACCAGTTTGTTCAATCCAACAGCTTTTCCCAGATTCCCACTAAAATGTGAAAGATTTAAAAAATAGCTACTGAAAGTGTGTTCGCTGCTAAAATACTAAATTAAAGTCTCACTCCTCACTCGATACCTCAAATTAAACAGTGAATATTTCAGCAATCAAAAAATACTAAGGGAACCAGAACTGAGAAATATCTAAAACATATCGCCATAATGAAAGGATCAAGTCTTAAAGTAAAGAGTCTTAGAGTTGCTGTATTTTGGCTAAAGCTCATCTGTCCTCAGGAAGCATTTAGACTCATGGCCCTGTTGCTTATGATAAGACCGAGTGTAAATATTTGCCTGTAAAGAGACATGCTGAGGTCTTGGACTCTCTTCAGATAAACTCTCTTTATTCAACATTAACAGACTTCTCTAGAGCAACTATAGTGTCAGATTAGTGCTCACACCTTTGGGTTGAAGGTGTACAAAAAATCAGTTTGTCTAAATAGGATAAGATTACATAAAGTATAAGTCAGTAATCTTACAGGAAGATTATTGGAAATCAACAAATATTTTGAAAATGTTTCAACACCATACTATGCAAATCAATATTATTTGCAATGTACGTTATACATATTTGTTAAAAAGACGTCTCATACTGCCACACAAAATGCTGGTAGCAGCCCTTGACCCAAATTTGTCCATGGTAACTGAAGTTTCTAGGGCTGTGTAATCTGGCGATATGATACGTATGTGGATACATTGCGATTTTGTACACAAGGCAATATATTGGGGTATTTCTTATTTTTGGAAGAAAATCACTGTATGCGAACTTAGCAAGTACTTCCTGTCACTTTTGAAGTTTGGAGATAAGATGACTGCTATTTAGCGGGATATAAACTCAAAACGTCTGAAAAAATGGATATTGCGTTGTTTGTTTTTTAATGTTGGGTTCACACCAGCAGCGTTTGAGGCGTTAAATTCGCGTCTACCGCGTCTAGTTTGCCGCTTGAACATTTTAAGTTTACTCGCTTCTTTGAGCGTGAAACCCGCGCGTGAAATTCTAGTCATCGAGACATTCACACGAAAAAATTGCCGTCTTGGGAGGGCCTTCCATAGGCTTCTGTGAATCCACTCGCTTCCTGTAATCACGTCACTACTAGAACAAGCTTCTGATTGGTTAACGCTACGCGTTTTTCCATCAAAGTTAAAATTTTTCAACTCGCGCATTTCCCGTAGCAAAGCTCCATTCGCGTGAACTACATGCACGAATGAGGTGGAATTGTGTTTACCGTGCCGCGCTAAACGCCTCATTTGCGCCGCGAGACCTCCATACGCACGTCAACGTGTCTTTACATTGACTTAACATTGAAATCACTTGCGCTTGATGCCTCTACCGCGGCCGGTCTGAACGCAGCAAAAGAATTGATGTATTACTAGCAATCAAATTATCTACGTCGTATCAATATTTTCTCACAAGAAGTTGCCACCAGTAATAGTAAATATTATAGTATTACAGTAAAACTGTGGTAATAAAGATTATAGACGTTTCTTACAGTTTAAAGAGCTTCCCGTTTGCATTGTGATTTTAAAGTAGTAACAATAATTGTATTTATTTCGTTTTAATGTTTTGGCTAAATTTGTGTTTACTATGGTACATGTTTTATGGTGAGGTGCTTAAAACTTAATAGGTCTTTCTATTATAGTACATTAGTTTACAGCAGTGGTTCCCAACCTTTTTCACTTTAAGACCCCCTAGTTGCCCACAACAATATTTGAAGGCGCTCCACATCAAATTAAATAGAACGTGAAATGACTAGATGTATATTCGTTACTAAAATGGACAAAAAAAGAAACATCTTGATTTTTGCTTGTTTTAGCTTATTTTAATGCTTGTTTGTCCAATTTTTAAGTCATTTTGAGGCCCCCTTGGAAGTCTGCTGAGGCCCTCCCCGTTGTCCCCCCGTCCCCCTGTTTGGGAACCACTGGTTTACAGTATTAGGTTACAATGATGCAAAATTTTTGTTCAGCATGATGCAAATCTGATCTGTGACTAGTCAGGTGGTTCCCAGGCAGCACAATTTTGCTTGATTTGTATTGGACAGGGTTTGTGTCAGCACAGGACAATAGATTGAACCTGTCTTTGTTACATCGCAACAACAAAAAAGGAGCAAGAGGATTTAAATTGTCAACCCTATTACCGTGGGCAACTCACCCAGCTTTATCAGCATGACACTAATGTTACCCACCACACGCACACCAGGCCTGATGCAGAAGAGGCTGCCTGGGGTCAGGAAGAGGAGCATGGTGGATACAGTTGAGTGCTCCACAAGGAAATGTGGAGGGGTTGAGGACAGGGGTCTTTCCTGAGAACATTATAGACCTTCATTGTTCATACGTCACTCACTTATTTCAGATGGCTTTGTCACTTTGAGGAAGAGAAAGCTCTTTTTCTTTTCTCTTTGAGTCTAGATGTAATTTTGTTTATTAAATCTATTCAATCTTAGTATTGTATTTTGTAGAAAAGCTGGATTGTTATTTTTGAAAGTGACTAGGGTTAAAGTAAAAAATGCATACCAGACGCTGCTCTTAAAGGTGCTTTTGCGTACCAACGTTGCTGGAATTTTGTTACATATTTACCTAATTTACTGCAAGGGATTTCTCGTTGCATCATTGGTAAGATAATTATTACAAATGTGTTAAAAGTAATGTGTGTTTTTAGCAGCGATGCAACAGTCGCTGGCCCTAGATTCAATACTTTACTTGCATGTTGTTTAATAAGTTTTGTTTGCGCGCACATCTAAAGCACAATCCGCATCTGAAAGCTTCGGACAGCTTGTTAGTACAAGCAATAGTAAAGACAGTGCACAAATACGAATTTCTTTTCTTGCACTTGAGTGGACATTTTAAAACAAAATTATCTCAAAATGCCCTTATTATAGTCTTTTACGCATTAAATGAATACAAGCAGTTAAGAAATAAAATGCGTGTGTAACAATATATTGGATTCGTGCATTTAAAGTGACAGTTCACCCAGCTTTTTTTGAGTATAAACCTGATGCTGTTTTTAATGTTGATCAAACCATAGTAAAAGAAATCATAATTTCCTTGTCTTGACTGAATAACTTTTGTTACTTTAATAAGGATTAATCCAATTCACACATAAAGTAAGTATTATCTGATGACTTTATTCAGTTTCTTTACTGTACCTGAAAACTACAGGCCAACCTGAAATCATAATCAGCACTATTTATTTTATTTGTAGGTTTGTTATATTGTATTTGTTTGTACTCATAATTTGATTATGTTTTATAACGTATTTACTTGTCTTTAACAATAGTTGAAATTTATATGCGTTAGGCTAATAGTTTTATAAAGGTCACATGGGTGAAAAACAATAACCAATTTTATTTTATGTACATTATTATCTACCATGTTTAAACCAAACAGATATGGTTGAGTAGTCATGTAAGATGTCTGTGCCATGAATAGTGAGTACCAAACAACATCTCCGGGTGCTTCTTTAAGACCAGGCCAAAAAAGTTATGTGCACCCTTGCCCATTACTCTCACACTGCAAAAAAATGATTTTAAAGAAAAACATTCTTAGTATTTTTGTCTTGTTTTCAGTAAAAATATCTAAAAATTCTTAAATTAAAATGCCTTTTCTTGATGAGCAAAACGAACCAAGAAAATAAGTCTATTTTTTAGACCAAAAATATCAAATTTAAGTGATTTTGTGCATAAAACAAAAATCTGCCAATGGGGTAAGCTAATTTTTCTTGAATTTAGTGTTTAAGAAAAATGCTCAAGATTTTTTTGCTTACCCCATTGGCAGATTCCTTTGCTTGTATTATTCCCAAAATCACTTAAATTTGATATTTCTTGTCTAAAAACTAGACTTATTTTCTTGGGTCATTTTGCTCATCAAGAAAAAACATCTTAATTACGAATAATGCAAATTTGTAGATATTTTTACAGAAAACAAGACAAAAATACTAAGAAAAGTTTTTTCTTGAGAATCATTTTTGCAGTGCAGTATTAACTCTCAGTAATAATCCTAATTATTTATATTTTTTACATATTAGTGGTCTTCTCCCCTAATACTACTTCTGGCTGCATTTGTGTTATATTTTTTGTTTATTTATTCATTTTATGAACTATTGTAATTGAGATTTTGCACTGAACTGTTCACACATTTGTTTAGAATCGCATGTAGTGCCAAAATAGATTTATGTGAGGTGTTGTTGTAGATAACAGCAAAGTAATAAATTGCTTCATTATTTAACTTAGCTCTTGCAAAATTGTGACTGTCTGTGTAATCCAGGCTGACGTCTCATAATCTAAAAATGAGATCAAGAAAATCAAAGTTTGATTTCACTTTGATTTCAATCTTTGCCATGACCTTACAGAGTCAAACCTTAAAGACATCAAGGTTATATGTGACCCTGGACCACAAAACAAGTCATGAGGGTCAGTTTTTTAACATTTATTTGAAGAAATTTCTCTGAAAATTTTCTCTGAATACATAAGATTTCCATTGATTTATGGTTTGTTGAGAGAGGACCATATGTGGCCGAGATACAGCTGTTTGAAAATCTAATCTGGAGGGTGCAAAACATCTTAATATTGAGAAAATAACTTTAAAGTTGTCCAAATGAAGTCCTTAGGAGCAAATATTACTAATGATACATTATTTTTTATGTATATTTACAGTAGGAAATTTACAAAATGTCTTTATGGAACTGGATCTTAATATCTTAAAAATGTATGAAAATCGAAAATTTGGACCTACATAGTGTATTTGTTGGCTATTGCTACATATATATCTATCCAATATGGCTGGTTTTGTGGCAGAGGGTCACATATTTCAGAGAATGGTTTTTTTTTACATTATGTATGATGATTTTATGTACAAAACAGTAAATAACAGAAAAATTACTTGTATTACTCATATTTCTTTAATAGGAAAGCACATGTGGTAACACTGGCTATTATTATTTTAAATCAATATGACAATATCAAATTATATAACAGAAATATGTCTAAAAATGTCTACCTACATTTATCTGTTGTGGCTGCTTAAATGAGCGTTTAGTGAAGGTATGAATTCAGCATCAACATATGGTATCAACATACTGGGCTTAAGAAAAAGGTGTAAAACTGTAGTTGACCTTTTCCAGTTAACCAGATGTGCAAGATAAAGAAGCCTTGTATTATCATGTTTTTCCCCCTTTTGGTTTGTGATGGCTCGCCTGGCTTCATGTGTTTTATTGCATCTGTTTGAGATACATTGGCCACCACACTTGTAATCCTCTACTAAATAATGATGGATGAAGCGTCAAAGCAGGGGGAATCGTGTCAGGAAGCACATCTGACCTCTCTTTGCCCCTTGTCACCTGATAAGGCTTGTCTGTTTTGATAATATGTGCTTCATGTGACACAGGGCCATTAAACAAGACCCCTTTTACACTGTAACAAAAATGTCTGTCCATTTAATCCTGAGAACAAGAGCAGAACAAACAAACCATTAGGAACCGTGAGGGAAATGTGTGAATTTACCAAATGTTTAAGCCAAAATGCATTAGGAAAATAAACGCTTACGTTTGCCAATATCCAAATGTGTGCTGGTCGTCAGAGCATAACAGTGAATGAGTTACAAATCATACAGGTAAAAGAAATGTATTTGACCCATTAGTCAGACTATTATTGTCCCTAGTAAATAATAGCGTTCAGCTGTGGTCTGCGTTGTAAAATGCAGAGTTGGGTTCATCCGCAGGTCTCTGGTTTATTGGCCTAAGCAGCTTTGCTGTTTTTCACCCAAAGACTTCTTTGTATGTCGTCATGGTATCGTGGCACTTGAATTTCCCATGGATACCACCATATATTGTATTTTTATGCATTTGGCAGAGCTTTTCATACAAAGTGACTTTACCTATACATTTTTGTGTGTGTCTTCCCTGGTATCGAACCCCTGATCTTTGAGCTGAAGACGCAAAGCTCTTCCAGCTGAGTTACATTTTTAAATAAAGCATTTACATTATATCCTCTACTAGTATTGATATCATCATTGGTTGTTTGAGCATGTGGCACCAATCTTTTGGCTTTGAGGTGTAAAACTGTAGTTGACCTTTCCCAGATTTGTTGGCGAACTCAAAACAAGTAGGCTACACAATCACACAATTATTTATTCTTGTGTTGATCACTTTGCACTCTTCCTAAATCAGGCCACCTCTTCTACGTTGGTTTTAAAATTGCCCTGCTTGTTTTCTTGAATAGCACTAATAGTGTTAAAGGGGACTTACTGACATAAACCGTTTGTCTAAATTGAGAATTTAGTTGAAGGTTAAATTAAACCCATGTACTCAACCTTTGCGTATGGCAAGGTCAGCGCTCTAATCGGTACTTTGGTAACACAAAGGACAGTTTTTCACTCTACTAAATGAGCTCAGCATTCCCACAGTCCTACCCGCGGCAGTCTACTGACCGTATCTCAGAGTTGCCCTCTTGCCCTTTTCATTTTCCAGTCACTTTTATAACTGGACAGTAAACTTCCAGTGGCTTAATGATGATGACTTCTTCATCTGCCCAAATACTCCTTTTGTTGATCCTCTCAGGCCTCCACCCCTTTAAACCCTGGCTAACCTTGGCCCACCACTGCTACCCCCGACCACCGCTGAACTAATCCTCTCCCCGGGCTGTCACCCCCCTAGACCCAATCCCATGCTGACCAGTCAGAGTTTTTTCCCCTCTGCCGATTTCAGCTTTGGCTTTCAGCTTGTAGTGTCGCCTTCCCCCCAGCCCTCCCTTCCCCCATTGGTCGTGTGGCCCAGCAGAAATGGTTATCTCCGCTACCTTGGCTCATATGCTGGCCTCACTGGAAAAGCCTCGATTTGCACTTCAGGACCCCAGCGGGAAGTCCGTGAGAGGGCTTTAATAAGCAAATGAGCGCAGGGTTTAGGGACAACAAACTTGTCGGCGGCGTGAGACCCCACGCCTCATGCCTGGAATAGACCTTATGTGGTCAGGGTAGCAGAACGTGCCATGGCAGCACCGGCTTTCACGTGGTGGTGGCATTGTTTGTGGCCCGTGTTAGGGTGGATTTGTTTTTTCTGACACTGCGTAGATAGCTCCTGAAGACGTAGATGAGCTGTGGCAATTGCCACCTTAATATTTCCCTCCTACCCACCTGATGCTCATTTGTCACATCACGTTTTGATCTCACCCCATCTATGTAATTCTTAGTTGTTTTAACCCAACAGCAATGCAAGGGCAAGGATTTTGTCACACTTCAGACTTGTGTTATGTACATAATACATTTGTTCTAGTTTAATCCAGCCTGGTCCCAGTTTAGATTTAATTGACATTCTAGATTACATTTTTCACATTCGAATTTAAACAATGTTGGCCTGGCTGGAATTTGCTGTGGAGAATCAAGTTTTATCACATGCATTTCTTTCTTAATAATTTTAACTTGGTTTACCCCAACCTTGACACCAACCTTGTGCAATTGGATTTGGATCAGAAAGAAGCCAAAAGATAAGTCATGCTTCTCCTGTGCATTACTCGTGACCTAGTTTTGCTGGTCCAGAGATTGACCTAGTTGTGTTTTCCCATTAGCTCCAAACAATGTTGTTGTTTGGCAGCGATTTCTTCTGTACCTAAAGAGAATGGGACACTTCTGAAAAGGAAGCCAAAAACAAGACAAAGCAGAACTCCAGAAGATGTTGAAAGAGCCACCACCACATGAATCATCTATTCTCCGATGGCGGTGGAAAAGATACTTCCCTTTGTCAGTGCCCAGGGCCAGAGACTCAAAGCAGTGCTGAAGGATGGCCAAGAGGAGGGACACTTCACTCACTGGCTCTTTTGTTTCACCCACAAGCTCAATTGAGCAAAGGAAACCTCTGCTTTGCTCTCTTTCTCCTTTTCCAATGACCCATTAAGGTCTGTCAGTGTTAAAGTCGGAGGCTTAAAATTGACACCTCGGTTATTCTAATGACTGAACTTGTGCTGTATTTTTATGTTTGTGTTTTATTGTCTCAACAAAGATATAAAAGTCTAACGAATGTTTTCCCACAAATAAAATGTCGACTGTGTCTTATATTATATATCCAGCATTTGTCACTCAAGGTCTTTGCACATTCATGGACACTGTGTGGTCCAAATGGCATTAACTAGAAACCTTGCCATTAAAATAAACAATGTTTGGACAAAGCCTCCAGATTAGCTGGAATGACAGCATTAATGACTCTGGAGGGCTAATAAAGCCCTCTGAGGGCGGGCAGTCATTGTTTAAAGCTTACTTCCATACTGCTTAAGCCCCTATCTACTAATTCTTATTAAGGTGAGAAAAAGTATATAGCTCGATTTGAACCAACTCTTGTATATTGCTGCAACAACAGTTGTAAAGGAAGCACTGATGGCGGACGTAATAAACTTAGCGTACTGTACTGTACAATCTAGAAATTGTAAAGCTGTTAATTTTCTGTAAAATATGTTGTGTGGTCAGAAAAATGCAAATGGGGTGATTCTCACGAAATCCAGATTTAGGAGTTGTCCAGCATCAGAATTTTTAAAAAGCCCTTGAAACCATTTTTTTCACATAATATTAAGGTCTGAACTTACTATAACCATTATTTTTAGAGGATTTAAAAAATATTTCCTATAGAATTATTTACATTTTTTAGAAAAATTATCATTACCGCAACATGATATAACATTAAATATATGCATTTACAAATTCATGTTTCGGTAATGAGAAATAAAAAGTTGTCTAGGTACTATGACAAACAAAAATTCTACTTTTATCTGGAGAGAAAAAATAAGAACTGCTTACCTGGTAGCCATCTTGAGTGTCACAGTCAATTATGTCCCTTCCAACATTTTTTTTTTAAATGTTAGTTCCTTGAGGGCTTAAACAATGATTGAAAATTGTTGCGGAGGATGAAAAAATTGGTCATGGACACATTTATATTCCTTATTATTGTCTCTACATTTACCAATGATCACCAAATACCACGTTTATTTACTGTAAATGTAGTATAACATGCACTGAAGCTTTTTATTTATTCTATTTATTAGTATTTGTCTCTTTTATAGCACCAAAAGCATACTTTTAATGTGTCTAATGCATTGGTTTGTTGACATTGCTGTTTTCTTGTTTGATTGAGAAATTCTTTGCGTCTATAACTTTGACAAATGTGTTTCAGTGCTTGGGTTCCACTGCCTGTAAGACAGCACAATCTTTGAACCATTGCGTCAAGTCACCTTTTTGTTTCACGGACAAGGCTGTTATCAATTATTAACAAATCCTACTATTTGGCTGTAGACAAAACATGTTCCCGGGTGTGTTGATTAAATCTACAGTGAATATTTACTTTCTGAAGTCATGTAAGAAGGTCGACCTGATGTAACTTCAGGTAACACTTGCCTTGATGGAGTGAGTTAAATTTTAAATGTATTTGGAGAGATGACTTATTTTGGGTGATTCTCGCGAAGTCCAGATTTAGAAGGTGTCCAGCATAAGATTTTTTAAAAAGCCCTTGAAGCCAATTTTTATTTTGCACATATAAGATTAAGGTCTGAACTTACTATAGCTATTATTTTAAGAGGATTTAAAAAATAGAGAATTATTTACATTTTTTAGATTATCATTATGAAAAATGATCATTACCGCAACATGATATCACATTAAATATATGCATTTACAAACTCATGTTTCGGTAATAAGAACTAAAAAGTTGTCTAGGTACTATGACAAACAAAATTTCAATTTTTATCTGGAGAGAAAAAAATAAGAACTTAAGGGCTTAAACAATGATTGAAATTTGTTTGCGGAGGATGAGAAAAATTTTCTTGGACACATTTATATTCCTTATTATTGTCTCTACATTTACCAATGATCACCAAATACCATAATGTTAATGAAAATTTCCCCTTAAATTTGGAAAAAACAACAAAATTGGTTTGTATGATGTCATTTGAAATCATGTGCAAAGTAGTACGTGAAGAGATGTTTGTAACTATATGCTTCTTATTTTGATACTCTGCATTTACATTTTATCAAAATGTTTCATGACACCTCACAAGTCTAATTTCGTGAGATTCACCCATTCGATTTATAATGAGCTCTCACATTCACAAACAGAGCAGCATTATTTTGACTGAAAGCCCTAAATGAGATGAGTTAACGAATGAATCACAATATTTTGTCATTAGTGTACGAGATGAAGCAAGATGGAGTCATTTTTACAGAGAGCCTGAAGCACCAGAGAAACCCGATCATCCTGTATTTGCAATTTAAACCTCTCTATCTCCTCCACTTCCTCTGAGCCAATTTTCTGGGGCACGCAATAGGAAATGATCAACCCAGGTTATCAATCTCCTATCATGTGCCTTGACATACTCCAGTTATTTTTACCAGATGAGTCTCCACTAGGACTATTTACAACGAGGTTAAATTCTCAGTTGATTGTCAATCTCAGGCAAGAGGGGAGGGATGTGTGTGCAAGGCCAAAATGTGGACTGACCCCACATTCTTTAGCAAGAGTCCCCAGTTTGCCATTGGTTTGCCCTATCATTAAAATTGACCCAATAAAACAGGGAGTGGCAGAGGAAAGGCCGGGACCCCAGAAAATGATCCTTACCCCCATCTGCAAGGGTGGTACTTAGCGGTCACCAAAAGTGTCCAGTGTCATGTCAAGAAAGTGGCATCTGCGCATCATGCGTGGCAAATGCAGCACGCGTGTGGCGTGCGGAGGCACATTGTGCCGCGCTCGACAGTATGTCCCTCTCCACAACAGCATCTGTCACCTTAGGGGGTCAGCTAGGGCCAAGATGAATGAGTCCTAAGTGAATGCCCCTCTCGCCCCACAGAGCAAATGGCCAAAAAGAGGGAGGGGGCTTGTGAGATGGGGGAGGGCCTGGTGTTTGTGTATGCGAGTGTGTGTGAGTTTGTGTATCCACTAGAGCCACTGAGCCCTGAACAGAGGTTGGTTTTACAGGAGTTCCTGGAATCAGGCTTTGCTGCCCCATCTCAGGACTATCATGACCAGGGAGCTTATAGCACGGGAACAATGAAAGGGGAATACTGTCACGTTCTACTTGCTGTTGACGTTGGATATTTGATGGACATTACTTTCACTATGGAAATAGGCTTTCGGTGCTTGAATGATCTGCTTTGAGGTCTACAGTGGAAGTTGTTGAGGCACACTCCACACCCTGGCCGCTTATGAAAGGTACAGAAGCGTCATGTTAGATTCTTTGACACTCACCGGCTCCTGGTAACATGGTGTCAATGGCCATGGCTTTTAGCACCCCATTTATTTAAAGATATTAACATTTTTTGCATTGGCTACCATCCCCCTGCTTAAGGTCTTGCTCTTTTAACTCTCTTTCATGCTCTCTTTCATTTAGTCAATGTTCTTGAATACAAAAAACTAAGTGTGAATTGGTCAGTGAATTGGTAGCTGAGTTGATCTTAAAATGCATTACTTTTTACGTTTGGATTAAGGTGAGAACCCAACAGTGTGTAGCATTCAGAGCTTGTTTTTTACTGATTGTATTTTGTATGCGATTGTTTGTAATTTTAAACCAGCCATTTTTGTGCATTAAAAATGAAAATTTGTTAGAAATTAGAAATTGTTAATTCAGTGGAGGTTCATTGAAAGCTAGTTCTCATTTCCCATTGTCAGCCAATTTAATGTAATTATGCAGATAAGCAAGGAAACAAAAGAGGGAGTGGACTTACAGAGAGAGAAAGAGGTCTTTGGTGTGGGAAAGCACTGTTACCACATTTACTACATTTACTACCACACTTGAACTCCACCATATACTGGCACGCAGTGTTTAAAGGCTTTTCATTTTGTCTTCACAAATAAACTACACGAAGGTGTGTGTGTGATTCAGAAATGTTCCCTAAATGTTGCGTCTGTTGGAGAACGTTGTTGCAAAATTTGTTAATCGAAGACAAAACAAACACTGCCGCAAAGTACGCTAACATTTAGCCTTGCATAATTATGTCTTTGGATTGTTTTGTTTTGTCTATCTGAAGTGTCATGTTTCCCCTTGCTCGTTCAAGATGTTGGACTTTATTTGTAGAGCTTTTCATGTTTTTAGTTAACCCTAGGTTATACTGGTCATTGTTTGTTTTGGTTGGCTAAGAGAAAGCTGGTAACACTTTACAATAAGGTTGTATTTCTTAAGATAGTTAATGCATTGGCTAATATGAACTAACAATGAACAAAAGTTTTCATTGATGCACCATTAACTAATATAAATAACTGTATTGGCATTAATAAATACTGAAAAACTATTGCTTATTGTTATTTCAGCTAATGCATATTTAGTAATGTAAACAAATATAACCTTATTGTAAAGTGATAGCAAAATATTATATATAATACACTTATATATATAAATGTATCTTTTATTTTTTGTATGTATATATGTATGTATGTATGTATGTATGTACACTGTAAAAAATACTTTGCTGCCTTAAAATGTTTTGTTGAATAAACTCAGATTTACAAGTCATTTCAACTTACTGTTATTTATCTTGACTAGAGATGAGTTGTTATAACTACAGCTGAGTTGTTATAACTAATAAATTTAAGTTGACTTTTCTCAGCTATATTTTATATTTTATCTCTGTTGACATGACTTGTAAATCTGAGTTGATTTAACAAAAATATTTAAGGCAGCAAAGTATTTTTTACAGTGTATATATATATACATTTTATTTATTTATATATTTTCAGAATGCCACTTAGATAAAAATATCTTTGCTGCCTTAAATTGTTTAGTTTAATCAACTCAGATTTACAAATTATTCTAACTTACTATTATTTATTTGGAATTTAGGACTGTGATGAGTTGTTATGACTTATAAAATATAGTTGAAATTAGTCAACTTCATTTTATAAGTTGTAGCAACTCATCTTTTGTCAAGATATCTAATAGTAAGTAAAAATGACTTGATTAAACAAATAAATTTATAGTAGCAAATGTTTTTTACAATGTGAGTGTTTGACTTTAGTCTACAATATTTTTGCATTAATTCTTGTAAGTGGGACAATTGTGTGTTTTAGTGGCTTTTTTACAGATTTGATATGCATCATGATACATTTCTGTAATTTTTCAAATTTAAGAACTCTAGGACAGATAGAAGCAAAGCGACTGGAAAAGCTACATGGAGGCAGCAAGGACAACAGGACAGTTGTGTAGATGAAACCGCTCATGGCCTGAAGGCAGAGCTCTCTGCTGGCATGTCCACATTAGCATTTAACACCCCTTAAATGTCATTACCAGTCTAACAGGACCACGAGCTGCCCGAGGCGGTATTGAACTATGTTCAGGGGCTGCTATCTGTTTACCGTAATACCATAATGAAACTTGGCTAAACAGGCTTCTAGCTGGCTTCGGGCTGTCCTAGATTATTATTTCATTGTTCATGGTCCGTGCTTCAGAATCAGTACACATTCTTGATCTAGTATTAAGATGTCATTTCTTTAATGCCATTCTTGTAAGCCTGTAATCCTGAACTGATATGTGAATCAGAATCCATTGAAAGTGCTATAGGTTTGTATGTATGTGGATCTGATGGTACCCAGTGCCTTTTTGGACTGCAGTCTATTTAAATTAGATCTAGTTTACTTGGTAATCATTCACAGAGAGAACAAAGAAATGCAGACCTTAAATGGGTATGTTATATATTTATGAAATAAAATACAATATATTGTATTTATTGTAATGGTAGTAGCTATTTAAGCTAATCATATTGTACTTTAGTAATATTGATATTTGTGCTTAAGCTTTAAAGACTTTTTTTAATATGTACAATTATTTATTTTAAAAATGTTTGTATTTAGATACAAACAGTAAAGCCTTCATGGCATAAGTATTTATTGATTGATTAATGGTTTTACAGCATTTCACTCTTGTTTTAACCAGGCCAAAAGAACAAAACCTGTCTCATCAGTCTTAGTGTAGGGCTTGAAGTAAAAGACGTGAAGTTCTTTTCCCTGATACTTTACAAACATTCCCTTGAGGTCATAGTGTCATATAACTCATCCCTCACCGTTATCAGTTAACAGCTACATATGTCGAGTAACATTGCAATCTGTTCTACTTTACAAACAACTGTCTGATCTCAGATAACACCAGGATTAATCTTCACCACATTTTCATGCAGTAAATGCTGTATTCAGTGTTTTTAACCCTAAATAAACTCAATACTGATCTGTAATGTATCATACTTAAGGTCACAAAGTAAGCACTGCTGTAGGTACAAATGTGCAGTAATTTGCAACACCGTCTATATTTTTACTTTCTCTTGTGCTGCACACAAATCAAAAGTGTTCATTATTTTGTACCGCTGTTTTTGTCTGTATCATAAATCTTTTCCCAAACTTTTTCTGTAGGTGTGGGGATTACTTTACCACAATGAGCATATTGCAAATCTCTGCCACTCAACATTGATATACCATGGAGAAGAGATGATCCTGTCTATCTGCAGATAAACAAATATAATCAAAGGTACGGCAGTTCCCCTATAGTATCAGCAGAATAATCATAATTACATTTTTTGTATATATTTTTACTGTTGATTTTTATATATACAGTACTGTGCAAAAGTCTTAGGCCACCACCACCAGGTTCTTTTAGAAGTGTTAATGTCCATCCATATTTATTTTTTTAATCTATTGTATTTAGATACAAACAGAAATACAGGAAATATGTACAAAAGAAATAAAAAAAAATGTATGACTAAATGTCTTCTTTAGGCATCGTCAGTGTTTAGTGTGACGTCTCTTTGCACTTAACACATCTTGAGCGTTTTTGAGCAGAATGAAGTAAAAAGACTAATATCTATAAAATTAGAAATTAGGATTTAATTGTATTTAGGTTTAAGAGATCCTGCAGTTTCCTGGTATTGCTCAAGTGAAAGGGGAATTTACCCCCAAAACCTGACACATCAGTTTACATTTGTATACAGTTTTTAATACTATATACACATTTCCTGTATTTTCTTGATTATATATGATCACTATAACATTGTAAAAAACACAAATGTAATTATGGCATGGTGGCCATATATATATAGTTAATCAATTAATTTGGAAGTGTACCTGTTTGTCTCAGATATTTTTAAGGTTTTGTGGTGAATCTTACACAAAGGGAACTTGCTCAAATAAGTTTGTAAATTGTAAAAGTTGGATCAACTTTAAAAATTACTTTAATTGGTAACCCTAAACATGTTTTTTCCACTTAAATATGCTTACTTTAGCTGAAAGTTGAAAATGTTTACATTTTTAGGTGTTACAAATTGACTACTGCAGCTTTCACTTGTTAGCTCCCCTTGTATTTGTATTGGCCAAATGGATTACATGGTTGTATTGTGAAAGACAATGTTTAATTTATGGATACAATTTTGAACTGTATGTATGGATCCAGTTGATCAGCTTGAATCAAGGCTTTGGAATCACTTCAAACGTTCACCATCTCAGTTACCCGCAGCACATGCCCAACCAGATGTTCCTGTATTGTGTGTGTGCCTGTAATACGACAGTCACTCGATTCATCTCATTATATAGAGGAAGATAGCCTTGTTCATGGTGAAATTGAAATCTTATCTGAGTAGACCAAAAGTAAAATACAAGGTTATCTCTCATTTAGTTTTGTTATGGATTGAAAACTTCAACTTAAGCAGGTTTCTGCCAGGTTAGACATATGTGACCCTGCCTGTGAAAACCTAGCTAAAGTCTTTCAGTGTTTGCTACAAAAAATCATCCTACATAATGCAAAAGATCAATTTGTGAAAATATATTTCATATTGAGTGAGTAAAGCCATGTCAAAGATTCAAATCAAAGTAAAATAAGTTGAAATCAAACTTTGATGCTTTAAATCTCATAATTAGATTTGGATACCGTAGCCTGGATTTCACAGACAGGGTGACAAATAGCAGAAATTGACTATGTATGTTGTGTTTTAGATCATGGGGAATTCGTACGCAGGGCAGCTGAAGTCTGCCCGCTTCGAAGAAGCTCTGCATAACTCTATAGAGGCCTCACTGAGATCGAGCAGCGGCGACCCACAGCCCGTATTCACCCAGCTATATCTCGAGCCAGATCAGTATCCTAGCAACCTGGAAGGTAAGCGAGGTCGTCGCCTTATTTGTCTTCTCAGAAAATGAACTTGATACTCATCGCTCATCTCGTAGAAATAGGATTTTTACTAACTCGAGAAGCTTAATGTCATCTGTCCGAATCATCTATTCCAAAAGCCACGGAGATTAGTTGAAAAATGCAATGTCACATCTGTTCCTGGTTCTGGTTTTCAGATATTAAACCCACAATGGACCTGAGCCTCAGGTCTGACCCTTCCAGCCATGTGCTGGTGAACTGCCAGTCCTCTAATTGCATTGATGAGATGGATGACGAGGATGATTCGGACACCAGCAGTCCACCCCTGCCTTTCCTACAGGGGCCGGCTCCTGATGGCTGCTGCACTATTGATGGTATGAATAATGTACTTTATCAAATGCACAGCATCTTAGATAAAACAATTTCACTGTTTTAAGAACAAAATTTTACTAGACTTTACAAGATAACTTGAACATATAGATATATGCATCAAATGTCAGTGTGCAAATGATATGTAGTGAATCATCACATGTTCCTTACCTCAGCGTTTTAAGTGTTTCTGACTCAACTCATTTGTCTCCAGGATTTTGTCAAGCAGGAAAGGATCTTCGCCTGGTTTCCATGGCAACAGAATCCATCGAGGTTCCCGTAGGGTTCGAGCTGGTCGGTGCCAAATCGCCCAGCATCCCAGAGCACATCCTTGTCTGTGCAGTCGACAAGCGCTTCCTGCCAGATGAGAATGGGAAAAATGCACTTTTAGGTTGGTGTTTCAATTTAATCCCAGGTTACGCTTAAAGGATTAGTCCATTTTCTTAAAAGAAAAATCCAGATAATTTACTCACCACCATGTCATCCAAAATGTTGATGTCTTACTTTGTTCAGTCGAGAAGAAATTATGTTTTTTGAGGAAAACATTGCGGGATTTTTCTAATTTTAATGGACTTTAATGGACACCAACACTTAATACTTAAATCAACACTTAACAGTTTTTTTCAACAGAGTTTTAAAGGACTATAAACAATCCCAAACGAGACATAAGGGTCTTATCTAGCAAAACGGTTGTCATTTTTGACAATAAAAAAATATATATATACTTTTAAACCACAACTTTTCGTCTAGGTCCGGTCCAGCGGTACATACGTGGTGACGTAGGGAGGTCTCGTGTTACATATATGAAACGCACTTTTGCGGACCATTTTAAACAATAAACTGACACGAAGACATTAATTAGTATCATTCCACATACAACAACGTCGGAACGGTCCTCTTTCAACACACTTGTAAACACTGGGGCGGAGTTTCGCGTTCGTCCTCTGTGACCTCTTGACGTCATGACGTATTGCGTGAGGTCGCGCTGGCGCTTTCAGGACCGGACCTAGACGAGAAGTTGTGGTTTAAAGGTGCATATTTTTTATTTTTTTTTTGTCAAAAATGACAATTTTCGCTAGATAAGACCCTTATGCCTCGTTTGGGAGTCCTTTGAAACTCCGTTGAAAAAAACTGTTAAGTGTTGAGTTAAGTATTAAGTGTTGGTGTCTATTAAAGTCCATTAAAATGAGAAAAATCCTGCAATGTTTTCCTCAAAAAACATAATTTCTTATCAATTGAACAAAGAAAGACATCAACATTTTGGATGACATGGTGGTGAGTAAATTTTTAAGGAAATGGACTAATCCTTTAAAGGGGCGATTTCCCAGACAGTGTTTAGGGTAATCCAGGACTAGGCCTTATTAATATTAGGTAATTTAAGAAGTTTTTACAAGCATACTTTACAAAATACACTACAGGTGTGCATTTTGAGACAAAACAATGTCAACGAAATATGTTAAAATTAAACAGGACAAGGTGTTTTTAAATTAAAGCAGCTCAAACATGCCTTTTAGTCTGGGAATAGGATAAACCCTATCCGGAAAACCACCCCGAAATGTACTGCAAATCTTATTATTCCTTCAGCAAATCCTCTTCAGTGAACATCATGTGGTTTATTGTCACATGATCTCTGTCTTTAATTTAAGCAAAATCTGATCATATTTGCTACTGAATATACAGCATGTATTTTAAACCAATAAGATTCCACTATGGGCTGGGCCGGCACCATGAAAATAAGGCCAGAAACACTACACAGATATGAATTTTGTACAGTATACCTCTTCCTTGAAATATCTGTTTCATTAAGCCAGGTGGGTTGTTGTCTATGCATGCACATTACAATATTTGTAATAATTGATGACAGGCCATTAAATTATTGAAAATAATGCACACCCCATGTGGTAATGCGCACAACGCAAAGCAGAGTTCCGGAGTCAATTATTCAGCTTATACCACGGTTACCACAGACATTGCTAAGAAATTGCTCTCGTTGTTTTTTTAAGATATTTAACAGGTAAGGTGTGTGTTTATTGAAAAATAATGCAAACCTGTGAAACATTTCTTAACCAATCAGGATAAAGCATTGAACAGCCCAGTGGTATAAACATAAAATAACCTTTAATACAGTTTTAAAGTCTATGTGGAGCATTTTCACAGCACTTAGTAATGTGTCACAATGTATTTGTAAAGGATTTTCAGGTAACTGTGTGGGCTGTGGTGAAAAAGGGTTTCGATATTTCACCGAGTTCTCCAACCATATCAACCTGAAGTTATCCACTCAGCCGAAGAAGCAGAAGCACTTAAAGTACTACCTGGTGAAAAACACTCAGGGTGCTCTGTGCAAGGGAGCTCTCATCTGCTGGAAAGGTACTGCACATACGACAGGCTACACATATACCAAATATACTGATATACAAAAGATAGCAACACTCGCCCAATATCAACACCCGCGTGTCAGAGTCAAGTGTCTTTGTTGCATCCCAGGAGTAATAAAAAATAGTGTATTTTAGTTTGCACTTACAGTAAAACTTTACAATGTGGTCCCATTCACTGATATTAGTTAAAGGAAAACACCACCATTTTTCAATATTTTACTATGTTCTTAACTCAACTTAGATAAATTAATACATAGCTATCTATTTTCAATGCATGCACTTTTAATCTTTGTTCAGCGCGTTGTGAAGGTGTTAGCATTTAGCCTAGCCCCATTCATTCCTATGGATCCAAACAGGGATGAATTTAGAAGCCACCAAACACTTCCATGTTTTCCCTATTTAAAGACTGTTACATGAGTAGTTACACTAGTAAGTATGGTGGCACAAAATAAAACTTTTGTTTGGAGCCATAGGAATGAATGGGCTAGGCTAAATGCTAACACATTCAAGAAGCTCTGTACAAACATTAAAAGTGCATGCATTGAAAAAAGATGGGTATGTATTAATTAATCTAAGTTGAGGTAAGAACATAGTAAAATATTGAAAACGGTGGTGTTTTCCTTTAACAAATTTGCATTACATTTGATATTTAACTATATATTTAATATTGAATAAAATAAATAATAAATATATATATATATATATAGTGAAACAAAATGTATTCTTTATATTTATGTGTACTATTTTTTTTTTTATTTTATATATTTTTTATTTTAAAATTTTTAAATGAATAAATTGTTTATAATTTCTTCATTTTTTTTAGGTTGCACTCCTAGTTCATAGAAAGCATGAAATCATTATAATTTACAAGCATTATTATCAGACTCCATCCTAATGATAGAAAGCTTATAGTGGCCAAAATATCTTACACCCTTACCTATAAAACTGTTCCTTGAATCTCTTTGATTAGACAGAGACAGATTGCTTCGCTAACATTAATCATCTAATTTTCTTAAAATTTGCAGATTGTAAGACAAGGCCGTTCTCAAGCAGTGCTTCTTCATCCAAACCAAGTTCCTCATCCTCACTAAGCAGCAAAGAAAATGGGGACACAAATGGCCATAGCCCTTCTCCATTCCCTCTCTCAGGTGTGTGTATGTGTGTGGATAAAATAACGTCCCCTAATAAATATTTATAAAAGTCCTGCTCAAACCTCTT
Organism: Misgurnus anguillicaudatus; assembly: GCF_027580225.2. NCBI lineage: Eukaryota > Metazoa > Chordata > Actinopteri > Cypriniformes > Cobitidae > Misgurnus > Misgurnus anguillicaudatus. The sequence goes on along the minus strand of NC_073338.2, from coordinate 36,724,324 downwards.
TAGGTTAAGAGTTTACATGTTAACTTATCTTTCTCATGCAGTTTAAATCATCTTCATTTATTAAGCTCTGGACCGTATAATTGATCTGTATAAACATATGTATAGTTTCACACATGCTGTTTATATTCATCTTCTCTTATTTCTGGTCAGCCCTGCAATGCACAGAGGTCATGTGCTATTCTGGGGGAGGGTTATATGGGGGTAGGGTGTAAAATCTGGGGTTAAAGAGGGGGGAAAGGCTACTCAGCATTTGGTGACATCTGGCTGGAGGCCACAGTGTGTTTACCCAACAGTGTTTGGTGAAAGAAAGCAAGTCATTGTCTCATTTATCCTCACAGCACCGTTCAGCGAGCAAGGCAGCTGGCCGTTAGTGACCATAACAGTCTTACAATGCAAAAAGTCATTCGTTTTTTAAATGAGGGCTTATTATTGCCATTTAATCTCTTGCATTAAATATGCAATAGTATGATACACCTAAAACAGCATGAAAGTCAAATAAAGCTGCATTCATAAGAATCTTATATTTATATCAACATTGCAACTTATAAAACAAAACAGCATTTGTAACCGGTTTTGTTTTTAATCCACAGACTCTCCTCCAGCTCGCATTCCATCCAGTTCATCCTCAGGGATTTTTGGAACACCAGATCTGGGCTTCCTCAAACCACTGAACACACCGACCCACGGGACCAAAACTTTACCGATTGGTAGGGATATGTGTGTTTTTTAGCAGCATTGATTGCCTATAATACTACGGCTTACATGGCGTATATAATTGTGTATTGAAGCCATCTACTTGTTTTGCATGTACATGCATTTTGCCTGTAGTTTAAAAATGGATAAATTCATAGAATCTTGTGCTTTAGTGTGGTGTTTGCTACAGCATTCATCACTATTATGATTTTTCTTACATATGTTGTGTAACCTGTCCTGCACCATTTGGGCTCTGAGATTTTTTATCTGGTAGATGAAAATTAGCAAAAAAAAAATAGAATTCAGGGATGCATATAAAATGATTCTATTACTTACCGTGAGTTCACACCACCCGCGTTTGAAGCGTCAAATTCGCGTCTAACGCATCTAGTTTGGCGCTTGAACATTTTGAGTTTACTTACTTCATTAATCTAGTCATCGAGACATTCACACGGAAATTCGCATCATGGGAGGGGCTTCTGCGACTCAGCTCGCCTTCTGTAATCACGTCACTACTAGAGCAAGCTCCTGATTGGTTAACGCGGTGCGCTTTTCCGCCAAAGTTAAAATTTTTCAACTCGCATGTTTGCCGCGGCAACGTTTTATTCGCGCCATACGTGCAAATGAGGCGGAAACACGTCTACCACGTTGTGCTAAATGCCTCATTTGCGCCGCGAGATCTGCAGACGCGCATCAACGCATCTTTACATTGACTTACCATTAAAAATCACTCGTGCTTGACGCCTCTACCGCGGGTGGTCTGAACGCAGCATTAGAATGACATCTGTAGTTTTGTTTTTTACTTCTTGTTTCAAATTACTATGTTGTGAAATCCTAGAAATTTCTGTCGTTTTTCAATTCAAAATTATCACACTGCTTGAATTCTGATGGGCTGTTTATTTCTCGCACTTTTTAATTGCCAGGATATAATTTGCCCTGATCATATGCAGTTTTTAAACAATTAGACAACGTTCAAAAATTATCTGCTAAGACGATTATAGGCAGATGCATCGGTGCATCCCTAAAAAGAATCATAAAGGAGGAACTGAGTCATATATTAAAGAGACACTTTTTTTGAAAGTATGCTCATTTTCCAGCTCCCTTAGAGTTAAACATTTGATTTTTACAGTTTTGGAATCCATTCAGACGATCTCGGGCGCTGCGTAATATCATTACGCCTGCTGCAGCCATTGTACGGCAGCAAAGTCATTGATTATTACGCCGGAATGAGAGTATAGTTCCTAGCAATTTCGGCCTAAAAAAAATCGCAACTTTTAATTTTTCGACGGTCTTAGTAACACATTGTAACTACATATGAGTCAAGTTTTAAATAGGAAAAATATTGAATCTCTTTGATTATTTTTGAGTGCGATGCTAATGGTCTAATCAGATTCAATGGATTATGCTAAGCTATGCTAAAAGTGGTACCACCAGACCCGGAGATCAGCTGAATTGATTACAAAACGGTAAAAATCAAATGTTTAACTCTAGGGGAGCTGGAAAATGAGCATATTTTCAAAAAAAGTGGAAGAATAAGACCAGAATATTAAAAATGCTTAGATGGGTTTTAAGATTAGGTAACTAAATAGAAACCACATAGGGTGGCCATTCATGCCAGTATAAATTGAACCTGAAATATTAAACCTTGATGACCTATGCGGTCAACCAACGCGACTTCAGAGAACGCACCCAAAAACATGTTCGGGACGTCTCTGGCGGAACTGGCACGAATGGCCACCCTAGAACCATAGCAACCTAAAAGTTAAATGCTTAAAACCATCATAAGGATTTTCATCAACAGGCACCAATTCATAGCTAGTATATTTGGCTAGTAAGTTTCCGTGTTCAACAGCTACCCAAATATGGTCACGTGACGGCTGAGATATTGCTTAGTTGCTTTTGTTGTTGATTTTTCTCCAGCCAAAGCACAGAACGAATCTCTTCTCTGAAGGTCATTTAGAATGGCAGCGTACATATCACAACCCCTGTACACACTTCTGCAAACAAACACATGTTCGTTTACTCAAATGCTTACTCGGAGTCATCAGTATAAGAGAAGAGATCCTGTATTAAGGGTTTTATGGTCACCCCACACATTTGTAATTTGCGAGTGATTGATGTGTAACACGTACGTGTTCTATTTATGTATGCATCAGGAATATTAGATGTGAAAGTGGCCCAGCAGTTCATTATCAATGCGCCATCAGTTAAAGGAAATCAATAAGCTTTGCTCCACGGACCCTATTCTCCTTTAGAAATGAGAGCGAATGCATGCCTTCCTATTGAATTTGTGTGTGTTTGTGTGTAAACCTTTGCGTGGTTTGATACAAGAAAGTGGACATTAGCCATTGATGTGCAAAACATGACACCCCTCAGGGCAAATTTGTAAATACATTTTAGTCTGAAACAGTATCAATACATATACACATGTAACATATTTATTAATAAGGATGTGGAAATTGTTTTTAAAATGGTTTAATATTTTGCATTTCTAGTATCAAGAATATTTGTGCTGTTTAAGCAAGAATCAGCTATTTATATTGCTCATACTTTGGTCTGGGAAATAATCAGAACTTTAGGAAACGAACAAATGATAAAACGGGAAAAAGTTTTTTATGTTTGTTTGTTTTTTAGTTCCCACAGCCCTCCGAGTTAACGGTTTGACTAACGGTTTAAGTTTGGATGGACGGTCCAGTCTACTGAGCCCCCCTCATACAAACCCACTTGGCACACCTAGTCATGGTTATCGGACCACAGAACCAGGGGACAGCCCAGGTAAGCATTAAACTGACCAGTCACAGTGTGTATATAAAATATAAATATAAAATGAAATGTTTCTTCTTGCACTTTCTCTTTTAGCATCCTCTGCTATGACATCAGGTCCACCCAAAAAGCGTCACCGCAGCTGGCACCCCACCACTCTAGTGCCCGTCCCAGCCACGGCTGTCCCTGTGCCAGCCATTCGGCCGCTAACGTTACCCTCAGGTGGGTGTGATGTCATCGTGCTCAGTCTGTTATTTGATCACTGTTCATTTTGTGGCCTGCTGTTTGTCCATGCATTGACTTTATCTGGACGGTGGTCTGTTTATGCGTGTCCCTGAGCAGAAGAGCATGAATTTGATTATCTGCACTTTTGTGTTTAACAAGGACAAGGGGACATGTCATATTGCATCAGCAAGGATGATTTATTCATTGTTTCTATAGAAATGGGGGTGAGAGGTCATGTCTTAATTTGTTTGGTGTCAGATTGAAGGGTTTATGCTGTAAAAAGAGATAAAGGATTAGGGATCCTTGGAGATTCATTTGTTATCCTGTAGCTTAGTTACCTTTTATTAAGGATTAATTAAGGTATCAGGTTAACAAAGGCAGAGAATATGAGAGACTGCAGGGATCCATTTAAACTACTGTACAGTACAAATGGATTTTCGCATAAGCTTGATAGCGGTATGTGTTTTAACCTATTCGTTTCCAGTATTAATGTCAATAAATTAAAAATGTGCATTTTCCTTTTAGGTTCTTTGTTGGCCCTGTCCAGTCAACAGCCTCCGACAGTGTCAGGGGTCATACAGCCCCAGCCAATCACAGCAGGAGAAACTGTCATCATCCCTGACAACCTTCTGAACACCTCTGGGGTCCGGCCAGTTCTTCTTATTGGTCAGTAATTCATTTCCATAACATCCGTTCAACTGTAAAACCATGCATAAAGGTTGGTAACTTGATACATGTATATGTAATGTATGATAGGGCTGATTTTTAAAATAAGATAACCATTTGATAATGGAACAATTGAGGAGCTCAGAGGCAAAAGTCGCTAAACGGCACCTCCGTCAAAAAATTGCATAATGATATTAACCAAATGTTCTCGACATTCATCAAATACTTTCACTTTAAATTGTCTTAATCCATTCAGAAATAACGTTTGAGGCAGAATCCAATAAGAGTCTAATAAACGCACTTAGTGGGTTTTGCATCAGAGCTCTTCAGTTATGTATGCATAGGGCTAGATGACTATTTTTTATGGTTTGTAATCTAGCGGTTCACAGCAAAAGAAAAGTCCAGTGGTCTGTATAATTTGATTTTTCACATCCAGGTCAAACTCACAACAACAAGCTCATCAGTACAGGATATAAACTCATCTCACATGTCACACCATTTTTAACCTTGATAAGTGTTAGCATGTGCGTGAACTCAACAGTCTCCTCTTGTTTGAACTTCCTCTCCAGGTCAAGGCACTTTACCGTACTTCTTTGGCAATGTGGGCGATCTGGTCGTGAGCCCCCTGCTGGTGAGCTGCTATAAGGGCAGGGAGCTGAATGAGAAGACACTCGCCAGTCTGGGCATGTCAGCCAGCCAGTTACTCACAACTGAGACTATGATACTTCTTACACTGCAGTACCTTGCTCGATTGGGTAAATTATACCAGTATATGCTTTTGGATCTTGAATTGCACGGACCTGTCTAATGTTTATCTAATAATATTCATGTTGATGGTAAGTATTGCAGAGTACAAATTATGTTTTTTATTGACAATAACAGTTGCAGGTTTGCTCTTGAATGCATACAGTGGTTTTAATAGTTTTTATTAAGGCTGTTAATTGCTTATGCCATTGTATGTATGAGTTTGTTGTACATTTACATTTATTTTCATTTCATTTTTGAAAACTTTCACATACAGACCACAGCACTGTCAAAACGATTCTTGTTTACACTCATTTGTGAAAATAATTAAAAAAGCGCTGCATTGTGCATGCAAGGCGTGTAGTTGGTGATGTCACATAGTGCATGCGAATGGCATTACCTTTTTCCACAAATTTGGGTTTTTGAAGTTTGCACAGGGACAATAACAATATTGTTTTTAAAAACTTTTCAAAAGTTAGCATTTTCAGGCCCCAAAAATTACGTTGTGCATATAAACTGTGCCGTGCACCCACTAAGTCAAACTTTTAAAAAGAGATCGAGCAAATGATTTTTGCCGTCAGCTAAAAAGACCACAGACATTTAAACCACCATTTTGTCTTTGTTTTAGGTACAGAACAGATCCCACTTCGGGAGGAATTCGAGCAGATTGTTTTGAAGGCCATGCTGTGTGGGCCGATAGGGCCGCCCGTGTCTCCCGCACAGCTGCCCTGGTTGGCTCGAATGGAGGCCAGTGTTTCGGGGGGCAGCGTTCAGGTGCTGGTTACCCACGGCTCTCTCGGGGAGGGCATCTCCGAGTCCCTGCGCTCGCTGAGTGAAACTCCACCACAGCAGCAACAGTGTCTGCCCAACTACGTACTCATTATCTGCACCTCCAAAAGCGGAGTTAATGAGTTCTGTGTGCTTGTGCTGGGTAAGGGCTCGTACTCACAGAGGTGTTTCTGTTTAGGGGCCGTCTTCAAATGTTCTGCTGCTTATCAGACTGAGAAAAGAGATTTTGTTTGCCATCAGCCAAAAGTGATTTTAAAGGACTTTTTAGTAGTGGGAAAATATTTTTTTAAGTAACAATAACAAGGTTTGCATGTACAACAAATCATATAGTAGTATATAAAAAGGTTAACAAATCAAACCGTTTGCGCACTAAAAAAGATGAAACGCCTACAGATTACACTAATTGTGGATGTGTGTTTAATGGGCAAAAATATAGGTGTATGAACCTGTGCTTTTTTTTAAGGTAAATATCAATCCCGAGCCCTGGCTGAAAGCATGCTTACCACCAATGAGTTTCTGAAGGAGATCAGTTATGAGCTCATCACAGGGAAAGTCAATGCTCTCGCCTCTCACTTCCAAAGCACCTCATTAGGTGAGTCTCAACATAACCGTCCATTTGTGACCCTAGACCACAAAACCAGGCAATTTTTTAAAAACTGAATAAAGATGCTTTCTATCAATGTATGGTTTGTTAGAAAATTACACTTTTTGGCTTCAAAACAACTATTTGAAAATCTGGAATCTGAGGGTGCAAAAAATTTAAATATTAAGAATATCACCTTTAAAGGGACTCAATATGCTCATTTTCCAGCTCCCCTAGAGATAAATATTTGATTTTTACCGTTTTGAAATCCATTCAGCTGATCTCCGGGTCTGGGGGTACCACTTTTAGCATAGCTTAGCATAATCCATTGAATCTGATTAGACCATTAGCATCACGCTCAAAAATAACCAAAGAGTTTTGATATTTTTCCTATTTAAAACTTGACTCTTCTGTAGCTGAAAAATGAGTATATTTTCAAAAGAAGTGGAGTGTCTCTTTAAAGTTTTCCAAATAAAGTCATTAGCAACACATATTACTAATGATAATACATTTTTATATATTTACTATAGAAAATATCTGCCTAGAAAATCGCAACTTTAAATTTTCCAAAAAAAAGTGAAGTGTCCCTTTAATATTATTTAATATATTGCTACAATTATACACATGCTACTTATGACTGGTTTTGTGGTCAAGGGTCACATTTATTTTTTACATTATTCTTTAAGATGTTTATATCATACTTCTTGTTTAATATGTATGTTTTGTCAGAGTAATTCTAATCCATCATTATCTTGTATGTTCCTTTCCCTTTATATTAAACTGGGTACAGTTTTATAAATACCTTATTTATTTCCTTGATTATTTGATTCAAATAAAAAATTACTGGGGACAGATACAGTTGATGTCAGCTTTTTAAATTGATTGTAATGCTGCAGGTGACAACTTGGACAAACAGCTTGTCCGGTATCAGCGTAAACGCAAAGACCGGGTGGTTCAGCCTTTTCAGGGACATCTCACTGAGTACATCCACTCCCAAGAAGCTGCTGCTATGATACCAGAATCAGGTCCAGGTGAGCATATGTCTTTGATGAAGGTTTGGACATAATTGTGTGTTGGCAGTGTGTGAACACTCATCCCACTCCTCCTTTTTTAATCCCTATTAAACCAAAGCGCTCTCATTAGACATGCTGTTTTGATTCTCTTGTTAATGTGATGTCACACTAATCAAGCCCTGCCCACAGCCACTTGCTGACTGGTTAACTTTACTCAAAAGCTTTTCTAAATGTGTTTGTTAGCATGTTGTAGCACTAACACTGCTGAAGATACTATTGATACTACGAAAGCAGTACCTCACTTGCATTTAAAGGTACACACATGACAACAGCACTGCCCAAATAGGGGCATTTTGGACATGCTATAACAAATGATCTGTGGAGTATTTTGAGCTAAAACTTCACAGACACATTCTAGGCACAACTGAGACTCAAATTACATCTTGTAAAAATGGGCAAAATCATTCTCAAGTAATTCTGATCTGTGTGTGTGTGTTACAGATGTACTCAGCGATAGCTTTCAGATATACCCTCCACAGCTGAGCGTGGCACGCAGCCTTCTGTCACAGGTGTGCGCTATTGCCGATTCGGGCAGCCAGAGCTTGGATCTGGGCCGCTTTTGCAAAGTAGACTTTCTGATCTTGGTCCCACCTTCCCATGTCCTGGTGCACCAAACAGTCCAGCGCATACGACAATCAGGTAAAAATAAAACACTTCAGTGGATTTTTAAGATAAATTCATTGATTTGACCAAAGCTGTTCATTTAAACATCTTGTTTATAGTAATGATGTTATTCATGTTCCCGTTCGTCCCCTTTGGTAGGTGTCTTGATAGATCTCGGGATAGAGGACGCGCCATTAGCCCAGCAGAAATCTGATAAATACGTTGTGCGTCTGGATGCGGAGGTTCACTCAAAAATGGAGGCCTTTATGAGGAAAGTCAAGCAGAACCCTTACACACTCTTCGTCCTTATTCACGACAACTCGCACGTCGACCTGACCAGGTAACACAGTTGCAAGCTTACAAGAACAAAATTAAATGCACTGATTTACAAAAATTATTTCACATTAGATTAGAAAATGTGCATGTTTAAATGGAACTACATATAAAAAACATCACTAGTAGCCGACACTAGTAGACTTCTAATGCTCACTTTTTCGTTTAGTGCCCTGTCAGGGTCCGTCTGTCACGGGGAACTGCAGGGATTGGCAGACCGGGTGGTGAACTGTCCGGAGGTCCTGGAAGCAATAAACCTGCTGGTCCTGCAGGTCAGCTGTTTTCCCTTCACCCTGCAGAGCCGGCAGTCGCGCATCAGTACCCAGAACGAAGTGCACTGGCCCGACACTCAGACCCTGGTGAGTTTCACTGACCCACCAAGATATAAGTTACAGGCATTTATGGAGGGAGATAAGACTTAACAACCGGAGCAAGCAGGAGGTATAGATACTGTATGTACACAAACATTCAATGTCATAAACAGTTATAACCAAACAATCAAACAACACATGCGTTTTGTTTGTTTAATTAATATAATTTTTCAAGTTATTTTGGCTGAATATGTTGTTGTGTTTATAAAGGGTCTGAACAGTTGCACCTTTCAAAGCACCTGAAAATATAATTAGATATAAATATAAATATATAAAGGGTCAATGACGTGACGTTAATTATTTTGTGTCCGTATGGATAAATTAAATGTAAAAGGGTTAAAATTTCAAAATAAATTTAAAAAAAAAAAATTTGAGCACCAAATCATTTTGAAAGAATAATTGCAAAAATGTCAATGTGGTGTAACCGGTCTGTGTCAAATGGTGTAACTAGTATTTTTTTATTAAAATATAAATATATTCATTAAAAAATGTGGAATAAAATATAATCATCTAGTTTAGTGTAATATGATTTTTTACATACATTTTTACATTATTTGAGATGTTTTCAGCATGTGTCAGGACAATTACAAAAACACATTAAAATTTACATTTGGAAATAACTAATAAAATGATTTTAAAAAATGTTTTTTTATATAATTACGCTTATATACCATCAAGGTGGATAAAATATTTAATATTTCTCCTTCTTTGGCGCAATTTTCGGTTACACCATTTGACATTTTTAGGTCCATTCAGTCTTAACTTTCATAAAAATGGTGCAAATGTAATTTTTTATTGCATACAATTAAGATAAATACACTGTGCATTGAAATAAACCTGATGCGTGCTTGCCAAACCATTTTTGTCACTGACCCATAAATGTGCTTGTCCACACAGATACCTGTCATCTATGACATGGGTCTTCAGCAGGGGGTCCGGGCCCCTTGGGAGATACAACAGGGGTTCTTCAAATATTATTTGTTAAATAATTAGTTAAATTAGGCATCAAACTAAAATTCATAAATAGGCTAATAATAAACCAAAACATGATTAAAATGAAGAGCATAAAGTTCAGACATAAAAATGTATTCAGTTATGTAGTATGTTACCAATTTGTGACTGTATATAAATTATTTTAAAATCTTTGTAATGTAACCATAATAACAAAGTATGTAAATCCAGTCTTAATTTGATTAATTTACTGGGGGTCCCTACTTCTCTCTATCCATTAAAGGGACACTGCACTTTTTTGAAAATATGCTCATTTTCCATCTCCCCTAGAGTTAAACATTTGATTCTTACCGTTTTTGAATCCATTCAGCTGATCTCCGGGTCTGGCGCTAGGACTTTTAGCATAGCTTAGCACAATCCATTAAATCTTATTAGACCATTAGCATTGCGCTAAAATATTAAACAAAGAGTGTGGATCATTTTCCTATTTAAAACTTGACTCTTCTGTAATTATATTGTGTACTAAGACCAACAGAAAATTTTAAGTTGCGATTTTCTAGGCAGATATGGCTAGGTACTGTACTCTCATTCTGGCATAATAATCAAAGACTTTGCTGCCGTAACATGGCTGCAAGAGGTACAATGATATTATGCACTGCCGGAAAATAATCCCATGCTATTGAAAGTTACCACGGGGACTATTTTCAGGCGCTGCGTAATATCATTGCACCTCCTGCAGCCATGTTACAGCAGCAAAGTCCTTGATTATTACGCCAGAATGAGAATAAAGACCTCGGATTTATGATATTAATTGACGAAATTAAAATATATAAACCGTTTTAGTAGATAACATTTTTATGAGGACAATAAAACTTGCCACGTGTTTTGTTCTGTATGTATTTTATATATGTAATAATGTTCCTGTTTTCTTTTCATCTAAAGCTTCTTTGAAACAATGCAACATTGTAAAACAAGTGCTAAATGCAAATAAATATGAAATTTACTGAATGTTGTGCTTTTGTGCTTTGGTTTACGTTCTAATAAGTGTTTGAGTTACATACAGCAGTGTTAAAATATTTTTCCAAGAGATTTCATTGGAATTCAAAGCATCAGGGAGGCGATCTTGCATTAAATTATTGTTTCTTACATTAAAGTTTGTCTTTCCATGTTTTAACTTCAGCAGGGTGAGGCGTCTCCTAAAGATCTGGTCTACTTTGGGTTGAAGGATTACAGTCAGTCACTGCAGTGGGGGGTTGCCAGTCCAATTCTCCGATGTGATGACGCCTTTGAGCGGATGGTCAAAACCCTTCTGGAGAGGTCAGTCCATCATTTATGCTCACATTGCAATGCTTACATACTGAATGTATTGTATGCACTCCATACAATATATTAAATTGGCTTTCTTTACACTTTCTGGCACTTAGTAACCCTCTAGCATATCTTTGGTTGCTTAGTGTCTAAATTAGGAGTTCCTAGCCAAAATAATGCTGGTAGTCAAATAAGCACCTATCTCTCATTGACTCTTTCTTGTTAATTTCAGGCACCCACACCTACACAGTATGGTGATCCGCAGCTACCTGCTCATCCAGCAGTACACCGAGGCTCTGATGGCCCTCACGGCAGCCCCCTCACTGCGGGACCACGTGACCCCTCAGACCCTCGCCATGGTGGAAGATCTGCTGAGCGTGCCCGGTCGCAGCAGGCACGGGTGCGGCCACATGCTGCTGGTGCGCGTACCCTCGCTGCAGCTGGCGCGTCTGGCACAGGAGCGGCTCGAGGAGGCCCGGGACAAGCTGGGACTGCAGTACCGATTTGCTGTGCTGCTGGGCAGCCCCGCTGCTGAAATCAGCCTGCCTGTCCACTTCTGTGCCCGCCTGCGGGTAAGAGCAACCTCACTGGAGAGCTGTCAGAGGTTTATTGTGTAACATGCCCATTATATTAAGCACTGCGGTACATCTGTCTGAATTTTAGGCTTGGCGGGGCTGTAAAAATGAAGAGTGGGTCCCACACACATATGAAGATCTGGAAGGACTTCCGTGCATTGTCATCCTCACTGGAAAAGATCCTTTAGGAGAGAGCTTCCCAAGGTACTGCGTGCTTACTGTGTCATCTTATGCTTTGATACACCTAACCCTGAAATTGCTTACTGTCTTTTTTTCTCTCAAAATTGTGTAGAAATAAAATAAAATTTAATTGCAAAATGATTCATATAGAATATTTAAAGGGATAATTCACCCAAAAAATGAAAATTCTGTCATCATTTTCTCATCCACCTGTATGAATTTCTTTTTTTCTGATGAACACCAAAGAAGATATTTTGATAAATGATGGTAAGCACACAGCTGATGGTAACCATTGACTTCCATAGTAGGAAAAACAAATACGATGAAATTCAATGAATATTGTCAACTATGTGCTTACCATCATTTATCAAAATATCTCCATTATGTATCAGAATATGTATCACAATACTTTCATAATATTTGTTTTCATACTATGGTAGTCAATAGTCACTATCTGCTGTGAGTTTACTATCATTTCTCAAAATATCTTTTGTGTTATCAAAATATAAAAAAAACAAGAGGGTACGTAAATGATAACAGAATTTTCATTTTTGGGTGAACTATCTGTTAATGTTAAATATTGAATATAAAACTTGTTTACGGGTCAAAAAAATTGGGATAAAATTAGAAATTAGATTTTTGATTGAATCCTGAATGATTTGGAAGTTTCATTCTCTTTGATGGAGCGCCACCTTGTGGTAACTCATATTATTTTACTAGGTCACCTACTGTAGTTTATCAGTGGTATTACCACCATTTGTTTGTGTATGATTTATTTAGGTCTTTGAAGTACTGTGACCTGAGGTTGATTGACTCCAGCTACCTGACCCGTACGGCACTGGAGCAGGAGGTGGGTCTGGCCTGCTCGTACATCACACGCAGTGTGATACCCGAGACCAAAACTATGGGAGGTAGGGAGGAGAGACAGAGAGAGCATGAGAGGAGCTCAGGAGAAATACCAGAACATGACGAACTTCAGATGGAGCTGGAGAGACCACCGAGTAATGCCAGTGCTGCTACCAGAACCTCTGGTAAATGACATCTCGTATTATAGCGATCCTTGGATCAGATATGATATAAATTATAAGATGTAGCTTTTGGTAAAGGATTAGTCCATTTTCTTAAAAAAAATCCAGATAATTTACTCACCACCATGTCATCCAAAATGTTGATGTCTTTCTTTGTTCAGTCAAGAAGAAATTATGTTTTTTGAGGTAAACATTCCAGGATTTTTCTCACTTTAATGGACCCCAACACTTAACAGTTTTAATGCAGTTTAAAATTGCATCTTCAAAGGACTCTAAACGATCTCAAACGAGGCATAAGGGTCTTATCTAGCGAAACAATGATTGTCATTTTCGGCAAGAAAAATAAAAAATATGCACTTTTGAACCACAACTTCTCGTCTTCCTCCGGTCGTGTGACGCACCAGCGCGACCTCACGTAATACGTCATCACGTCAAGAGGTCACATTTGCGGACCATTTTAAACAATAAACTGACAAAAAGACATTAATTTGTATCATTCGACATACAACAACGTCAGAATGGTCCTCTTTCTTCACACTTGTAAACATTTGGGCGTAGTTTCGCATACGTCATCCGTGACCTGTTGAGGCTCACGCTGAGGCATCACAAGATCCCGAAGTTGTGGTTTAAAAGTGCATATTTTTTATTTTTCTTGCCAAAAATGACAATCGTTTCGCTAGATAAGACCCTTATGCCTCGTTTGAGATCATTTAGAGTCCTTTGAAACTGCAATTTTAAACTGCATTAAAACTGTTACGTGTTGGGGTCCATTAAAGTCCATTAAAATTAGAAAAATCCTGGAATGTTTCCCTCAGAAAACATAATTTCTTCTCGACTGAAGAAAGAAAGACATCAACATTTTGGATGACATGGTGGTGAGTAAATTATCTGGATTTTTTAAAGAAAATTGACTAAACCTTTAAAAAACACTTTGGAAAAGGGAGTCGGGCCGACTACCAAAACACACTTGTTGCCAATCAGCAGTAAGAGATGTGTCTACTAACCGACATCGTTGCCTGGGTTGCGTATGTGTGGGGTGGGTCTATCAAAAAAAGGTCCAGATTCTTTTGGGGTATGGGCATGTTTGTTTAGATGATTTCAAATGTAACCATTGGCTTTCAGAGATCATGTACCCCGCCTTTAATAAAATCTTACAAAAAGAAACAAAATGTGATATTGAGATTTTGATATTTTTGGAAAATGTACTATTTTTTTCTGAGAAAATCCCAGCATTATTCATCACATGATTGGAACATAAAAAGTACTGCACTTAATGGGAGTCATATTCTTGTTTGTTTTAATGTGTATATATATACTGTAATATATTAATTTCTCTCTCTCTGCCCGTTTTGTTTTTCTCCTTCAGGCTCCACTACTGAAAATGGCGTCAGTTCCTCAAGTGTGCTCGACAAACCCTCCTCCCACAGTGACCCGACCAATAGCAGCAGAGGGTTACTGGACTCATGCACTTCTCCCACTCGCTTCAAGCAGGAGTGTGACTCTCAAGCGGCCGGCTCTTCAGCCACACCCTCTTTCTCATCCGCTTCCTCGTCCTCTTCTTCTTCCTCCTCTCCGGCGGCGCAAAGACCGAGTCAGTCCACCCAAGCACCGCGTGAAGGGAGCAAGACACATGTCTTTCCCAGGACGGCTGTGCTCTCCCGTGCGGCCTATGCCCTGCTGGCTCCTGAAGCATTGGGTCAGCCCAGTTCAGCGTCTCTGTTACCCCATGCTGACGTGGCTTGGAGCAGCCCTCTCAGACCGCCTGTTCCTCACGGCCTAGGCGGAGCAGAGCAGTCCCTGTATTATCGGCAGTGGACCACAGCTAGGCAGCACCATGCAGACTATGAAGGGCCTGCCGTGCTGCATCCCAGACGACTGCTGCTGAGCGGACCACCACAGGTAAGGAATAGTGTCACCCTTAAAGGATTAGTCCACTTTTTTAGAAAAAATCTAGATAATTTACTCATCACCATGTCATCCAAAATGTTGATGTCTTTCCTTGTTCAGTCGAGAAGAAATTATGTTTTTTTAAGGAAAACATTCCAGGATTTTTCTCATTTTAATGGACCCCAACACATAACTGTTTTAAAGCAGTTTAAAATTGCAGTTTTAAAGGACTCTAAACGATCCCAAACGAGGCATAAGGATCTTGTCTAGCCAAAACGATTGACATTTTTGGCAAGAAAATAAAAATATGCACTTTTAAATCACAACTTATCGTCTTCCTCCGTTCGTGTGACGAGCCAGCACAACCTCACATAATTGCGTAATGCTGTGGAAAGGTCACGTGTAACATATATGAAACGCACGTTTTTGGACCATTTTTAACAATAAACTGACACAAAGACATTAATTAGTATCATTCGACAATACAACAACGTCGGAACGGTCCTCTGTTTCCACACTTGTAAACACTGGGGCGTAGTTTTGCATATGTCATCCGTGACCTCTTGACGTGAAGACGTATTACGTGAGGTCACGCTGGCGTGTCACATGACTGGAGGAAGACGAGCAGTTGTGGTTTAAAAGTGCATATTTTTTATTTTTCTTGCCAAAAATGACAATAATTTCGCTAGAAATTAGAGTCCTTTGTAACTGCATTAAAACTGTTAAGTGTTGGGGTTCATTAAAGTCCATTAAAATGAGAAAAATCCTGGAATGTTTTTCTCAAAAAACATAATTTCTTCTCGAATGAACAAAGAAAGACATCAACATTTTGGATGATATTGTGGTGAGATTTTTTTTAAGAAAATGGAATAATCCTTTAAATGTTGAATAATAAAATTTGTAGTTGTTTGTAATTATAGCTAAAACTGCATGGTTTGCTTAGAATATATGTGATTTTATGAACTTACAGTAAGGGTGACTGAGTACCACTGTCTGGCAAAAATTACTGGCCAATAAGGGAAAAATGACTGTGATTGGTCCTTCCAGAGCAGCACGGTGGAAAGTAGCATAAACCATGTGACCACACTTATTACTTTTAACTTTGCTAAGAAACATTGCAATGCAAAGTAAAGTTTAAATAGCCCCACCCATTATCAGAAATCCATGTTTAACACTACCTGCCATTTTATCTGCTTATATTTGTGCTTTGTGTCTCATTGGCCTCTGTTACAGGTGGGAAAAACTGGCGCGTATCTGCAGTTTCTGCGGATTTTGTTTCGCATGCTGATCCGTCTGCTGGAGGTGGATGTGTATGATGAAGAAGAGCTGGATGAGGGTGAGGAAGAGTGGACAGTTTTAAAGGCATAGTTTGCCAAAAAATGAAAATTCTGTCATCATCTCATTTATTCCTCATGTTGTTTTAAACCTGTATGGATTTCTTTTTTCTGATGAACACAAAAGAAGATATTTTGATAAATGATGGTAGGCACACAGCTAACCATTGACTTCCATAGTAGGAAAACAAATATTATGGAAGTATTGTGATAGACAATGATGAAAATATTTTAATAAATGATGGTAAGCACACAGTTGACAGTACCCACTGAATTCCATGGTATTTGTTTTTCCTACTATGGAAGTCAGTGGTTACCATCAGATGTGTGCTTACCATCATTTATCAAAATATCTTCTTTTGTGTTTATCAGAATAAAGGTTTAGAACAACATGAGGATGAGAAAAAGATTTTTTGTGTGAACTATCCCTTTTATTAAATGCTTTATTGTATGCTTTTATTAATTACCTCATATTTTATTCTTTAGATGTGCCTGATACCTCAAAAGATCCTCCTGCCAGTGGACCGCAGTGGCCCGATGTTGAGGACATCCGTAAAATGCGATTCGACCTTTATCCTCGTGACTATAAGTTCAGTCATGCAAGCCCTGTGTATACAGAGAGGACACCAAAGACACTGAATGGTAATATCTGGTTATTTGTCATCAATATTAGATTGTAAAAGGCTATTTGTTGTATAACTATGTATGTGTTTGTTTGCATCTGTGCGTGATACACACAGGAGTGAAAATAGAGAGGTTAGAGACAGAAGAGGAGACACCGAAGAGAAACACAGTGTCGGTCAGGCTTAGCATGTTTGCGGCCCATAATGCATTTCATCACTGTGAGCAGTGTCATCATTACAGTGAGCCACCTCCTGCTACTCAGGTGAGGACATTTGTGGATCGATCATGTTATGGTACAGGACATTTCTCAGCAAATAATACATTCTGACTACAGAAATGGATGATCTGAAAACATTAGCTTAGCCTTTCTACATTTACCATAAAGTGACAAATCAATCGTTTGGTAAACCACGTTTTTGAAAAATTATTAAAAACATACTAAAGTGTTTTCATGGCACCAAGTAACATCATTTTGTAAAGTTAAGGCTCTTACAGTGTAATTTGTCAAAGCATATTTATGACTTCAAATTCTATACATTTTTACAAGCATCATCTGAATTAGTAGCACACATCTAAAGATGCAATCCAAAGGCTGTGTGTGTAAATATCAAAAGTATGCTGCTGTTGTAAGTTGTTTTTTTGTGTGTTTTTGGGTGTAGCTGTCTGAATGTACCTTCCATGCCTTCACGTTCTGCTCATCCATGCTGGGAGAGGAAGTCCAGCTGCACTTTATCATC
This sequence comes from Misgurnus anguillicaudatus, assembly GCF_027580225.2. Classification (NCBI taxonomy): domain Eukaryota; kingdom Metazoa; phylum Chordata; class Actinopteri; order Cypriniformes; family Cobitidae; genus Misgurnus; species Misgurnus anguillicaudatus. The sequence goes on along the minus strand of NC_073338.2, from coordinate 36,706,857 downwards.
CCCAAAACCAAAGAGCATCATTTTGTCTTCAGTCAGCAGGGCAGTCACCTGGAGAGCATGCGACTCCCATTGCTCTCTGATAAGGTGAGCCACCAAAGTTTGCTTCACCTCAATCAACTGTATAGGATTTAGATTAGGATCTGTCATAGGATCATACACATTGAGAGCTGGTTCATGTGATTGCTTTAGCTGTGTTACATTTTGCCCAGTACTGTGTGCGAGATTAAAAAGATTACAAATGTTGAATGGGATAGTTTTTTTTTTTTTTGAAAATATGCTCATTTTCCAGCTCCCCTAAAGTTAAACATTTGATTTTTACCATTTTGGAATCCATTCAGCTGATCTCCAGGTCTGGCGATACCACTTCTAGCATAGCTTAGCATAATCTATTGAATGTGATTATAAATCCAATGATATCACGCAGTGCACGAAAGTAGTCCCCTGCTATTGAAAGTAACCAAGGGGACTATTTTTGGCTGCTGCGTAATATCATTGCGCCTCCTGCAGCCATGGTACGGCAGTAAAGTCCTTGATTATTACTCCAGAATGAGAGTATAGTTCCTAGCCATATCTGCCTAGAAAATCGCAACTTTTAATTTTCTGTCGGTCTTACCCCGCGTTCAGACAGCCTCTTTCAATGAGGCGTGTTTAAATCTGGTTGTCATAAACAAATGGGTACTTCCCACTTCAGTAAATGACGATAGATGGATGACGTGAACTCCACTGCTTCATTCTTATTGGTAGTCGCTCCCGAAATTTGCATAAAGTTAAACTTTTCTTAACTTTCTCGCGTCGCTGGACACGCCCATACTGTCGCCAACGGTCACTTTCGCTCGTGTCGCCGGAAGTCGCCAGGTTTCTATTGAAATGAATGAGATCGCGTCGCTCTGCTACTGCTGGTCGCTGGCTGTCTGAATGGGGCGTTAGTACACAATGTAACTACAGAAGAGTCAAGTTTTAAATAGGAAAAATAATGAAACACTTTGGTTATATTTGAGTGCGATGCTAATGGTCTAATCAGATTCAATGGATTATGCTAAGCTATGCTAAAAGTGGTAGGACCAGACCCGGAGATCAGCTGAGTGGATTCCAAAACAGTAAAAATCAAATGTTTAACTCTAGGGGAGCTGGAAAATTAGCATATTTTCAAAAAAAGTAGAATGTCCCTTTAAAGGTGCACTGTGTAACTTTTAGACAGATCTCTTGACAGAAATGCAAAATACTATACATAACTAAATTATCAGTGGTGTATAAAGACCTTAAAAAATTAACTGTTTTTATTACCTTAGAATGAGCCGTTTTTTCTACATACACCCTTACATGGAAGTCGCTATTTCGTGTCGCCATGTTTTTACAGTAACCCTAAACAGACAAACTGCTCTATAGAGCGCGTTTCGTCACTACGTTGTGTCAGACGATGACACGTTTGTCTTGTGGTCACATATTTTTTCTACAAATAGGGCAAAATAAATAGGGTTATAAAGTCTCCTTCTGAATATCATTATCACAAATATTGAAAAAAAGGTTAAAAATTGACCATGTTGCTCTGTTTATTAACCCAGGAGTCTGGCATGTTGAAAAGTCCCATCTTCACCCCCACCACGGGTCGTCAAGAGCACGGTCTTCTCAACATCTACCACGCCATGGAGGGAGCCGAGCATCTGCACATCCTGGTAGTTAAGCAGTATGAATTGCCTCTCTACAGGAAATACTGGCCCAACCACATCCTTCTGGTGCTGCCTGCTATGTTCAACAACTCGGGTGTTGGTGAGTTATGGCAGAAAATCAAAATCAACTTTATTTGACAAGTGTGCACACATGTAAAGAATTAGTTGTGGTTTTAGGTGTAGTTTAGTGTACTTACATAACATATAATATGTACATTAATACAAGAAATAGAAGAATTTAAATAAGTAGAATTAATAATAGATATTAAACTGTGCATGTTGTACATTTACAACTGTAAAAAAGGTTGGAGGCATTATAGTTTTTTTTTTTTATATGCAATTTGGAATATTGAGACAGGGATGTAGACATTATATTGTGATGACACAAAAGTCAAGTCCATTCAGAGCATAATAAAATAATAAAATAACTACAAAACCAATTTATTCAGGAATTCTCGTTTTACCTGTCTATTATACTGTATATCTAAATATAACTAGATATTCAGCACTATATAGTATAAACCATTAAAAAAAACATATTGATTAACCACTATTCTAAATATTAAGGGTTAAATAGCCCCACATTGTTTTTGGTTGCTTTATCCCTGCTTTTTAGGGATTTCCCAAGCAATTTTTTATTTCAGTTGGACTGAAACAGGGTTCATGTTTCCTTATAAATGTCTGTTTTAAAGGTGCAGTGTGTAAATTTTAGTGGCATCTAGTGGTGAGGTTGCGAACTGCAACCAACAGCTAAGTCCACTGCTCATCTATCGCTTTTGAAACATATAGAAAAGCTACGGTAGCCGCCACCGGACAAACATGTCATCTTTGGAGACAACTTAGTAAAAAAGTTTGTCAATTAAGGGCTTCTGTATGAACATGGCGGCACAAAATGGTGGCTTCCATGTAAGGGGACCCCCGTGTATGTAGATAAAACGTCTCATTCTAAGGTAATAAACACATACTGTTCATTATGAAAGGTCTTTATACACCACTGATAATATAGTTTTGTATATTATTTTGCATTTCTGTCAAGAGATCCTTCTAAAAATTACACACTGCACCTTTAATAAATCAAAAAGAAAATAGTTCCTTGATGGCTTATTTTTACGCGTTGCATTTTAGGGGCGGCTCGCTTCATGATCAAGGAGCTGTCCTACCACAACCTGGAGCTGGAGAGGAACCGGCAGGAGGAGCAGGGTGTCAAACGCCAGGACGTCTGGCCCTTTATCATCATGATGGATGATTCATGCGTCCTATGGAACGCCCATCAACCTGGACCTGAAGGCATGAGGTAGGTGATAAAGGATGGCATTGATTTGGTCTTTTGCATAATCGAAATGTCTTTATTCGCTAACATCCATCTCTCTGTTTCTCAGTGAGATGATGAATGTGTCACTGAAGAGCGTCTTACAGCATTTGGAGGCCACTCCAAAGATCTCGCTGTATGCCATGTGCGGCCTGCAGAAGTGGAGCAGTAGTTTGGTTTCTCGACCTCACGGGACGTCTTTCTCTCGTTGTCACCTCCATGACCTCATCATGCTGAATGTTGACCTCACCCAGAATGTTCAGTATGACCTAAACCGGTGAGAAGAAAACCCTAGTTTGTGTCTGTTACCATGTAACAAAGTGTTTGATGAGTTTGTCATTATCAAGGAAAAGTTATTTATTATGTGTGTGTGTGTGTTAGGTTCACGTGTGAAGAGGTGGACTTTAACCTGAGGGCAAACAGCAGTGGTCTTCTGTTGTGTCGTTTCAATCACTTCAGCATCATGAAGAAACACATCCCCATAGGAGGACATAGAAACTTCCATATCAAGCCCAAACTTATGGTGAGCTTCATAGCAAGTGCAGTTACACTGTGTATTCACTAGTAGGAGCTACTGGACCAGTCATTTCAATTAAATGCAGAAAAGCGGCAACAACATAAACAAACTGCTTTTTCAGGTAGACTTGAGCAAAGAATCAATAACAACAGAGTCGTTCAGATTAGTTTATTTCTGATAACAAGCAAAATAAATAATAAGTAGATTACTTTAGTTCAAATCATAACTACAGTGTATTAACTACTACACTGAGCTAACGTTACTGTATAAAGTTAATGTATACAATGTGTGTTCTTGCCCGACTGCCAAGCATTGGATACAGTGATGATTCATTCTCGCCAACTTCCCTCGTCTTTAGGAAACTAATTTTTATTTTCGACATACTCTGTATTTGTTCCAGAGGTCAGTTTAGCCACTACCAGACCGATAAACAAACTCAGACCGGACGTTAACCGTGTAACCGTGGCTAGGTGTATGCCTCCAATGAAATTATCTATAGCTGCAACCTTGAGATCTTCATAATGGGGGAGGAAACTCCAAAATGGGGGAGTACTTCCTCCCACTGACAGATAGACACACCTCAATTGTAACCTTAAACGGCCCCTTTGGGGGTACCGCACACTTTTGGAGATAAAGATAATGCTGCATTTTGGGTCCGAAACTTGAACATTTTTAAAGGGGACACGTCACAAGACATTTCTAAGATGTCAAATAAATGTTTTGTTGTCCTCAGAGTACATATGTGAAGTTCTAGCTCTAAATTTCATATAGATCATTTATTTTAACATGTTAAAATTGTCACTTTGTAGGTGTGAGCAAAAATGTGCCATTAAAATGCAACATAGCTGATCTCTGATCTTAATGGCAGTGCGATTGCTGGATAGTACAGAATAAGGGCCGGTATTATCCCCTTCTGACATCACAGGGGAGCCAAATTACCTATTTTTTCCACATGCTTGCAGAGAATTGTTTACCAAAACTGTCACTGGGTTGATCTTATTACATTTTTTTAGGTTGATAGTAGCACTGGGGACCCAATTATAGCACTTAAACATGGAAAAAGTCTGATTTTATGATATGTCCCCTCAAAGACAATGCGCTTAGGATACTGACTTAAATGAACAAAAAAAATCAATGTTTGTAAAAGTGGTGAATTAAAAATAAATATAATGTTGGAAATTACTTTATTTTATTATAATAAGCATAACTTAACATAATGAACAAACAACATAGGCCTTAAAAAATCATACTCTACATTCTTATTAGCTTAATAGCATTTGACTCAAGGGTAAATTTTTTTGAAATTGAGATTTATATATAATCTGAAAGCTGAGATGCAACTATCTGAGATGCATAGGCTTTGGCTGAGATGCAACTATCTGAACATCTGTACTCTTGAGAGTACAAAAAATCTAAGAAAATTGCCTTTAACTCTTTCCCCGGCAGCAGCTTTTAAAAAAAGTTGCCAGCCAGCGCCTGCATTTTTTATGCTTTTCACAAAAGTTTAATGCCTTTCAGAATTTTTTTTTCTTTAGGCTAAATATATAAACACACACGTGCTTATTATGACTGGTCCAGGATCACATATGTCCATACTGTATAAAAAAATATATGAAGTACATATCAAACTTTTTAATAACAATGCAACCATAAATAATTAAGATACAACTAATAATTTCTATAAATGCCATATTCCTGCCACATTTTAAATTCTGAAACAGAAATTTAGAGAGACGTTGCATTGGGGAAAATGTTAGATGCACTGTAGTCTGTGTACAGTTTTTGTTATCTGCATAATGCGACTCTGAATCTTGCATTGTTTATAAACACTCATTCCCTTGTTCTTGTTCCACAGAGGATTGAGACCCCTGTGCACGTAAGTGCATCTCAGTACGTCTGCGCTCCGGACAGTGAACAGACGCTACTGTCTGCTCCTGCTCAACTCCTGCTGGAGAAGTTTTTGCAGAACTGCAGCCATCGTCTCTTTCCTCTGGCTCTCTGTAACAGCTCAAACCCAGTGTTGTCTATCGACAGCTATCTCAGTCTCGGCCCAGAGGTAATTCCCACTCTTTATTGAGGAATAAAAGAAATTTTCACCAAAAAAATCTGTCAAAGGGCGGTACCCTTTTAACTCATTCCCTGCCAGCCTTTTTTTGAAAAGTTGCACGCCAACATGGAAATGCCTTCCAGGAAAATTTTCTTCTAAAAATATATAAACATACAAATATTTTAAATGAAAGAACAGACCCTCTGCTTACAAACAAACAATAAACAAACAAGCAAAACAGGAAAAAAAAACATTTCATCCTATGTATATTTTTTTCTCTTATAAACTCTTAAATATGTGTATTTTTCTTCAAAAATACAAATTCTTTTGGGAAAAAAAAAAGAAATAATTGCATTTTTGTATAGGAATTTTGTTAGAGATCAGATTTAGAACCATTACAAAAACATACACAAAGTATAAAAAGTAATAAATCATTTTTCCTTCAGTTTTGTTATAAATTGGGTAAGTGCGCAATCTAGTGGATAAGCACGGTATTACAGATAACTATAAAAACTTATCAGAAACACGTTTTTGCAAATATTCTCTCTTAATTGACGAGATAACTCATCAATGGCGGGGGAAGACTTAAAATTGACATTTTTGTACCTAAAGGGTGCATATTGGTACCTCAAAAGTCCCAAATCTATACATGTCTGTCTCTAAATGCTAGATATTACCCTTTTCAAAGGGTACCATCCTAGTGACAGCTTTTGAACCTTTCTTTCTGGGAGTGTATGGTAGAAAGATTTTAAGATGCGGTCAGTATTAATTTACATTTATGATCTGGGTTTTATCCAAAATAACTTACTTAGTATCTGTGTTCCTTGGAATTGAACCTATGAGCTTTGCCGTGAATGCAATGCTGTACCTATGTATGTAAATGTATTTGTGTGTTAATCACTGTTGTTTATGTGTTTATAGATTCAGGTATGTTACGTCAGCTCTCGGCCTCACTCGGTGAATGTGGATCATCAGGGACTTGTCTTCAGCGGGTTATTGCTTTACTTGTGTGACTCCTTTGTAGTTTCAAACCTCCTAAAAAAGTTCAACTTTCTGAAAGGTGAGGCCACTTATAATTGTATAGTAACACTTTTATGAATTGATTCAATGTAAATATAACATTTTCTCTCTGCTTTCGATCTTGCAGGCGCCACATTGTGCGTCATCTGTCAGGACCGGAGCTCTTTGCGTCAGACAATTGTTCGTTTGGAGCTAGAGGACGAATGGCAGTTTCGACTGCGAGATGAATTTCAGACGGCCAACTGCAGTGAGGATCGGCCACTTTACTTTCTTACTGGACGCCACATTTAGTCATCTACATCCGAATTCACATCTCCATTTCCCTCGACTGTCATTTAATTGAAGAAACAATGTTTTCCTGACATCAAGATTAGGATGCGAGAATTTACTGGGACTGAGCTTTTCGCCACTCGCAACATGGCCTCGCCACTCGGCTCTACCTCGGATGTTGGACACATGCCTTGTGTGTTCGCCTTTTTTACATTTTTGGAAAATCTTTGATGACTTTGTTGGAGATTTACGCAAGGACGACTTCTGAATGATTGTAAATGTTCCTATATGTTCTTACGGACATATATATAATCTCAGGGTTTTTTGTCGTAAGACAAAAAAGGACTATTGCTATTCCTTCTCTATCGCCTACTTTATGTATAATTGTTTTCTTTTTGCCCTCCACCAAAGACTTTAAATTCAAGGGCGAAGATCTTCTGTATTCTTTTATCTTGCCAAAGATATCAACCGACGTAATCAAAAATACTCATTACGTTCTCTTGAGAGTCGTCAGCTCATCCGTTTCAAAGTTCGATTGCTGATTACTACATCCTCACATGAAACAAGAGTCATTTTATGACCTTCTCATTCCCAGACGTGTGCTTATGTTGATTGTAATGCTCATTGGTACTACTGATGGCCTAAAAACCTCTCTGGTTTGATTTGAATCTGATTGCTGGTCTCCCAGCTTGAAAAGCCCATCAAAACCACTGTAAAATACCAAACCAGACCACTGGTACACTGGTTTAAGCTGTTTCTAACAGCAGGGATGTGGCTGATGGTTTTATTTACAGTGTTTTTACCCATTTATTCAACATCTACTCATCATTATATTTTGCTAAAACATTCCTTATTTTGAAGTAGCTGGGAATGTTTGGAGTTGCACACCATAAATGCCTTAAGTTGTATGACCCTGATGACATCACAATCCCAGACTCCACTCCATCAGTGTTAGATGAAAGCCAAATGCTCGATTTATCAGACTTTCAAAGAAACTATAAATGTTTGGGGTTGGTTTATGAAAGGGAATATCTTTAGGTGTTAAGAACTTTATGGATGTTTAAAGAAAAGCTTTGTTTACATTTTAAGAAATCCCGATATTAATATATTTCACAGATATTTTTGTCACTTTGGATTCTGGCTAGTTTTACAGAAAAGTCACTTTGAGCCATACGTGTCACGGATAACCTGTGTCCTTTTCTTTATTCCACGGCACAAAGAATCTACCTAAGATTTTGGATTTTAAGGACGCTTTAGTTTCAGGTGATTTATTTAAAGTGAGAAAAAAATGCATCCCTTTTTTGAGGGAGTTTTCTTATTTATTGAAGATTAGCTTCACGGGCCGATAATCATTTAAACAATCTTGAATGCTTAGCTAGGTGAGTCTTTAAAAGCTTTGCACACGACCATTAAATCTATAGATGTTGTATTACAAATGTAGTAATGCAAATACAAAAAATCTTAACAGCTATGTGGTTTATATATGGCAGTATTGTTTTAAATAAAATGCGGCCCTATATTGATATTGATTGTAATGAAGAAAGCCAAATGCCCACTTGACAACCTTAAGAATGTGTCTCATTTGTAGATAAATTATGCAATTTGCTTCTCACAATCTTTGCCTCTTTTCTGTCAGCTGTGAATAGTCTCGATGTATGTAGCACCGAAGCATTTGAAAACGTCTACCTCATGATCTACTGGCTTTGGTTTAGTAAACATGAAAACATGTTCTTCTTGTTATGGAGATAAATGAATGTAATAAAAAGTGTTATCAACAACTGAATTTGTGACTCTCAGACACATAACTTACTAACATTTCAGAAATTTCCATATGACGTTTGAAATGCATTGTATAAATATTACTGATCACCAGATTAAACATGCACTGTAAAAAATTGCTGCAATTATGCAGCTTGTTGCCAGTAACTTACTGTAGAAGATAAAGACTGAAAATGTTTCATGATGTTCATTTAACTTTGAACAAACTGTTGCCGATAAATAACATAAATGTAAAATCTACAGTAAGTTACTGGCAGCTAGTTGCCAGTAATACCCAGTAATATTGTAATTTCTACAAATTTCTACTTTTTGCAGAGGCGGGCGGTGACTACTTTTTTCGAGGGCGTTCGATGCGAAGTTCGTCACAACATGTATGTAGCCCATCATGCGTGTGGTTCCTTTTTTCAAAATATGTGTTCTGTGCATCTAGAGATCGTGTGTGTATCACGTGTCATGTCAAAAAAAGGGCCTGCTGCAGACGCATCTAAAGGGTTTATGATGAAAGAGACGCTAGCGTTTGCCAGATACTCGCATAATCTCATGCGTAATCAGAGTTTACTTTAAAGGGAGTGTCTTGCGTGTTTTCTGAATGTGAGCGTTTCTCATAAATGGGTTTAAAGCGTGTGCAGCAGGCACTTATTTTGACAAAGCACGTGATGCACACAGGATCTCTCGACGCACAGAACACATAGGCTATTTTGAAAAAAATGAACCACACACACAACACTCCGAACACTTATTTTGAATTAGCGCCCCTCGGATGAGCAGTCACGAGCCGCCACTGACTTTTTGAGAACTATAGCTAAAAAGTAGGCTACAGAATCTGATGCTTTGGTGCATCGCTCACAATCAAAATAGAAAATAAACTCGCTAACATTTTTGTGCAAGCCAGATAAAAATGATGCATGCAAAGCATTGTTTACTACTAATAAAGTCAAACTACATCTATATTACATCCATAATAGTAGCGCTGCTCCCTATACGCAGAGTACGCAGTCTGCGTAGGGCACCAACTTCCTGCTAGAGGCACCATCTCGGTTGCTCAGAAAATAAAAACATTTCATTCTCTATAAACGGTTTCAGCAAAACACTCTAAAAACAAACAGTGCTATATAGCACCAAAAGTGGTTCTTTGCTCATAATCATAGAAGAACCATTTTTAGTGCCATATGCGGGCCATATAGCACCACATATGGTTCTAGATAGCACTATGTGGTTCTACACAGGTGCTTCACCGGTGCTATATGTGACACTAAAAACGGTTGTTCTATGATTAGGGGCAAAGAACCACAAACAAGGCTTTCGTGGAAAACCATAACTTCCGGTGAACTCCGCTAAGAATAAATAACAACAAAGTCATTTTAAAGTAGTTTATTATATAACAAGCAAAATAAACAACACATAGATTAGCCTACCTAGGAAACCAAAACATTTGTTATTTTTGACAGGGTATTTGTTCAACGGTTCAGTTAAGCAACTAGTCAGACCATTAAACAAACAGAAACAGGAAGTAAAATTCCAACAGACCCATAATCGCGTTTCAAAAATCCGATGGTTCACCACTAGGGGGAGTTGATCACAAATGACCAGTGTCTATGGGTGAACTCGGGTCAGTTGTATTATGCAAGTTCAAAAACATTCATCCTTCTGACTTATAACACTACAATTTTGTCTACTTTTTTGCTTATAGACAGATTTAATGACAATCTTTAATATGCATCTTTAAAAGGGGAGGTAGTTTTAATGATTTGTTTGCCCTAAATAAAACTAAAACTTTTAATTATGTCTTAATTAAGTTAAATTATTTTTTAACATATTTTAAAACAAATCTCGCTATTATTTTGTAAAAAAAAAGTGTGAAATGTTCAAGTACACCTTTGGACAGATCTGCTTTTACACTATTTTGACCAGCAGGTATCGCCAGCGTGTGTGGTGTTTTGAACGCTTTGAAAAACTGAATTAATTTTCCAAGCAATTGGTTCAATTGATTCGAAGCTTCGAAAAGTTTCGTTTCTCCCATGACGCGACGCGTCAAACACCTGTATTATTGAGAACATAACCATACATACCAACTTTTGCTTTTATTAAAAGACATATTATGTTTTCCTAAAGCTGACTTTTAATTTACTTACAAGAAAGACATTTAGTAATTCTCCAAAATTGCTTGAATTTATAATGACATGTAAGATTAGCTTTGTCACATTAGCTAAAGTCTATTAGCTACACAGGTACAAATGCAGAAATATAGACTTAGGCTATAATATATAATTGCATATTTGTATGATTTAGTTTCTGTTGCTGTCAAAATACAATTATAAATGATAACAATAGCATTTTAATAATGTTTTATTTTCACACATTCTAGTTGTGTGTGATTTTGTTGTTGTTTTAAAGGGGGCAGTACAGTAAAAGTCAACTTAGGGCACCCATTTGGCCAGCAGCGGCCCTGCGCACATGTGTGACCCTGCCTGTGAAAACCCAGCTAAAGTCATTATTTTGTGAATGACAATTTTTGATAAAATCATCCCAATACTACATAATGTGAAGAACATTCTGTGAAAATTTACTCTTGATATATTTACGATTTTCTGAGTAAGGTCAGGTCAAAGATTGAAATTAATGTGAAATCAGTGTCTGAAATTTTTGAAGACTTTGATGCTAATTTCAAAATGAATTACATTTTTAATTAAAACAAAATTGTACATATAACAAATTGTACAAATTGTGTTATCTAAAAATGGACTTCAACATTTTAACAAAAATAATAACCTTAAAATATCACAATACACTTTAATAGTTAATAATAATACAAATCCAGATTGTGTGACATTTATCAACAATGTCACTGTGAACTGTTAGACTGTCAGGATGTTTTATAATGTTTGGTGTTTTGTAAACCCTCACTTATCAAAGTTTAAACTTTATACACAGTCACCTATGTCCTGTTTTATTTGACTCTGTATAAAATCACACCACAGAATTGTAATGCACTTTAACCCTAGTAAACCAGTCTGACACACAGCCAGGTTATTAAGTTAGTTTATTGAGATAACCTCACGAGTTTTACCTTCCATGGAGTGTCTTATACTTTTTGGATGGAGCTGCTGAAAAATGTGATAGTCAGTGTTTGATGCATTTATAGATCCTATTACAGTCAGAAGAGCACAAATTTATACAGTTAAGTACATATAATAGGGGCGGTTTACCGGACAGGGATTAGCTTAAGCCAGGCTAGGCCTTAGTTTCATTAGGAAATTTAACTAGTTTTAACAAACATGCCTTACTAAAAACATAACTTGTGGGCATTTTAAGGCAAAACAAAGGGCACTGATGTATTTTAAGATATGTTTTCATTTTTACAATAACGGTAGGAAAACGGTAGGAAAAAACATCAAAAAAGTATAGGATAGTGATATATATTGAAGCACAATGGGGCATCATTTATAAAACATGTGCATGCACAAATTTGATCGTAGTGTGCGACTGTGCATGCGCAAAAATCCACGGCAACATTCATATAAAAACGTCTTTGATGTTGTGCTTAGTGTCAGGGTCTGAGCAGACGTACGCACTTTTGCTTGTCTGAGTGCTGCAGGTAAGCCATTCTTGCCGCTCGGAAAGGATTTGGACATTGACAGGTGCTCTTTAATATGTCAATCTGATTAATTAGGCATCGTTTAAATGCAGAAATCTGACAGTGTTTAACTGCGCACAATTTCAAGATCCTTTGCGATTTATAGGCTACATTGCACATCTGAAAGAGAGGCTATGAATACACATACACGCTTTTAAAAAATGATCGTAAGATTAAATTTAGGATGGTTCCTAGTACACAGCATTTTATAAATGAGGCCCATGATATTACTATTTGATACTAGGGCTACGCATCATCACAATATTGATGTACCATTAAGGGTTTTTTACATAGAGAAAAGTCTAATAAGATATGGTAAAATCACCTGACCTGTACGGTAGCACTATGATACATTTTGGTAATTTTTGATAGTACTACAATGTATAAAATCACACTGAGGTTAACCAACCTTGAAAGACTGCACAAACATAATCTCATTTTTACTTTGATGTGAGAATGTTACACTAATTTCTTTGATAACTTCATCTCCATTCCATCTGGTTTCTGATTTATAATGAGATAATAATGATGCAGATTGCTAGATGTGCTACAATCTGGATGAATTTTTTTAGAAAAAAGACAAACTATGGAAGGATAGACAAATTCTGCCAAATAAATCAACAAATGTTTGTGTTTGCAGCTTTTGGAGCTGAGCCTGTTAATGACTATATCAGGGTGAAGTCCAATTTCATCAGCATTTATCTAAATAGGTGTTATCTAGATTTTATACTTAAATGCAGTAGTTCATGTTAAATAGCAGTAATATAATTCGTATCTTGGTTATTGTTCATCTCTAGATATACTAATTTATTTATTACATAATTGTCATATATCTACTTTAACTATCACTTCTATGACATCACTTATCATAAGATTCCTAATGATGGAGCCCATTCGTCATTCCTTATTTTTACAATATATCTGGAATCTTCATCAGCTCGCTGAGTACTGTGGATTGTTTCTGAGTTTGTTTTTTTTTCCATTTTGCCCTCTTGGGATATTTTTTGTTGTTTTCAGCCCTGCTGGCTGCTTTTTGTGTTGGTATCATAACTTGATGTTTTGGCTTATTTGGAATATATTTATTATTTCAAACTGGCCAAATTATTATTGCATGGTTCTCTTTCAAAATCTGTTACCCCTGATAACAACCAATAATATTGCTAAGAAGATGAGGATATTGTCACTTAGTGTGAATGGAAAATATCTCTGTTTTTACTACAACTATTGGCACTAGGGTAAATAGTAGGCTATCTATTGCTATTTGCACTTAATGTAAATAGACCATTTGCGCGTTTGCAAACAGATATGACGTATGTTGTGGGCCCAACTGGTGGCAGAAAGTGACAGCTCTGCAGTAGTAGTGTTTTAGCATTAAATTGTGTTGTTATTGATCCGGTGTTTCCCTTTATGTAATGTTTCTTAGCGTTTTCATCACCCTATGTTTATTTTTTAGATAAACGCAATACTCTCATGTATTCTATATAATACCATTTATTACATATTTCATAATTTTCCTGTTTTCTATTGTTTCTTCCTTATATATTAATAGCATATATGTATTTGTTCTATAAGTATTTAAAAACTATTATGTTTACATACAAATGAATATGCATAGGCATGTTTATATATTAATAACACTTTACATCATGTGTGTATGTGTTATATTTATATATTTATTAAGTATGTTAACATAATAACTTTAGAACAAACAAGTAGAAGACATAAGATATATAAAAAAAGAAATAATAGAAAACGGAAATATAATTTTTTTAAAAATGGGATAAACCCATTCAAATCTTTAAAGGGGACATTTCACAAGACTTTTTTAAGATGTCAATTAAATCTTTGGTGTCCCCATAGTAGGTATGTGAATTTTTAGCTCATGCCACTTTGTAAGTGTGAGCAAAAATTTTGTGTCCTTTACAAATGAGCTGATCTCTGCACTAAATGGCAGTGCTGTGGTTGGATAGTGAAGATTAAGTGTCTGTATTATCCCCTTCTGACATCAGAGGGGGAGCCAAATTTCAATGACCTATTTTTTCACATGCTTGCAGAGAATGGTTTACCAAAACTAAGTTAATTCGATGTTCTTTTACACTGGGGACCCAATTATGGAAAAAATTCAGATTTTAATGATATGTCCCCTTTAATCTTTTTTAATGAATTATAAACGTAGCGTGATGAAGGCGCTATAAGAAACACATAAAGGGATCAGACTTTGACAGAGACATCTTCTCTATTTATTTTCTATTCTAATTATTAATTTCATCGCTCCAGTCTGTCCGTTTAAGGGCTTGCAAGCCTAAATGCCTACGTTTACCGTCTTCGACGACGGTATTTTATAAAAAATGAACGCCATCTTTTTTTGGCATTCTCATTCTGACACTCAACAGCACAAAAAGACATTTTCTCGTGGGTTATCTTGACCGTTTCCCTCACCACATTGCGCGTGTAGCTTGCAGTGACATAACTGTGAGTTCTACTCGCAAAAGGTCTATAGCGGGCCACTGCCTTATACTTGCGTGGCAAGTGGTCATGGAATAACTGGGATATTTACATACACCCATTTGTTATTGCAAAACATCCTGATCACCCTGTTTGTTTATTTTTTCAAAATCACTTACATAACATTTTGTTTATAAACCTGTCTATACTGTATAAGCAATATCACAATTATGCCATTAACCAGGTCATGCTGATATTCAACATCACAAACATTTACAAAGTGAAACGGTGCTGTTAAATTCCATAATTTATTTAAGACCACAAATGCACTTATAATCCATACAAGTACATGTGCATATAATTCTTCTACATCCAGTAGACTATCTTGTATTAAAATCTTATTGCTGCACATGTTAAGTACACGATCCTTTTATAAATTTATAAAAGGAAAGACATTTTCATGGAAAAATATGTCTGTTGTGCTACAGGTTATGCTATGCATGTTTGTACAGTTACTCAAGACACTTAGAACAGTGACACATGCTACTGAGAAACAGGATAGGCAGGGAGCAGAGAGGAAAGGCAAATCCACAGGAGCTCTTGCGCTCCTCAAAGCATGACAGTTAGAAGCATGAAGCAGCACCTTCATTAGGACAGACAAAGGTCAATACAACACATGGCAGGGTTTTTTTTTTAAAGGGTGGAGGGGGTTCAACAACTATCTGTCTATCATAACATTCATCCATGAAAATTCCTATGTACAGATCATTTTTTACAACAGCATACATCCTGCACATTCTCACATAAATAATGACTGCTCCTGTTATATTCATTTTCTTTTCATATATGTATAATTTAAGGAGCAGTTGGGTTTTATGGCACTATCGCATAAAGAGCCATTTTTAAAGCAATTTGAAGCAAGCGGAGGTTTGTTTAGCGCTCAACATTGTAGACAAGCAGTAGCTCAAGTCATTTTCACATATTCACAAAATCCTTGAAGCCACATTCGTCCAGTTTATGGGGCTACATGGGATAAACTAAAATAGTGCAATTTTCACATTCCTAGCCTGTGAATCATTTTCAACTATTGAACTAGTGTCGAATGTGACAGTAGCGATGACAAAAAAGTGCATGCGGTACATTCTTAACAAAATAAAAAAAACACTGAGATGCGGCAGATACGATCTTTCCTTGCCTTAAAATAACAACTTACAGGAAACGCAAACACAAAACAGAGGAAGTGAGGTGAGCTGTTTAAACTTTGAGGCCTAACATAATGTACACAAAATGTGTCATTAAGTTAATACAGAAGGGTGAATTCATGTTAAAATGGCCTTACCCACTTAAAAGACAAAAATAGATAAACCTTCCTTTATAACACTGTAAGGTGCATACAGATAAGGCCATAATGCAACAAAAATAAATGACTGAAGATAACCGCTCACTGACATAGTTTGATATACTGTGAATATATTGAGGTAAATGTGCGGAGAACACAACACAATCTCACAGGAATTCATACAGATTTTCCGAGGCAACTAATTCGTATTAAATGGTACAACCACATTCGTAAGTTTTCGTACGATTTGCTTTCGCCCTGTTGCTTTGTTTTGTTTTTATTGTTTGTTTTTTACGATTTGCTTACACAAATATATACAGATTAGCCAACTTATGCACAAATTCCCGTGAGATCAGGCTGGATTTCACTGCATGGATGAGAATTATTATTATTTGCCCAAATGCATGAATGTCCTCCTGCCTACAATCATCTGAAAGAAAGAAAATGTTCAAGGCAGATTTCATCCAAAAATCGACGTTATTTATAATATTTATAATATTTTTTAAAACACTAATGTGGCCTGGTTTTAGGACCATTATATATATATACATATTTTTTGCATTATTTACTTAAAATATTACAATGCTTGAAGCAGTGGTATCATTTTAACTACATATATTGTTATGTGCAAAACAACAAATCTCAATTTGTATAATATTAAGTGCTATTTTATGTAACATTTACAGTTTTACAGTTACAGTTTTAATTGTTTTATTTTTACATTATGGTAATGTGAATTTGGGGTCTCATAATTGCAATGCAATAGGCTGCATTTTTATTATGAAAAAATTGATGTTTGGTTTTTATTTTGGCCTGACTCTGACATCCTTCTTTGTGAGATTCACCTGATTCATAAGTTCATTGGCTATACAGGTGCTGGTCATATAATTAGAACATCATCAAAAAGTTGATTTACTTCACTAGTTCCATTCAAAAAGTTAAACTTGTATATTATATTCATTCATTACACACAGACTGATATATTTTAAATGTTTACTTCTTTTACTTTTGATGATTATAACTGACATCTAAGGAAAATCCCTAATTCATTATCTCAGAAAATTTGAATATTGTCAAAAGGATCAATATTGAAGAACCCTGGTGCCACACTCTAATCAGCTAATTAACTCAAAACACCCACAAAGGCCTTTAAATGGTCTCTCAGTCTAGTTCTGTAGGCTACACAATCATGGGGAAGACTGCTGACTTGACAGTTGTCCAAAAGACGACCATTGACACCTTGCACAAGGAGGGCAAGACACAAAAGTTAATTGCAAAAGAGACTCTGTGTCCAAGCACATTAATAGAGAGGCGAAGGGAAGGAAAAGATGTGGTCGAAAAAAGTGTACAAGCAATAGGGATAATCGCACCCTGGAGAGGATTGTGAAACAAAACCCATTCAAAAATGTGGGGGAGATTCACAAAGAGTTGACTGCAGCTGGAGTCAGTGCTTCAAGAACCACTACGCATAGATGTATGCAAGACCTGGGTTTCAGCTGTCGCATTCCTTCTGTCAAGCCACTCTTGAACAACAGACAGCGTCTCGCCTGGGCTAAAGACAAAAAGGACTGGACTGCTGCTGAGTGGTCCAAAGTTATGTTCTCTGATAAAAGTAAATTTTGCAATCAGGGTCCCAGAGTCTTGTGTGTAGAGGCACACAATCCACGTTGCTTGAGGTCCAGTGTAAAGTTTCCACATTCAGTGATGGTTTGCGGTGCCATTTCATCTGCTGGTGTTGGTCCACTGTGTTTTCTGAGGTCCAAGGTCAACACAGCCGTATACCAGGAAGTTTTAGAGCACTTTGTGCTTCCTGCTGCTGACCAACTTTATGGGGATGCAGATTTAATTTTCTAACAGGACTTGGCACCAGCACACAGTGCCAAAGCTACCAGTACCTGGATTAAGGACCATGGTATCCCTGTTCTTAATTGGCCAGCAAACTTGCCTGACCTTAACCCCTGACCTTATAACTGTGTGTAATGAATGAATATAATATAATATTCAAGTTTCACTTTTTGAATGGAACCAGTGAAACAAATCAAGTCTCCGACGATATTCCAATTATATGACCAGCACCTGTATACCACTATTTGTTGTTGTTGTCACCCTCAAATAGATATTTTATATGAAAGGTGTTGTCTAGTCATATCTGATGCTGAATTGTATAATTCAGTGTTTCAGACTAATTATTATCATGCACTCAATAATAAAGCCTCTATATAATACAATATAAAATATTCAAACATAAATATTAGTCAATACACACGCATAAACTCAAATATGAATGTAAATTAAGAAACAAGTAAGTGCACCAGTGGATGGATGGAACAGGTGAAAGCCAAAGAAGCTTTTCTATTCCATGAATGTAAAATCAAAGAGATGTGCTTACTAATATAAAACCAAATGACAAAAAAACAAACAATCCTGGCCTTTAAGTGAACCTGTGTCCTTCATTTCGGAAAGAATCAGGAATTTTTTGCTCATGGCTGTAGAGGGAATGGTTGGAGAGCGTCAGTAGAGATCATTTAGACTGCTGCTGTTTTCAAAGACGGCCTTGGTGAACTGCCGGAAAACTCGATCCATGTAGGTGCTCTGCCGAGGCCACAGGCCCTCCAGAAAACCAATATGACCGCCGTGGCAGGTGATGAGGAGAGCAAGATTGGGGTTCTGCTTCACAGCCTCCACTGGAAAGGCTAAAAAACACAAACTGTTATTGGCTGAAAAAGAAAGATTGTTATTGGCTAAAAAAAGGGAAGACTGTTATTGGCCGAAGAGACATTTCACATTAAGTTTATTACTGTACCTGTAGGAGGTAACTTGTAAAGCACTACGTTAGCAACACATCTCCAGGTACAGATATACTATTAAACAAATCTGCACTGTAAGGAAAATATATCCTGCGAAATGCATAAATGTAAACACTGTGGGATTCTTAAATTGGCGCAAAATGAATGTCAAAACTCACCGTGATTGGGTGAAAAGACGTCGTCAGCCGCATTGAGGCATAGCATTGGCACCTGGACGGACTTGAGCTTGTGAATGGGGCTGGCGTCTAGATAGTAGTCGTCGTTGGAAGGATAACCGAACATAATGGATGTGAAACGTTCATCAAACTCACGGATCGTTTTAGCCTGTGAAAAGGATAATGCATATGCAGCGATGAATAATAACAATAACAGAAGACTGTATATGGTGTAACTCAGATTGAATGACACACCTTCATCACATGGTCTATGTCGTATTTCTTTTCAAGAATAGGTCTGTGACTGCAAAAAGTAAAGAAAAGATAAGGCTTGAAATGTAATTTAAATTGCAATTTAGGCTTGATTCAATATTCATTTTTGTGTATTTATTATTGTAACCAGCCAATATGTCATAATTATTTAAGCAAGGCATTAATAATAAAAACATACTACCACAAAGTATTTTAAAGTACTTTGGAGTATTGTATCATGCCAACATGATGAATTTGTTATTTATTAGCTACAGCAGGGAAAATAAGTATTTGACACATCAGTATTTTTATCAGTAAGGGAATTTCTAAGTGGCATATTGACACAAATGTTTCACCAGATGTAACTATCAAGCCAAATATTGAATTCATACAAAGAAATCAGAAAATTTAAGTTTACAAGTTGAGTCATAATAAATAAAGTGAAATGACAGGGAATATGGTTAAACATATAAACTAAGTTACTAGGTTGCCTTAAAATTGTGAGTTAATTAAACCTACAGTATGTTTTTTAGTTACCTAATATTTTTTTAAATTGAATTAAAATGTATGACAACCAGGTAACTTACTTTTTAAGTTGAACCAACACATCTTTTTACAGTATCGAATACAAACCTATTGAAAACTATGCAGTCCTTTAAGAGTTAATTACAATAGAAGCAAAATAAATCAATATACTTGAATACAAACTGTATTCAAGGGCTTCCTGTCCTGTGTCCTGAAACACTCTGCACTTCAGCAAAAAATGTAACATACAGCAACTGACACCGTAATCTTACTTAGCATTTTTTGTAACAAATCCGAAAATAGGGGCAGGCGGGGACAAAGTCCTGTGCCGTGCTGCTACACACACTAAACTATTGCAAATTAAGCTGGGCTTATCCCCCCATGACCCCCACTGACGGTCCACAGAAGCCTGCAGGCAGCTGGTGAGGTAGGAGTTAAAGAGGAAACGGTCCAGGGGTTTCTCCAGAGAAGCTGTGCACTCAAACACATCCCAGCCAGCCGAAAAAACCACCACGCCCTTCAGACGCGTCTCATCTCCTTTCCGCCCCAGGTAGTTTGCCAGCATCATCCTGCAGGGTGACGCATGAGTAACAAGTTTAATTACTAAATATTTTCAAACATGCATGTTATATATTGAAACACCTATGGGTAGCGCATTTTGGGGCATAAGCTGTTTGAAGCTGACCCTGTTTTTCCATCTGCGACTGAGAGGATTAAAGCAGCAAGTTGCTGACTCAAGATTTATCTTGACAGAGGTAAAGAAGTAGGGTAGAACTTTCAACTTTAATGAAGCGTTTGAGCTGAAGTTTCTCGTTTGTATCACATGATAAGGAGATAAGATCAAGAACAAAGCATATACAATTATAAAAAATACAGTAAATGAACAAACATTTTCACATGATATAATTATGTTATATAATAATGTAATTCTTATTATGAAAATTGCAATGCTTCATCCTTCATCTGGAATTGAATCCTGTTAGTGGCTCAATGGATAGAGCATTCGGTTAGCAACACAGAGGTCATAGGTTTGATCAAACATCATGATAAAACAAATGTATAAATTGAATGTACTGTAAGTGGCTTTGTATGCCAAATTCATGATTGTAAATTAATCGGATAGAAATATACAAGATTAAATATGTTCACCTGTAACAAGGATAAACATAGTTTAGGGAGACTTAAGTGTATTGTATTGTCTCTTGATATTCATTTGTGACCTTGGACCACAAAACCAGTCATAAGGGTCAATATTTGGAAATTGAGAGATATGCATCACACGAAAGCTGAATAAATAAGCATTCTATTTGTGTATAATTTGTTAGGATAGGACCATATATGACCGAGATACAACTATTTGAAAATCTGGAATTTGAGGGTGCAAAAAAACCTGAATATTAAAGAGCCAGTAAGATGCCAATTTTAAGGGTCCTATCACGGTTTATAAGTCCGGGACAACAGGTTTAAATGCGTGCAAGGTCAAAAAACACTGTCATTTTCTCAAAATTTTAATTTAAAATTACCCCATTTCTCAGAGATCCCCAAACGATTCGTGTGAAGCCGTTCAACAACTCAGTCTGCCTAAACCCCACCTTTCAGTAGCCTACTCTGCTGTAATTGGTCAACTGATAGAGTCTCCACACAGACCACAGATCAGTGGCACAGACCAACAAAAGCGCAACATGTATTGACCTAGTGCTAACCTGATTTACTGAGAAGACATTATCGATATCAATAAACATCATTCATCATTAATCCAAGCAATAAAAACGATGATAGAAACTAACATTTTTACACTCATTTAAGCAAGTATGTAAGCTAACCGGGTCATAGCAAAACCGTAAGTGCAGCATGCGTTAGCCGCTTGCTAACATGACTCTCTGACAGTTTATTAAGAGTTTAAAAAACAACATCAAATCACATGATTCATCATTAGTCCAGGTTATAAAAACAACGACAGACATTAAAATTTTTACACTTATTTAAGCAAGTATGTAGCTATAATCATACTTACAGGTTGTGGTTAGGAGACGCATGTTGTTACAAATAAAGTGGATACTGAACCATCTTTCATTGCCAAACGTCTAGTAAATCCCTCCGTGAAAAAGTAATTTTAACCACTGATTCTTCATAGCCAAACGTTAAGTATATCCCTCCTTGAAAAACTAATTTTAACCACTGATTCTTCATATATCTTCATCCTTTGGTAGTGAAAACAACACAAACTGAAAACGCAGCATGACATGATGTTTACACACTAACTAGCTGAAGTGTTGTTGGCAGGTCATAGTTTTCGTTTCTCCCGCAGGCAAGGTTGTAGGCGGATATTATTATGCAAAGTGTTGGTATTATGTGGATAAAGTCAGGCAGGAGATTTAATCCATATGTCGACTCGTTTCAGCGATTCAGAGTTGACTCCCTACTTTAGAAGCCAATAACTTTATTAATTGTGCACTTTTGGTTCAACTACTTTGCACATTGTTTAAATTGATGGACAGCTACATGACACACTGCAATACAGGTCATTTTTGATTTTGGATCTGTGTGGCTCTTTAAGAAAATCGCCTTTAAAGGTGCGCAAACGCAATCCTAAGCAGCTGCGTCTACTCACAAAAATAAAAGTTTTGATATATTTACAGTAGGAAATCTACAAAATATCTTCAAAGAACCTGAACTTTACGTAATATCCTAATGATTTTTGGCAACAAAAAATCAATAACTTTGTTCAACATAATGTATTTTTTGCTTTTGCTACAAATATAGACTGCTTTTGTGGTCCAGGGTTACATGGTATTGCATTGGGGGATCCATACTAAATCAATGAACTCTAACTCTTACATTCATTAAACAGATTTGTACTGGTATAGTGAAAAATGGAGCTTGAGTAAGTGATTATAGCAGCTTAACTCCTTTTTAAAGGTGCAGTGTGTAATTTTTAGAAGAATCTCTTGACATAAATGCTAAATATTATACAAAACTAAATTATCAGGGGTGTATAAAGACCTTTTCAATGCATCGTTATGTTTTTATTACCTTAAAATGAGTTTTTATTTACATACACTGAGGGTCCCCTTACATGGAAGTCACTATTTTGTGCCGCCATATTTCAACAGAAGCCCTTAACGGACAAACTTTTTTACTGAGTTGTCTCCGACGATGACATGTTTGTCCGTTGGCGGCTAACGTACACTCTAAAAAAACAAACGGTGCTATATAGAACCAAAACTGTTGATTTGAATCGTAACCATAGAAGAACCGTTTTTAGTGCCATATAGCATCGGTGAAGCACCGGTGAGGCGCCTGTGTGGAGCCATATAGGGGCCATATAGAACCACTATAGCACCACATTTGGTTCTGCGTGGCACTATGTGGTTCTGCACGGGTGCTTCACCGGTGCTGTATGGCACTAAAAATGGTTCTTCTATGATTACGAGCAAAGAACCACTTTTGGTCCTATATAGCACCGTTTGTTTTTAGAGCTCCTCTATCCGTTTCAAAAGCGAGGGGTGAGCAGTGGACTGAACCGTTGGTTGCAATGCGCAACCTCACCTTTAAAGGGTGTAAAAACTTATTGTGTGTGTGTGTGTTTATGTGGTTTACAGGGGCATGGATAATGTATAATGACATGTTTAGTATGCTATAAACATGGTTTAAAGGCAGGTTGCATGATTTTTGAAAAATACTTTGGAAAAGGGAGTCGGGGCGAGTACCAAAACACACTTGTAGCCAATCAGCGGTAAGGGGCGTGTCTACTAACCAACATCGTTGCCCAGGTTGCGTATGTGTGGGGCGGGTCTATCAAAAGAAGGTCCAGATTCTATTGGGGTAGGGGCGTGTTTGTTTAGGTGATTTCTAATGTCAACATTGGCTTTCAGAGATCATGAACCCAGCCTTAAATGTACCCATAAACTGAACGGCTTAAAAAACTTTACTAAATGGAACTTTTTGATAAATTAAAGACTGCCAACAGGTTTTTGTGATGGTTGGGGTCATGGACTGGGGTAGGTTACGGGATTAAAATATACAGTTTGTACAGTATAAAATGCATTGTGTTTATGGAATTGTCCCTGTAAACCACATATGCCAACATGCGTGTGTGCATGTGCATGCATGCTCTTACCCGCCCATAGAAACCCCAGCTGCCATGAGCGGAGCTGTGTCAATAGTCCGGTGGACGTGTTCAATCACCATCTCCAGATCCTCTGTGTTAGCTGCACAATAAGTCCTAGGCGTCTATAGTACAGTGAAAATAAAATGTAAATACAATTTATATAAAAATGCATAGATGTGATAGTAATTAAATATTGATTATTCTTAACTTTTTTGATTGGTTATTCTGTATTAGTTCTTATTTCAGAGCAGTGAACTCAATTTCAAATAAACATTAATTTGCCACAAGGTAATATCAAAGGTTACATGATTGTAGAGCATTAAAAACATGTTGTCTGAATAGTGCCTAATCATATTTTCTTAGAACACAACACATTTTTGCTGCCAAAGAGAGCGAGTCAGGAATAAAATTGCTTAATATGTACCTTTAAATACAAAAATACAATTGACCTTGAAATTCTATATTGGCAAGGTAATTGGCAGAAGGTCCAGATCAGAATAAATCCTCATCTACCAAATTTTCAATGACACATTCACAGGTTATTCAGGTTTTACCAATGTATGAATACCCTGATATTAGAATGGTAACAAAAGACTTTAAACCTCTGTATAGGAAAACACCATCATCTGAATTTCAAAGAAGTTCATGACTCGGGGAAGCAAAACGTTTTTCATCTACAGGCACTAGTGTACAGGGTGTTTTGCATAACAAATATTACATAACTACTAGAACAATGATTCATGCATTTGTTAATATTCATGCTGACAGCGGTGTGTGGCACCTGTGTCGAAGTCTTGAGTTAAGTATAAAAGCTCAAACTGAGGTCAAACCTCACAGAGTACTGTGAAATGTAAATTTATGAAAATGCAATTATTTCTAGAGATTAACACATAGAAAGGATGAAAAGATTATCCTTACCAATAACTTTTCACCAGATACACCTCGGTTGTTGAATACAACACATCTGAAATGCAGAGTACACGACATTCAGAGAATTCAGAGGAACGACACAGTATGCGTGTACATTGTTGCATTTTAATTGGTTAAAGGAACAGTTTGACTAAAAAATGAGAATTTGCATCGAGTTTTAAATTCAAACATTGTGGCATGTCAACTAAGTGGTCATTGGTTTTTGGATGCTTCGTGAAAAAATATGAAATAACAAAAACTGCCCCCACAGCAAACCAATGACATGCCGCCATTTTAATTTAGTACTAGTATTTGTTTGAGTTTCACTAAATAAGCTCAAAATATTAATAGCTTTTTTCTCACAAACCTATTGTTTCGCTTCAGAAGACATAAAATAACCCACTGGAGTCCTTTGGCTCACTTTAATGATGGATTTATGTGCTTTGGGAGGTTCAACAGTCTCACATAAGAGAATAAAATCACAGCATTTTATTTTTAAATTATTTGTGTTCAGCTGAAGAAAGGAAGTCACATACATATGGAACGACATTAATCCAGCATATTTGCATGATTGTGACTTGACAAAAAAAAATGATGCAGGGTTGTCCCAGCTTTTGACCGATGACTTTCCAGTCATTTGTAATTATTATAAGGATTTTCATTGAACATTTGAACAAAAAACTAAAAATTTGAACAAACAAAAAGTTAATACTTTTCCTGTTAGTCCTCCGTGATATTTGAGGGTCTCTATGTAAATTCTGACGACCTCGATTCTACCTAAATATTTCCACTGGCTGGATTTGTTTTGAGTTCATGCTGCGAGGTCAGCTTCAGTTTTTGACAGAAAACCTTTCATTAGTTTCTGGTATAATATGGAAATCATTGTTTAGTCTGGTACGGTCACACAGCTGTAGCTTTTTCTTTTCCATTATCACCACATAATATCAGATCTACACCTGGTGATAGTCTGGCTGTTGACGCATGCACTTTCAATTTACTCAGCTCCAAATTATATTTCATACTACTATTGTAACTCTAAAATCTGACAGGATGGAGCCATATCTGAAGCTTTTATGAAATGGCTGTTAAATGCCGCTTGACTTTCTGTAGCATTTTTAATTGAACTAAATAAATAATAAATACAATTCGAAAAAGTTAAACGTGTTTAACGTATAAGGTCTTCCTATTCCTTCCCCCGTGTGTGATGCTAAAGTCGCAGTTACAAAACTTACAAAATGCGCGACTGTCCCCCACCCTGCTTCTCTTCAAAAAAGTAAATTCATGGTCTCATTGATCGCTGAGGGGTTTTTTTGTAAGGAGAGCCTTCTGTCTCTGTCTTAGCGTCCATCCGTCTGTTTCTCCCGTTGTCATCATCTTCCTCAGACACCCCGCCACAGTTATCGCGAGGCTAGTGACAGAGCTCAGATTGGGAATGTATTTTTTTCTCCGAATGTCTGTTTTTTCAGGAAAATAATAATATGGGAGGTCGGCGGAAAAGAAGGGTAAAATACGGGACTTTCCCGGCCAAAACGTGATACTTGACAGGTATGCAGTTGATAAGAACAAAACCAGCGCTATGTACACTGCATGTAGCATTAAGGGCCATATAAGTACAGTCAAACTGCATTCCTGGAGGACCAGTAGATCTTGAAACCCTGGCTGGCTTATCTGTCAACTTTAAGTGCCTTTTCTGCTCTTAAAATGGTCATCCTTTCAGGAAGTAACTCTACACAAATAAAAACGTATTTAGTAATGTATCTTCTCATAATGTGTTATGTTTTTCTGTAAGCAGTAAACTTAAAGAAACAGTTAAACCAAATTGTTATCATTTAATGACCCTTATGTCGTTCTCCTCCGCGGAAGTTTGGCTTTTTCATGTCACATGAGCAATCATGAAAAAAGCTAATTTTGATCTGTTACTGGCAGATAGCTGTTTATGCATAAATCACACCTGGTCTCATATCCATTTCTTTTCTGTTGCATGGAAATTAGAAGTTGGAAGTTTGTGTACAGGGTTAGAGCAACAGGAGAGTAAATTATAATCAATAAGTGAACTGCCATGTTATCACGAGTTTGAATAGCACAAAATTATTATTGAATAATATCAGCACTAAACTGCCTTTTTAATAACCCTGTTAACCGTCTTACTAAACATCTCTAGATTTAAACTCATATCCAAATTGTGCACTTTAAGAAAAATGGAATTTTACAGAATTTTACAGTTTTATTTGACTTTTTTTTAAATAGTTAAAAATGGTAAAATTACAGATCCACTGCAAAATTACATGAAAAACACGTCAATGTGCATATTAATTATGTATTAATTTAGCTTAAAGGTATCACGAAGGATTTTCTTTTTCCAGGTGGATCATCAAGACTATTGGTCCTCCTAGTTTCTAAAATTCAAGAAAATCCACCGCTACACCTTTAAGATAGAGTTTTTGAACACTTATAAGCATTATTTTCTAAAGTTATGTGTAAAACCCTTTAAACTTAAACGTAAAGGAGCTGTATGAAGGTTTTGGACTGATTTAAAAAGATACTAATTTAAAAAATACTATAAAATACCATATTTGAAGATGTTTAGGAAACATGCTAAGTTCACATATCTATTTCTCTGAAAAACAATGCTGTAGCTAGTTAATCTCTTTTTGAAATGTGCCTCTGTTAGAATGTCTGTTAGAATGTTAAAATTGCCACTTTGTAGGTGTTAAGCAAAAATTTGCGGTTTTGGGGTGTGTCCTTTAAATGCAAATGAGTTGATATCTACACTAAATGTATTATCCCCTTCTGACATCACAAGGGGAGCCAGATTTCAATGGCCTATTTTTCACATGCTTGCAGAGAATGGTTTACTAAAACTTAGTTACTGGGTTGATCTTTTTCATATTTTCTAGGTTGATAGAAGCACTGGGCACCCAATTATACTTAAAAAAGTCAGATTTTCATGAAATGTCCCCTTTAAAATATTTTTTAAATAAAATAAATAAAACAATTATATCATAAAATATATAAAAATAAAAAAGGTTGCAAACGTAAAAATAAGCAGATAAACATATGCTTTCCATCGTCAGTTGCGCTCCTGTATGTGTCTGCGGAGTTCAACTGCTAGAGGTCAATATTACATACAGCTCCTTTAAAGTTATAGTTCACCCTAAAATGAAAATTCTGTCATCATTTACCCAACCTCATGTTGTAACAAACCTGTATTATTTTCTTTGCTCTGCTGAAGATATTTGTAATAAAGCAGGAAACGAAACACCATTTATGTCCATAGTAGGCAAAAATACTACTATGGAAGTCAATGGTGCTTAAAAATTGTTTGGTTACAAACATTGTTCAAAATATTTTCCTTTGTGTTCAGCAGAATAAAGAAATTTAGATCTGTAAATAAGTTTGTAACAACATGAGGGTGAATAAATGAAGACCAAATTTTCATTTTTGGGTGAACTATTCCTTTAAGAATCACCACTTTCAGAGACATGTAAGGTAGCGTAAACCCTGAATCAGTGTACAAATGGTTTTCAAATGGTTTAAAAATACAAAGCGTACACATTTAGTAGCAAAACAGAGATTATATCCACTAACAGACGTCATTGTTACTTCAGCAGCCGGGTGGCCTTTTTTGCTGCGGCACGGAAAGTTGGTCTTAGGTAAGCTGCAAAGCTGCAATTAATTAAGCAGAGGACACGGGCCAGAGCAAAAAGATGCTGAGCGAGCTATTGTGGCCTCACGCCTCTTAAGTTTTAGAAGAATGACTTCCTGACAGTGGCCTTAAAAGTGCCCGTCTCTGCATCCCTCTGGGGTTTAATACAGAGCTCAGCTCTTTATTGAAGAGTCTCTCAGTCCATATAGAGTGACAGCATCTAATTTCACACCTGGCAGAATGTGGTGTTACAGAGGTTTTGTGAGGCATACTTTAAACTTTGATCTATACATAACTATGTGGGTTCCTCTGATGCAGGTGTGCTGTACAGCTTACAGCATCAGTTTAACCCTTAATAAATCTTACAGAATCAAATGTGCACAGTCAATGGAAAATATATTGGTTTTGAATGTGACTACAGATGCAGTAGACTTTAATACATGCCTTTAATACATCTTTTTTCAGTGCGTGCACTTTTAATCTTTGTACAGCGCTTCTTGAATGTGTTAGCATTTACCCTAGCCCCATTCATTCCTATGGCTAGGGTGGCCATTCGTGCCAGTTCCGCCGGTCACATCCCGATCATGTTTTCGGGTTCGTTCTCCGCAAGTCGCGTTGCTCGACCGCATACGTCATCACATTTCAGTTAAAATACATTATAGAAAATTAAGATTTATTTCTTTTAAGACATGTTCGGAAAACACTTTCGAAAACATGTTCGGGACGTGTCCGGCGGAACTGGCACGAATGGCCACCCTACCTATGGCTCCAAACAAAAGTTTTATTTTGTGCCACCATACTTACTCGTGTAACTACTTATGTAATGTCTTGAAATAGGAAACACATGGAAGTGTTTGGTGGCTTCTAAATTCATCCCTGTTTGGAATCCTAAGGAATGAATGGGGCTAGGCTAAATGCTAACACATTCAAGAGGCGCTGTACAAAGATTAAAAGTGCATGCATTGAAAAAAGATAGGGATGTATTCATTCATCTAAGTTGAGGTTAGAGCATAGTGAAATATTGAAAAACGGTAGTGTTTGCCTTTAACAAAAAAAAAATGAAAATTCTGTTAATATTTACTTACCCTCAAGTTGTTACAAACCTGTATAAAATTATTTGCTTTGCTGAACACAAAGGAAGATATTAATAATCAAGCAGGAAACAGGAGCCCCATTAACTTCCATAGTAGGAAAGAAAAATACAATAATGCTGAAACACGGTTTGGTTACAAACATTGCTTAAAATATCTTCCTTTGTGTTCAGCAGAACAAAGAAATATATAGAGGTTTGTAACAACTTGTGAGTAAACAATGACAGACTTTTAATTTTGGGGTGACCTATCCCTTCAAATTGAAGGTCAATATTTAATATAGCTGATAATAGCTAAACTTGTACCAAAAAAGGTAACACTTTACCATAGACATAGTTCATGTTCATTTCAGCATTTACTAATACATTTTTAAAATTAAAAGTTATAACTGTTAACATTAGTTAATGCACAATTAAATAATATGCACAATTGTATTATTGGCATTAACAAAAATTTATAAATGCTGAAAAACTATATTGCCCAAAGTTAGTTCATGGTAGCAAAGGCATTTAATGATGTTAACAAATACAAGCTTATAGTAAAGTGTTACACGGGAAATATTAACCCTTATTGGACAAATTAAAAATGTTGATCATCTCCTGACCCGGGCAAATCCATTTACTTCCCATTAACAGGAAAGTGTTACAATTTGGATAAGGCTGCTCACCTGAAGCCCAGATCCCGACTCTGCTGTACCATATGTAGAATGTAGGATTCACGGCTTGTGCCTGTTAGTCCCGGGAGCAGCAGCACGGTGGGCCGGGTGGACGGGTCCGGGTGGGACACGCTGTCATCATTGTCAAACCAATCCAGAGAGATCTGGCCTCCATCTGGTGCTCTAATGAGCTCACTGCCGGACACACACACATACACCGAACCCAGAACAGAGAGAAACAGCTTAATTTAGCAAAAGGAACATTTAGTGAGGGAACTGTGTTTGTTAATACAAGATTAAGTACTTATACATTCCACAAAGACAGAAATTACAGGGCTCTAACTACAAGAACAAAAACTATCAAGGTATTTGAACATACAGTATGTGTCATATTACATGTTAAAGTACCATGTAAATACCACGTGTGTGTGTGTGTGTGTGTGTGTGTGTGTGTGTGTGTGTGTGTGTGTGTACCTGGTAATTATCATGTTGTGAGGACCAATTGTCCCCACAAAGATAGGAATACCAGTATTTTTGTGACCTTGTGGGGACATTTTGATGTCCCCATGAAGAAACAAGCTTATAAATAAAACAGAATGATGTTTATTAAAAATCCAAGGTATCAGGAAGTTTCCTGTGATGGTTGGGGTTAGGGAATGGGGTAGGTAAGGGGAATAGAATATACAGTTTGTACGGTATAAAATGCATTACGTCTATGGACGTTTAAACATTACATTTGATGACCAGAAATTGTCACAATACTTTTTGTTTTTCTTTTAAACAATCTATCTTTTGTTTAATTTAAATCTAATTTTTATAACATATTGGCCTGGTTTCACAAACACGGCTTATCTGATCTTTAAGCATTTTTTATAAACATGCCATAAAGAATATATTACTGGTGTGTATCTTGAGACTAAAACAATGGCAATGGCTTATTTTAAGATAAGTGCAAGTTATTTTTTATATAGCTTAAACATGTGTTTTAGTCTAGTAGGCTACTAGTTTCATGACATGTCTGTGAAACTTTCATCTTAAGCTGTTTTTCACTTTGGGTAATCTGTATTCAGAATGCCACTTGATTTTCTTATCTAATGCAAAGACATTCATACATTTTTTAATGCATCACTACACCATGGTACCACCACAGTACTTTTGAGTGGATGTCAATTTACACTTAATGCGTACAATGCCTCCTGCATTATATTAATGCAAAAGCCACTAAATGCCAGCTTCGTCAATAATGAGATAATGATTTTAACTAATACTGTAACGTTGAGAATGAGGCAGGCAGAGGCAGCGAATCCATATGCAAGCAAACTTTAAATGCGGGGTGCATGATTTTTTGAAAAGCACTTTGGAAAAGGGAGTCGGGCCAACACACTTGTAGCCATTCAGCAGTCAGGGGCGTGTCTACTAACCAACATCGTTGCCTGGGTTGCGTATGTGTGGGGCGGGTCTATCAAAAGAAGGTCCAGATTCTATTGTGGTAGGGGTATGTTTGTTTAGGTGATTTCAAATCTCAACATGGGCTTTCAGAGATTATGCACCCCACCTTTAAAGTCGCCATGAAACGGAAGTAGCGATTGCCTTATTTTCCCCGTGGTGACACATATCCGAGTGAAACAGGCTTCTGAAATGAAATAAGGCAGGGCTGGATTTAAATTTGTCCCACGAGATCTGATAGGATCGTTTAGAGTTGGGTCGTGTTGCTAACTGCTAATTGCAGCGATCTTCTCCTGGACCCGCCCACCTGCCATACCATATGAGCAGAAGTAAAGAGAGATCCTTTTGCGGAGGGGTGGACATTTGTTTTTTCATTAAATATTTTGAGGAAACTTTTTTTTTTAAAAAAAATAATGAAGCTCACAGAAAAATCATTTGTAAAACAAAATACCACAATATTTCAAAACAAATTACAGTCTTTCATTTTATTTTCATGGCGACTTTAACATACATAAAACTATGTACAGCGAATCCAAGGAACACAAATAAATTACAGTTACTAAACCAACTGTACACCAACAACAACCACAAAGGACAACTGATAACTGAAACACTAGGGCTATTTATACACAAGGAAACGAAACACAACTGGGAAACAATCAACACTAGCTCCAATGAAATGAAAGAACTACAAAGGACTACAAAACATGGCAGAAAGAACAGAATTTCAAAATAAAAGTACAGGACTGGGAAACACAGAACAAGATCATGATAGATATTATCTAAATGCTCTCTGCACGTATTATAATACATTTATCAAGTGCTTTCGCTTAAGATCCACTTTATCCTACCCTTATGCCATTTAGAAATACCGGTTTGTTGGCAAAATCAGTTAAGAGTAATAGAGATAAAAGTGATAAAAAAATTCTCATTTACAAGAAAACATGACTTTTGGATCTGAGCTCCTCAAATGTAACCATTTAATAAACATTTGTGTATTTCAGTGACGGCTGGTGACTTCTTCTTTTTCGAGGACGCACGAAGTTCGTCACAGCATGTACGTAATCTGTCATGTGTGGTTCGTCATTTCAAAATATGTGTTCGGCGGGTTGAGTGAACCTATGTGCATCACGTCTCATGTCAAAATAAGTGCCTGCTGCAGACGCGTCTAAAGGGTTTATGATAAAAGAGACACTCGCGCTTGCCAGATACTCGCATAATCTCATGCGTAATTGGAGTTTACTGTTAAGGGAATGTCTTGCGAGTATTTTGTGAACATGTGCGCCTCTTTTATCATAAACGGTTTTGACCCGTGTGCAGCAGGCACTTATTTTGACAAAACACATGATGCACATGGTTCACATGGCGCAACAAACACATATTTTGAAAACACAAGCAACACACATGACACTCCAAACACATATTTTCATTTTGCGCCCTTTGGAAGAGCAGTCACCAACCACAACCGGTGTATTTTATCATAGTGCTGTTCACATTTCTTCTTCATATAAAATCAATGTGTCATGATTAAGTATATTTGACATTAAATGTCATAATTGGATTATTGACTTGACAGATTTCACAAGCATCTAAAACATTCAGATTCTCATCTAATGTTTTATTTGGCCTCACCAGGACTCTGCTGGAAACAGCGGATTCCTCCAGATAGATTCCATCTTGTGTTATCTCACGCCTGAAACTGAGATCTTTACCCCAAACCCGTTTTCTCAGGATCTTCCATGCAAAGCTACATGTGTGGTATGTAATTTCAGTCGAGCCATTAAAAATGCACTCTAGATCGAATCTGTCTGCTGTCTGTACCATCAAGACTGGCCTCTGAATGTGGGCAGGTTTTTTATAGACATGCAAATACCGTCTTGCAATAGCAGACAGTGACAGACTGGCACAACACATAGCTACACCAATCTATTTCACAAATACATCAGCAGCATGTCTTGCGTCACACAGAGAAGTTCAACTGGGTTTGAACAAGTTAACCTCTACTGACAACATCTGTGACAATAATCCTGTGTTTGTAAAAACAAGCTCACACTACAGTAATGCCCTTGCTTACAATGAAAGTCATTGGAGCAATGCATTCCGGGTGGGCGTGTGGGGGGTTACAGTGAAATTGAAGCATTTGTTTTAAATCTTTTAGTCTCGTGGTAACACATGCTATGCTTGGCCTAAGTCTTTGTTATACTTTCGAAAAAGTATCCATCTCTCTATTCTATTGTAAGTGAACTACTTATTATGTAATGAATGCAGTTTCTGATACAACATCAGAACATCACACGTTCTTGTATTTGAAAATGCTCAAATATTTTTGCACTTTGATTGTAGGGTTTTCCGTTTGGTATCTGCATTCCCAGGAGGTTCTGTTTCCAAAACAGATGCTTCAATTTCACACCAGACTACTTGGCATTGAAGCTCACCGGCGATGTCAGAGACGCCATTGGGCTCTAGTGGATGACATCATACACAAAAGCATTCAGTGTGTCCCAGTATGCATCACACCCTTTCTTCCTAATGGGAATGCGCAGCTGCTGGGACGGTCAAAGACGCCCTTGACTTAAAACGCTCTGTCCTTTATCATTCCGTGCAGAACGCCCAGGATCCGTAAGCAGATTTACCACTCCACCACGTGCACGTCTCTCGCTCCGCGTATAGAGACGGAGGCAAAGGATTAGGTATTGATTCCAATCTCATTAAAAGCAATTCAGGTGATGAGTTTGACACAATGTGAACGCTGTTGTTGATCTGCATCATCGTCTCTGCACAGTGAAATGCACAGTGGCCAGTTTCTCTAAATTGGTCTAATGAGGCATATACTGCAACATTAAATCTATTTAAACCTACAGGCAAGGACTGTATTGAATACACAAAACTATTTCATTGTAAAAACTGGTCGTTTCTCTCAAGAATGTTTTTAGTATAAAAATATATATTTTGTGATGAAGGAAATATAAGGGCATGTTGAAGACCATATTTGTTTGCAGCCTACCCTAATGCAAAATAATAATAACTAGTTGTTGTCATACTTTCCCTTAGTGAACTGGTATATTTCATATGTGCAATACACATAGAATATCTAGCAAGGTTTTCCAACAACTATACAAAATACTAGAGGTAGACCGATTAATCGGTTTGGGCAATAATCGGCACCGATAGTTAAGTGGTGGAATAGTCGGCCATCTGCAAAATATGCATGCCGATAGTTTTTCCGAGCTGTGTCCATTGCTTTATATCATTATAAAGTAATTAATTTGCTGAATAGAAGCTGCATTTGCAGAGAAACAACAAGTCATCAAGGCTGACAGGACACAAATATTAGCGGTACCTCAAATGGTTACACAAAAATACATATATAATGTTTAATTTCATGATTATTGCTATTGATTTGCACAGTGTTGGGGGTAACCCATTTAAAGTAAAGTGCATTACGTAATAATATTACTTTTCTGAAGTAAAGAGTAAAGTAACGCATTATGTACACATTAATATTTGAGTTACTTTAAAAAAATGCAAGTTACTTTTTTAGTTTAAATAATTTGATAAAAAAATATGTACTGAATTAAACTAAACGTAGTCATTTATACACGTATTATAAAGCGTACAAGCTTGTGTGTGGACAGTTTGAGGCCAGAGCTTGACATTTTTGTGATGAAATATTCAAATTTCTGAATGCAGAACTTTTCCGTCATAAAAACACCTGCAAGGCCTGAAAGAGATCAAGCCTCATCCAAGAAAAAGAATGCAAAAGTAACTAAAAAGTAATGTAACCATTAGTTTCCATAAAAAGTAACTAAGTAACGCAATTAGTTACATTTTTTGGGGGTTACTTAATATTGTAATGCATTACTTTTAAAAGTAACTTTTTTCAACACTGGATTAGCATTAGTTTATATCCAGCTGGTTACTTTTATCCATGATTTATCCATATTTTTAGTTAATAATGAGAGAACGTGAACTATAGCTGTCGGCTACGTTAACATATCCAACTAATCAAAATCTGAAATCAGTTTTTTTTTATCATCACTGCACTACATATTTTGTTATTTTGATTAGATAATCATTAAATGTAAAAACACAAGCAAATAAAATACAAGACTGCAATATAATATACATTTATGTAATTTCAATGTTACCAGTGGGAGTATTCATAAACTATCGGTCGATTAATCGTTATCGGCAAGCAGGGACCAACGTAGTTATCGGTATCAGTAAAATCAACTGTCAACCTCTACAAAATACTTTATAATAAACACTTAATAGGTTTAGCCCTTGATATAGACATAGTCCTTGCAATATATAATGACCCAGACATTAATTTGTGAGATTCACCCTTACGTAAATAAGGTTCAACTAAAACCAGCACTATTACTCATCGTATTGATTATAATAATGTGCAGTCATCATCAAAACAGGGAAGATGATATAGGCAGCACTATTTTTCTCCTATTATGCTGAGAACAAGCATCCTCTTAAGATAAAAGTACTATCTAAGTACATCAGCCAATCAATGAAATAGATGCTGAAAAAAGCGCTCTAATCATTTACCAAGGGCGCTTCTATATGTAGATGAAGCCAAAGCATAGCTTAAGGTGAAGGGACATGGCAACTTCAACATGAATGTAAAATCCGCATTTATTTGAAATGCTGATTCAAGTAGGTACAATTTAAAGAATTGTTGCTGAAATGTAAACTATGTGCATGATCTGACACTCTTCCTCAACCACTTCCTCTGACATTGAGCTTTTTAAACAGCTTGATTCTGACTGCAGAGCCATTATCAGCCACTATCAATAACCATCCATTTCCCTGAAAGCATTTATTGAGTATAGGAGGTTAAACAATCATCACATTCAAAGCACTTTTACAGTAAAGGAAATGTGCTCTCACTTTCTGTAGCTGACCCACGGTTTAGCAGTCACAAATGGTCTGAGCAACGTTTGGATTCGGCTTTCCCAGCACCAGAACGTGGGGAAGTAAGTCTCTGACACCACAGGACAATTGTCCCTCAGGAACTGATGAAACTTGTTTCCTCCAGCTATGAGTATTGGCTTCTGTAAAACATAGAGCAGGGGATTGATTTTTATCTTGGAAAGCAAAATTATAACCTAGACCAGGGGTTCTTAATTCCGGTCTTTGGAAACCAGCTTGCAAATTTTAAAAATCTGCCTTATATAGCACATCTAATTCCCAAAACATCTACAGAACAGAGCGTGTCAGATACGGGCAATATATGTGCAGTGTCTTAACCCTAATTCTGACCTATTTAAAAGCTGTGCAAAACAGAAAAAACTCATATTGTCATTGCAGAACTAAATGTGTTATATAATTTTGATAGACTAAAATATTAAGGAAAAACTAAAATAAATAACATTGATACAATGTAATAAAATTATAACAATTTATTATACCAAAATAATTGTATGTAATATAACAAAGTTTTGGCATATTTAATTAAATAAAATCTTAGTTCTAATTCCAATGTATTTTAATCAAAAAAAAGCATTTGGTTTCATATAGTTGCTTGCATGCTTCCTTGGTCTTTGACAGTTAAGAATAAGTACACTTTTTAAACAGTCGTATCCATCCATTATTAATCATTAATTCTCTTCTCAAATTGATCTAAAATGCTGAGATGCATTTAATAATCAATCACTGTGGTAGTTTGACTTTGATATTAAAACCCCGATGTCCTAATTCATTGCTCAGATCATGGATTTCATGTACTTTATTTTAAATAAAAAAAGACAGCACTGCTCACACCACTGCATTTACGTCAATGTGTTTTTATTAAAGCTTTAATGCATATTCTAGAGCGCATTATATTTAAATCATATGAACAAAAATGACGTAATAATATCCGCTTGCATTATGACATCATTAGCCGGCAGTTGTCGGGCGCTGATTGGAGCTGTCAACCGCTGCAAGTATGACACGCGATTATTTCTGATCATAAACGCCGCTAAACTGTCACCTTACCTTGGCCACAGACATCAAGTAGTAGCAGGCATAGGCGGCGCTGAAACCTAGCACTACAGATAGTCCAACCCCAGAGCCGAATAGCCCGACTTTGACTTGGTTTTTGAGGTAAAGTGAAAGGTCACCGGTAAATAAATTAAGATTAAGATCCAGTGAAATCATTGCCTAGTCCCTGTAAGCCCCACGGTTCCGGCTGCTGAAACGCTCGGACTGCTGCGGTGCTGATGGACGGATGCGAGTCCAATTTCTAAATGTAAAGGTGTCGGCGAATCGAGACACGAGTTTAAATAGGAGGAGATGGGTGGCGCTCTTTGTAGGATAAGAGGCGAAGCGCAGAGGTGCACAGCAATGCTGCCCAAATGCAACTCGCTAGAGGAGAACACAGGATGAGGCCAAATGGGCGGAGCATACCGGCTCAGCATTTCTGCTTTCTTGATGTGATAGGATTGCACCGACGTCAATTTAAACGCGCACAGTGCACGTAACTTTGCGAATAAACGACACCTGCATATAAATGTATTGTTAGTATTATTTTGTTTCGGTGTGATTATTATTATAGCTTGCTCTATGGTTCCGTGCAAATGCTTACGGGAATATATATTGCATTGTCACGTGGTACGCGATGTTTTTCTCAACACATACGTAAACGAACCAATCAAACTCATTTTTATTAGCGCACATGAACTTGAACATATTTTCATTGGGGCAACAAGGTTATTTATTTGTACAGAATATATGCACAATTCCTACATACATGTACAACTCACAACAAATACAAAAACAAGTAACGTTAACTAAACAAAGTAACAGCATAAGGATATATGAAGGAAAAACATTTATGCTAAAGGTTAAATTACACTTTAAATTAAACAAATTAAAGTAGTGCCTGATATGTTTTTTTGCAATATCGTTTAAAGTAATGTGATATTTTCTAATTTATACATAGTTTAGCTTTACACAAAAAAAGGTTATATAAAGTTTGCTAGTTAGACATCGTCCCTATTTTTGAATGCGGCTCAATGGTGCATTCGGCATTCTGAGCCAAATTAAATCCTATGTTGCGGGATTGGTGATGAATAATAATTAGGTTTCGTGACTGGATGCTCAATTGGTAACCAAGTAACATCAACCACCATACAATTCGACGTTTGACCGCAGCATTTTTGACCACAGACCACGATTAAGTGATAAAAGCATTTCAACAGCATAAGCCTTTATAGCCTTTTGACTTTAGTATTTGGTTGGCGGGATAACAGGACATGGTTGGTTTGAAAGTGGATGGTCCATAGTAGCACTTTAAGTTCACCCATAGGAATCAATAAAGAAATTAATAAATGGGGCCTAATTCTAACCCACTGTAAGTGGGCCCCATAAGGGTGGTGTTTAGGCCACCTTTAACCTGTTGTTAGTGCCAATTTAAGATGCAATAAACATGGTAAATAAATCAGCTCTACTGTACTTGGCAGCACCCACTTAGGACTAACATTCATGGGGCCCATGCAGAGCCACACAAATTTCTCTGGTCTTCACTTCAAATTGATCGTATAAGTAATTTTTTCCTTATTAAATCTTGACAAAAATACTGAAGTTATTATTTTGATGCGTTAAATTAATATAAAACGTACAGTATGTTGGCTGGGTTACTTTAACTGTAAACTAAACTGACTAAGCATGATCCAACACACATAGAGGAGTATATGTGTCAAGAAATACCTGGATGGCCTACTGCTAAGGTCCAGTTCTGCCAAGGTTCTTTATTAAATGTCAGATGGACACTTTTCACATAAGATAGAGGTTTTGGGCCTGAGCTGCAGCCAATTTCTAAAACTTAAAAAAAACTGAGAAACTGTGAACTCCACCTATTGTAAGTGATATAGTTACTGGGAAATGTATTCCTTGTGGTTAAAATGTACACTCTTAAAATTAATGTGTTAAATTAACACATCTTGTGTCTAGTTAAGGACAACACACCTAGTGTGTTGTCCTTAAATTAACACATCTCTGTGTTATTTTTAGAACAACACACTTTGTGTTGTTTTAAAACATCTTGTGTTGTCCCTTTTATTTATATGAACTCTAAATCAGCACGAAATGACACATAATGTGTTAAAATTAACACATAATGTGTTAAAATTAACACATAATGTGTTAAATAGTTTAACACAAAGCAATGTGTTAAAATTAACACACCCTGGATGTGTTAATTTTAACACATTGCTTTGTGTTAAACTATTTAACACATTATGTGTTGTTTTTAACACATTAAGTGTCATTTAAGTTCATAAAAAATAAAAGGGACAACACAAGATGTGTTAAAACAACACAAAGTGTGTTGTTCCAAAAATAACACAGAGATGTGTTAAATTAAGGACAACAGACTAGATGTGTTGTCCTTAACTAGACACAAGATGTGTTAATTTAACACATTCATTTAAATGTTTGTTACAAGCAAATTACAACTCAAAGAAACAAACTACAAACTCAAATCAATGTGCCCTTATGAAAATTAACCATGGTTTTATTGTTGTATAAGGTGTATGACCATGTTTTTTGGTGTATTGATGACTATCAGCCAAAAACATGGTTTCACTATACGTTTTTTTGTAGTAACCATGGTTTTACTACAGTAACCATGTTTTTTGGTTTTAATTAAAACCATGGTTAATTTTCGCAAGGGTGTGTTGACTGTGTTCTGGAATGGGTTTAATGCAGAGGTCACATTTCGAGTATGCGCAAGAGACTTGGCAAGCATGTCACACTTTCACAAAATTTAACTCAAATATGGTAATCTGCTCTCTATAGGTCGTAAATCAGTATATTATGTACACAGGTTTGCTCACTGCCTTACTGCATATTAGACTATTGAACATCATGACTTATATGAAGTAAAAAAAAGTTTACATTTTGTATGCTTTCAAAGTATAAATATTTGTTTATTCTATATCCAAATGACGTATCTGTCTCATACATTGTAAATCCCGTAAGCAAATATGGCAAATTTCTCAGAACTTTCAAACTGGTTACCTTCCACAATGCGACAATCTGAACGTTATTGCCCTCTAGTGACCACTTGTAAGCAGTTGCAATTTTCACTCTTTATTTGACTTTCTCTTCTACACCCTTCCGTCTCTTCTATGATATCACTAAAGCATTCGTGGGTTTTACTTGAAAGCAGACAGTAGTTTCCGGAACAAAGTAACAGATAGAGGCAAGACATGTAAAAGATATACAAGCATGAAATAATTCTATAAATGTATGTTCTTATGTTTGAAGTACAAACAATGAACAGTAGCCTACTATAGGAAAGAATAGGCAAAAAAATGAGAATAGAAAGAGGAAAATAGCTACAGAAATAAATGATATACAGAAGGCTTTATGGTATGACGAGTACGAATACTTCAAAGTCCAATTGTTTTTTTTTTTAGTAATTTAAAGTAGTTTATATGTTTTTTCTTTTTATGCCAGAAACTTGGAGTCACAGAATTTACTTGATTTATTTACTGTGGGCCATATTCCATAATATTACACCCATAATTAAATGCTAAATAGAAATTAAATCTCAAGCAAAATGGAAATATTCTGCCATATTTTATACATTAACATAATAAATTCAGATTTTTTTTATTTAAAAGTGAATAATTTATTAGTCAATTCCCAGTTTGCTCACCTGCAAAGACAATGATCTAGTCTATTTATATTATTGCATAAGACTTTATTCAGAGCATAATTTATCCACAAATGGGATGATTGTTGTGTAACTAAAATTAACAGATATAAAAAGTTATAACAGTTAACAGTTATAAAAGTAGACCTGTGCAAGAACTGGAAAAGAATTAAAAAAAGCATTTAATAAAAGGTAGCCTACATTAAAAAAAAAGAAAAAAGAAACAAAAACTCAATAAATATTGTCCTAATAACGTATAACAGGAAACTTTTATATATTTTGAGAATGTATAGATTTTCCTGTCATTGCCTCGATTTTGGGGTTCAATGACAAATCCACTGAATATAATTTACAAATCTCTTTGTCTTTTAAACATTCTTCATGCATGAATTTACATAGATTATTGTATGCTAATGTGTTTTAGACATTAAATTATATCTTAGCTCTTACATTAGAATTGAATTCTATTTAGTCACATACAAAGGAACTAACGTGCTTTTCCTAGAACGGTCACTCTGTGGCTGCGTCTCAAAGCCTAGTGAGCTGCCTAGGTAGTCAGCAACTTGACGTATATTAGGGATGTTCTGATATCCATTTTACCTAAAAAATAAACGCTACAATTGACAAAGGTGAAGACAAACCGTAAAAAATACATCTCCTTCAGAATAGGCCTGTGATGCTCAAAACTGCCTTCCAGCTAGGCAGCACAGTAGGTTTTGAGAGACGCAGCCCGTCGTGTCGCTCACAGCCGGGAATCTTTTTCGCTCTCCTCCTCTGGCTCGAGTCTGATTTTCAGGGAGGAGCTGCAACTCTTGGGAAGATAAGGAGACTCTGATAAACACGAAAACGACAGGTAGATGATTTATTTTGAATTTACAGAAGCATCTAAATAAACTTTAAACCGACATTTATTCATACAGAAAGAGTTTAATGTGCGATCAGAGGAAATTAGCATCCGGCTAGCCCATCATGTCCATATGCGCTCTTCAAGTGTTTTTACTGATCTTGATGCTGTTCATAAGTGATGTAGTGTTTGGTTTGATCGAGCCTTGTGAACTGAATAAGTTTAATTAATGTATTTTTAGGACGCTTTCTTCCTCGCGTATGTACTAACAGGTTTAAAAAGCGGCTAGTCTAGCCTGACGATACAAAATGATGGGCATTATCTAATGCTAGTAGTTACGCCCACAGAATTGAACTTGAATTTATTAATTTTTTATTGAAAATTTGATTTTCTGAAGGAATAAATCTACGAAAAATGACACATATAAGTTAATCATTAAAACTATACTTGAATTGTGTGTAATTATTACTACTTAACCTGAGAAATATCACAGATGAGATCTCTTTAAAGGGGACATATGATGAAAATCTGACTTTTTCCATGTTTAAGTGCTATAATTGGGTCCCCAGTGCTTCTATCAAGCTAGAAAATGTGACAAAAACAATCCAGTAAACCATTTTCTGCAAACAAAAATAAGCCCCCCTGTGATGTCAGAAGGGGATAATAGCACCCCTTAATCTGCCATATCCAACCACGACATTGCCATTTAGTGCAGAGATCAGCTCATTTGCATTTTAAATGGCACATTTTTGCTCACCCCTACAAATTATAAAACGTGCTATAATAAATTATCTATATAATATTTTGAGCTAAAACTTCACATACGTACTCTGGGGTCACCAAAGATTTATTTGACATTTTAAAAAGTTTCTTGTGAAATGTCCCCTTTAATATCTCAGTTATTTCTCCTAGACATCATTGAGATTAAACGGAGATCAAATGGAAACTTTGCTCAAGTTACACGAGTCTTAGATATTTCTCCTGAGAAAATGGCTCAAACATATGATGGTTCTGTGTTTGTAGTCTGATATTAACCACATGCAATCTGTTTTTAGGACTGAAGGAGAGTTAATTATGGATCCAGCATCTCCCCCAGAACAGCTGTCACTTGTTCATGAACAGGTGCAGAACTCATTGGACAGATCAGTGACTGCAGCTGTATGTCTACGCCGCTTCCTCTGTTACGGGTCGGAGGGACCCACGTACACCACTAAAGAGCGCGCTCTGGGTATTGAGAACGCCCTGTGCCTCATGCAGTTTATCGAGGGTGGTCGGGGCTGTGAGGTGGTAGAAGAGGTCAGACGCTTGAATTTGGAGGGTCACGTCCTCTGCTCCAATCCCAGCCTCTTTGCTCTTGCCGTGTGCTCACAGCATGCAGACTGCAAGACCAAGCAGGCTTCCTTACGGGTGCTGAAGGAGCTGTGTCGATCACCGGCGCAGCTCTTCGCATTTGTGCAGTATAAGAAGGAACTCAAAGAGGGATCTGGGATGTGGGGTCGGGCTCTGCGCAGGGCCGTGACGGATTGGTACAATAGTCAGGATGGGATGAGCTTGGCGCAGGCTGTGACAAAGTGCAAGCACAGGGTGGGCTGGTCACACAGGGACCTTCTCAGACTGTCCCACATGAAGCCAACCAATGACAGTGAGTGGAAGTATAAAATGCAAAATGTTCAAAAAATTATTAAACTTTACTCGCATGAATGCTGTTTCAAACTCGCTTTTTATTGTTCTGAGGAGATATTTTAAAGAATGTCAAGAATCTTAAAATTATTTTGCAGTGTTTGTTCATTAGCTTTACATCTCGCTGTTTATGGTTGCTAAACATCATAGCAACCCAACATCAGTATTATTTACAGTCATCAAGTATGTAGAAGCATAGTATGTCACATGATGAACACAGAGAATGTATTCTTGATCTTCTCAGGTGTTGGTCTTGTTTGTAAATACATCACGAAAGGCTGGAAAGCAGTTCAGGAGGCATATGGCGATAAAGAAAACTCTGAGGATCTTCAGAGGGTTTATGCATATCTAGAGGCTGTGGAGAAAGCCAAGCACTCTACTGATGAACTGGAGATCATTCATCTTATCGAGACACACCGGCTGGAGAAAGAGCAGATACTTACCAACCATCTCAAGTCCAAAGAGGTATGAACCAGACACAGATTTTACTGCTTTGATGCTTCGGTTATCAGACTGCATGCTCATCGTGTGGGGCCAGACTTCAGAATTAACTTAGACCATTTTTTGGGTTAACTAAGGTGTGCACCACTCAAAATGTCCTTACTAAGCAGAACACCTAAGCAACCACATAGCAATGCCCTGTTAACAACCATACACAAGCATTGTGGTCGTGTCTTTGAATGGGCAAGTATTGATGTGCTATTGGGAGGTTGTGTAGTAACAAAGTAGATATGATGTCATTGTCCGTGTGATGTTATTATAAACTTAGAGATCCCATTGTTTCCAACAAGAGAATCAAAGCCATTGCA
Organism: Misgurnus anguillicaudatus; assembly: GCF_027580225.2. Taxonomy (NCBI): domain Eukaryota; kingdom Metazoa; phylum Chordata; class Actinopteri; order Cypriniformes; family Cobitidae; genus Misgurnus; species Misgurnus anguillicaudatus. Next base: position 36,662,245 of record NC_073338.2, on the reverse strand, counting down.
GTGTTAAATGAAGGTCTGAAGCTAGGCTTTCTTGTTTTATGATGTCTTATAATCGTGCATCATGGTCATTTTCAGGTATGGAAAGTTTTGCTGAAAGAGATGCCAGTGGTTGTTTTAATGAAGAATTTGGGAAAGTTAACGGCAGACAAATTTCTGGCACCAGGAAGTCCAGAAGTTGCGGCTGTTTGTGAAAGGATTCAAGATGAGGAGGCTTTGAAGAAGGTCAGGCTCCAACAACATTTTGAAGACAATACAAAGATTATAGTAACACCCTACAAGATGACAATAGTAACATCTAGCAACACCCTTTACTTTCATCCCATGTAAATTTAACTAAATGTATTCAGTTATGTTAGCCTTGCGAACACCAGACCAGTCTCATAGAGAATGAGACGTGGTCTGGGAATCATATGCTCATTTTCTCTATTTGAGGCGTGGTTTACAAATTCCCACAGCCGTTTATTGGGCGCTACGAATGTCTATCAAATGCATCTGTACGTAGCTCATAGCGTATGTAGAGCGACATCAATTCAAACGTAAACAACTTTTATCGGTTCGTGTTCACACAGCTGAAAGCTATGCAACTAAACCGGTAGCTGTGTATATTGTATCGAAAGCAACACATTTTAGTGGCACTTTGACAACCACAGTACAGGCATAATGACAATGATATTAATAAATACCACTTACCATTTTTAAGTTAATTGTACTTCGTCGATGACAATGCCTAGCAGGTTGGTCCTATAAAGCTTTGTGGTTATCATGTCTTGCCATATCCAAACATCCTTCTTGGATATGAAATTGTTTAACACCAAAAGTTGCTCTTTTAAAAAAAAACTTGCGTTCAAAACTATTTGGAAGACTATCTAAGGCTGCATTGAAAAGTAACTTCGCGTCTGTTGCCGTGTTATAACAAATAACAAAACTGCTTCGGTGTGTCGCATACACGTCGTCATCGTCTTGCTGCCCCCTCCCCATTTTGTGATTGGTTCCCTATTTCAGGGGCAAAAAAGGGTCATAGTTTCCATGCTAGACTTGCAGCGTGAATAAATGTGCGCGCAAGGAAGCATGGGGAAACCCAGGTTACAATTATGTAATATATGGCTTTTTTATTTAAGAGTAAATAATATAAACTTTTAAGGGTGGTTTCCATGACCGGGCTATTCCTAGCCCCAGACAAAAATGCCTTTTTCAACTGCCTTAACTCCTTCCCTGCCATTGACGAGATATCTCGTCATTTAAGAGAAAACATTTGCATAAAAAAGTGTTACTGATGAGGTTTGTTACTGCGATTATCCATTAGATGGCCCACGTCCCTAATTTATAACATTTTTATAAAAAACTGAAGCAAAAATTTTAATATAAATTTTTAAAAATTTAGAAATATTTATTAATTTTACATTGCGTTTATGTTTTGAAAATCGTTCTGAATCTGATTTCTAAAAAAAAATCCTTTACAAAAATGCAATTATTTCAGCTTTTTTTGCAATTGTAAGAAAAATACCCATATCTAAGAGGTATAAGCAGAGAAAAAATATAGATAGGAAGAAAGTTTTTTTTTTTTTCGTTTTGTTTGTTTGAAAGCAGAGGGTCTGTTCTTTCATTTGAAATATTTGTTTGTTTATATATTTTTAGAAGAAAATTTTCCTGGAAGTTTTTTTTAAACTTCTGTGAAAATTAAAAAAAAAATGCTGGCGGTGAATGAGTTATTTTAAAGGCGGGGTGCATGATCTCTGAAAGCCAATGTTGACATTTGAAATCACCTAAACAAACACGCCCCTACCCCAGGAGAATCTAAACCTTCTTTTGATAGACCCGCCCCACACATACGCAACTCAGGCAACGATGTCGGTAAGTAGTCATTCCCCTTACTGTTGATTGGCTACAAGTGTGTTTTGGTACTTGGCCCGACTCCCTTTTCCAAAGCATCTCTCAAAAATCGTGCACCCCACCTTAAATTATATCAGTGACCATTGTTTTGTCACAAGATGCACACTGTATTTTTTTTACTGATATTTGAAATGTCCTAATTAATATAACTAAGGCCTAGATCTGGATTAATCTAAACCCTGTCCAGGAAACTGCCCCTTAGGGATAAGTTTTTGTTTTAAATGAAATGTGAAAGGTTATTGAATGCCAGAACTACAGTAAGCATTGATGTTTTCCATGTTTTGTTGTTATTTCTTTCAGGCAAAAACTCACCCATTTAACGTTCTCGTGGCATCTGAAAACTATAAACGGGGTCATGGGAAGCGTGGCAAACTGAAATGGGAGCCAGAAAGAGACATTGTTGAATCCATGGAGTGTGCCTTCTGCAAAAGTATTTCAGTGAGTCGCACTATGAACATGCATCCACAGAGTAAATTAAGACACCAAATTCTGATGTTAACCTGTGACTGTTTTTGTCCCAAGACTGTGGAGCCCACAGGCAAGCGGTTTTTGTTGGCTGTCGATATAAGTTCCTCTCTGAGCAGTGTGGCCCATGGCAGCTCCATCAATACTGTGGCAATAGCAACAGCAATGTGCATGGTAAGAATAAACAACTACTGTACATACTGTGCCAAATCCTTGTGTTACACTTTCTCTAAACCAGTTCAGTAACAATGAAGTCAGTGCTACTCTAAAGAAGCTAATGCTGTTGTCTTGGGAGGAAGTCTGTGTGGCTGTTGGAGTTCGCCAACGACATATTTTACATTCCTGTTACATTCTTTTTCTAATGCGATGCTCTGGACTTGTAAACATACTGCGATAAAGAGACACATAGTTGCAGTATGAAAAAGACGCCAGCAAAAGTGATGTAAATACAGTAAATGCTTACTTTTTTTTTTTAAAGATTTTGGTGGGACAAGCAAAAATAAAACAGATGTTTATTTCAGGTATTATCGCAGACAGAAGCAGACACACAGGTTGTGAACTTCTCTGATGGGTCTTTGGTTCCCTGTGTTATATCATCTGATTTGACACTAATGCAGGTTGCAACACAGTTCATTAAGGTAAGATCTTCAATCACATTCCCACAATCAGATTATTGTTATCTAACCTTGTCCATAAATGATTCAGTTATTTGATTTTGCTTTTCTCTAGACACCTGGTGGTAGCACAGACTGTGCATTACCCATCACCTGGGCCTCAGAACATGAAAAAACTGTGGATGTTTTTATCATTTTTACCAATAATCAAATCTGTGGGAGGGAAAATCCAGCAGAGACACTTAAGGCATATAGACAAGTAGGTGCTCCTTTAGAGATAGCAGGAATGATGGGTTTTCTCAAGGGTTAATGTGTTTTACATTTACTGTAGATCAGAGCTTCCCAAACTTCAGAGTGGTAAGGCCCCCCCAAAACATAGCAAAACGACCACCACCCCTCCTCCCCCCGTTTCACTGTTCTGGTGAAAGATGAGATGAACATTCATTATAAATCCATAACAATACATACTTTCTGCATACTAATTACAATTATAATGCAAAGTGGGTAGCAGAAGCTATATAGTTCACAAATCTATTGCAATGAATTACATAACTATGTTTAAAAAAAATACAAGCAATGTATCTCACCTCACTGTAATAGAACAATTTTATATGGTTTATGTTTATGTAATAGGGAGGGGAAAATCACATTTCAGAACAATTAGAATATATTAATTATTTTAATATTTTGATTTACCCTAGCCAAGGCCCCCCTGCAGTACTGCGACAACCCAATGGGGGGCCGTGGCCCACAGTTTGGGAAGCACTGCTAGATTATTAGTTAGTACCGTAATGATATTATAGAGATTACTTTCTACACTTTGAAGACAATGTCTCAAAATGGTCACTGTGCTTTATCTTTTTTTTTAGAAAAGTGGTGTATTTTCCAAACTTATTGTGTGTGGAATGATAGCCAAAAGCCTGTCCATTGCTGACCCTGAAGATCGTGGCATGTTGGACGTCTGTGGGTTTGACTCTCGAGCTGTTGATGTCATCCGTAACTTTGTACTTGACGTCATGTAAAGGGATTCATTTGTAGCAGACAATACATTTTAGGAAGAAATAAGAAGGCATCGAAAGACCCCAATCAATGGAAGAACATGCAAAAAGACCATTTTTTATTTAAAGTTATATTTTAGGAGCTTTTTTGCCTTTATTTGGATAGTTCAGTAGAGGGATGACTGTGCGTTCACACCAGACGCAAAAGAGTCGGCAAAAACGCGCTATTTGCGGGTAGTTGGACGCTTGAACATTTTGAGTTTATTCGCTTCACGCGCGTGAAATTCTAGTCATTCTAGTCTAGAATCCTCACTCACTTTCTTTCAAACAAGATCCCTTTAATACCTGTAAAAGTACAAAGATGTCTTGTGTAGCGATGATGATTGTCCTTCATTGTTGTTTTGTTTATCTGCTTCCGCTCGCTTCCTGTAATCACATCACTGCTAGAGCAAGCTCCTGATTGGTTAACGTGGCGCGAAAACCCGGCAAAGTTCAGATTTTTCAACTCGCGTGGATCACACGGCAACGTGCAATTCATGCCACGCCATTCGCTGCGAAGTACTCAAGTATTTTACTTTATTAAAGTAAATTTTTTTAAGTATCTGCACTTTATCAGGGTGTTTTTCTTTTACTTTAATACATTTTAAAGCATAATATCAAACTTTTTATTCCACTACATTTCACAATAAATATCTTTTAATACTAAGTTACATAAAAAATCTAGTACTTGAGTATTTTACTCAAGTAAATATAAAATTATACACAAGTTAGTACTAGATTTTAATGTATTTAACTTGATAGTCGAGTAAAAAGTATAAAGTTATGCATCAGAATGAAGTGAAGTAAAAGACAAAAAAACACACTGATAAAGTACACATACTTGAAAAAACATTTCTTTGAGTAAAGTAAAACCTCGTCGCAGGATGCCTATTCACGTCCTTGCATTGACTTAAAGGGATTGTTCACCCAGAAATGAAAATTCTGTCACCATTTCATGGACACTATGATGTGTGTTTACCATCATTTCTTAAAATATCTTATTTTGTGTTCATCAGAAAAAATAAATTCATACAGATTTAAAACAACATGAGGATGAGTAAAGATGACAGAATTTTCATTTTTGGGTGAACTATCCCTTTAACGTCTAAATCACTCGTGCTTGCCGCCTCTTCCGCGTCTGGTATGAACGCACCATGAGAGGAAAGTGTTGGGTGGGGATGTGAGCAAATTAGTGGATTACAATTGGTTTTACCTGTCTTACTTTTTTTAACCTTGTCCAATGAAGTATTTGTTTTTTCCGAAAAAAAAAATATATATATATATAGATTAAGCTTTTACAAGTCTAGTTTTACAAGTCAAGTCATGTGCTATATCATAAGAGGCCTTTCTCATTATGTATGATTTCTTTATATGTAACTACACACTGAACTGAAAGTGCACCTGTAGTCTTCCACAGTGAAATGTAATGCAAAAAATTCAATGATGTGGAAATCAGGAGAAAACTGATATTCCTAAAAACCCATGTAGTCTAAATTACTAGACTTGTCTGTAATTCTTTGATGTTGAAATACCTCAATTGTTTTATCAAGGCTAATTATAACCTTGGATTTTGATTGAAGAAAGACTTGACACTAATTTATTTTGCTTTTTGCATTTCCTGCATTTCATAATGGTAAATCAAGCTTATAGCTAAAGCTGGGATAATTTTTATGTAAAGAAAATGTAGGCAAAACACCAACAAACACTAAAGCGTCTTTAGACAGTTACTACTAATTGCTTTGAAATACAACACTGAATGTACTTTAAATATTTGTGTAAAATTAGAGATATAATTGAAATTTAAATACATTTATAAATAATTAATGCTGTGCTTTTTAAATAAAATGAATGGAAAATTTGTCATTCCTTAAGTTATCTTCTGTTTTTAAAATAATTTTGATTTTATCTTTTATTTTGGTTTGATTTTATAGGAGATGTTTCATTACAGCCCATTTAGGTTTTGGTTGTTGTTTGTATTTCTTGTTTTCCGATTTAATAGATTTAAAACATTAACACGGGCTGCGTCAATTTGTGTTTATGTATGAACAAAATATATCTGATAACAAAGATCTATATTGTACGTTTTCATTTTAAACTGCAGCATATAACTCGAGCTCGCATCTTGTCACTTTCACCCCTGATGAGTTTGCATTGCATCCATGTTAATAGTTAGGTTTCGTTTTCTCGCAGCTGGTTATACTGGTTGTATAGTGGACTTATTTAACCAGTCACTTGGTAGAGGAATAGTTTTAAAAATTATTTTAATAACAATAGTTAAACTGTTGACATATTGAGAGTTTACGGGGATACCTGTGGCTTTTCAGTTTAGATGCTTCGAAATTGCCTGATAATAGTTATACAACCGATTCGTAAATACTTTAAAATACATAAACCTTTCTTTTCCCATTAACAAACCCTTTACGGAACATACTTAAATTATATATTTCTGGATTGTAACTCAACAAATAACATTGAAAACTATTTTAAAATATCCACAATTTTAAACAGGCACCGCTCGCAGCAGCCCGCTACTGAGAAGTTGCGGGGTCTTAAATAAAACACTCGTAATGAGGAGGCGCGATCATGGCGGACGTGTTGAGTGTTCTTCGCCTGTACAACATCCAGAAAAAGGAGATTGTGGCGAAAGGGGATGAAGTTATTTTTGGGGAATTCTCCTGGCCTAAAAACGTCAAGACTAACTATGTTATTTGGGGGTATGTGCACAATGCTGAATGTCACTTCTTTGTATTGTTTTGGTTGAGCTTGTTTAGCTGCTAATGTGCTACTGGTGGACTCGTGCTGAGAGTGTTGTATTTAAGTATTTCTGAGATTATTAAATCTCCATGGTATTTGTTAGACAGCACAGGCCTAGCGTAGTAGATCTAATGAGATTACGACTATTACAAATGTTTGGGTCTTATCATCTAGTGAGTTACCCAGCAAGACAGTATACTGGGGCATCGCAGTCTTTGCGCAACACTGTTAATATATGATCACATTTAGTGCATTAAAGTTTGTATTGAAATGGAGACAATTATAGTCATGTTCTTTGAGCTGTCTTGGGTATAGTAAAGTGGTTGTCGCACAGCACCGTGTTCAGTGTCTATCAAAGTACTATGTTACTGGCATTTGCTGTTATGCATCTTAGTACAAAGAAGTACAGTAAAATGTTGGGCAATGTACTCTGACATTTTATGGGAGTGATCCCTGGTTGAAGTGTCAAACATTGATGATTTTACTTTTCAACTTTTTATTCATTGTTCATAAATAACTGGTTTGCTAGCACAATTTTGTTTTTGACCTATGGTCATGCTTATGTTCGTATTTGATCAAATCTCATTACAGTACTGGAAAGGAGGGACAACCGAAAGAGTACTACACTCTTGACTCCATTCTTTTTCTGCTCAACAATGTGCATCTTCCTCACCCTTCATATGTGCGCAGAGCAGCAGTAAGTACCTTGGATATAAATAATTTATTGTGGTTAACTAAGAATTCATTGCTAAACTCTGTAATGCTGATATTTGTGGAGATAAAAATGTAAACCTTGTGTTTTCTGAATACAGACAGAGAACATTCCTGTTGTAAGAAGACCGGACAGAAAAGACTTACTGTCTTATCTCAATGGAGAAAGTTGTAAGTGTAATGAAGTGACCAATGTTAAAAAATTACTAAAGCTACATACTGTATGTGTTTACCTGTTTGTGGTTTATGTATCGTATAATTCCTTTAACAGCCTCGTCAACGAGTATCGACAGAAGTGCGCCCATTGAGATTGGGCTCCAAAGACCTACCCAAGGTGTGTGTGCAAGTTTTGAAATATTTTTTTATATTTACAAATAACTGTGCATATTTAATGTGTTTTCTGTTTCTGAAAGAATGAGTAAATGTCCAAAATATATTGCTCATAATGTACACCCTTCAGCATAACATTTGGACACTTACTTATTCTTAATGATTAACATTTAAGTCATGGGGTGTATGTACTGGAATTAAATTTGATATTTAAGAATAAGCAAGGTCATTGCAATTGTCTTAACAGTTAAAAGGGCTGCAGATGACGTGTCCTCGGAGGCAAAAAAGCCACGGGTTGAGGTAAAACCTTTAAGACTTTGTCAACATGGATTTGCATTTATAATTTCTCTCAGTAGAGTTTTCTAGAGGAAGTTTGTGCAAAGCCTGTGCTGTTTTACATGTGTCGTCTTTTGGCTTATGTGTGATTTCTCAGGATGCGGAGTGTGTGCGTCTGGATAAGGAGCGTCTGGCCGCTCGTCTGGAAGGTCATAAGGAAGGCATTGTGCAGACAGATCAGATCAGGTATAATTAGGCTGTCTTAACTGTACAGTTTACTTACAGTTCTTATAACCAGGCCCAATCTGAATCCGCGCCCGCAGATTTCAGTGGAAAATTCCAGGGAATTCTGTGGATTTAATACCCGTCATTGACAAGGACACATACCTCGCGTGTGTTTGAGAGCCGTCAATGGCAACAAGCACACATACATAGACTATCCTGCATGTGCTTGTGAGCCGTCATTGACAAGCAGAACAACTACCCTGCGCGTGCTGTTTGCTATGATCGTTTTTAATGAAAGGGTTTGATGTTTGACAAACCGCTTGATGTTTGAGATTAAGTAAAACTTTCACTTGACTTTGTTATCTATGTGAGATGACAGTCAGCACTCAGCGCTTGATCATTTCAGATCCTTTTACAAGGCGAATGCTCTTGTTATTTACAATATAAAGTTTACATTTTATTGAAAAAATAATGACATTCGTATAAATTCATAATGAGAATGTATTAACACAAGATTTATTCTGCTATAATATATAAACAATATTATATGTAATTTTATATACAAAATATAATTATATCTTGACATGCATATTATCTGGTTCATGTTGGACTTAATGGTTTGGTGTATCATTTTTATTGTAAGCCTTTAAAAAAGTAATTATTTTAGATGAATTTTTAATAGTTACAGGTTTAATTTTCTAATATCTTTAAAAAAAATTCACGGAAAAAGCAAAAAAGTCTGCCGAGTTCACTTTAATTTCAGTATTTATTTATACACATTTAAAATCAAAACTTGTAATTATTTACATTAGTTCATACACAATGAACTAACTCATGAATAATTGTATTGGCATTAACTAATATTAACCAAGATTAATAAATGCTAAAAACTATATTGCTCATCGTTAATGTAAGCTAATATTGGTTATGTTAAAAGGATATTTCACTCCAAAATGAATTTTTCATAAACCACTTACCTTTGTGTCGCTCTAAGCCTGTAAGTGATTGTCTTCATCAAAAATATCTAAAAATGTCTTCTGTAAAAGGGAGGCTTGTGACTGGCCTGTAGACCAGATTATTCATTAGTCACTATTCAAGCCCAGAAAAGAATGAAATACATCAATCAGAATACTTTGAAATAACTAACAACTTCATTTAACAATTTGTTGGAGCGTTCACAAGCAAATTGTTAAATAAAGTCTTTATTTTGGTTTTCTTTGCACACCAAACATTCTTGTTGTTTCATAATATTCATATTGAACCTCTGATGGCACATGGACTTTTTTTTAGCGATGTCTACTACTTGAATAGTGACTATGGAATGCAGTGTACGGGACAGTCACAAGCCTCCTGGTTTTCTTAAAAATATCAAAAACTTAATTCCGAAGATGATCGAATGACTTGCAGGTTTATTGACATGTGAACAATTACAAGTGTTTACAAGAAAATATGCAATATTAGTTAATGCCATTAAGAGTAAATGATTTGCGTGTGTACTGTGCCTTGTGAGTGAATTAGCATAAAGATATTGTTATCGTCCGGTGGTGTGGATGGTAAAATAGTTATTATAGTTATCGTTAATGTGAACAGCCCTTTACTCGTTAATTTCATCAGTTTGGCCAACTTTTAACTTCATTGTTTATATCAGGAATTTCTGCTAATGGAAGACGATTTTAGCAATGTGACACTCAGCCTGTGTTTTATTATGTTTTTAGGGGTGCAAGGGAAAAGCTAACTGTTTTCTTACTGGTTTCAGGTCACTGTCAGAGGCCATGTCGGTGGAGAAGATCGCTGCTATTAAAGCTAAGATCATGGCAAAGAAGCGTTCCACCATTAAGACTGACCTGGATGATGACATCACCATGAAACAGAGAAGCTTCGTGGATGCAGAAGTGGATGTGACCAGAGACATTGTGAGCAGAGAGAGAGTGTGGCGGACGAGAACAACGATTTTACAGAGTACTGGCAAGGTGAGAGGAATCACTTTTATACTAATGTGTGTTCAGTCAGAGCATTTTGCTTTAATGTCAGATCTCTAAACAAAAATAAAGAAACTAGAAAGAGATTGCTAGTCAAGAAACATCACTTTTATTACTTTTAAAATGATTTTTAATCATTAATTGCCCCAACACTGTCTAATTCCATTTCTATTTACCAATATCTGGTGCAGATGATGTTATTAGATGCATTTCTTTGCATTCACATTAGGCCAACAAGTTTGATGTTTTATCACAGTGGAATTAGAAAGTAAAGGGCTGTTCACATTATAACGATAACTATATTGGCATCCACATCATAGCGATAACTTTATGCTAATTCGCCTACTCGTGCAAAGCACTTACCTAATCATCAACACTTTCCTCAAATCCGAAATATCCAAACAATGGAGTACATGACGCTTTTCGGGGAACTAACGTACGTATTTCTGCACTTTCTTCTTGTTGCTCTGCCATTATGTTTGTTCAAGATGAAGGACTGTAAATCTCGTGATGCCAACTTAATTCTACCGTAACACAGACCGCGCTTGCAAATATCCACTCCGTTTACTCTGACTCCACCCATATCAAGCAAACACATTGCTTGATTCTAGACCGTCTGCTTTGTGCTTGGTCTTTACACATTAATTGCGACGATTGTCTTTTACTAATCGTGGGGCGCACATATCGTTATCATGATGAAAAAATATGATTAATCGTGCAGCCTTACCTCAACATCATGCGTTTCCCTAACTCTAAACAGTGAAACAACTAGTAGTTTACGTAATCTAATATCTTACCTTTTGGCGTAGTCCGTGTGGTAGGAATAAAACATTATAGTGAATTTCACAGCAACTGCATCAGCACTGGATACCTGAGGAAACTTTTATGTTATAGACCTCAGCAATGAGCTTCTCCACCATGTTATCTGTCATTTCAAATGTGCATGCACTTGAAGTTCAAATAGATTTTAATTAGAGGTCGACCGATTTATCGGCCGGCCGATTAATTGGCCGATTTTTGGCATATTTTTAAAAATCGGCTTTGGCCGATTTTGCTGCAAAATTAGGCCGATTAATAGGCAGGCGCATCTGCGGGCACCTAAGCGCTGTTGTAGAACTCGTGACGCTGCCTCTTGCTGCAAGCAGATCGCTCCCGTCTCGTGTGTGTGCAGCCATGCCTTGTTCACAAACAGCTTTACTAAATGATGGCGGATCGCGCGAATTAAGCAGCCAGTACAACAGCGCGACGGGCTTATGTCTCGCGGTGCACTGTCCGTGCAAAGATTAGGCTCATTTCATGTGATTTAATGAGTGATGATGAGTTTTGTTTGCGTGACAGAGAGAGAAGACCCGCGCGTGCACGCTTTCTGTCTCCCTGCTTTTATTACTCAAAACAAAACTGACTCGATGGCGAAAGGTCGGAAGACCAAATCATATCCACAAAGGAAATGTTTTTCGTGTTGTTACAGTAAGACTTTGTTTACAGTTTTGCGCTGCTCAGCCTGGATTACAACACAGCGCGTCCGATTCGCAAACTGACTCCTTTGAACGGATTCGTTTGAATGAACGGTTGAAACAACAGATCTGCCCCAACACCAAACTCACAAGACGTCACTGTCAGCACAATCAGTCACTTATAGCGTCTCAGAAATGAGAATGTAAATGTGTTTAGAAAGATTTGCCCTAAATAACAGTCGCAACTAAAAACCATAGACATTTACTATGTTAACTTTATGATGAATAAATATTTTATCAGGTCTACCAAATAAGGATTTTATCCTACAAAGCAATAAAAGCCATGGTAAAAAACTGATCAAAGATGATGACAGCAGAGTGTCAGGTAATATCTGTGTCTGATAAATGCATGCTGCAGAGGAGGTTGTAAAACTCTTCAGAAAGACCAGTCATATATTTTTAAATACTTTGACTTAAATAGTGACATTTTTGCATTTAAAATATCTGCTAATAATTATGAGAACATTTTGATTATTATGTACATATAGAAAATCGGCCAAACATATCGGCCATCGGCTGCCCTGATTTCTAAAAAATCGGCATCGGCCAGAGAAAAAGCATATCGGTCGACCTCTAATTTTAATTGCTGTCAATGGTTTATCGTTCATCAAGTGGGGAAAAAACGCTCAAAGTAATCCCAACTATGTCTTCATTGTGTCTTTATCGTTATAGTTCTGGTGTGAACTCTGCTTATCGTTTTAAAATAAATCTATTTTCAAAACTATATTTTTTTATAGTTCTAGTTATCGTTATATTGTATTTTTTAAATGCTTTATTAAAGGCACACCATGGAACTTTTTGGCCACTAGGGGGTGCTAGACATGTATTTTTCACGCCTAGCGCCCCTTGAGGCCACAAGCGCCGCAGCACTGTCGCAAAGGAAAGGAACTGGCCAACCTTAAAACTAAACTAAAAACTAAACATTTAAAACGCTAAACGATCAACATTTTGAGACAACAGGGAGAAACGCAGTCATGTTACAACTTTCTGATGAGGAACTCGTCTTGGCAGAAGCCATTTCTCAATCTGAAGGTTGCAGCCTCCGGATGTCGTATTTCTAAGCTGCATACGTCATCAAGACTGTCTTATTTCAGAATATTTACAATTATAAAGTTGACTATTATACTTATTTAATCGTAAATTGTTGCAGTATGCTTATGACTTGGGAATGTAATGCTCAGTTTACCTTAATAAACCAGGCTTGATGACGTATGCAGCCTGCATATTTGACCTCCGGAGGCTGCAGCCTTCCAATTGAGAAACGACCAGAAGTATTTCCTTGCCTTTTTCGAAACGACCAGAAGTATTTCCTTGCCTTTTTCAAAACAAATATTGTTGCATCGTCTCTCTCTCCCTCGCCACCAGGATTTTCCACAATGGCGCTCGTTTTTCCTCTCTTTTGTGTGAAAATTGTCGCTCCAAATCCAATAAACCGATGTGTTTAGGCAAAGAGTTTAGGTCTGCCGCTTTGTAATACGTCACGCGAGTGACAGCGGAACGCAGCAAATGAGGAAGAGAGAAACGCTCAGATCTGATTGGTGAATGAATAGGGTTTGGTTTTACACTGTGTGAGTTTGAGCAAGTTTGACTGCTATAGCATCCTGGATTGTAATGTAAATACCATAGACCAGGGGTGCCCAACCCTGTTCCTGGAGGGCTACCCTCCTGCAGGTTTTAGCTCCAACCCCAATTAAACACAGCTGAAGCAGCTAATCAAGGTGTTCAGGGTTGCTTGATAATTACATACAGGTGTGTTGGAGCTGGGTTGGAACTGAAGTCTGCAGGATGGTAGCCCTCCAGGAGCAGAGTTGGGCACCCCTGCCATAGACAGTAAAAGAAAGGTAAATGTGTGAACACAGCATCTGAATACAGGGAACTATATGCAAGATAATCGCCGTCATGTATAAAGAAGATCGCATTTATGTATGAATCAAGATTGTGAGTTTATATTAAAAAATTGCCTTAAAGGGGATTCAAACCCGGGTCGCCCGTGTCATAGGTCCGTGACACTAACACGGTGCCACAAAGTCATATAATAGAAATTGCTCTCTACACTCCTTAAGTATGTAAGTTCACATTAAAAACAAATTGTGTGGAGGAAGTGACGTATGCCGTAAAGCAGTCGAATTTTGTAGTTTTTTTTGTGCTCTGGTTACTACCAGAAACCCTAAGTTTTAAAATACGAGTAAAAGTGATACAGACCCCGTCAGGCTATGGTAGACATGCCATTCAACCTATTTAAAGTCGATGTACTATCACAAGGGTCTTGAAAATGTATTATGAAGGTTGAAAAATTACATGGTGTCACTTTAATAACAACAGGTAGCATGTACAGTGTCATGTCATATAACAGAAATAATTCAGTGTCTTTATATATGTGACCCTGGACCACAAATTCAGTCATAAGGGTCCGTTTTTTTTAAATGCAACTATTTGAAAATTTGAAATCTGAGGTAGCAAAAATATATATATTTATATATTTGATCACAAGAAGATATACACATACAATGTTTGTTTAAAGAATGCTAACTTTTTTTTCTTCTAGAACTTCTCCAAAAGTATATTTGCCATACTGCAGTCGGTGAAGGCTCGAGAAGAGGGTCGAGCACCTGAACAGAGACAAACGCAGAACCAAACTCAGGTGGTGAGTACACAAGTGTGCATGTGGTTTCCATTGCTTCAGTCTTCTCAAAATGAATATAGTTTTTTGAAAGCAAATGTTAAGTGGATTTTATATTTTTGGCGGTTTCACAAATTAACTCGTTAATATTAAAACATTGCATGTACATTTCAAATGATTGCATGTTGTTAAAATAAGAAATCAAATTTCAAATTCATGCGAGTGTAAATTAGCTACTAAGCATTATATTATTTCTGATGAATGTGTTTTGCCACATTTTTTTTATGATTGTAAATGTTGAAATGTCACTTCAGAAATACACCTCTAAACATGTATTGAAAGTGAGGTCATCTGGACAATAAGCCAGTTTCACAAGTTGGTTTGTTTAACTGTGAGGAAATCCCAGTAATTTGGCATAATAGCATCATTTGTCAAGTAAATGGAACTCCATGTGTCTAATGAAAAGTGTTGTGAACCATTAAAGGGCAAAGTTTAGGAACCCTCGCTATTACTCCCAGTTGCCGCTGTTCTCAGTAGATGTCTTTGCCCATGATAAATGCAGCAATGCAATACATCATTTTCGTTTTAAATGGTTATTAGAAATCAATTGAATGGTTGTACTGTTTAAGTATCAATGGGGAGTTATTAGGCTCATTTTTACAAGATGTTATATCATTTTTAGGTGTGCTCAAAAATATGTCTGGGAAGTTTCAGCTCAAAACAAACCACTAATTTATTATAGCATGTTCAAAATGCCCCTATTTGGGTGGAAGCAAAAAGCGCTGTTTTCATGTCTGTAACATTAAATACAAATGCCACGGGCGGGGCTTTATCAGTGTGACGTCACATCAAAACAGCATGTCTATTTAGACTGCTTTGGTTTAATAGGGATTGAAAAGAAGTGTGGAAATTTTTTTCTTTGTAGGGTGGTTGTTCACACACTGCCAACACACATTTATGTTGTGAAAGTGGATTTTGCAAAGTTGCCCTTAGATGATTTTAAACAAATAAATAGTCTTTCTATGGATTGATGAATATTTTCCCCCTAGGATGCAGCAATAAGAAATAAACAGCCAGTCCCAGCTGCCTACAACAGATACGATCAGGAGCGATTCAAAGGGAAAGAGGGTGAGTTGGCTCATGTGTTCTTTGAATATTTCAGTCACAATCTATTTCTAAGGGAGGTAGCTTGTGCCCATGTATCAAGGCAAAGCACCAGTATATTCTATCAAAATATTAAAACTAAACAAATAATAAGACAAATTACTGTTTACATGTACTACTATTATAATGGGAACTGAAACACAAGATTTCATGAAATATGTATTGATTTAAAAAAAATCTGGTTAACAGTTTTTAAAGTTATATGGCATATTTCTGTTAAATATTAAAGTTGCATGTCTATTATTCAGACTGGCTAATCTTTTATTCTCAACTCTAAATACAATGTTTCAAATAAACCTAAATATTACTACTTTTTTTTTTTAATAGAAACGGAGGGATTCAAAATTGACACTATGGGAACCTATCACGGAATGACCCTTAAGTCTGTGACGGTAAGTAAATGGTTTATGTGTTGTTTTTGAAGGCCCTTTTTAACTCTGCCATAAATACTTTTTATCAGCTTTAAAAAAAATTTTTTTTAGTTTGTTTTTCCTATATCGAATGAATCTAATTCGCTAAATTAACAGTTTAAATACCGCACACATGAGCAGCGCATGGTCGCGTAGCTGGAGCGTTGCTGAAGCAGCAGTGCTGCAATCGTTTCGGCTGCGATGCGTACCCTCAATTAAAGTGACAGTGCATTGTTTATGGTTTAAATGCTTGTGGATTGATGTGAAAAGTGTCATTTTACCATAAAATCATGAATGTGATGTTTTCAACAGTCATGACTTTGAGCTAGGGATGCTACTATCGATCGTCCGCCAATCGGCATCGACCGATAATGGCATTAAATGACTCGATCGTTATTTACCGATCTCATGAACCGATCTTTCCGATCTCATGAACCGATCTTTTGTCAACATAGTGTTCCTGAATGCGGCTGCAATTAGAGACAATTTTTTACGTAGTGCAAGCAGTTTTATAACCTGTTGTTCAGGTGCGACATGCAGATTTGTATTTGTATCTCTTTGCCTTTACAGAGATATGTGTATTTTCTATGAGGACGCGCTCAGGTCAACAGCGCAACGCGTCTTCACATCCCCATCAAACAGCGTATACAACACATATCTATCGTGGACAATTGCATCCTCTTGCCGAAAGTTTATTATTTACATGCGTTTTAAAGTTGATAGTTTCAATTTTCATTTTCCTCACAACTCCTCGTGTCCGCATACACACGACTCGCACACACAGCTGCCTGTCATCAGTGCACGCGAACAACGGGATCTCTCTCACGTCTTAAAGCTACAGTAACCTAATTTATCTTTCAATAAAATCACTTTCTGCTCTTCACTAAGAAACTGTTATAATTCATAAGAATGCGTGTATATTTAATTCATATAGTAAAGACTTTAGTGTTTTATTTGTATCACTTAAAAGACACACACCTTTTACCAGAGGTATTAAATATCTCTATGCAAAAGAAATATTTGTTGAGCTTATTTATTTGATTCTCTATTAAAACAATAATATACCTAATCACTGCAAGTAATATTACAAAGGCAACATCTGTGGATTACTTTATCTAGAAAAAAATGTTAACCGTTACAGTCATCAAAGAGCTTGCATATCAGCTTGAAAAAATCAGTATCGGCAGATAACGAAGATAAAAAATCAGTCATTAGTATCGTCTGAAAAAATCCTGATCGGAGGATACCTTCTTTAAGCTATTTAAAGCTTTCCGCTATGCATACGTTCTGCTCAAGCTTGCGATGTGAAATCGGAATTATTTTGTATTTGTATGTATATTGAAAATACCCAGCATTTTTTTTACAGTGTATCGTGCAGTGGGTGGGTCAATAAGATGGTGTTGTGTTTCCACTTGTGAAATGATTAATGTATACAAAATACTTTCATTGCTCTCTATTAGAAAGCAAATGCAACACCTGCAATATTTTAATTTGTTGATTACCATAAAGCAAATTTAGGTCCATTTAGTCTGAAGCCATTGATTATTTTAAAAAATTTTTCCTGTTGCCATACATTTTCACTTATAATTAGGCATTTGGTGTTTTTATTTATCATTTTCAAACCATTTAAATTTGATCAAACAGATTAAACCACAACTTCATACTCAATACTGATTTTAATTAGCTGTAGGTAGATTTATATTCATAACCCATAATCAAGATGAAAACGATCAAAAAATAAAACATGTGCTTTATGTTTGGAAAAGCAGTTTGGATTTGTTATGGTTCACCCAAAAGTCCCAACTGTGTAGTGGAAAGCAGTTTTCTCTGAAGTTTGTTCATCTTGTCCTTAACCTTCCATGGCATGTTGATGCAGGCATTGTGCTTGTTGCTCTGAAGATGCTGCCAGTACTTGATCAATTCATTGGGATGAAACTGATGGGAGGTGATCAGATGACTGTACTTACAGCTGGAATAAGACACTCGCCAGTGATTGAACAGAAATTCATTCGGTGGTGGCATCGGATCTATCCTCAGCTTTGCTAGGCAAATACCCACGTAAACATCCTCTAAATGCAGCCTATGTATGCTCAGAGATGCCCCATAGATCCTTTGGGCCATGTCACCTGAGAACACGTATCCTGTCCCGGAACAAAATGTAGGGTATCGCTCGCTCGGGTACAGTTCTGGTGACATGTACCATTTGCTACGCTTGTTTCGGATTGGGCCGTGGCCTCTCATTAGATGCCCCGTGAAGTACTTTCGTCTTGGTAGCCCCTTGGGCTTCAGGAGTTTATGTATGAGGTATTCAGTGTTGACAAACACGTCGCTGTCCGTCTTCATAACGTAGTTTGCCTTAGGACAGTACGTTGCCACCCAGTACATCCCCATCAGAGTTTTGATTGTAAGGTTCTGGTAAGTGTCCATGTATTCTTGCTGGATTATGTCATGGTACTGATTACTTTCAGCTTCAATTGTGCGCTGCACTTTGTCTTCCTGTAAACCCATCAGAAAAAGACGCACAAAACCTAAGCCGTCAGCCACGCTCTCATTGCCCCACGTTTTCCTGATAGCGTTCCTGGCGTCCTCTCGCTTGGGTTCGACTGCAATCAGAAGCACTAAGAATGGATCTTGCTGTAGACATGCATTTGGCTCATTACGGACGTACTTGTACGGCTCGACTTTAAGTGTTTTTTCCATTCTCATCTCCCCGCTTAAACTGATGTCCAAACCCAAGGAGTTTGCCAAGCCCTGCTGCGATCCTTCATCTGAAGATGAACTGAAATTTACCTCCGACATCAAGCGTACATGGGGCGTCTCAACTTCTTTCCACTTTTTAAGTTTTGTTGCGCTCGAATTGGAGCCTGTTTTTAGGATGTGCACCCCTCGAGCAGCCAACATAACCGGTTTCACCCTGTGGTTCGTCTGGCAAGGCCACCAGTAGCCCAGAACGACGAGCCCTCCTATACACACGAGCAAAATGAAGAGAAAGGTGACATGCGTGCAGCAACGTCTGTGATTCAACCGCATGGTTTTATTCGGTGCTGCCCAGCATTCGCACTCTTAATGAAGCAGCAGATGTGAAGCTGTAGCATGACCAGCGAAACCAACGAAATGCCTGTGGGCAACCTTATCAATTCTGCATTGCAGATTTTTCAAGTTTTGCTTGGTGGACTGTGTAAATCTCTCGGTTCTTCGCCGTCGATCATGAGGGGCTGCTGACAGATCCAGAGTAAACAAGAAAAGCAGAGGTAGTGAAACCTGCAGGGACAGAAGAGAGATTTATTTAGTTACTTCCTTTGATTTGTCTTTGATTTGTTGAGTACTGATTTAAGCTTATTCCAGTTAAAGGGATAGTTCACCCAAAAATTCTGTCATCATTTATTCACCCTCACTATTTCTTTAACATGCCGGATATTCAAGTGTCAACCAAAACAAGTGTTGATGATGTCACACTCTCTTGCAGTTTCTAAACCTTTTCATTCTCACTTTTAATTATGGTTTGACTGCTGTAGGGTTTCACAGTTGTCGGTTTCACACTTATCTGTATGTGTATCTGTTGTTTGACTAAATATATCTTAGTTGCTGTAATAAGAAAGCAAAACTAAAGGATGTCCAAGTATCACTTGGGTGCTTGATATTTTTGCTTGTACTTAAGTTATTTAAGCTTATATCACCAGTCTTGTCATTGATTTTAATAAATTGTTTTAGTATACCGCAGTGTTGTTTTTTTTTTTTTTTCATTTTATTTTGCCATCAGCTACTAATAAGCATGTAATACACTCTTTAATACATTGAACGCAGCTCCATTTAATGCATTACCTTATTTAAAGTGCATCAATTTCATTGCTAAAAAACGTTATTTTGCGTATTTGGTATAATACAATGTGTTAGTGTGGTTTATGGTTAAAAAACACATTATTTTCCACATACATTAAATTTTTGTAGCTACAGATATCCCTGTCTTCCTGAAAAGCACAGATTTTGTACCCGATTTAAAAAGCTCTGTGTTCCTGATTGGCCAGCTAATCTGTATGTTGTGATTGGCCTGAATATCTCTGACATCAGGCGGAAATGTGACACTCCTTACCATGTTTGAAAGATTCGGTTGCTAACAGGAGTTAAGGGCTCGTTATAGTTGTGCGTAGGTCCTACGGTTAGCCACGACGGCGTAGGTTCCGCGTCGGTTTTCATTCATACTTTTGCGTCGATGTGCAAACACATGCGCAGACGGCTGGTAGGCAGTATCCCCGCGTGTAACCACAGTAGCAGCGCGAGCGTCAATGAAGAAGAAGCTTGGCAAGTTAACCCACAAACGAAGAAAAAACAGCAACTTGTTGTGTATGATTTGAGATGACCAGCAGTGATGGAAGTAAATAAACAGCGACTTTTGTTGCAGTTTGTGTTAAATCACTCCTCAACTTGGCTCATCTTTGTTTTCCCCGTCGCAAACAGAAATACCTATGATGCAGGTTTTTTACCTGGCGGGAGGGGTTCTGGTGGACCAATCACAGCACTTGCGGTCCGCGTAGATCTGACGCGCTGTTAAAAATATTGCGAGGTGCACATCAGGCTACGGATCGCCTACGCCGTAGAACTTATGCACGACTATAAATCGGGCTTTAACTTTCAAGCTGGGTGTGAAGCAGTAGGAATTATGATAATGTCCGTCTTTTCTACATCACCAATTCCAGGAAGAAAACTGTTGCTCACAGTTCGTGTGTTTGTTGTAGTCCAAGAAAAGAGTTTTACTTTGGAGACGTTAAGTTGGGTTATCGTTTACTTTGGGGTATGTATTTTTGGCATATCGTTAACATGTACTAATACACACTTATAAACAAAAGGAAATTTAAAATCGTGAATCGGATAATTGGTGCTCTTTAAAGTTTTTGTAAGGCAGTGCAATATTAAAGGAAAATGTCAGATGGGATAACATGCTGAATAATGCAATATTCAATGTGCAATACAAAATGTATTTTTCTCAACTCCATTTAAATTATAAAAATTCAGGAGAGAGTTTTAGCGTAGTGAGCGTTGGTTGCCATAGGTAGGCGTGAGTCCAAGATGGCGTCGTTACAGAAAGCTAGTTATTATAGCTTATACATATCGAAATATGGATGTTGTTCTTACTGAATCGCATTGATTACCTGCAGAAGACCTTTATTAACCCCTTGGAGCCGTGTGGATTACTTCTGATAAGGATGGATGTACTTTTTGGTGGTTTGAAGTCAGAAGTTGTTCCCTGAATCCTGTTTTCTACTGTTGTAAAGTGTGGAAGAGCAAGGACTTAACTAAAATAACTCCAAATCTGTTCGTCTGAAAGATGATGGACACGCATCTTGGATTGCTTGATATTGAGTAAATCATGGGGTAATTTTCATATTTGGCTGGTTTATCCCTTTAATTATTAAAATTAAATCTACTATTAGTATTGCGATATGCACGTTTGAGATTACTGGATATTTTCCACAGCTCTACTTTTTTGGATTTCATTCCCTATAAAATATGGGGGAAATTTGCCTATTGTCTTTTCTATTTATAAAAAAATATATATCATATTAATATCCAAATCTCTATTTGTTAAAGAAATGTGAAACGAGTTGGCCAGAGATCTAAACAAGCTAAGATTAAAGTCTGGTATTTTGAAATGTGCAACTTTTATTAATTGCATATTATTTATTTGTTGCGTAGCATCTATGTACATTTTTGTTTTTGATGGATAAGGCTGAAATAAACTGCATGCATCTCAAAGCACAATGTGACGCGACAGGCTTCCATTTGTAGATGCTTCCAGTGTAGACGGTTTTATTGATTTGATGTAGTTTCGACATGGTATTTGCATCTGGTGTAGACCGTATCAATAATACACAATAATACGGCATTGCTTGACACTGTGAGGATGTATCGATGTTTAGTTTACTTGTATAGCTGACTTACACAAAAACTTGTGTGTGTTCTGTGTTGGTTCTCCAGGTCATTTTGACTTTAATCTCTTCTGTTCCTTTGTTCTCAACAGTAACTTCATTCAGCTGATGCAAGCTAACATAATTAAATTTTGAAATATTGATTATTCAGCAGTCTGAAAATATACTGAATGCAACTGCACAGCTGGTCCAGAAACAGTTAGTCCATTGTTTGGGTAGCTTGCTAAAAGTAGCTCACGAGATTCACATGTTGTTGTGGTGGGGGTTTTTTTTTTGCTTCCCTTTTCACTACTACTTATAGGTTTTGTTTTCCAAGTGCATTTTGTCTGTACATAAACATGCTTTCTATTGTTAAGGCATAAATCCGAGTCGATCCTTTTCATTCAAGTTCACCACTACTTCAGATTAGCTGTGTAGTCATCACAATAGCTTAGCCAAAAGCCCTGAATCGAGGGATTCTTTCATATGTCAGATTTGACATACCTTTCCTTGGGGTGTTGCTGTTCGCAATGCTTTCGCTAACTGTGGTCTTGTTTATGCACTGCTCCATTCGAGCCCGTCGGTGATGGATGTTGTATGCTTTGTCGTCTTACCTTTAATGGCTCCTTTCTTTCTGGTCCGTGATTTGTAGCCAGACTTCCTTCATAGAAATCACGGTTGATGTCTGCTTATTCCAGTCGCTTTAGGTGTGTCCTCATTTATAATTGTGATCAAAGCAGCTTCTCTTGTGACCGGGATGGATGGTAGGATGCAGAACAGATGAAACTGGTTTATGGCTTCCTCGCGTTGCTAGGCAAAAAATCCCCTCCTCCTTGTTCTCTTGCAGCTTTTCATTCTCTATGCCACACAGCGATGATGTTTTGCATTCGCTGTGCAATGCTTCCTTCTCTTTTGTGCTGTGCAGCATCTCAGTCCTTGATTAGGAGGAGAAGAGAGGAGTGGGGGAAGGGAGGTGAAGCATTGCTGACATCCTTCGCTGCACACCCCTTGCACGTGACCTCCATCCTTTATGACAAGCTCAATCTCATGGTCTGTCATGACCATGGTTAAGTCAAGCACCTTGGTGTGGGTGGGATTAAATATTTTGTTAGCTTTGCAGTATAAAACATTGGTGATGCATAATAATTTTTTCATGCATATGCATTTTTCCAGCTGTTTTGGTAGCTGTTGCAACTGGAACAGGTGTGAGTCGCTTTCACGTCAACATCCGTTTGCAGGTTTTTACTACTATTCCTTTAAATTCTAGATTTTTTTTACTTAACACTAATATATATATATATATATATATATATATATATATATATATATATATATATATATATATATATATATATATATATATAGTCTTGTTCAAAATAATAGCAGTACAATGTGACTAAAAAACTGTGGTCATACAACTAAATATTAGTTTAGTGATTCACAGGATTGCTAAATCCCAGAAGAAAAAAAAAGTTTGTACAAAATAGTTTTGAGTTTGTACAGTCAAAGGTAGACACTGCTATTTTTTTGAACACACCCCTTTCAACTAATTGCCCAATTGCACAGCCTTAAGAGCGTGCATATCATGAATGCTGGGTCTCATTTGTTTTCTGAGAATCTACTGAACCTACTGGTAACTTGTTTGCCACGTTGCAATAAAAAAATATACTAAAAACCTTGATTATTCTGGGTAGTCACATTGTACTGCTATTATTTTGAACAAGACTGTATATTCTATTTTAAATTATTTTAAGTCGTCTTGAGGGCCCCATAGTGGTCTACATGATTGTCCAATGTTTGTGCGATTGTGATATTCTGGACTGAAACCTCATATTCTTATTTTTTATTAGTACAATAAAAAACATTTAATTCAAAAAATCATTCAGAAGTTGTCACTGGGGCGATATTCTTTAAAAAGGTCTTTTTAATATGTGCCATTTAGGTATAGATGACCTTTGAATTACCAATATTTACCCTTAAGATTCCTAATATGCACCCATTAGGTAGAAAATGCGACAGTTTTGTACTTTTTCTGACGGTATATGTTCAGTCTCTTAATATAGAGTGCTTGAAAGATTAGTCTGCACCCCAGGACCTCCGATTTTCAGTAGAAATAGGGAAGTGTTTATTTCCCTGATTTGTGAACATCAAGTTTCTCATTTTCAGGGGAAGTGCATCATTCTTATGAATTTTAAAGATGCTAGATTTGCCTCACGTTCTAGAGATCGAGTTTTTGTTGAGATGTTGGTGCTGTTGTTCATGACTCTATCAGAGAAATTATATAGGCAAGAATAATGTAAAATGCTTGCCTATTTAGGAAAACGCACAAACACATACAACTGTCTATTCATCTTTCATTCACACATTCTCCAGTGGATCAACTTGCCTTTTTGCAATGACACAGTTTACCACTAATCTCATCTCATGTCATCAGTAAACTTTAGATTAAAGGATGAACCTGTAAATTTGGTTTAGTGTAGGCTTGCTCATATTGACCGGTAAAGACATGATTAAGACTAGGGGTGCACCGAAATTTCGGTTGCCGAAAAATTTCGGCCGAAAATGGCATTATCGGTTTCGGGCCTAAATAAAAAAATCCAGCCGAAAATGTAAACCGAAAATGAATGTCAACCGCGCCCCTCTCATCTGTGCGCTAGCGCTTGGGTTTCACTCACGATGATCAGTCGTCTCCCACCCCTCCCCTTCGTGCTCAAAAGTGCTGCAACGACGCGTCAACGTCATCGATTACGTCGACTACGCGACGCGTCACGCTGTTTACATTAATCTCGCGTAATGGCGGCTTCGGCTCCTGGCAGTGTTATCCATACATTTATTTGTTTGTGTGCGCCACAAAGTCAACAATGGTCGCAACATTTACATTTTTATTTTCATTTAAAACGGCTTCATTTATTGTTGTGAGCGCTCGGTGGTGCCTCTCTTGTGCACGCTCTCTCTCTCTCTCTGTGCGTGAAGCCCCTAGACAGCGTCTCTCATACATGACACTGAGTGAAAGAATTAAAAGTTGGATGTGTTTTCCATGCGGATTCCTCTGTGTACTTGCATTTTCACGTAAACGTCAGATGTTACTGACAGAGAAGACGACTGATTCGAGTTTATCATAAAAGGTTAGCAATGTTTTCCCACACATACTGGTTCTCTATGTGCTTGTGCACGAGCTCTCTCTCTCCTATGCCCGCGCATGCCTTCTGTAGTAACTCTGTGTAATGGCAATTTTGTAATTTGCGCCGAATTGTCTGCGATGTCTCGTTTATAAATCAAGTTTTTTGTAACTTAGTAGTTAAAGTAACAGCTGGTTGGATTAAACACAAGGTTATTGGGTCATGTTTAGTCACTATTTTAGTCTTTGGGGTGGTTTCCTGGACAGAGATTAGCTTAGCCAGAACTAGACCTTAGTTTAATTAGGAAATGTAATTAGTTTAAACAAACATGCCTTACTAAAAACATTACTTGTGTGCAATTTGAGGACAAACTAAAGGCACTGATGTATTTAAAGATATGTCAGTGCAAGATGTTTTCAGTTTGGACAGCTCTTATATTTATTTTAGTCTAGGACTAGTCTAATCCCTGTCTGGGAAAACGCCACAATATGTCTGACAACAGAACAGATAATATGTGAAAATAGCATTCAGTTGTGTTAAAATGCTAATTTCAGACCTAATTAATGTACAACTTTGTTCTTTTTTATAAATGTTTGCAATTTCTTTATTGTTTATTAGATTTTTCCCACCTTTTTGCTGATCGAAAAATAATCTGATCTGTGCCTCAAAAACTGTAATGTGATCCGAACTGTGAGTTTTTTTTATTCGTCACACACCCCTAGTAAAGTTAGTACACAGTGATAGCCATAAATGCAATTGTACTAATAATTGGCATAATAATATTTCGGTGTTTCGGTTTCGGTTTTTCGGCCTTGGTTTCCTTTTTTCGGTTTTCGGTTTCGGCCAAGAATTTTCATTTCGGTGCATCCCTAATTAAGACTTTAAAGAGTAACTAAACCCTAAACCAACTTTTTTTAGTTAATGATCTGTAAAAATAATGCTTTATTAATGCTGTTCGTTGATTTTAGTAAGTTTTTTGACATTTGGATAAAAAGTGTTTTAATACTGCAATATATGGTGTAAAAACGTCTGAGTGCTGCCCTCTTAAGGTTGAACGGTGGCTACTGCAGTTGAATTTTCCTATTGGATGTTGGGTCCAAAAAATGACTCGTGACGTAAGCAGGTTCAAACTCACCACGCCCCTGTTACGATCTGACCACACACTTGGTACGAGCTTAGTTCGTCCCCTCTATCTCCGTTGGGACCTGCCCACTTTTCTTGCTTTTTTGAAATGTTGCCAGCGGGTGGAGTCAGGCTCTGACCAGGGGTTTAGTTACGCTTTAAAGAAAAATATATTTTGTTAGTGCACGTGCATGTTGACACGTGCCTATAGACATTTTGCCACTTTGCACGTTCAAATTAAATAAAATTTGTATTGTTTTACTGGGTCACAGACAACCATCAGCTGTATTTTTACTCAATGGCAATATTAATGAAGGTTAATGTTCGGTTACCAAGCTGCAATTGTCAGTTTGGGAAACTAAAATGAGCATCCCTTGTTTGGTGTATTTTGTTTTATCCTCATTGTCCTTTTTCCTTGTCAATGCTGATCTCCACTCTTCTAATCAGGGTATTCAAAAAGTGTAGATTTAAGCACTTTAATATATTTTTATCACTATCTTTTTAAAATTGAAAAATTACACGGCACATTTTTATCATCATCAAGAATAGAATACTTCTCATACATCGCTCGCTTTCTCTCCTGTTTGTTTAGGAAGGGGCATCTGCTAGAAAGGCCCAGACGCCAGCCATGCAACCTGTACCCAGGCCAGGTATATTATTTAAAACTATTTAAACCTTCAAGAAATATTTTGTGTTCATTTAACATTATTTTCAACCTGATGTCATTATTTTTTGCTGTTTGTTCAGTGATTCTTATGATGGAGATCACACATTTAAATCTTCGAATGATTTTTATATTAAACAATTAATGATAAATTTAAAATTTAAACTAAACCTCTAATACAGCTACGTGTAATGCTCTATAGACAGCTGCCACTATGCAGGGACATACGCCAGCCTTTTATACACCCTGTCTATCATGGTGACAATGAAGTATGATCATACAGTGTCTTGTGACACCTACTGCTGTGACTCTGATTTAGATAAATGAGTCAGTATACGCTAATGGACTGGGGTGTGTTTCCCAAAAGCATCGTTGCTAACCTGTTAGCAACTTAGTTAGTTAGCAACGTCGCTTTTGGGAAACGCACCCCTGAGAGATGAAATTGTTTAGCCCTGCTTTACTGAATCATTCAAAATATTAAAATACGGAAAAACAAAAGTTAGTTTAGTGTTACTGTCCCTTTTAAAGCTCCCTTCATAAAAATAGGATGTATGAAGACCTTTTCCTGTGTGCATTTATGCATTAAATTTGAAGTTTAAAAGAGAAAAATAAAAAATACATTTTCATATGTACTGCATTGCATCTTTAGTTTACACATAAAAAATCTTTAGTTTGCACATTTATTTAAGCGCTGCAAATGTTACCCTGATGTGATAAATGTCTACCCACTCATATATAGTATGTATACCTAAATTATATTTCGTATGCTATGTATTAATTTCTTTTTTTGTGTTTTAGTGTCTCAAGCGAGACCTCCGCCCAATCAAAAGAAAGGTACTTATCTATGCATTTTTGTATTTAAAATGCGTATTATCAAATGTTGCTTAGCAAAAAATAAATAACTAAAATGTAAATACATTTAGCTGATTTCCATCATTTTTCCTTACTTGTCATCTGTGTGTTTTCTAGGTTCAAGAACTCCCATTATTATCATCCCTGCAGCTACAACATCTTTAATCACAATGCTCAATGCCAAGGACCTCTTACAAGACCTTAAGTAAGAAAGAATGTTTGCTTTATTTACCTTTTAATTTGTTTTATCATATTCATGTTGCTCATGAAATGGCTTTATGTGCTTTTGAAGAGCAATTTACTTTATAACTATTAAAGTGTTAACTATAATGATAACTATATTAATGTCCAGAGTCAGACCACCGGATGATAATGTATAATGGTTTGCTTACGCGCTGCAGTGTTCTTGCAAATCATTTACATTTAATTGTATTAACTAATTTTGTAGATTTTCTTGAATTAAAAACTTTCAATCATTTTAGGTGTCATTAAACATGTAAATATGCTGTTGTTTCACTATAACCAGCAGATGTCCTCAGCACGCTGTGTTTTGTGTATCTCTAAACATCTTATCTATTGGTGTAGTAGACAATGTAGTAAGGGTGTCACGATTTCGATTTTAAATCGAAATCGACCGAAATTAAGTCACAGCTCCGAACTTCGAAATAAAAAATGGGATCGTCGATGCTGCCACGCCCCCATTTCACGTCTGGTCGGCTTGGCAAGCGAGGAAAAAAAACTCTCAGAGATGCCTTTAAAAACATCTGTCCACCAGAAAGCGATCATATTTTAAACACGAGGGATGTAAGTTATTGCTACAACTCCTTGAAATGCATATCATAAACAGGATTACGTGATCTGACTTTGGACAGAGCGCAGCTCTCTGCACGTGCGCGATAGTGAGGGAGGCGCAAAGATGCAGCGGGTTATATTTTAAACAAAAGGATAGTTTGCCTCAGCTTGCATGAAACGCATAAAACTGAACAAATACATAAGGATTACTACTTTAGTTTATGCTCAGACTTCGGACAGATGCGAGAGCGCATGCACACGTGAGACAGAGAGAAGCGCAGCTGCTTATGATGCTGGATTTATTTCAGATGCTATGAGTCCAAGACACGCGCATTAAGTCCATGTGCATTAAGTCCATGTTAGAGATGCGCGGATGGACTATTATTTCATCCGCAACCGCATAACAAAACTCATCATCCGTCCACCATCCATCCGCACCGTTTCTGACCAGTTTTCAAAACAGCACCCGCCCGCCATCCGCTGACTGGGCGATGCAAGACGCTGCTGATGACAGCCGCGAGACTAGAAAGCTCTAGAATATCAGCAGTGAACTCCGTCTCCGATCGGTGCACATGGGACAAAAACAAATAAATAAATAGCCTAAATTAAACGCACAAATTACATAGCCTGCACTGGTGTCATCCTGATTTACCACTTTGTAAAACTTATTCCAGGCAACCCTTTCTGACATTCTATTTCCTTTGTTTTTAATTCTCATTTTTTGAGTTTGCCACGTACCTCCTTCGCTGGCGTTGATAAGAGCTGTGTCAAAATGCATCCTCAACGAATGGATCCTTAACAGCCGAGGATATCCCAAACAATTAAAAGCTTTATTAAATAAAAGTGTGTATTTATTAGAAAACTTTTTCTTGTCACTGTTTTAGTATTATAAGTTATGTTTTGTGTTAATATTATTCTGTTTATGTTGCGTATATTTCTAGGTTGATTATTTGATATGCTGTTGAATAGATTAATCTACATCAATGTGTCATATGTTCTAAAATAAATTAATATTTTTCTGATTACATATTTATTTTAATAAGTCAGAAATGTCTCCGCAGTTTTCTGCTGACAGGCGCGGTGGGCGCTACTGGGGGCGTGTGCAACAGGTGACGCAAATTGTGGGTCCTCAGAAGGCTAGACCGTCTCATTTCAGTTCTCTTCTTGAACTTCTGTGGCTGCCACTATGAAAGGCAGAGAGGTCGCATGCTTAGAAGGACACAGCTAATAACAAGCAGTCGACCGAATTTAATAAAAAAAAAAAAAATTGTCACGTCATCCGCCCGATCTGTGTGTGCAAGAAGCAATCCTCTCTCTACAAGCTCTCGCGTTAAGTGAAGCCCACAAACCCCCATGCGAGTTGTGCAATGTGCATGTTAATGTTAAAGTATTATAATAATAATAATAATAAATAATGGCATATCATTTTTGTCTAAATTATATGCCATATAAAAAATATGTAAAAATCGAGAATCGGATCGAATCGTGTCCTTAGAATCGAAAATGTAATCGAATCGAGGATTTGGAGAATCGTGACACCCCTACAATGTAGTAGAAAAGAAACATTACATGGTCAATTTCACTGCAACAAACTGATACATGAGGTCATTTAATGTTACACCAGCAGCCTGATATTGATATAGCTTTAAATGATCTTATCTCCAAAAATACTCACCATGCATTCCAAAGGTAAAACCATTTGTTTTCCAGACATTCTTTTTCTTTAAACCATCTTTAAAAAAGTTTGTTTTAACATGCTGGGTTTTTCTGGACCTCTGTGATGAGCTTCTCCAAAGTGTCATTTTAAATATGCAATGAATAGATTTGATTAGCTGTCAATGGTTTATTGTTCATCAGTTGGAAAAAATCAGTCTGAAATGGTGTGAACGGCCCTTAAATCTCTTTAATGATTGATAATGGACCTTTTTAACTTTTGAGATGGGCAGATAAACAATAACAAAATTTGGCCCAATGTCTTTTAACTTTTACAGATTTGAGCACAATGTTTATTTTGGTGCATTACTAATTTAACTGTATGTAAATGCAAAATTATTTCAAAACATTGAATTTCTAGTTGGACATTTATGTTTATACATTTACAGTATGTGTATTCCTTGGGGTTCGAACCCATGACTTTTTGTGCTGCTAATGTAATGCTCTACCACTGAGCTATACAGGAGCTATACTTCTCTTTAGTATTGCTAAATAGATGGTTTGTTTTTAATTTTATTAAGGGCAGTTATGAATTTATTGTTGATAATTATTTTCCCATCACTGATATAATTGCCTCTGTTTGAAAGGTTTGTTACACCAGAGGAGAAGAAGAAGCTGGGAATTCAGAGAGACAATGAGGTTCTGCTGCAGAGACGGAAAGATCAGGTGCAGCCAGGTGGAGCCACGCTCACCGTCACCGTTCCCTACAGAGTCATCGACCAACCACTCAAACTGGCTCCACAGGATTGGTAATTTGAACAAATTATATACACACAAACCCCTCAATTTAAATGATATTGGGACAGTTTATCTTTTGGCATATGTTGCATGCATCTTTAAAGTGGTGATGTTTTTCTCTTAAAGTATAGTTATGTCTCTTTAATACTAAAGTCATGGTTCATTTACAGGGATCGTGTAGTTGCCGTCTTTGTCCAGGGTCCTGCCTGGCAGTTCAAGGGCTGGCCGTGGCTTCTGCCCGATGGATCCCCTGTCGATATTTTTGCCAAAAGTGAGTTTATTCTTTATAGCTACTGAATTGTAAACATGTTTGTTATGTATAGAAAAGAGCGTTTCATTTCATGTTAATATTTGTGTAGTCCGAGCCTTTCACCTGAAGTATGATGAGGCACGGATGGACCCAAATGTCCAGAAGTGGGACGTGACTGTGCTGGAGCTGAGCCATCACAAAAGGCATCTGGACAGACCGGTCTTCCTCCGCTTCTGGGAAACACTGGACAGGTCAGTCTCACAACTGGGTGTCCACCAGTATTATTGCAAAAACTTGGTTATTGTCCTAAAGTTTTGAAGCATTAAAGGGACACTCCACTTTTTATGAAAATTTGCTCATTTTCCAGCTTCCCTAGAGTTAAACATTTGATTCTTACAGTTTTGGAATCCATTCAGCTGATCTCCGGGTCTGGCGCTACCACTTTTAGCATAGCTGAGCGTAATCCATTGAATCTGATTAGCCTATTAGCTTTGCCCCTAAAAAATAACCAAAGAGTTTTTCCTATTTACAACTTGACTCTTCTGTAATTACATCGTGTACTAAGACCGACGGAAAATTTAGTTGAGATTTTTCTAGGCAGATATGGCTAGGAACTATACTCTCTTTCTGCCGTAATAATCAAGGATTTTGCTGTCGTAACATGGCTGAAGGAGGTGCAATGACATTACACAGCAGCCGAAAATAGTCCCCTTAGTATCTTTCAATAGCAGGGAATTATTTTTGGGCCCTACGTAATATCATTGCACCTCCTGCAGCCATGTTACAGCAGCAAAGTCCTTGATTATTACGCCAGACTGAGAGTATAGTTCCTCTCTGCCTAGAAAATCCCAACTTTTAATTTTCTGTCGGTCTTAGTACACTATTTAACTACAGAAGATTCAAGTTTTAAATGGGAAAAATATTGAAACTCTTTGGTTATTTTTTTCGACACAATGCTAATGGTCTAATCAGATTCAATGGATTGTGCTAAGCTATGCTAAAAGTGCTAGCGCCAGACCTGGTAAAAATCAAATGTTTCACTCTAGGGAGCTGGAAAATTATCATATTTTTAAAAAAGTGGATCGTAGTACTAATGAAATGCATGCAATATAAAATGCCTTTCGATTTAATATAAAGAACCGAAATTAAGCATTAGATTACATCCAATTTAAAAGTGATACTAGGTCGTACATGGGTGAACTTAATTGGATTTTGGTCCTTATTGTCCCTCTCTCTCCAACAGATATATGGTCAAACACAAGTCCCATCTGAGGTTCTGAGATCGCTTGCTGTACAGCTGTCAGCTTGTCAAGACCGTCAAGTCTCCCTCTAAAAACCTGCCAAGAATGGACTATTACGGACCCCAATTCTCTCAGTCCCCCTGAAAGCACTTTGAATATCCATCTGCTTCACCTTCTGCTGATTCTTTCTTACACCCATAGATTAATGCGAGTGTCTACAGGTTGTGGTCAAGAGGACATTTAAAAGTTTGGGTTGGCCCTTTCATGGTTTCTAAGTAGGAGAATCCTGTTTTCTATTTGATATGCTTTCTTGTTTTTTTGTTTGTTTTTTACAATCCGCTGTAAAACACGACTTGGGTAAAAGAAAACCATTATAAATGGTTTGCTGATATGAATAAACTAAGGAAAATATCAAAGTTCTTTAATAGTTTTGTCTTTTCCTCTTTGTTGTCTTAATTCTGCCTTCTGTTCTATGAAGTGTAGAGTGTAAGGTGCATTGACTGTCAATGCACAAATACCAATGGTAAAGATTAGAGGAAAGCACATGGTTTAGTATGAGAGACGTCCATTAAAACTTTTGATTATTAATATGCGGTTGTTCTATCTAAAGCATATTGGATTTTGTCGTTTAAAAAAATACAAAATACTGCTTGTAAAGGTTCATTATAATTAAAATGGAAAAAAAGCTGTTGCTTCCATATGGCAAAGTTAATGATCTGAAAGGGTACAAGCATTTTTTTTTTTTTTTGGATGGTTGGTTTTTGTATAAATCAGTTTGGAAGTAATGTTTGTTTTAAACATATTGAATGTGGATTATTAAAAAATAATTATAAAATATACGTGTTCAGTGATTTTGTAAATACTAAAATGTTCAAGCATTTGCCAGTGCATGTGCCAGCATTTTCTAGTGTACTACTAAAATAAGTATTTTATTGTACTATTGTTTCATTGCCAGTATTAACAAAAATCAAGGCATATTACTAGTCTGAAGTTTAGATTTGTTATCTCTTGAAGGTGCACCATATAATAGTTTGTTTCTTTTTAAGAGTTTAGACACAAGCTGTTGTAAGCAAACCATTGGTATAGATTTAAACTTAAATCTTATTGATGCTCAAAACAAGAAGCACTCTAAAAAAAACAAACGGTGCTATATAGCACCAAAACCGTTGATTTGAATCGTAACCACAGAAGAACCATTTCTAGTGCCATATAGCACCGGTGAAGCACCCGTGCAGAACCATATAGGTGCCATATAGCACCACTATAGCACCACATTTGGTTCTACACAGGTGCTTCACCGGTGCTATATGGCACTAAAAACGGTTCTTCTATGATTACGAGCAAAGAACCACTTTTGGTGCTATATAGCACCGTTTGTTTTTAGAGTGTGGGTCTAGATAGTATATCTAGTATATAGATCGTTTTTAGCACAGCCCCTGATTTAAATGTAGGACAGAATACACGTTTGGCTAACCTTACCAGGTAAATTGTCTTGTTTTACAACCCGATTGCTAATTTATTTTAAGTATACTAGTCTTTCTCTTGTCTATCTCTCTTTTTGTAAGACAGGTTTTCTAAGATATATCATGAGAGAGTATGTGCAGATCATGTTAATATATTCTGTTCCCACAACATTCTGTGGATTACAGAGTTTACAACTTTTATTTTTGCTGTTGTGTTTGACGTCACTTTCAGAGGCAGCAATTATTTAGAGGGTAACACTTTACAATAAGGTTCATAAGTTGGCATTAGTTAATGTATTAACTAACACGAACAAACCATGAGCATTTACATTTAGTCATTTAGCAGACGCTTTTGTCCAAAGCGACTTACAAATGAGGTAAACAATAGAAGCAATTATAGCAACACAAGAACAGCAATACATAAGTGCACTGGAAAAAGTCTCATCAAGTTTAACACAGTATACATAGACAAGTTTTTTTTTAAAGAAATGTACAGATAAAGAGAAAGATAGTAAGTCCTATATTAGGAATTGTGGTAATTGCGAAAGAGATGGGTTTTTAGTTTCAGTCTTAAAGACGGCTACAGATACCGTGGGATCATCAGGGTGGAACGACAAGTGGAGTTGAGTGTCGTCCGCATAGCAGTGGTAGGAAAAGCCATGTTTTCGAATGACAGAGCCTAGGGATGTCATGTGTATTGAAAAGAGCAGTGGTCCAAGCACAGAGCCTTGAGGCACCCCGGTTCTGAGACGTTGGGGTTCAGAGACATCACCAATACATTTGTTATTTATTAATCTTTGTTAGTGTAAATAGAAATAAAACTTTTAATTGTTTGTTCATGTTAGTTCACAGTGCATTAACTAACTAACGTTAACAAGATTTTAATAAAGTATTAGTAATTGTTGAAATGAACATTAACAAAGATGAATAAATGCTGTATAAGTGCAGTTCATTATTAGTTCATGTTAACTGATAAACCTTATTGTAAAGTGTTACCGTTTAGAGTTCATCTTTATAATGGCTTTACGTTTATAGTGATTTGTATGTGTGCCCAGATGGTAATAGGTCATTTCAGAAAACAAAAGGTTTTGCAAATTGCATTGCAAAACAAGTCATTATAGGGCTCTTGTTTTGTGTAATGGTTGGTGTTGTGTAGGTTTGTCCATTGTGAGATACAGAGGAAAATGTTTTTGGGTGTATCACAAAACTTATACTTTATGTTAGATAGTGTGATGCTGAATCTACTTGGCCTACAACCACAGCCCTACTGACTCATTGTGTCAATGCATTGATAAAACGAACAGTCGGATATTGTTTGTCAAAACAAAGACAAAACTGGAGTCGTTGTATTTAGAAACAAAGATATAAAACTCAAGGTAAACACATATCTTCACAAAGGGGCCTTGAGAGACATAAAATAAAGTCAGGAATCTGGGTGTAATGTTGGGGGGTTATGCCAAAGCACCATCTCCAGAATTAGCCAAGACTAGTGAGGACAATTGAAAAGATTGTACACCACATGCTGCATATTGTATTGTGTATAACCCTAACACCCCTCACATCAGCTTTTTACTCTCTTGTCATCTGGCAAAAGACACAGAAGCATGTACCTCATGGCCAGACTGCGCAACAGTTTCTTCCCCCAAGCCATCAGATAATTAAATTCCCTGGGACTGGGTTGACAACAAACTACACTCAAAAAATACAATCACATATATTAAATCAATATTGCATGTAAACCTGCAATCTTGCACTCTGCAAATTCAAGTGATACCTCCTGTTACTGTCTCTTGTCTTGCCTTAATAAAGCCTCTATGACTTAAAGACATTTGTTGATGCTTTTATTTCCAGCTGGCTGGTTTACTGCAGTGGATTCCCTAC
Organism: Misgurnus anguillicaudatus; assembly: GCF_027580225.2. NCBI lineage: Eukaryota > Metazoa > Chordata > Actinopteri > Cypriniformes > Cobitidae > Misgurnus > Misgurnus anguillicaudatus. The sequence continues at coordinate 36,626,518 of NC_073338.2, read as the reverse complement.
TGGCCTTTCCAAAAAGACCTTACGCAGCTGCAAGCAGCTCATGCCAAGCATTATCATTCCATTCATCAGTTACTTAGTTAACCATTTATAAACCACTCAATGGCCTAAACCTCAAATCATTAGGATCAACTTAGTTAAAAATATCATAGGTTCACAGGTTTTGATTACTCTTAAATCAGATAAACTCTCAAACTAAAAAAAAACAACGCTCATTTAGCCGTATATTTTTACTCAAAAAAATAAATAAATAAATAAATAAATAAATAAATAAATATATATATATATATATATATATATATATATATATATATATATATATATATATATATATATATATATATATATATATATATATATATATATATATATATATATATATGTATGAAGAGTTTGGTTCCAAAACGCGATAAACGCCATTTTTGAAAAAAATGAGTTACTGCCAAAATCAGTATTATATCAGGTCAGTATAGTTAAAAGTAAATTCTTAATTTTACGCAAAATCCAATATCCGCTGTGTTATTCTGTCATCTTTTCTCCCTTTTTTCCCAAAATGAGATAAACGCCACTGCTCCTTTTTTACAGAACGCAATAAATCCATTTCTGATATTACAGCCCACCAGTCACGCAATGTAAACAAACAATGGCGGACGCGCTGAGTCCACGGAGTCCTAGTTTTCCTCATCTACTTTGTACTTCGTGATCAACAAACAAAACAAAATAATACTTTAATTGCATCGCTAAACCTGTGATGGTTTTCTGTGATGGGAAAGAAACGTAAGCCATCAGCATCTAATAATTTCCCTGAGAGGCACTCGGGAGACGGGTGCTTGTTCTCCCGACAGCAAGCTTCTCATGCTAACACATTGACCCCAGAGGATCTTATGAAAAACTTTCCATAATTTTACTCAAAGTCAACGAAAATCGAGCAGGACCAAAAACATTTTACCTCTGATCTCTGTGAAAGACGTTAAGCGAGGATGTCAAGTAACCGCAATGACAGTGATCTTAATATGACAAAGTAAGTGTTTTGATTAATAACATTAATGTTTATATTTTTAATTAGTGTGTACAACTAGTCAACTAAATGAATATAACATGGCAAAGATGAATGCACATTTATATAGGCTATTGATTCAATAGATTTATAGCATTTTGAATAAAAACTTGTCATGGATTTATTGCATTTTGTGGAAAAAATTATCCGTTTTTATAATAAATCTTTGAAAATCAACTTATGGATTTGAATTTTTTATGTTTTTATAACCTAAAGATGCTATGTGAAAGTTTGTAACAGAAAATAGTTGTTTTCATCTTGTCACTTTCTTGGTATAGAAAACACGTTTTTACCAAAATTTGTCAAAATGGATTTATTGCGTTTTGGACCCAAACTCTTCATATATATTTGTTTGTTTGTTTCGCGCATGCGCGGTAGCAAGTGCGTCGTCAGTCAGCCTTGCTTCGGCAGTGCTGCACGTGATCTGAAGGCGGCAAACGCTAGATTATTGATGTGTAAAATATCCAGCATAGAAGCTCATATTAGTTATATTCTCTGATGTTTTGATTTATTTGCTAGCCGGAAAAGTGAGTTAAATATCTGCAATATTTAATAACATTTTTCGCCTATAAAAATAGTCGTCACGTAAGAGTGCTTGCTTGCTTGCTTTGCGGAGTGCAGTGGCGGTTTTACAATGACAAGGTCTATATTTTTTTTATTTTTCTAGCTAACAGTAATACTGGCTAATATAAATGATAATACGACATTGTTTGCTTTATAGTAGATGGATGCAATGCAAAACGCTGGACGACAGGGAAAACAAACTGGTTCAGAAAGAGTAACGAGACTTTGTTTCGCGCATGCGCGGTAGCAAGTGCGTCGTCAGTCAGCCTTGCTTCGGCAGTGCTGCACGTGATCTGAAGGCGGCAAACGCTAGATTATTGATGTGTAAAATATCCAGCATAGAAGCTCATATTAGTTATATTCTCTGATGTTTTGATTTATTTGCTAGCCGGAAAAGTGAGTTAAATATCTGCAATATCTAAGAACATTTTTCGCCTATAAAAATAGTCGTCACGTAAGAGTGCTTGCTTGCTTGCTTTGCGGAGTGCAGTGGCGGTTTTACAATGACAAGGTCTATATTTTTTTTATTTTTCTAGCTAACAGTAATACTGGCTAATATAAATGATAATACGACATTGTTTGCTTTATAGTAGATGGATGCAATGCAAAACGCTGGACGACAGGGAAAACAAACTGGTTCAGAAAGAGTAACGAGACTGAAGGAGTAACGGCAGTCAGATGTTAGATCGAGAGGCAGGTAAGAGATGAAGAATGATGAACTTCTGTTCTGAGGGAACACTGATAGTGTTTTTAAAATTAGTAAGGGTACTCACTGCCTGCTTACTATGAAAATAAATTTAGACAATGGCTTCTACTCTTCCTCTGTCTGAAAATAGTTACCACACATGGTATTATGCACTGGGAAATGCATTTATTTTACTTAGTAACTGAACCCTAAACCAACTTTTTTAAATTAAAGATCTGTAAGAATGGGGCTTTATTAGTGCTGTTCATTGATTTTAGTAACTTTTTTGACATTTGGATATGAAGTGTTTCAATACAGGGCTCAAAATTAACTTTTTTATTTGGTAGCACTGGTGCTCCCAACTTTAAAGGAGCACCAGCAAAAATTTAGGTGCATCCATCCAAAAATTATAAAACACCACAACTACAATGTAAATGTTAATAAACTTATTCTTTACACATCCAGGCTTTACGCATCCTATGGCCAAGCATTTAAAATTTGGTCTTCTATTTTATTTTTATTTTTTTGCTGCATAGATTCCTAAATTAATACCCAAATGCTATTGAAATAGTATAGCAGCAATAATAATTTAACAATTACAGGTAACATGATTAAGATAACAATAGAAAATCTAGCAAACACGTAAAACACTGATTAATTGTGACATTACAAAAGTGACCTTAATATAGAAGGCTAATATATATTGGTATTGATACAAACCAGAATGCTATTACTACTAAATAGGCAATGTTTTAAAAATACTACAAAAACATACCATCAGCATTTTCTTGTTCCACATCAACATGGGCCACAAGGATGTTTGTCGGATGTCCATTCACCAGCGCATGCGCACATACACTATCAAACACTCTTTGACAGACAGGTCGGTGTCTCCATTAATAATGAACACATTTGTCACGACACGTCTTGTGTTTTTGGCACTTTCGGCATGTTTAAGCAAGGTCTGGCGCTTAAAATATTTTGATTCCGCCACCAACACCGTTTTACAGGATTTACAATAAAACACGGTAAGTACAACAAGCCATTTTCATAGCGGGGCCACTCGTAATCTTTAAGCCACTCTCTCCAAAAGGTTTAACGTCAAGTCTTATCTTCCGGTGGTGGAGTCGCATTTGAATCTGGATCGTCGTCATTAATTACAGTAGTAACATTGGCTGTAATCGGCTCGTTCTCGTCATGCTCGCGGTTCGTCTTTTCATATTTCCACGCTTCACATAACAACGTAGCACGGCAACTAGGAATGACTGACGCTCATATTAGCCAATCTGCGGTCTTCTTTAAAAGCAAGAACTTAATGGTGAAATTTGATTGGTTATGTAACGTTGGAGAGAACACTGAACCTGGGACAGCACCAGCGCAGCATCTCAATCTAAGTCAAGTCGCACCACAACAAAATGGGCAGTCGCACAAATGCTCCCAAATATATTTTAAGGTCGCACAGATTCAATTTCCATTCCAAAATGGTCGCAATTTCGAGCCCTGTAATACTACAAAATGTGGTGTAAAAACGTCTGAGTGCTGCCCTCTTCAGGTTGAACGATGGCTACTGCAGTTGAATTTTCCTATTGGATGTTGGGTCCAAAAAATACCTTGTGACGTAAGCAGGTTCAAGCCCACCACGCCCTTGTTACGATCTCACCACACACTTGGTGCGAGCTTAGTTCGTCCCCTCTCTCTCTATTGGGATCTGCCCACTTTTCTTGCATTTTTCAAATATTGCCAGTGGGTGGAGTCAGGCTCTGACTCTTATTGCTGCTACTATTACTACTATTAACGTTAACTGGTTTTTGGATTTTATGCACGGGGTGGCAAAGTTTTGGGGGGGGGTTGAAGAGCTAAGTCTAAACCACACAAATAAATACATTTATGTAGTTGCATAGTCAGGGTAAACCACAATAATCAGGCACCTGCTCTTGATGGGCCTCGGCTGTGTCAAGCAGTGAAAGTAAACTTAGAGTGTATTTTTGTATGTGGAAAGTCCGCTAGTTCACTTATAAATATATATTTTTTCTTTGGTGTGGTTTGATTTCACAATGCCCTCTTTGCAAGTGAACCAAAATTTGTAAACAAAGCCACTTGTGGACTTCCTCAGAGTGCACACTTTGATGACATCACGTCTGACTGGTCTGATAACCCTTTCCGAAGGACTTCTGGGTTGGTAAAGTGCGTGAAGCCTGCAGCAGTGCACGCTTCGTCGAAGACCGCATCAAGGGTGCAAAGGGGGCGCAATAGGTTTTAATAGTTAAATGTTACACATGATTGATAATTTCAGACTTCTAAGAGAAATTGACTGTGCTGGCTCAAAATTAAGTTTAAAAACGTGAAATCAATTAGACGTTCCTCACTCCTGTTTAAAATGGTGGATCCTTTCCAAAATTCGATGGAAGGTCTTTGAGACAAATAAACAGGTAGTCTAATAATAACAATAATAATTTATTATGATTATTAGGAAATATAGTCAGACCTTTAAAATAGTCTAGAATTTTATATTTATACATCATTATACTATTAAGGTTGTTTCTGTACATCACATTAAAATATGTTAAATAGTCGGTTTTAAAAGTTTACTTTAAAGAAGTACATTCTAGATGCCCACAACGATATAAAGTAACAATTAACTTTTGCAAAACATGACATAATCAGGAAGAATGATTACTTGTGGATTTAAAACTAATAATGAATTTTATGACATAGAATAATAATTATTCAAAATTATATATCTGCAGTACATTTGATCTCCAGATGAAACATCTCTTAACCTTCAGTTTTCCGCCAGTTTATACGGATGCCATTTCCTAGTCCCATGCTCTTAAGCTTTTCACCTATCTGAAAAGCCAGCAAGATAACAATCACCCATGCACATTAACACACATCAGTCTTAGCTGTAAATAACGATGAAAATGTTGTTAAGAATGTAATAATCCAAATTTAAGTAGGGATGTCCCAAACCGATCACAAAGATTGGAATTGAGTCGATTGAGGCATTTTTAAACAAATTGGAATTGGCTGCATGTATCGGATCATGGTTAGTAGCATGAAGATGATCAAACTCATGGTTATCAACTTTCTGTGTCAACTTCCCAATGCCAAGATTAATCCATTTAAGCATGCACATAAAGCAGTGACTTTGGCACCGGACAACCAGTTACGTTTAACATGGATAGAATGAGTTTCATAGATTTCTTCGGAAGAGAGAACTGTTGGAGAAAGTTTAACAAGGCTCAAAGTGGGAACCTTAGTTTTACCATGATATTTTTCTAGTAAAACTATATGCTAATGGAGTTGATAATCAATCTACCAAAAGCAAGATTACTACTTTTTTATTATACCAAGTTAATTTTTCTAAGGGCTTGCGCATAAAGGGACACAGGCTAAGGAAGAAAAGCAACATGCAGTCATATTTAGTTGTAAAGCTTATTCATTAGGTTGATATTAAAGGCGGGGTGCACGATCTCTAAAAGACAATGCTAACATTCAAAATCACCTAAACAAACACGCCCTTACCCCAATAGAATCTGGACCTTCTTTAGACCCGCCCCACACATATGCAACCCAGGCAACGATGTTGTAAATGAGTGAAAGCAATGTGAAAGCTACGGTAATCCAGCTCGAATGTGCTTTGATAGTACTGCATGTTTTAACATGTGAATCTTTTTTTTCCGTTTCACACGGAAGGCGACGTTAAATGCCCGGCTTAAAGCCAATTTATACTTTTGCGTCGGGGTTATGCCGTAGGGTACCCCAGACGCTATGCACGTAGGCAACGCCGTCATGAGCATTTATACTTCTGCGTTTGTGTTGCTCTGCAGTTACACCGCCGAAATGCGTAGGAGGAAACACAATGCATTCACGCCGACCAATCACAGATCTTGTGGTCCGCGTCGTTTCGACGTGTAGTTACATTTTTGAGGAGGTGCACGTCAGGTACTGCGAAGGCTACGGCGACAGGGTTCGCGTCTATGCGTATGTTACGGCGTACCTATAACGCGCACCTAACGCAAAAGTATAAATTGGCCTTTAAGAGTAAGAGGCGGAGTCTGCCTGACTCTCTTTTCGAAAGTGATTTTCATGTAAGTACTTTAAGTGTCCACCTAGAACCAGGAAAATACAAGTATAACATTTGGACTCGATGTCAGCCGATACTCAAAATAAATGAACTTGGATCAGTTTGGGGGCACAAAACATGATTGGGACATCCCTAAATTTAAGACAGAGACATACCTTATTCAAAATGAGCGTCTGTAATGAAGGATCATCCAAATTGCATTTTCCATCACAGGATAAGTTTAATCTGAGAAGTTGTTTTTGATATCCTATTTCAAGAGAAACATAGGGTAAAAGTTGCATACAAAATAGAAACAAATACATAAATATGGGGCACAGTTTGTAAAGCCTTATAAAATACTTCTTTAAGTATTTTATTCTGTTAACTGGGTAAACTCACCATCATAACAGATAAAAGGAAGTGATTGGTCACAGCTGTAAGTTGCCCATTTCCCAGAGTCAGTTGTTGACATGGCAACACAGTCACCAGTTGTTGGTTGTCCTGCTGTCCAGTATCTAAAGTAGAAACTCCTCTGGTCAGACCACTGCCAAGAGTCCAAAAACAGACCGATCCAGACCCATTGCCCACTTCCAGCAAGAGATACCTGGTTCTGCTCCACAGAGTTGTGGATGGTGGCCAGGTCAGTGTGATACTGTCGGCAGTAACTCTGAGCGTCTACCCAAGTTTTTGGAGTTGTTATCAAGATGTTTCCGACACTTTCTATTGAGATATGCAAAACTATTATCATGTTTTAGCACTTCTTTTCAGATAAACAGAATATTTTCAAAAATAAACAACTAATTACCATTGTAGCACACAAAGTTTAAAACATCAGAACATGAAAGATCGTTCCAGTGTCCACTGTGCAAATCAACACATGATCCATCACCAGAAGGTTCTCCTGGATTCCAGTCCTTGTACTGTGAAAGAGTGTCTTCTCCTGTAGACCAAACCCATTGACTCACCGTCACCCTCTTCAGTCCAATCCACGCTGATCCACTGTACCCAGGATCCACAGTATTTATCAGCTTGTTCACATCATTCATAGAGTCTATAGTAGCCAGATCAATGTGCTTCTGTCTGCAGTAACTCTGAGCTGCTGCCCATGTCATACTCTGATTTATGTAGTAGTAGGTTTGCAGAAAACCAAATGTGCTGCCCAAAAGTCCTGTTAAAATGAAGATGTTTAAATATATGCATATTCACGTTTACTTGTAAGAAAAGATTTGAATGACCACACCAACCTGACGGCATAATCAGCATAAACAAACTCATGTCCATCACTGTTATTGTAGCTCCCCTTTGTTGTTTCATCATCACTGTATAGACAATTTTGCAATTTTTGAGGGCTGCAACTCCACTTTTTAAATGACAATATCCGGACATACCACTGTTGTCAGTGATATAAGTATTTGAAATGAAAATGATTTCTTAATGTCTAGTGACATATCAGTGCCATTTTATGATTAATTGATATACATTTCTTACATACTGTTCCTTTAATATTTTGTTCATTGTTAATAAACGGAAACAGGAAGTGTTTCTGGACCAGTGTTGTTTGCAAAATGGTCTATATGCTGCTGTATTCTAAAAAGAGCAACAGTAAGATCAACAAAAAAACTATTTAGTTTATGTAGCACAGTTTTCAAAGTATGCATTACCGTAAATACATTGCCATGTTCCACTGCAAATTTACAGTACTGTGGCAACAAACTTAACACATAGATCTCAATTTTTCAAAGTTGCATTTAAATTTTCCTTTGTTAAAATACAAAGAACAAACTCTTAAAATTATTTTTTATTAATTACTTGTACTTTTAACAATTTACTTTGTCTTAAATCTCCCCCATTGTCTTTATTTCCTAATTGCATTTTTTTATGTTTGTGAAGGGATTATTTAGAAAATTACTGGACTAAAAACTGTTCCGTGCAATCTTCAAAACCATGGTTTTACAAATGGTAATCAATACACACACAAAAAACCATGGTTACTATTATGCTGCGTTTACAACAACCATGGTAGAGGCGTGAAGCGCAAGTGATTTCAATGTTAAGTCAATGTGAAGACGCGTTGACGCGCGTCTGGAGGTCTCGCGGATGAGGCATTTGGTGCGGCGCGGAAGACGCGTTTGTTCCTCATTTGCGCGTCTAGTTTGAATGGTGCTTTTTGTGCATTTTGCGTTTGACGCGAATTTGCGGCAGACGCCTAAGTTGAAAATTTTGCGCCGTGTTAACCAATCAGGAGCCTGCTTCCTGCTGTGGCGGCTCATTCACTCATTCAACCTGAAGGAACGCTTGATATTGTCCGTAAGCAGTCACCCGGAGCTATACAACAGCAGTTCTTATTTCTACAGAGACAGGAATAAAAAGGACCTCGCTTGGAAGAGTGTCAGTGAGGACATCAGGCAACCTGGTAAGTTGTAAATACACATTTCACTTTTGAGTTACGTGACGTTTATCGACCCGCGTTGTTTATTTTTCCCCCTATAGTAAGGTTACCAAATACAAACCGGTAACTCTCGATAAATGCACAATCAGTCATCTTGCAAACAGACATCCGCATAGCACTTGCCCCTCCCACAAGAAGTGGATTTTGCCTCTGACTTTGTCTTCTTCGCTCTACACGCGCGAATGCATTCAAACTGTTTAAGCTGCAAACTAGGCGTGGTAGACGCGATTTTGACAACTGAAAGGCGGTTGGTGTAGACGCAACATTAGGGCTGGGCCGATACCACTTTTTAATGTCTGAAACTGATGTCGATACCACAACCTTGAGTATCTGTCGATAGCGATCCAATACAATCTCTATCGCCCTTTTATTCAATTAAGCTGCAAATAACACATTTGTTAGCCCTTCAAAAAGGATCATGCTTAAACAGAGCAACAGAACTCAAACGTTTTTCTCTGCAACAAATGACTGTGCAAATTCAACACTCAATGAAACATTGTGCAATACTGATTCATTTTTATTCAAATATTTTAAACAGACTAGTAGCAACATTTTTAGTTAGTCAGCAGCACAAAAATGTATAATGCAATTTAAAGTGCAACTTTGTGCAAATTCGTGTTGCTCAGCAAGGTTGCCATGACAAGGTCCGTGTTGGTATCGGACTTCTCCCCAACTTATACAATATTCGATCCGGCCATTTTTGCCAATATCGAACTAATATCTATACTGAATACCGGATCGGCCCACCCCTAGTTACTATGCTTTTACTATAAAAAAATGGTTAATGTTTGTTAGGAGAGGGATATCTGTCTGTCAACCTCACTGAGGTTTACACAACATTTTAAAAATACTGTATTAACTTTTGTTTGAGACACTGATCCAAGTTTAAATATAAATATATTTCAGTTTTTTGAAGTTTTATTTTCTGTAAAATTGATGGAATAAAATTTGATGATGTTTAGTGAATTGTCTGGCTATAAGCTTAACATATTCCCTGCCCCTTGTATGTAAATTTATTAGATGTTTTGGCAAATGAGTTAATGTGTTTAGGTAACAGGGAGGGTGTGGTAGTCTCTGCCTCATTTAACAGGTAAAGTACACAGATTATATGAGAGACATAATGTATGCAGCTCACAACATTCTTTGTATTAGCTTGTAACTCAAAACTGAACTACTAGAAACAACTGTTATGAAGCTAAACCACCTGGACACAATTTTGGCGTGCAAAAGTTTAAAAATATTAAACTAAAAACTTTTACAAGCCTCCTAGCATTAAATTGAACTCAAATAACCAATTGCCACTAAAGATCATTTTGCACATTTACATTATTGTGTTTTTGTCACAATATTGTGTCCCCCTTGTTTTTTTAGCAGTAGGTCACAACACATACAGAAATCACATCATCTAAAAAAGTGAATGATGATAACAACTAGGGGTGACCCCGAATAGTCGAAGATTCGATGCATCGATAGGAGAAGCCTGATTCGACTACCAATCTCACAGTCGAATCGTCGCAGATGTGTTATGAAATGAGGATCCTTTAATTTTGGCCGTATATGGTGCACTGTGCACAACTCTGATTTCACATATAACAGCTTTCTCCCAATATATTAATATACAGCATATTATTATAATTCTGCAAATAATATGTGAAGTATCAGCTTTCAATAAATATTTAAAATGCGTTAATAAATCCAGCAACCCCTGTGACCGGGCTACACATCCAAGAGATTTGTTAATAAGCCATTGCCTCTTTGTTTCTACATTTAAAAGCAAAAGCTGGCAATTTTGGCTATATGTTCATTCTTTTAATAATTTCTTTATTTTATTTTATTTTATTTTATTTATAAATCACTCAGGGTTATCTGATGTATCTATTTGGCTTCTGTTTTGTTTTCGTGCATGCACATATTTGTTCTGCACTTTGTTACTTCTGACCTTATTTTATTAAAAAAAATTATTTATTATAAACGTAAATTCTAATCTAATTTAAGTCTGTACATTTTGGATTGCTTTTCGTTGTATAGATTTTGCGCTATTGCGTGCTGGCCATGCTTGCGCATGCAATTTAGCCGAACGTGCTAGGTGCGCTTCGTCTCATATTTAGAAGTTCATCAAACTAAACCGTTAAAAAACGGATGTTTTCGACGGGTATAAGTTTTTAAAATGTATTTAGAACATAGTGGTTATCTTGTCAAAAGTTAAACTACAAAGTAGGTAAGCCGTTTCTTTAAATTTCGGTGATGAAACGGAAAATATCTGCACCTATATTTATGCCTGACACGACGGTCTTTCTTGTGATTTAATATTCTCGTCGGGGTTCACTTTCAAATGATAGAAAAGAGATTCCTGAAATAAATAATATAATCAGTTGTTTCTGTATCTAAAGTGAATGGAGATGATCAAAGTGAAAGCAAGCAGGTATTTCTGTGTTAAATAATAACGCGTAGTGTCTATAAAATCATTAATTTCAGTGTTTTTATGAATTGTATATAAAGCTTATAGTTTTTATAATTTGCAGTAACAATCACAAATTATTTGTCATTTCTCATTTGTCGTTTTTTTAGTCATGACTGCTTTGACGCGCTTAATCTCCAAATTAAATAAAAACACTGAATTAGCAGAGGTTTCCAAGGCAGGATCACCTTTGTTATATTTTTAGGTTTAGTTGTCAAAATGTTTTTTGTGTGATGTTCTGTAGATCGTGGCTTTAAAATATTATGAGGAATAATTAAACAAATGTTGCCTTAAATTTTACATTAAAAATATATAAATGCATCGTCAGTTTTGTCTTCGTTCATCATTTGAAAGACAGTTTTGGTCACTTAATCAGAAACTTGTTTATGTGTGCTGCTTGTGAAAGAAAATAAAAGTTATCAATTTGTACCTGGTCTGACCTCCTCCCAACCCATGCACCCACCCAGATGATTCTACTATCGGTCGACTATGAAAAGATTCGACAATTCTGATTCGAATATGTAAATCCTTAGTCGAGGACAGCCCTAATAACAACAATAATAATATTCATTGCACAGATCATAATTTCTCAAGTTAAATACTCCTGCAACTTTAAAAAGCTATTGCTATTAGACAATGTAATATTACCAAACCAAATTACAATACAAAATGAAAAAACCTACTGCATAAAAGACTTTTTACTATTTTAGTAAAGTCATCATCTTGGTGGATACATTAAATGTTTTCGTCTTCCTTAAGAAAAATATAATTTGCTTAAGATTTCTTGCACAAACTTCTTGCACAAACATTTGCTTCCAGACTTAGTTCGTCATCAAAACTATTCAAATATATTTATGATTTTCAGTAATTTCAATATCCACTCCATTTATGTTTGTCAACCTGTGACTTAATGTTGATCTGCCAAAATGAATTATCATATACTTAGTTTATTTTCCACCCGTGTCTCTAAAAAGACAAGACACGCTATTTGAGTTAAACACAGGAGCACTAGAAACTAGGGATGCACCGATAGGATTTTTTGGGCCGATACCGATTCCGATTCAAACAGACAACTTCTGGCCGATACCGATATTAAACACTTGTATACAATACTATACAGTTGGTCTATTAGCTAGTTTATTTCTGCATCAAATTATTTTTACTGAACATGGATTGGATCTAATTAACATTCAACTGACCAACATAATAAGAGGCGCACAAATTAAAACAAATATAATAAGACAGCATGACAACCTTCAAAGGTGGTTTTTGCTATTCAGCATTTATTTTATTAACAACATAAACTCATTTTTTACATATAATGGATTTCTTTATGCAGTTAATTTATAAACAATCGGTATCGGCCTTTCTCGTGCTATTGCCGATATGCCGATGGTTTCAAATTCATCAAAAATCGGCCGATAAATATCGGTGGCCGATACATCGGTGCATCACTACTAGAAACAGTCATTTTGTTTTGTCTCATTTTGTTTTGCATGTATAAAATAAAAGCATATGAGTCTGGAACAACGCAGAGGTGAGAAAATAATGGTATACATTTTAATCCTTTATTATAATCATTTACTATAATATATTTTAAATAATGTATACATAGAGTTTGTAAATTATTCTGAATTTAGTGATAAAGTACAACTCATTTTTTTTTGTATTTTGAAAGGTAGTGTTACAGTTCTGACATTTAACATTTCATTAACATGATCACAAATGAAATAATAAAACAAAATTTGAATTTCTTACCTCAGATTTTATGTCCTGTAAATTCGTTACAGTATATTATTACACAAAGACTTACAGTGGCAGTAAAAGTCACCCCATGTATTATAATGATTTTACCCCTGTTGTTAAATTCTAATTAGTTACACTGATGGTGTTACAACACTCCCCAGTTTACCCTTATAATTTCACAAATGAAACTGGGTTTGCCTAGCTACTCTCTGTCTCTTTCTCTCTAAGGGGCTGGTTCTTGGTCAGAAATGATCAGATCAGACCTTTTGCTGTTTAGTCAAATTTCTGACTAGACAAGACTAACACAATGCTCAATGCATGCTTTGCCCAATGTGTTCATGATCTTTGCCAGCAAAATCAGGGCAACACTTAAAGTGCTATTTCACACATTTTGAAAAAAAAAGCTTTAAAAACTGTTTCATCCTACCTTTATTAGTTCTTTTTTTTATCACCTATCAAATATGGGTAATTTTTCTAAAACACCAAATTTTGAGTAAAAATCTAAGATAATTCCATTTTTGTGAAGGACTTTTGATAGAGATCAAATCCGGAGTGATCCTTAAAACTTACACGGACTTATAGCTGTTTGCCCTAGGGAAATACTTCCAGGTTTTATAAGTTGCTGAAGAGCGCCACCTGGTGGATAATAGCGGTATTGTGGATTGACAAGATAACTAGTCAATGGCAGGGAAACAGTTAATAATATTTTTCCAATTATTAATGAAAAAAAAACAAAGCAACTTTATGCACTTTATTGTAATGAAACATTTATTTGACAAAATATGACACATGACATTAAGTCTACATTCAACATTGCACTCTTTGAAAATCAGTGTAACAGTGTGCATGTTACAAAAACTAAGAAAAAGTGAACTCTGTCTCTGCTTGTGAGTAAGCTGTATTTCAAATTTACAGCATATAACCATTACCTCTTCTTGAACACAGACAGGTGGATCAACAGCAACCTGCACAACATTATTTAAATGATCTATGATCTTGTTTTAATCTTGTTGTACTGACCTATCCCAATTGCGCAAGGCTTACGGTGCAGAGCGGGTGAGAGAATAAAAGTAAACAAGGCTTGACGTGGCTCGCTTTTAGCGAGAGAGAACCAGCATTGTTTAAATTAAGCGCATTTTGCAAATAAATATATCAGATTATATATGCACACCAACAATATGAATTTACAAGAAAGACAAAGATCTGAAAGTAAGGAATACATTTGCTTATATGCTATATAAAGTTTTTACATAGTCCATAAATTATCTCAAATCTCAAAAGCATTTCTAGCATGGCAGAAACCCCCAATGATCTCTTGTACTTTATTAAATAACAACAATATAAACAACAATAATAATAATCATTAGTGAAATGAAAGGATGAAATGTAGTGAACCCTTCAAAATAGCCTGCAATTTTATAATTATACATCAACATACTATTAAAAGGTTAAATGTTTTAAAATACATTATATTAAGGATTAGTCACCATTATGATACTTTTCACATTTATTTTGAAAATCTGCATTACAGTTGCTCTTCAGATGAAACGCCTCTTAACCTTTAGTTTTTCCCCCAGTTTATGTGGATGTAATTTCCCAGTCCTACGATTTTTAACTTTTTAGTTATCTGGAAAACCAGCAAGAAAAAAAAACTTAAAGAATTATGGCACAATAAAACATTTTATTATGGAGCGTACACACCAAAAGCAATTTTAAAGGGGACATTTCACAAGACTTTTTTTGAGATTTCAAATAAATCTTTGTTGTCCCCAGAGTATGTATGTGAAGTTTTAGCTCAAAATACCATATAGATAATTAATTATAGCATGTTAAAATTGCCACTTTGCAGGTCTGAGCAAAAACGTGCCATTTTGGGTGTGTCCTCTTAAATGCAAATGAGCTGATCTCTGCACTAAATGGCAGTGCTGTGGTTGAATAGTGCAGATTAAGGGACAGTATTATAATAAGATCCCCTTTTGACATCACAAGGGGAGCCAAATTTCAATAAACTATTTTTTATATGCTTGCAGAGAATGGTTTACCAAAACAAAGTTACTGGGTTGTTCTTTTTAAAGTTTTTTAGGTTGATAGGATTTAACTATTTGCGCAAGTAGGTTACATACAAAGTCAATGCAAAGACGCAAATTTGCGCGGGGTGATGCAAATGACGTGAATTGGACGGCGCGGTTGCCGCAAACATGCGGCATTCGCATCGTGTCTTTCTTGCAAGTTTAAATCCCACGAGTAATCTAGAGCGAGGAATGCAATGTTTTGCGTTTGGTGTGTATTCAGCATAATAACAGCAAGAACAATAATTATAATAAGATTATAATAAAAAATTTTGTGTACTATTTAACACACTATGTGCCATTTAATAAAATAAAAGTTACAACACAAGTTGTGTTAAAAATAACATAAAATGTGTTTTTCCAAAAATAACACAAAGATGTGTCTGTTTTGGGACAACACATTTAGTGTGTTGTGCCAAAACTAATACTGATTGTGTTGTTTTTAACAAATTCATTCTTTGAGTATAATGAAAATATGAGTGTGCTTTCCCAGGCAAAACACAACTTCATTGCAATGATGTTCAAATCAAACAAGCAGTCCACCTCTCTATCAAGTCTTATTTATAATGTATGTCTCTGGCCCCTTAAATATTTTAAAGGTAGGGTAACACATTTTGAAAAATGCTAATGGTAGCCGCCTAGCAATGAAATCCCGATCCCACCCTCAAGTCAAATCGCCATCCAAAGTCACGCCTCTTTCAAAACACATGAACACGCACAGATCAGACGGTCACATCTCATGTCTCTTTCACCAGTGAGAAAACTTTGCAGTACACAGTGAATAACACTTCCAAAATAACCAAACAACTGGTTTACATCAGAATTAGTATAAGCACACTTTCGGTTGTGTAGACGTAGTAGCCTAACTGTTACGCTAATCCGCAAACGAACACAAATTTCATAAGCAACATGTTTCATCAAAGTAAAATATCTGAATCCATCTCAATACAAGCATATCGCGTACCTATCTTACCTACCTAAACAGTGCAACGACCCATCAGACCCTTTGCCTCCTGCAGATGTTTGCATCTCGTGGTAAAGCAGAAAATTAACCGATGTTCATTTGGTTTTTGCTCTTGCTGATCAAGGCAGTTTTTGCTGTTGTTGTTATAAAAGATGCCTTTAGTTTTGTAACTCCTGTACAGGTTGTCAATTCAGCAGAAAAGTTTGCTGTTCTCACTGTTTACAGACAGGAGGTGAGCGCACGTGAACGCGCCGATGACGTATGGTGTCTGCGTGGACTAGCTTGCGCGGTGGGCATTCAAATTACGCTTACGTATGAGGGACAAAAAAGGAAACGTCCGTTCAGACCGAAATCTATGATTGGTTGAACATTTCTTGGTCCTATGCCTTTCACAGATGACATACATTTCTACAAATACATTTAAACAACTTAACACAATGATTGCTATCAGGATGTGAAGAGACTTTTAACCAGCATAACTAAAAATGTTTCAGGATCAAATCAGTTAACCTACCTTTAATGTCCATCTTGGGAAAGGCAGAGAGTTCATGGTTGGTCATATTGGGCAGGACAATGAATTCAGAGTCGGTCATGTTAGATAGGGCAAAGAGTCTATGGAGCGTCATAAGTGACTATATTTGCTGACATACAGGACACAGGAAATTCAGGAGTAACCATCTCGGCCTCTACAGGAAACTCAGGACACTTAGAAACAGGCTTTATGGTCATGACAGGAAATTCAAGAAGCTTAGGTTCAGCAGACTTGGTCTAAACGGACAGCTCAGGGACTCAGATTCAAACTTTTCAGCCATAAAAGAAAGTGCAGTGTATTCGGATGAATCTGGTGAACCAGGCGATTCATGTAAGCCAAGCGATTCACTTTTGACAGAATGTGCAGGAGGCTCAGGTTCGGACCTTCTAGTTGTGGTAGCAAGTGCAGGAGACACAGGTTCGAACTTTCTAGCCGTGACAGGAGGTGTATCAGATGATTCAGGTTCAGGGGCTTGAGAAACACAGGAAACAGAAGACCAGAAACAGGGCCATGGCAAATACAGGAAGCACGGAATTCAAAGGACATACCTCCATTACCATAGGGACCATGGAACAGGACATAATTCGGGTCTTGGCATGAACTGGAGAGGTTGGTGAGACAGCCATTTTGTGAAGAGTCTTGGGTGTAAGCACGGTGGCCATCTTGATAGCAGGGGCAGGGATGATAGTGGCCCTCTGGAAGACAGGCGTGGTCGTGGTGACGGCTCTTTGGACAACAGGTGCAGGTATGGCGGTAGCCATCTTAAAAACAGGTGCTGGCATAGTGACAGCCATTTTGGGCCATTTTGGGAACAGAGACAGGCATGGTGGTGCCATCTTGGTAACAGAGACAGGCATGGCTTGAACTGGCTGTGGCAAAACAGGTATGACTTTAGCAGGTTGTGGTAATACAGGCATTACTTGAGCTCGATCTGGTGAGATGGTTCTTGTGGGACTGTGGAGCTCCTCATTCTTAGCTCCCACAGTGAAGGAAGACCCACTCCATATTAAAGCCAAGTCTGTGTACTTTTCTAACTTCCAATGAGAAGTATTACCTGGCTTCAGGCGGGATATATCATGATCCAAACCACAACAAAATAGGTCCATGAGAGCCACATCATTATAATCCACCAGATAATAAGTCCAAAAAATCTCGAACATAATCTTTGATGGGGCGGTTGCCCTGGCGAAGATGTAACAAACTTATTGCTGGGTTCATTGTTGCCGGCTGGAATAAAAAATCCTCCGCTGGATTCTGGTAAGGCGAAGTATTCTGTAACAAAGGGGCTGCTTACACAAAGTGAAAGAGATTAATCCATATGCAGAGGGTTTATTAAAACATCCCAAAAGGGCAGGCAAACAAATCCAAATAGGGTAATCCAAAAGTGTAATCCAAATAAACAGGCAAGGGGTCAAAACCACGAACAAGAACAAGAAACAAAACATGAACAAGAAACAAGGCAATGAACAGAAACACTTGGTAATGCAGTTTTACACATACTTCGCAAGGTGATTTTGAGATTGAACCGGTTATATAGTGACAAACAGGAAGTGGAATGTGAAATGTGACATGACATGATATCAAAATAAAAGACCAAACCAAACAGAACACAAGACAAAACCCTTTCAAGTAGGCTACTTGCTGGTGGCAAGTTTCTCATTTCTCAGATGAGTTAACTATGCCCGGAAGTGAACTTTGCCGAGTCATATTGCACAGAAATCTTGTCATAGAACGAAAAAAAATAACTGTATTAACCGGTTACCATTATTTTAAATAAACAATTCTTCTCCGGAACATATATTTTTTGAAAGTTTCTGGTTTTGTTTCTGTTCCTCACAAAACATCAAAAGTTTTTGGTTTTCGATTTCGTTCCGTGAACCTGTTCAAAGCTTTGGTTAAAAGTAACACAAAATGTGTTGTTTCACTACTTACACAGAGATGTGTGGATTCTGGGACAACGCATGTAGTGTGTTGACCCAGAATCAACACTAATGTGTTGTTTTTGACGCATTCATTTTAAGAGTGTACATACTTTGGATCTGTTTTAATGTACCAGAAATAAACCAAATAAAATATTTAAGAGACAGACATACCTCGTTTAGAATGACAACCTGTAGTGAAGGATCATCCATATTGCATTTTCTATCACAGGACAAATTTAATCTGATAACCTGTTTTTGATATACTATTTAAAAATAAATAAAGAATAAAGTTAAATATTTAAAGAAGGAACATTACCTTGAAGTATTTTATTCTGTTAACTGGGTAAACTCACCATCATAGCAGATAAAAGGACGTGATTGGACACAGCTGTAAGTAGCCCATTTCCCAGAGTCAGTTGTTGACATGGCAACACAGTAACCAGATGTTGGTTGTCCTGCTGCCCAGTCTCTAAAGTAGAAACTCCTCTGGTCAGACCACTGCCAAGTGTCGATAAACAGACCAATCCAGGCCCACGGTCCACTTCCAGAAACATTATTTAGCTGGTTCTGCTCCACAGAGCTGCGAGCAGTGGCCAGATCAGTGTGATACTGTCTGCAGTAACTCAGAGCATCATTCCAGTTTTTTTGAGTTGTTATCAGGACGTTTCCGTTGAGAGATGCCAACAAAATCAGTTCTTCTTTTTTTAATAAATTGTATATTTGCACAAATAAACAACTGACTACTCACCATTGTAGCACACAAAATTCAAAGCAATATAGCAGGGACAATCATTCCAAACTCCTTTGGAAGAATCAACACATGATCCATCACCAGAAGGTTCTCCTGCCAACCAGCTACTATACTGTGAAAGAGTGTCATCTCCTGTAGACCAAACCCATCGACCCTGTGTTGCCCTGTTCAGTCCAATCCACACTGATCCACTGTACCCAGGATCCACAGTATGTATCAGCTTGTTTACATCATTCATACATCATTCGAGTCTACAGTTGCCAGATCAATGTGCTTCTGTCTGCAGTAACTCTGAGCTGCTGCCCATGTCATACTCTGATTTATGTAGTAGTACTTTCGCATGAAATCAGTTGTGCTGCTTAAAATGCCTGTTAAAATTAACATGTTTAAATATGCATATATGCACATATACTTGTAAAAACAGATTTTATATGATAACCCCAACCTGACGGCATAAGCAGCATAATCAAACTCATCTCCATCAATGATTTCACAGCTCCTTTCCTTTCCTTTTCGCGCTTTCAGACTACACTATGCTGGCCGCATCTCAACTGAAGCTGAAGCCTCCCGAGGTTGCATGTGTATGCGGTATACGTCATCAAGACAGTCTTATTTCAGAATATTAACAATTATAAAGCTGACAATTATTCTTAGTTAATTGAAAATTGATGTAATATGCTTATGACTTGCGAATGTAATGCTCAGTTAACTTAAATAAACCAGGCTTGATGACGTATGGAGCCTGCATATGCGGCCTGCGTAGGCTGAAAGCCTTCGGATTTAGAAACAGCCACACACCGTGAGCAACCCGCAATCTAATGCTTTGATTTGAGGCAGATTTGAAAGCCTGTTGAAGACCTATTCTCGAGGACATTGCCGTACCTCTGCCCATTTATATAATCTGAGGTACTGTTTTACATCTTTTCTGACCTCTAGCAAGAACACACGGTGTACAGCACTATTTTTTAGCTTTTCATTGATAAAACTAAAGTAGCTGATCTCTGCGTCTTTCATTAGTTTCATTATACAAGCGTGTGGAAGTTGCGTGATCTTATTTCAGCAATTGCGCTGACATATCACAAAAAGCTCTTACATATACACGGACAAAACATTGTGTAGCATGTTTACTACACAAGCAGTGGACTTAATATTACAGTGACATAATATTAGTTCGCGCCCATTGAAACCCATCATTTCTCCCACTCATGTTTAAATGAAAGGAGAGGGACTCGTCCACAGACTACCTTCTCTGTAATCTGGAGAGAAGCGGTTGAAAGTGGACAAAAGAGATGGATTTAAATACCAGGTGTAAAGTGATGTGTCTCTCTCGTCCACTTGTGATCCGGTCAATGAAAACACATCTTAATACCAAGTGTAACAGCCCCTAGGATATTGGGGGGCTAGAAAGTAATATTCAGTTGGTTGTCATATAGAATTTCACCACTAGATGGGAGTTGATCTTACACAGTGTAGCTTTAAAGTGAAAATCAATGATTAAAAATCAAACTTTGATGCTCCTAATCTCTAAATTTGATTATAAGACTTTATGCACATGAAACACTTTCAAATTTAATTTACATTAATATGCCCCATGCAAATTAATATGTTAGATGTTTACAGAGTTCAATGATAAGGATTTTGACTGGTCCTGTCAAAAGTAAACAGTCAGTAATAAAATAATAAGAAATAATCAAATTGTGAGCAATAGCACAAATACAACAAACACAAATTCCTTGATTATTACTCCGGAATGAGAGTATAGTTCCTAGTCATATCTGCCTAGAAAATCGCAACTTTTTCCGTTGGTCTTAGTACACAATGTAAATACAGAAAAGTCAGCTGAATGGATTCTAAGGGCCAATCTCACTTCTCCGTCCCACCCCTTCCCCTTTGCCCTCGTCTTCCCCTTGCCCCTCGAAACCGAGTAAAGGGGAAAGGGGTAAGACAGAACGTTCGTCTAAAAAATGAGACACCACTCGATTACCGTTTGCGTCACTTTCCCTTGCCGCTAACCGGCTGCTACGTAAACAGACAAGCGTTGACAAACAAAGAAGATGCCGTTGTCTCAGGTTGTGGTATCGATTGCTTGAGCGGAGCTCAACAAATAGCGCATAACTTAGCTGCTAGCTAGCGCCTTAACTAGAGATTCAAAACAAAAACATTACAATTAAAGCCGCTTGAACATTTTATTAAAAGTATCATAAAACATGATGTGTGTCATAATATAATCTCAATTAAACTGCAGAAAATAACGTTACTTTCATTTTAGCGACTCCTTGACAGTTCGACGTTCATCAATAAAACGTCTTGATGCCGGCTCTCATGAGAAATTCTTACGTTAATGTTTACCCCTCTCTTTCAAGTGTGGTCATTATCACACTTCGTTTCAAGGGCTATGTATCCCTACGCCTTGGCCCTAGCCCTTGATCAAACTGAGAATTGAGACACCACTTCGCCTTACATGAACGCGCAAAACCGAGGTGAAGGGGTCAGACATAGAAATGAGATGCACCCTTAAGGTCTTTACACACCGGGACGTTTTTCGTGCGCGTTTATCGTCGACGTTTCTGCTTTCACACCCAAACGATTTTTACTGCCGCTGAGCCGAGTGAGGTGCAATTTCACTCCCTGGACACTAGATGGCGCCTAATACAAAACAGATATATGCCGGTACACAGGGTGGCGCTGCGAGACGTTATGCGTCTGTTCTGACACTCACTTGTCACACAGAAGAAGAGAGCCACTCGCGTGTAGTCAATAACCATTCATATACGATTTTTGGTTAACGGGCAAACAAACAAACATGGCTCTTGAATATATATATAATCTTTGTACAAACAATATCTCCGTGATCTTGAATACATTTTTAAATGAAATCTATTTGATTTGATTCTTTTATCATTAGTTAATATATCAGCATCTCCAGATAAAATTAACTATTTTTGATAGAACACGTTATATCAAAATTAAAACTCTTTCACAAAATATAAGGTAATGGGTGATCCGATGTGTGTACTTTTAACAAATCTTTTACAAGCATTTTCTCTGTTAACAATTTTCTCAAATTTCCTGCCAAATGTATTGTATTTTGTGATTTGGCTAAAGATTTAAGTTATCATTTTAACCAATATACTCGTTTTATAGAGGTTGGGTGGGTAGAACAAGGAACCACCATTTTTGTTGTGCCCCAAAATGTTAATACTCCTGCAAATTGGTAAGTGTTGCCTATAAATATAATGATGCAATAATTAGGTATGTAGTTATTACAATAAAAGGTCAACAATACTAATGTACAAGCATAGTGCCAAAATGTCACGTTATTTACAATTAGTTTTTTTAATCAAACATTTATTTTTGTGAATGAACTGCATGCAATAACAATCAGAGACATGACAGTTTAAATTAAATAAAACAGGATTCAGAAATGTTGGTCCACTCCAGAAAAGTCACAATGACTGTAGTGCAACTGAACAGTAGTGCAAATCAACATTTAGAAATTAGGCATTTTCAAATGTATTTCTTAAATGTATAAACACTTAAAATACATAAGTAAAATGGTATATAAACATTAATTTGTCTGAACAAGAACTGGCAGAGCTGTAGAGCAAATAAGTCACAATGATAAAAGTCTAAGTGAACTGTAGTGCAAATAAACATATCTATGAAATGTACATGTTCAACTGTATTTCTTGAATGTATAAACATAAAAAAATAACTAAATAAAATGGTATATAATAAACATCTATAGGTGTGACCCAAAATTGGCAGAGCGCTCCTTCTGTGCTCCTCTTTCTCTCTTCTGTGCTTCGCTTTAAATTTTTTCCCTGTAGCATCTTTTGATAAGAAGTACATCTCCAGAGGTTCGTCTCGGACTGTTTTCTTTTGTTTAGATTGGACCTTGTCACGGCTGGTGCTGGATGATCCTGAAGACGTGCTTGCTGGGGCCTCCTCACTTGTGCTCACATCATTTTAGCAGAAATATTGCTGTGAACACTGTAAAGATAAATTTAGTTTTCATCAGAAACAATCTTTCACACTGAGGGCCATGCCACGATATCCATGAGGTCAATATTTGATTACAAATGTAATTTAGATTCATGGTATTTTATCTGGCTGAACAAATGCAGCAGATGTTACCTATACACAGAACACAAATTAACCTCCTAAAACCCCACCTTTGGTTTGGCTTGCATTTTAGATTTCTCCAAGCTATTTGGGGTTAGGAAGAAGCAATGAATATAATAACCAAATATTTTTCTTTGAACATGAAGCAGTGTAATTGTCCACGTTTGTGTACAACAGGTTCCAGTTACACACAATGAAATACTAGGCTATGGTGCAAACAACAAAACATGTGATATCACAGTGTACCGGGAACATGCCATGGTATGAAGTGTTCAATGTCAGTGCATTACATATCGTAATGTAATGCACCAATAATAATAGTTTTTATTACTTGCACAGTTAACATGTAGATTTGCACTACTGGTCTGTTCAATACACTACTGGACTGTCTATTTCATACTCCCTGTTCATTTGCACTGCTGGACTACTTGAATTGCATCGTTTGCACCCCTGTGTACTGAATATTAGAATAACTATTCACAATAACTTAAGCCATTGCACTCTTAACTGACTACAATACAAATTCATTCATGCACTACTTAAATATTAATTTCACTACTGTTCTGTTTAGTTTATTATGTACATATCCATTTGTACATTTCTGTATATTATGTTCATAGTACCACCCATACATAGTAAGTGTTTACATCGTATTACATAATCCTGCACCTATGCAATTATTATTGATATCCTGCACTTTTTATACTGCTTTATATATATATATATATATATATATATATATATATATATATAAACTGTGTTTATTTTGTTTTACACTAATTAAAATAACATTAAAATAAGTTTGGTATGACAAAAATCCTTGGTTTAAAAAATGTTTCACGCCCCTCTCAGATATATCTTTTGCTTGCAAATGTCTTATAGGATGTATTAAACAATGTAATTAATACTGCAACTTCAGTGTCTGACATCTTACTAAAAAACATTATGATTCAGACTGATCTAACAAACTGAACTAACAAACAAACACCAGCAAACAACATTGTAAGTTGGTTATTGCTTGGATTTATGGATAGGAATCACATAATCACATGCATAGACTAGACATACACTAACAATGAGATTTTAATGACAATGATGAGATACAGAATATGATTTATGTATTTTCTATGTGATTTAAACCTCTGCGTGGTGTCTTTACAAGCAAGCGTGGAACAAAAGATGCGTGTCCCAAAGTCTTTAAAGTAAACTTGACAATCGAGTGAATGTTGTGCAGTTACAAGAGCACAGAGTGAGTCGAGCGAGTGCTCATTCCAGCACTTGTGTGGCTGCATTTGTGCTCGCTGAGCAGAGGTGCGCTTTCCCGTAGAGTTTCGCTCATAGCCTATTTGTGCCCTCGCGAGGATGCGCGCAAATATCTGCGTGTGTGAATGTGCAATCGGGTTCTTACCACAAATTTGCCACAATTTAGGTGTGCCCTAAATTTTCAGCTTGTGCTCCTAAAATTTTCAGTCAGCGGGAGCGGGTACAGTGCTCATAATAACAAAAAAGTTAGTCTGGAGCCCTGAATTACTAGACTTAAAAAAGTTTTTTATTTTATACTTTTTTTAGGAAACTTGCCGTATACAGTAAACTAAAATGTGTGCTTTGATTTCAGTTGAAGTCAAAATGTTCAATAAATAACCTTAACAACTAATACTTTCCTCTTCACTTAATTCTTTTAAAATCACAAAGATAACAACAAATGCCCTTTCAATAGAAAAATATATACCACCTTTAATATCTGAGCATATTTAAAATACAAACCTTGCCAGTGAACTATGAGGCAAAAAAAAAAATCGCTCATTAATCGTAACCGATGTCAAATGTTAAATTAACAGAGGTTTTGATTTTAGGTCAAATTGTTCAGCCCTACTTCGTAATGTTTTTCAGCAATACATTTCTAACATCTATAATGTGTACGGATAGGGCTGTCACTGAAATTTGGCTGACGGTTAATTGTCTAATAAATTTTGTCGATTACGACGATTAATTGCCTGTTTTAGGAATTTGATGACAAATAATTGTCTGTTTTATTGCTTTGATATTTAATTCTCATATGTTTGTTCATTAAATAATTTTTACGCGTTGTGATTATTTAATAAATCTTATGCACGGTGTACCTGGCATTAAATATTAACACACATAACACAGTAATTATTAAGTAATTATTTAATGAATATCTTTCAAAAATTAAAAATTCTTCATAAGAAATGAACACAATCAGACTATACCAGAACAGGCCTTAAATAGCCAATCCTACTAACGTCATATTAGTTCTGGACCACATGTCTGTAGTGGCTGCAAAAAAAGTATTTTTTTACAGATCCTTAAGAATGACATCCTTAAGAATGACAATGATAAAACATATTTATCTACTCAAAACGTTTTTGTTTTAATTGTTGATTCTATTTAATTTCACTTGTTGATATGTTTTATCATTGTTTAAAATGTTAACATACATAAAAGAAACCAAGCTATTATAAAAAATATGCTATAAATAAATATTACAATTGAGACTATTAATAGAATGTGCTTTGGCGGGCACCTCACAGACGCCATGCGGGCAACCTGGTGCCCATGGGCACCATTTTGGAGACCACTGGTCTAAACAGGGTGTTAGGTATTAAAAGGGCTGGTGTCAACACATCCCAAATGACTCTAAATAATAAGACAGAAAATGAATATTTATGATGGATTATATTGTTCTGATAGAGCGCTTCCTATTTTCTTTAAAACAGTCACATTCTAATAAAGAAAGCATGCCTGGGCCTGGATAAAAAATAGAAGCTGCGTCCGAATTCGGCTACTTATACTATGCCCTAATAGTATACTGTTTTAATGTTGGAAAGTACATACTGTTGAGTGCAGAGCCAAAGAGTATGCGCACACTGGGATATACTAACTAAAACGGAAGTGACAAAGCAAAATGCTGTAATCCTTAAGAAAATCAAACGTCAGAATACAACTCATCTTTGCAATAATTACTTTTCATGTAATTTTTACTCTGTAGTTTAATTTATGGATTCAGTGATTCATCTTTTTTATTTCTTAATGTAGCGCATCTAAACTCCGCCCTCTCGCGGTGGTTTGTGGGTAATATCAGCCGTTTGAGTGTCCTTGGATCGACACTTAGAAAAAAACACCCGGGAACTTTATGGATACTCATTTTAACATACTATGATTTGGGACATGCTAATTCTAATTTCAAATACTATTTAGGATGGATAGTATGGAGATTAGGACGCAGGGATTGTGTGAGTGCAAGCCTGTGGTGGAGTGGGGACAGTTGTACTCCTCCGGCACGGTTCAAGGCAACTGTGCCTAATGTTAGTACATCCTTTGATTTATTGATTAACAATACTATTATTCATGATGATTAACAATGTTATTCAAGCTTTCAAAATAGTCTAGAAATCATGATACTTTTAAGGTTGATTTCATACATTAAAATATGTTAAATATTCTTTGAGTCTGTTTTAAAGTTTTCTTCGTGTAGTTTACATTGTAGATGCCCACAACAATAAAAACTAATAAACTTTCATAACATGACATTAAGTGCTTAAGAATTATTGCTTATTGATTTAAATTAAGATGATTATTAGGACATTTAGGGGCGGTTTCCCAGACAGGGTTAGACTAAAAATAAAAGTAAGAACTTGCACTGACATATCTTAAAATACACCAGTGCCATTTGTTTTGCCTCAAAATGCACACAAGTAATGTTAAAGTAAGGCATGTTTGTTTAAACTATTTTATTTCCTAATTAAACTAAGGCCTAGTCCTGGTTTAAGATAACCCCTGTCTGGGAAACCATCCTTTTCAGTATACAAATGAAGTCTATTAAGGATTAGTCACAGTTTTGAAGGTTTCATATTTATTGCATTTGCAGCAGAGTTCCTCTCTTCAGATGAAACAACTCTTAACCTTTATCCTTTCCCCCAGTTTATACGGATGTAATTGGCCAGTCCTATGCTCTTTAGCTTTGTACCAATCTGAAAAACCAGCAAGAAAAAATCAGACCACTTGAAAATGTATTGCACACTAACAAATATTAGGCTGAGGTCAACAACAATAACGATAATTATAACAAGGTTTGACATTGTCTAATGAAAATACAAGTGTGCATGCTTAACATGAAAAATGCAAAACATTACTTCAAGTGTTCAAATTAAGTCCACCTTATTGATATGACCGCCTCCCTTATTTTAAAATAAATAGACATTACAGCCAGTACATACTTGGCAATCTGTGTTAATGTACATGAATGTGTTAATAAACTAAATTCAAGTATTTAAAACAGAAACATACCTTGTTTAAAATGACAGCCTGTAGTGAAGGATCATTCATGTTGCATTTTCCCCGACAGGACAAGTTTAATCTGATAACCTGTTTTTGATAAACTATTTCAAGAGAAATATATAGTGCAATTTATCCTCAAAATAAAAACACAAACACATGAATATGTTTCTCAGTTGTTTGTAAAGACAGTTAAATTATAATTTTCATGAAGTATTTTATTCTGTTAACTTGTTAACTCACCATCATAGCAGATAAAAGGACGTGATTGGTCACAGCTGTAAGTTGCCCATTTCCCAGAGTCAGTTGTTGACATCACAACACAATCACCAGTTGTTGGTTGTCCTGCTGCCCAGTCTCTAAAGTAGAACTTCCTTAGGTCAGACCACTGCCAAGAGTCTGCGAACAGACCGATCCAGACCCATGGTCCACTTCCAGAAACATTATTTAGCAGGTTCCGCTCCACAGAGCTGCGGGCGGTGGCCAGATCAGTGTGATACTGTCTGCAGTAACTCAGAGCATCATTCCAGTTTTTTGGAGTCGTTATCAGGACGTTTCCGACACTTTCTATTGAGAGATACCAACATAATCAGGTTCCGGGACTTTCATTTTTTTAATAAATTGTATATTTCCATAAATAACTACTGACTACTCACCATTGTAGCACACAAAATTTAAAGCAATATAGCAGGGACAATCATTCCAAACTCCTTTGGAAGAATCAACACATGATCCATCACCAGAAGGTTCTCCTGCCAACCAGCTACTGTACTGTGAAAGAGTGTCATCTCCTGTAGACCAAACCCATCGACTCAATGTCGCCCTCTTCAGTCCAATCCACACTGATCCACTGTACCCAGGATCCACAGTATTTATCAGCTTGTTCACATCATTCATAGAGTCTATAGTAGCCAGATCAATGTGCTTCTGTCTGCAGTAACTCTGAGCTGCTGCCCATGTCATATTCTGATTTATGTAGTAGTACTTTCGCTGAAAACCAGACGTGCTGCTTAAAAGTCCTGTTAAAATGAACATGTTTAAATATGCATATGCACATATACTTGTAAAAACAGATTTAAATGATAACCCCAACCTGACGGCATAAGCAGCATAATCAAACTCATCTCCATCAATGATTTTACAGCTCCTCTTTGCTGTTTCATCATCACTGTATGCTGCTGTATTCTAATGAGAAGAGAAACAAACAAATCATTCAGTGTCTGTAGCACAGTTCTCAAAGTAAAGTGCAGTGAATGCAACATACTGTAAATAAAAATGTGCATTTTACATTTTGCTAAACCATTACAAATAATTTGTATTAATTACTTAAAGGGGACATATCATAAAAATCTGACTTTTTTCATTAAGTGATATAATTGGGTCCCCAGTGCTTCTATCAACCTAGAAAATGTGAATAAGAATGTTGTGTCTGTAAAGACATTGTGTAACCACTAGATGATAGTGTATGATAAGGGAAGGGAAGAAGAACAGTAAAGAGAAGAAGTAAAGAATAATACATGCACTGTCTGTGCCTGCTTTATTATTTTATTTAATACGAAATACAAACATTACATTTGGTGATGAGGATGTCGATTACAGTCCCTGTCTCCGTTCCTGTCATGCCCTGGTGAGCCTTTACTTACTTTCACCATCTGGCTCAAAATGTTTGACGCTGTATAAACTCTGTAGCTCGCTCGGTATTGCTCGTCGTCCATGTTATATTCATCACGGTAGAAGAGGGCCGAATCTTATCTATGGACATGATGCGATCATTCCATCTACATACACGCCCGATCGTTGTAGGTGACCCCAGCGTAAAGAACAGGGGAATTTACTATGAAAATCTCCATCACCCCTCCAGACTGTCTGCTTCTACGTCAGAACTTTAATATTGCCCACCTAAATGTGCGATCAATCACAAACAAAATGTCCCTAATAAATGATCTTATCCTTGACAAAAAATTGGAATTTGTTTTGTATTTCAAAGACTTGGCAGCCACCGGCAATTATATTAATTTAAATAAGCTGACTCCTCCTGGCTACTGTTACATATCCAAACCCAGATCAGTAGGGAGAGGAGGTGGGTTGGCAGTAGTATACCGCTCTGATCTGTCTATTAAATAACTCAGGCCATTCGAAGTGATATCTTTTGATTACATTGCTATAAAAGTTGTTTCTACTGCTCCTCTGGCATGAATGACATTTCTGTTTCTGGTTCCATCTCTGGTGTATCTGACCATAAGTTAATTGAATGCTGTTTTCATTAGAGCCCGACCGATATGCATTTTTTGGGGCCGATGCCGATACAGATATTAGAGAGTAAAAAAAGACCGATAACGATATATCGGCCGATATTCATTATGTGCATATTATAGTACAGTACACATATACTACAGTATATTATACTACTACAGTACTGTACATAGAATACACTATATACATTAACAGAATATACTATATATAAATACTTTTTGCAATGATCACTCTATGATCACACCACAAATGTGGTGATCAAACACTTAAAATGACGTAACAAAGACATGTAATATAGGCAGGTGTGTTTTACAAGTTAACAATAAACTTTATTATCCAAAATGATTCTGATATAAGTGCACAAAACAGTAAATTTGACTTATTATAAATAACTTTAAAACACAAACAAAACAAAATACATATAACTTAAACCATTGTCAGTTTTAACGAGAATAATGTTATATTGGGCTTATTTTAAAAAATGGAAACTTATAAAGTCATTGTTTATTAGCTTTAGAGTAAGTTATGGACTTCACAAATTAATTAAAAACTTACCGTTAAGACGACAATGCTTGAATTACTGACAACATACTGATGTAGGCTAATGTTTAATGTACTGCACAACTTTTTTATAACACGAACCCACAGTGTTCTGCCGGGACTTTAAACTTTTATAAAACTAAAGCGTCTGCTCTCCGCCTCTTTTATTTAAGAAAGGGTGTAAAGTTGCGCGAGCTTATTTAATCAATTGCTTTGAAATGAGCATGTAACAGCACAAGCAGCTGTACTCCCACAGACTGCGCGTCAGTTTAAGCGCGTCCTTTCTCCGCCTCGCGTCATTTCTTCCGCTTGCGTTTGAAACAACTCGCAAGTGGACAAAAAAGACTGATTAAAACCACCAAATGTAAACAGGAATGTGTCTCTCTCGTCCACTTATAATCCAATCGACCAAAGCGCGTCTTAATACCAGGTGTAAAATGTTTTGAAGAAACCGCGTGACTGCCGCGGCCGCCACCTGAACTGAGAGACTGACTGAAGTGAAGGGGGTGGGGGATTGGCTGATGTCACTACAGTGAGTGAACTGAGTCGCCATAAGCAACCAATAGGGCGCACTCTGCTGGACAAACAAGTACTTACATCTTTCAAAAGCATTTAATGTGTTCTGTAAGCAACGTTCATATCGGCTTCATATCTGCGGCTAATATGCCGATACAGATATATCTGCGACATGCTCATATCGGCCGATAAAATCGGCAAAACGATAAATCGGTCGGGCTCTAGTTTTCATACAGCCACAACTCCCTCATCTCCTGAGAAAACAACTATCACAGGTCGAACTATTAGGTCATTTGACCACAGCATGCTTGCTGCCTCTATACAGGCTTCACCGTTATCTGATCTGGATGAGAACGCATCCCTGGATAACCTGGTTGCCATGTACAATGACTCCCTGAACAGCCTGCTTGATAGCTTAGCCCCTGTCAAGACTAGACTCGTACCAGCAAACCATAGATGTCCCTTGTTTACCCCTGAACTCAGGCAACTAAAGGCAGCTAACCGTCGCCTTGAACGACTATATAAAAAACTGGCCTTACAATACATTCTTTGCTCTGCACCAAACATACTCCGACATATAGGGACACCCTCAATGCTGCTCACTCAAACTACTACTCATCACCTCCTCCATGTCCAGGCCAAAAACCTTATTCCGGACTGTAGACAAACTCCTCAAACCCCCTGTCATTGCCTGCCCTAAGACCCCTGAACAGTTCTAGACCTTCTTACACTTTTTCGATGCCAAAATTACCCAAATTTACAACACCCATGTTAGCTCACTATCTACTTCTCCCCCCTTTGCTTCCGCAGCTCTCCCAATTTTACACTATTGACTCTATCACTGACATCTTTACTAAGTCTAACTCTTCATCATGACAGCTCGACCCTGTCCCCACCCCTCTACTTAAGACCTGTGTCATGTCCTTATCTGAACCCATTAAGCTGATTGTAAATGCCTGTCTCAACTCTGGTGGTGTGCCGGCTGCACTCAAAACTAATTCCGACCCAACATCACTGTTAAATTATCATCCTATCTCTAACCTTCCCTTTCTGGCTATAAGGTATTGGAAAAAGTGGTGACCTCACAACTACACATCCTGTACAAGCCTTTTCAATTTGGCTTCCGCCCGTATCATAGTACAGAGACTGCCCTATTACGCATAGTTAACGACCTCCTTTTGTCTGTGGACTCTGGCTCACTTAACATTCTCATCCTTCTCGATCTTAGTGCTGCTTTTGACACTATCAATCACAATGTATTAATCTTTAGTCTGTCTGCTATTGGTGTTTCTGGCATAGCCCTAAATTGGTTTCTATCTTACCTCACCAACAGAAAGCAGTTTGTCGCACCTGGTTCACATTAGTCTTCCAAGTCCTCAGTCACTTGTGGTGTCCCTCAGGGTTCGGTTCTTGGGCCACTACTCTTTCTAATATACATCCTCCCTATTGGTCAGATAATTTGCATCCACAGTCTAAGTTTCCACTAGGGATGCGCAATAATTTGCATGCGATACTCATTGCGCATCTCGTCAGTGAACCCGGTTCCTTGAGTAGTAGTAAATCACCATCACCTGCTTTCAGATGGAGCCGCATTTACTGCACAAAGCCGTAGTTCACTGACAAGCTGAGCATAGATTATCACAGGGCCTATTATAAGAAGAACTGTAGGAATCTGTGGCCAGATCTTCATAATATGCAAGGATGAGAACCAGGAACGCCATACCAGTGTTTTTTCCAGACTCGCAGTTTGGAAATGCACGCACGTGCGCATTATATGTGTATATGAAGAGTTTGGTTCCAAAATGCGATAAACGCCATTTTTGAAAAAAAATTAGTTACTGCCAAAAAATCAGTGCTAACACATTGACCCCAGGGGATCTTATGAAAAACTAAAGTTAACGAAAATCTGTGTGTGGCAAATTTACAGTTGGCCACACACAGTAAAATGAATGGGTCTCTATGGGCATCTGCTGGTCAAAATGATTTATTTCCTAAACTGTTACCATAAAACTGTTTTTTTTCTAAACACCAAATGGCTAAATTCAACACATAACATCTAGATCAATATCTAAAAACAGTTTAAATTTAGATCATAATTTATGTGAATTTCTCATAAAAAATGTATATTTTTCAGGCAAGCTAATGGTGTAGTTGAGGATTTGAGTGGTAAACAGATACAAAAGTACTTCATATCTCCCAAAAAACAGCTTTAATGTATAGATGGGAAGTAAACAAAAAAAGATATATTATTTGTATCATTTAAAATGTATATATTTTTTGTAATCACTCTTTTAATCTCTGGGGTAATTTTTACCCCCAGGGAACTGTAACGTATACAGGAAAATAGGGGCTTATGAGGGTTAAAGATAATTTTGCACATTGTTTATTCTAACCCAGTGTTGCAAGATCTTTCTAGAAAAAAAACCCCAAGTAAAATCTTGTTTGAGTCGGCGCTGATATCCCTGTGGTTAGTGTGCTGATATAGCGCCAGTGCGCTCACGGCGACCCGAGTTGGATTCCCGTCTCTGTGGTCCTTTGCCGATCCTGCTCCCCTATCTTTACATAACACTTTCCTGTCAACTCTCTACTACAACACTATCCAAATAAAGGCATAAAATGCCCTAAAAAAATAATATATATATATATAAATCTTGTTTGAAATGAACAAAGTTACTATGGACCCTATTTTAACGATCTGAAACGCAAGTGCGAAGGGCAAAGCGCAAGTGACTTTGTAGGCGGATCTTGGGCGCTGTTGCTATTTTCCCGGCGGGAGAAATAACTCTTGCGGCAGGCGCAAATCAATAAGGGGTTGGTCTGAAGTAGGTTAATTATTCATAGGTGTGGTTTGGGCGTAACGGCAAATAAACCAATCAGAACATCATCCAACATTCCGTTTAAACACAAGTGCGCAACTTCCATGGTGGGTTGCTATTATTATGACGGATTTACCAGGCACACGCCAGGAGCGGTTCACAGCCGAGGAGACCCACGTTCTTGTAAGAGCAGTCAAAGACAGAGAAGTTGTTTTGTATGGGGATGGGAGAATATCGCCCAAATCAGCGTCGGTTAAACAGGCGTGGGAGGAAATAGCCACAATTGTCTCATCAGCTGGCATCCCCAGGTTGTTGCGCCGCAAGCGCTACAATGATGTCAGGAGACGGGGGAATCCCAAGCTTGCCACCATAAATCGGGCACGCCGTGTAACGGGAGGTGGATCTGCCTCTACACATGACCTGACGCCAGCAGAGGACATCGCTGCTTCCACCCTCACCGCTGAAAGTGTTGAAGGGTTTGTGGGCTTTGAAATCGGCACCCAAGAAACGCAAGCAGTCCAACTCCAAAGTACACTTACAAATCAAGTTCACATACATTAAGGTTTCTTATGAAAACATATTAATCTTTATTTGCATGATAATTTTTTAACGCAGCCACACAATAAATAAAAACTATCACCACAATGCTCACCACTATGATTTCCCTTATCTCATGTGTTAAAATTTTTTATTGTAACAATTTATGATTTGCAAAAAATAACTGTTGCATCTGTGTAGATAAGATGTGTGTGTGCGCGTTGTGCACGATATACATTATGGTCAAGCATGCGCCCTTAAAATAGCATAATGAACAACACGCAATGCGCCACTGACTTTAGACAATTTTTTTCTGGTCAGTGGCGCAATTGTTTTTTGAAACGGCAAAATAGCATCAGGGATGGTTTGCGCCGGAACACGCCTCCTTTTTTGCGCTGAACCGCCCAGGGAGCGCAAGTTCATTCCCTAGTTTGCCGACGAAATACGAATGATACATGCGTTACTGACAAAGTCAATTGCGCTGGGTGCAAGATAGGGCCCTAAATATGATTATTGTGTAAAGATTCTTTAAAATTCTAATTTTGTTTTTCAGTAAAACATATAACAGCCTTATGATATAAGAGTTTAAATTGGGAATTCCGAGTTATTATGTGTTTATTGATACAGCAAAACACATTCATTTAAAAAATGAATTCAAAACAACTGAACACAAAAATATCAAAATGCAAAAACAGACAAACAATACTAAAAACACAATAGGCAATGTTTATGTGGTGTTAAATCTGTTTTGTGTGCAAAAAATTATTTTTAAAAAGTTACATTGTTTTACAAAGCACCTATCTGTGAAAAGATAACATCTTGTTTGTATTTTATTCAGGTGAAGACAGTTCTGTCATTTAACATTCATTAACATGATTACAAAATAAAAACAATTTGAATTTCTTACCTCATAATAAAAACATGAATGAAACTGTGGTTGGACGTAATGTAGTGTTTCTATGTTGGCAGTTCTTGGTTTAAAAGATGCCGTATTGACTAGAATCCGACGTTTTGCTGAGCAGTCAAATATCTGACTTCGCAAACTAACACACCCCAACACTCCAACATCATATTTGTTTGTTAGATGCTTTGGAAAGTTGTTAATTTTCCTAGAGAGCAAAACAGTTCGGTAGTTTTGGAGCATTTCACACTTTGTACTGCATTTAAATCCATTCAGCTTCATAGATTTTCTCACAAAGCCTAGAAAGGTCATACTTTATATTGGCCTGAGGTGCATAATATGCAAGCTAAACCTCCTGGGAACAAACACATTTACATGTCAAAAGCAGAATCAAAATTGCTATTTAGTTTAACTGATTGACCTATTTATACGCAGAACCTTTTTACATAAACACTTGAGAAAAAATATAGTTAGTTTTTTGACATTAATTCACAATTCTTTTGTAAGAAGAAACCGGTAGTTTCCCTATTTAAATAGTTCATTTTCATTCAATTTTTATTTTATTTGCATGGCACAGGTCACTGCAGGGCACTTGTTTTGTGTATTGAAATTGTTAGTCAAAAGAGCATTTCATTTGCTCTCAATAGTCCCTTTCACACATAAACTCTTTACTGGTGAATTGCAGTTAACAGATTATATGTGAACAAAACCTTTCTGATAAATCAATGCTGCCAATTTACCAGACCGGCATGAAAACGGATGACATCAACACGACAGCTTTGGGTCAATCATAACATTTTGATACAGGTGACGCATTTACCATACTGTCACGAATGTGACACCTGCTCCGCTTCCTGATCACCACCAGAGGGAGACATCGGCTGTTTCTCAATTCCAAGAACGCAAAGAACGGACTTGCGTCCTCGTGGAGATCGGTCTTGCCAGGCGACCTTGGAAGAACGAACTCGGAAGTTTTGCCGCAATGACTTCTGGGGCGTAAAGCGATTTCAGCAAGTCTGCACTCGATGCATCCTCGATATCAAGAACACATCCGGGTATTTTCATGCGTCCTCTGTCCTTGCGTTCTTGAGAATTGGAATGAACTTCGACCGTTAATGATGACGTAGAGCGAGGACACGAGGACGCAAGATCGCTGAAGAACGCATATTGAGAAACAGCCATCACCTGAGTACTAACTTTAACAAACTGCATTTCCCATCTACCCACATACCATGACTGATTACTTTGCCAGCTGATCATCATTACATTAACTATATATTCTGCTTCACCCCTCACTTCCTTGCGGAATCTTGATTTGCCATTTGATCATTACTGAGCGTTTACTTTGTTATGGTATATTCGTGTTTGATTTGTGTCTGTTCTTTCATTCTGATTGTCTGCTGCCTGCCCTGATCTCTGCCTGTCTCACGTTTATGATTACTGCACTCTGCTGTTGTGTTTGCTGGTGTATGACCCTGCCTGTTTGACTACGATTTACCAAATAAACTTGCAAATGGATCCTCTGCCTACAGGAGCTTCATTACACATACACATTAGGGGTGTAATGATTCAAATTACTCACGGTTCGGTGCGTATCACGGTTTTGGGGTCACGGTTTCGATACGTTTTGGTACACTTTGGTCACAACAGGCTTCTTTTCAAAAATAAAAACATAAGCAGTTTTTAACCTTTGTCAAAACATTTTCACTTAACCCTAATAAGTCCCTTGGGGTCAATCTTACCCCCAAGCCACTTTTCGTTAGTTAAAAACAAGGTTTCCTTCATCACAGTGGACTACAATTTTGAGACTTTTTCAGGTTATCTGTCAAGATTCATATAAAAAAACTGGGCTTGATTCGGTCGTTCTTAAGAGGTGTAAAAAATTCGCCAAAAAATGCCCTTTGGGGGTAAAAATGACCCCAATTAAAATGAATGGGAAATGCAAAAAAATCATTTTTTTCCCTTTTATTTGTCAAAAAAATCTATGCATCCAGAATAAATCTGAAAATTGTAACACAGAAAGGTAGCCCTGGTACTAGAGCACAAATGCAATATAGAAAAGACATGCTCAATCACACACACAAACACACAAAGGTATGACTGCCACAGAGAGTATTTTTACAGAATTTGGCAAAAAACAGCCACAGGTGCAAAACAAAGATGTAAAATGCTCACACAGGTGTGCGCGCCCAAACACACACACACACACACACACACACACACACACACACACACACACACACACAAAGACACAGTAAAACTTATAACACATACAGTAAAGAAACAGACACACACACACACACACACACACACACAGAAAGACAAAGTCACAAACACACACACACACACACACACACACACACACACACACACACACACACACACACACACAAATACGGAGACACACACACACACACAAATATGGACACACAGATGCAGTAAAATGAATGGGTCTCTGTGGGCATCTGCTGATTGAAATGATTTATTTCCTAAACTGTAATTATTTTGTTTTTTTCTAAACACCAAATGGCTAAATTCAACACATAACATCAAGATCAATATCTTAATCAAATTTAGATCATAATTTATGTGAATTTTTCATAAAAAATTGATATTTTTCAGGCAAGCTAATGGTGTAGTTGAGGAATTTAGTGATAAATAAGTACAAAAGTACTTCAGATCTCCCAAAACACAGCATTAATGTATAGATGGGAAGTAAACAAAAAAAGATATATTATTTGTATCATAAAAATGTATATATTTTTTGTAATCACTCTTTTAATCTCTGGGGTCATTTTTACCCCCAAGGTACTCTAACGTATACAGGAAAATAGGGGCTTAAGAGCATAAACAACATAAACACATGGCTTTTGTGTCCCAAACCTGTAGACTTCCGCAAAAGATCAATAACAGCTAGAGTAGGTTATTTCTAGAAACAGACAAAGTAAATAAACCGTGAAATTATCTTAGTTCAAATTATAGCCTAAGTGCAGGGGCGCCACTAGCAATTTTGGATCCTATGAAAGAATATGAAGTTTGGTTCCCCTACCACACCTATTTCACACCAAACATACAAGGCAACCTTGCTATCCAAAATCTTTGTCTGCAATTTTATAACACAGACCTATTACTTTTGCTGTTGCTTTTCACCACAATTATAAGTATATAGTAGGACTGCAATAGGTGCTCTGTTAAAATTTGTAAATGCATTATCTAACGTGAATTATCAATAAACAAGACATCAATAACATTAGTTAATGCATCATTGTCACAGAATGTGCACGTAAAGACGAGGATGATGACAAGTAACAATAAACATATAACTTTTTCCCCGCCCAAATTTTTCATGATTTTCACAAAATTTTTATGCCTCCCAGAAAATGATCTTCTTTTCTTTAAATATATAAACATCAAAATTTTGAGCAAAAAGCACATAATATAGAGTTATTAATGGAGCAAAAAAGAGTAAGTTTTAACAATATATATGCACAACAACAATATATGAATTAACAAGAAAGACAAAGATCTGGAAGAAAGCAATACATTTTATTACAGTATATACTACATAAAGTTTTCACATGTCAAATCTGATCTCAATTCTCAAAAGCATTTCTAGAATGGCCGAAACCCACAATGATCTTTTGTACTTTATTAAATAGAAGTTATTAACAACAATAATAATCATTAGTGAAATGAAAATGAAATGTATTGAACCTTTCAAAAAATTTATACATCAACATACTATTTTAAGATTAATTTGATAAAATACATAATTATTAAGGATTAGTCACCATTATGATACTTTTCAGATTTATTTTGAAAATCTGCATTACAGTTGCTCTCCAGATGAAATGGCTCTTAACCTTTAGTTTTTCCCCCAGTTTATGCGGATGTAATTTCCAAGTCCTACGCTTTTTAACTTTTTACTTATCTGAAAAACCAGCGAGACAAAAATCTTAAAGGATTATGGCACAATAACACGTTTTATTATGGGGCTTACACACCAAAAGCGGGACATTTCACAATACTTTTTTTAAGATTTCAAATAAATGTTTGGTGTCCCCAGAGTATGTATGTGAAGTTTTAGCTCAAATTACCATATAGATAATTTATTATAGCATGTTTAAATTGCCACTTTGTAGGTTTGAGCAAAAATGTCCCATTGTGGGTGTGTCCTTTTAAATGCAAATGAGTTGATCTCTGCACTAAATGGCAGTGCGGTTTTTGGATATTGCAGATTAAGTATTATTATAAAAAGATCCCCTTCTGACATCACAAGGGGAGCCACATATTTAATTACCTATTTTTTACATGCTTGCAGTGAATGATTTAAACAAAACAAAGTTACTGGGTTGAAATTTTTCACATTTTCTAGGTTGATAGAAGCACTAGGGACCTAATTATAGCACTTAAACATGCAAAAAGTCATATTTTTATGATTTGCCCGGCCCGCTTTAACTATTTGCGCAAGTAGGTTACATACAAAGTCAATGGAAAGATGCAAACTTGCGCGGGGTGATGCGAATGACACGAATTGGACGGTGCGGTTGTCGCGAACATGGGCCATTCGCATCAAGCGCGTCTTCCTTGCAAGTTTAAAATATAGGTTAAATACCATGAGTAATCTAGAGCGAGGAATGAAATGTTTTGCTTTGGTGTGAACGCAGCATAATAACAGCAAGAACAATAATTATAATAAGACTTTTGTCTTTTTCTAATTGTCAAATTTTGTAAAAAATTTTTTACAGCTAGTACACTCTTAGAAAGGATGTGTCAATTTTTAACACACATTTTTGTGTCAAGCTTTTAACACATTATGTGTAATTTTAACACATTTTGTGTTAAAATAAAACACAAGTTGTGTTTGAACAAGGTATAACTTTGAACCAAATGGTTCGTTTCGAACAGAAAAAGTATTTTAATGTTTCCGGCTTTCGATTCAACCCTAAAATTGACGTTTCTGAACCAGTTAGAACAAAAAATTAAGTTCCCGAACCGGTTAATAATGTTCCATGTCAGCTGTGGGACATACAAATAAGTAGGCTGATCATTAGGACATTAAACTTAAATTATTAGTCTACATAATTTTTCTTAAGTCTATATCTTGTCATCAAACATTAAAAAAGGCTACATTATGTAAGCGGCATAACTGCAATTCTGACATGCCTACATTTGTCAGCATTTTAACATGCGCACACACACAGACGAAGGACGAATTCCAAACGGCGCTTCGGGAAAAAGTTGCAGCATAAACAGTCGCTCCTCATAAAGTGAAAATTACGTAGTTTTTCAGTGCTTTATTCCCCAAATTTATTTTAAGGGAAATGTATTTTTAGGGATAATCACGTTTGATTGGAGGTGAACTGTACATATTCAACCGCATGTGCATCTGTGCGTACAGAAAATTGCTCACTTTAGTGCCTTTTTGTGGTTAAATTGTTTAAAATCACTTAAGTGTTAACATTTGCAATCCTTTGAAACACGTGCAAATGATCAACTTTCAACCTATTTAAATTTGCGTGTTAATCCATGAATCGTATGCAAGGCGAATTGTGGGTGGTGATCTGTACTGACACGGATCAACTGCGATACATTACACCACTAATTAGTATTAAAAAAACAAACATCTTGAGATACCTGGTAGCCTACAATATTTACCTCTTATGATTGAGCATTAGAGACTTGGGCTTGAGTAGGGTACTTGATCTGGTGGCAAGCTTCTCATTTCTCCAATGAGTCAACCATGACCGGAAGTAAACTTCACCAAGTCATGTTGCACAGAAATCTTGTCAAATAACGAAAAATAATAACGTTATTAACCGGTTACCATTATTTTAAATAAACGATTCTGTTCCGGAACATGTATTGTTTGAAAGTTTCTTGTTTCGTTTCTGTTCCTTGCAAAATATCAAAGATTTGCTTTTCGTTTTCGTTCCGTGAACCGGTTCAAAGCCTTGGTTGTCCCAGAATCAACACTAATGTGTTGTTTTTAACACATTCGTTCTAAGAGTGTGTACTTTGGAACTGTTTTAATGTACCAGAAATAAACAAAATATTCAAGAGACAGACATACCTCGTTCAGAATGACAGCCTGTAGTGAAGGATCATCCATATTGCATTTTCTATCACAGGACAAGTTTAATCTGATAACCTGTTTTTGATATACTATTTAAAAATAAATAAAAAATAAAGTTAAATATTTAAAGAAGGAACATTACCTTGAAGTATTTTATTCTGTTAACTGGGTAAACTCACCATCATAGCAGATAAAAGGACGCGATTGGTCACAGCTGTAAGTTGCCCATTTCCCAGAGTCAGTTGTTGACATGGCAACACAGTCACCAGATGTTGGTTGTCCTGCTGCCCAGTATCTAAAGTAGAACTTCCTTAGGTCAGACCACTGCCAAGAGTCAAAGAACAGTCCGATCCAGGCCCACGGTCCATTTCCAGAAACATTACTTAGCTGGTTCTGCTCCACAGAGCTGCGAGCAGCGCCCAGATCAGTGTGATACTGTCTGCAGTAACTCAGAGCATCATTCCAGTTTTTTGGAGTCGTTATCAGGACGTTTCCGACACTTTCTGTTAAGAGATGCCAACAAAATCAGGTCTCTGGACTTCTTTTTTTAATAAATTGTATATTTGAACAAATAACTACTGACTACTCACCATTGTAACACACAAAATTCCAAGCATAATAGCAGGGACAATCATTCCAAAGTCCTTTGGAAACATCAATACAAGGTCCATCACCATTAGGTTCTCCTGCCATCCAGTTACTGTACTGTGAAACAGTGTCATCTCCCGTAGACCAAACCCATCGACCCTGTGTTGCCCTGTTCAGTCCAATCCACACTGATCCTCTGTACCCAGGATCCACAGTATTTATTAGCTTGTTCACATCATTCATAGAGTCTACAGTAGCCAGATCAATGTGCTTCTGTTTGCAGTAACTCTGAGCTGCTGCCCATGTCATACTCTGATTTATGTAGTAGTACTTTCGCATGATATCAGACGTGCTGCTTAAAATTCCTGTCAAAATTAACATGTTTAAATATATGCATGTGCACATATACTTGTAAAAGCAAATTTAAATGATAACCCCAACCTGACGGCATAAGCAGCATAATCAAACTCATCTCCATCAATGATTTCACAGCTCCTCTTTGCTTTTTCATCATCACTGTATGATGCTGTATTCTAATACAGGAAGAGCAACAGGAAGATCAACAAACAATTATTTAGTTTCTTTAAGATATTTTTCAAAGTATGGAGTGGAGTGAATACATGTGGTACATCCCATGTTTGCTGTTTGCGCAACATACTCATATAAATAAGTGCATTACTTTTTTTATTAAAAAACAAAGAACAAACTTTTCCAATTTTCCAATTTGTTTGACCGAAAATCCAGCTTATGTCATGTTTTGTGATTAAATGTTTTCTAGATAAAATCATCCTACGTAATGTACAGTAAAGAACATTCTGCGAAAATATAACCTTGATACCTTTACTGGGTTAAAGATTGAACTTAAAGGGACAATAACCCCATCTAGTGGTGAAATTGTATTTTGCATTCAAACGAATAATTCTTTCTAGCGCCTCGCTTTTCCTAATGCGTGTTGCAACTACGGTAGCTGGTATGTACTCACTGATTTCCTTGTCCATTTCAGCTAGTTCACGTGTTCTGAATGAAAACGTGTGATGCTTTGGCAGGCTATAGTGCTTTTTGACACTCTCTGCTATTATAGTTTATCAATACGGCGGAACGACATGGAAGCCTCCTTGAATTTACCCGTTCAATGTAAGTAAAGAGAAGAAATTCTAAGCTAACAAAGAAAAGTCAGATCACTGGCAGAGATCATTTGACACCAAAAAGGATATATTTATGAATAAAGACATTGATTAAACACTTAAAATCCTACTTACAGTCCCTTTAAAGTGAAAATTTTGAAAAAAAATATGAAACTTTGATGCTCCTAATCTCAGAATTTGATTATAAGACTTTATGGGGCGGTTTCCCAGACAGGGATTACACTAGTCCTAGACTAAAATGTATGTAAGAGCTGTCCGAACTGAAAACAACTTGCACTGCCATTTCTTAAAATACATCAGTGCCCTTTGTTTTGCCTCAAAATGCACATAAGTAATGTTTTTAGTACGGTATGTTTCTTAAAACTAGTTATATTTCCCAATTAAACTCAGGTCTAGTCCTGGCTTAAGCTAATCCCTGTCCGGGAAACCGCTCCTATGTACATGAAACACTTTCAAATTTAATGTATATCATATGCCCCATGCATATTAATATATTTGATGTTTACAGAGTTCAGCGCTAAGGATTTTGAGTGGTCCTGTCAGTAATAAAATATGAAGAAATATTCAAATTATGAGCAATAGCACAAATACAACTAACACAAATTCCTTGATTATTACTCCGGTTGTATAATTTGCCTGTTGTATTAGTTTACTCCAGTGTTGCAAGATATAAACAAACCCATTCTCATGACGCACGTAAAAATAGCACATGAA
Source organism: Misgurnus anguillicaudatus (assembly GCF_027580225.2). Lineage (NCBI taxonomy): Eukaryota > Metazoa > Chordata > Actinopteri > Cypriniformes > Cobitidae > Misgurnus > Misgurnus anguillicaudatus. Next base: position 36,582,751 of record NC_073338.2, on the reverse strand, counting down.
AAGTTGTGTAATACATACGGCAAACTTCAATTTTGCGTGCATATGATACACCTGTTTTTCCCGTTCACTACGTACGATGCAAATTTTCGTGTCGTTTCATGTATTGGTTTCTCAATTGTTTTCAGTTTTGTCTCTTGAGGTTGGGATTAGAAAAACCTTTTGTTAAAGGGGGGTTTAATGGTATTTCACGCATTCTGACTTATTAACACAGTTATAGAGTTGTTTCCTCATGCTAAACGTAGGCAAAGTGTCAAAAATGCAGTTGGGCGTGTTTCAGAGTATTTCTGTGCCGAATGCACTTCGCCAGGGTTCGTACAAGTTTCGGCCAATTTTTTCCGATTACGGTTCTAACTGACGTTTCAGGGGTTTTCGATACGTATCACTTCTTTATATGGGCTTCCGCCGGAAAACTTCCCCCGGAAAACCCCGCCCTGCCGGCAGTCAGCGGGAGACGCTAGAGCTTGCTAACAGCTTATCACACCACTCAGCTTTGTTTAATTTCAAAAGTCAACAATGGCACAAGAAGAAGTGTGTTTTTGGATGTAAGGAGAAGACATCCAGCCTTATGGAAACAATGGATATAGTTTATTATCCGGATTAGCAGCGGAGTTTTGCGTGTGTGTTTGATGCGGTGGATTTTCAGAACCGGGTCATGACGAGTTACACGTGGTAAGTAAGACTTCTGTCTTATGTTGGAAATAGGCGCGTGTATATTATATAAATGACACGAACATGTAGTGAATCATAAGTTACAACAGTGTTGTATAGTGTTGCATGACTCGTACTCGCTCCTCCCGTGTTATAACTCCTCCTTCTTCATTTTTTCGTACGTTATCGGAAAGATTCAGTAAAGCTAATCTTTCTTTTATAAATCTGATTCAACTAAAGACTCTTCAGAGATATAAAGGATGTCATACTACTCTATAGGTACTCCAGATTAATATCAGAAATGCAGAAACAGCGTGTGTTACGTGAGCTTTAAATAGAATTACATTCAAACCCCAATTTAAACCCCAACTCCAAGTGACCATGGTTTAAAACATAGAGAAACATATTAAATGACATCCTAGCCCAAATCCCAAATCTTATCCAAAACCCAACAGATTTAGAATTTCTTACCTCAAAATGAGTTTTTGTCCTATAAATCCTTTATATTACCACAGATACTAAAAGCTTTTACTGTCACCTTTTGTATGATTTTTACGCCTGTAGTTAATTTTCTAATTTGGTGTTACAATCCTACAAATGAAATTGTGGTTGGTCATGTTACTGTATGTCTTCCTCTCGAAGTGTCTGGTTTTTGGTCGGAAATGATGAGATCAGACTTTTTGTTGTTAGCCAAACACACCCCGACTCCTAGCACATTTGTTTATTAAATGCTTTGGGAAGTTCTTAATGTTCCTCTAATTTACTTTACAGAAGATAAAAGAGACACATTCTGTCTCTTGTATTTCCTGTTAAAGTTGATAAAATGTATTTTAGAGGGCAGACCTTTTGCATCATTGTATTAAAAAGATAGGTCTCACTCAGAATGATTTGATTGTACATTTAATGATGACACCGATCACTGTATGGTCTTGTTTTGTGTATTGAAATTGTTAGTCAAAAGAGCACTGCTGTTGCTATGTGTTTTTACTTAGATACAAACTGGAAACCTAGAAAATAAGTGTGATATACTAACTCATAAGTCACTATTCTTAAATATGATTATTACACTTTAACTCCCTAAAAACTTTTAACTTAAAAACAATTACGTTTTTATAACATACAAATATATCAAAGAAATAGAATTTGAACGTTTGACCAATTATGGATTGCAGCATGCATAAATTAACTGCTATTAGTGTTGTTTTGCTGTTTGTTGTCTTTATTTATACTACTGCAGTTGTTTTTGTTATCATTATTGCCTGTTATTTTTGCGGTGAAGTTAAGAGCTCATCTTTCACTTAATGAGATTTGATTACTGTCACCATTATTGAGACTTGTGTGTTGAGTGTTGGGGTCTCTGTGTCACAAAAGAGGCCACAAAGCTCATCTATCTGAGAAGTGCTGTGTCCCTGATTGACCTGCTAATTTGTACGTTGTGATTGGCCTGAATACCTCTGACATCAGCTGGAAATGTGATGTTCTTGTTTGAAAGATTCGCTCACAATGCAATGCTAACAGGAGTTAACTTACAAGCTATGAGTCAAAGCGGGGGAATTATGATAATGTCGGTCTTGTCCACATCAACAGGCTCAGGAAGTAAACTGTTGCCTACAATCCGTGTGTTTATAGTCCAAGAAAAGAGATTTACATTGGAAACAATAACTCGCTTTATTGTTTACTTTGGGATTTGTACCTTTTGCATATCGTTAACATGTACTAATACACACTTACACACCAATTACAACTGGTTTGTAATGTTTTGAATGATTTACTTTGTTGCATTCAGTGTTTTGCACAAATTAAATTTGTAATTCTAGTAGGAGTGATAACTTCTTTTATTTTGAATATGTGTCTTTAGTGCAGATAATGTGGAAGTGGAAGTAATTGCATGAAGTGTTAGATTAAATCGAGATGTTTAAACAATCCCTTAACTTAAAGTAATGCTTTGTTGCTTTGTCATGCATTGTTTATTGTGTGAAGTAATGCATGTTTATTTTCTGGTTATCTTTGAGATGTTTAAACAAAATCTTAAAATCGGAAAATAGTTGCTATTTAACAAGGCAAAATCAATATTTTTAGAGCAGCGAGTTACCCCATGTTTTGTAAGTTAAATCAACTTGTCGGGGCTTACAGTGTGCCAAACCTGATGTTGTTTTTTCTTCTGTATAATCAAATTGATCATCATCTCCTTGAACACATTTTTGCATATGCTCTTATGTGGTCACAGGTCTCTGTAGAGCTCTATATCAACACCAAGCATCTAGCCTAGTTTGCCTATTAAAAATAGGCAGTGGTGCGATATTACTTAAGCAATATCGCACAAGCAAGCGCCGCAAAAAATCTAAGTTTGATATTGTTTTTATGCAACACTTTCACATACAGTGGAAGATATGCTAAAAGTAAACTTCAAGTGTCCCAAAATGATTGTATTTAATGTGAAGCTACTATCTCACGCAACAGATTAAGAATTTGTGTTTGCTAGTTCTAAACATTTACATATGTTCTGTCACTGTTTCTTTGAAATACTCTGACTCAGCATGTGTGGTTACCTGCATTTAACATCAATGTCTGCCGAGGAAATTCATACACACAGAAAATACTGAGTTGTTTACAATCCATGGTTATGCAAAATATGGACAGTAGCCTACCAACCATGAGTGTTTTGTCAAAAGAGAGAATATACTTAGAATGAGCAGAAGTGCATTAACCTAATGATTTAGCCAGCGGTCCTGGAGGGACTGCTTTTACCTGCGCACCTGCCAGATAAGCATGGGTATAAAATGTTTGTGGTTAGCTTAGCCACCATTCCTCAACCTGAAAACATGAAACACACAGCTCATTGTTCAACACTAAAGACGCAACTGGTATGTAATGTAGTGCTGGGAGAAACAAAGCTTTTCAAAACTTTGAATCAATTAAACCGATTGCTTCGTAAATTGATTCAGTTTTTCGAAGGGTTCAAAACACCATACATGCTGGCGACACCTGCTGGTCAAAATAGTGTAAAAGCAGAAAGATCTGTACAAACATTTGATACTTTTTACAAAATAATAGCAAGATTGTTCTAAAAATATGTTTTTAAGAAAAATAAATTATTTAATTAAGACATAATTAAAAGGGGTTTCTGTGTTTTTAGTTTTATTTATGGCAAACAAATCATTAAAACGAACTCCCTTTTTAACTATGCAAATTTTTGTCATTAAATCTGTCTATAAATAAAAAATAGACAAAATGGTAGTGTTATTAGTCAGAAGGATGAATGTTTTATGAACTTTTATAATAAAACTGACCCGAGTTCACCTACACTGGTATTTGTGACCAACTCCCCCTTGTGGTGAATCATCAGATTTTCGAAACGTTTCGAAACAGTTATGATGTAAGGAAGCCTCGTTTGCTAAAATCACGTGACTTTGGTCAGTTCGAAATAAGCTCCGAGCCAATTATTCGAAACAAAAGATTTGTAAATGTTTCGAAGCCTTATGTAGCGTGCTTCGAAATCGCCCATCACTAATGTAATGTTTTGAATGATTTACAATGTTGCATTCAGTGTTTTGCACAAATTAAATGTGTAATTCTAGTAGGAGTGATGACTCCTTTTATTTTGAATATGTGTCTTTAGTGCAAATAATGTGGCAGTGGAAGTAATTGCATGAAGTGTTAGGCCCTGTCCCAATTGCGCATGCTCGCTTAGTCTATGAGTCCGTAGGGTGTCCCATCTGTCATTTTTGTGCTTCGAAGTGTGCTCATCAGCCCCCCTTGATGCGGTCTTCAGCAAAGCCCGCACTGCAGCAGGCTTCACGCACTTTACCAACCCAGAAGTCCTTGCGAAAGAGTAATCAGACCAATCAGACAATGGAAGGGAGGAGTTCACACTGACCGGCAACTTCTGTTTGTCATGAATAAGGATGACAGAACCCAAGTGCAGACAGCAGTTTCACAAAATACACTTTTATAAAAAAAACAGGAAAACAAAAACCCACGAGGGGGGAAACAACATAAACAAGATACTTAACACTAGACAGACCAAACCCTAAACTTGAATATAAACTGGACAATAAACTTCACTTGACAAGAGAGCAAACTTCTCACATTAAAGATAAAAACGAACGAACACAGGACAACAAACACAAGGGCATCAAATAAAGGAACAAATCAAGAGGGGAACAGGTGACAATGATCAAACAATGACAGGATGATTAACGAGGAGACGAGGGGGTGGGGTCAGGAGACGAGACACGCAAGCACACAGCCCAAAGAAAAGGCCATGTGCTAGCACACAAAACATGGGTCTGTCATGATCCTGCCTCAAAACTAGAGTAGAACAAGGACAAGAGGGCAGAATCATGACAGAACCCCCCCCCCCCCCCCAAGGAGCGGCTACCAGACACTCCTCAGGGGACAACATTACAGACTGAAACACAGACACAAACCAACAACACATGGCAAATAAACACAAAGGCAGACAAAAATATACCACAACAGGATTGGGGTTACATAACAAAAACAACATCCATGGGAGGGGGCATAAGAAAGTTCTGGGGGGGCAGTCCAGGCAGGGACGTACTAGGTGTGGAAGGAGTATTTGAGTTGGGGGGTGAGGGAGAGGCACGAGGGCGAGGAGTCCGGGCAGGTTTAGTAGGGGATGTGGAAGTGGCAGACTTGGCAGCAGATACCCAAGGAGCAGTTCCAGGGGGGACAGGTCCGGGCACGATGGGGGGAGCAGAGGGGAACAAACCAGGACTTCCGGGCTCAGAAGAGGCAGGAATGAGCACAGGGGAAGACAAACCAGGGCTGCTGTGGCTGCGGGAACGATGTCCCCTTCTTCCTCCTCTGTTTCTTAGACCGGCCCACAGAGCTTGTTACCGGGTAAGGGAATACAGCAGAGGCTGTAAAAGAGTCCAGAGGGGCTGCCGCTGGCATGGCTGGTTCCGCAGAGGAGGTGTCAGACCCCGTATCCCATGACGTCCTCCTCAGCCGTTTCCCACCAAGGCTAACTGGTGGAGCCGGACCTTCAGGTGTCGAGGTTTGCAGGGCAGGGTCCTCCAAAGATGCAATGGCCAGGAGGCAATCCTCTGGAATTGAGGACAATGGGGCTGGGGCCTCAGCTGAGGCCTTGGGCAGGTTACTAAGGTAATGTACCATGTCCTGGAAGCCCAGGGATCTCAGCATCCTCTGCTCGCTTTGCTTGAGGGGCTCGTCGAGCCAGCTGTTAAAAATAGTCTTTAGCTCTGCCTCGTTAAAGCCTGAGCCCTTCGCTTCCTGCATGAAGTGAAGAGCAAAGCACTTTACATTGGCCTCCTTCTGGCAGAGACCGGAACAGAATGTGAGCTTGGTGTGCTCGCCGGGTTGTGTCCATGCTGTCTGCTGGGTTCTAAACTGGCTCGTTCGTTCTGTCAGGAATAAGAATGACAGAACCCAAGTGCAGACAGCGGTTTCACAAAATACACTTTTATTAACAAACAAAAACAGGAAAACAAAAACCCACGAGGAGGCAAACAACATAAACAAGATACTTAACACTAGACAGATCAAACCCTAAACTTGAATATAAACTAGATAATAAACATGACATGGGTCTGTCATGATCCTGTCTCAAAACTAGAGTAGAACAAGGACAAAAGGGCAGAATTATGACTGTTCATATTTCACGCTGATTTACGGTAATAGTCTAAGACAGGTCAACTCGATTTGTAAGCACAATTGAGGCCAGCAAGAATTTATCAATATTCTACCTTAAAAAATTTATTTTTTATTTGGGCTACTTATATTACAGTTTTTTTCAGTCGCTAACAAGCATTTGTCCAAACAGTTGTCACATTTTCAAAACTCTAAACACAATAGGCACAGCATCAGTTTTTTGTGGCCATACCATTCACACATTTCATGTCGTTTTCACACAATGTGCAGTCAGCGAACACATTTCCACAATGCTAACATTTTCTTAACAGACAAGCTTTACCTCCCAACAAAATTATGGATTGTTTTTGTAGTATTTACGAATGTTAACACACAACATCCCACAATAGCAAAAACAATATTCCAAACCTTAGATACAGTATAAAACCTCTGCTTCTGCAATGAGATCAGTTCCGCCCAAAAAATCCTGAACTCAGAAGTAGTGATAAACTGTTTAATGGTGTACCCACAATTCAGTACTACATAGTTGACAGTCTTCATAATGTTTTTCAGCAATACATTTCTAACATCTATAATGTGTACAGAAAAAAATCTCTGAAAGGTCTTTAACTCTTTCCCAGCCAGCGTTTTAAAAAAAGTTGCCAGCCAGCGCCAGCATTTTTCATGATTTTCACCAAAGTTTAATGCCTTCCAGAAAATGTTCTTCTTTAAATATATAAACAAACAATATATCAGATGAAAGAACAGACCCTCTGCTTTCAAAAATAAAAAAAGTTTTATCCTACCTTCATTAGTTCTCTTGTAATCACCTCTCAAACATGGGTAGGTTTCTTCAAAAACACCCTATTTTGAGCAAAAAGCTGAGATAATTCCATTTTTACAAAGGACTTTTCATAGAGATCAGATGCAGAGCGATCTTTAAAACATACACAGAGTTCTTTCTCTTTCACGTGAGGCGCTACTTCCAGGTTGTATAAGTTGCGTATAATGGTGGATAATAGCGGTATTGCTGAAAGACGGAAAATCTCGTCATTGGCGGGGAAGGTTTTCTCTTAATGGCGGCGAAAGAGTTAAATATCCTATAAATGTCTGAACAGCATAAGCAATAGATAGTCTAAACCAGGGGTCTCCAACCTTTTTGTGAGCAAGGGTTACCACAATGGATAAAACAATCTGGAGGGCTACTTTTTGATATTTATCTACTCAAAACGTTTTTGTTTCACTTGTTGATTCTATTTAATTTCACTTGTTGATATGTTGTATCATTGTTTAAAATGTTACCATACATAAGCCAAGCTATTATAAAAAATATGCTACAAATAAATATTACAATTGAGACTATTAATAGAATGTGCTTTGGCGGGCACCTTACAGACGCCGTGCGGGCAACCTTGGAGACCACTGGTCTAAACAAGGTTTTAGGTATTAAAAGCGCTGGTTTCAACGCATCCCAAATGACTCTAAATAATAAGACAGAAAATAAATATTTATGATGAGTTATATTGTTCTGATAGAGCGCTTAACTTCCTCTTTTCTTTAAAACAGTCACATTCTAATATCGAAAGCATGCCTGGGCCTGGATAAAATAAATAGAAGCTGCATCTGAAATCACCTACTTATACTATGCCCTAATAGTATGTTGGAAAAGTACATACTGTTGAGTGCAGAGCCAAAGAGTATGCACACACTGGGATATACTAACCAAAACGGAAGTGACAAAGCACAATGCTGTAATTCTTAAGAAATTCAAACATCAGAATACAAGTCATCTTTGCAATGATTACTTTTCATGTAATGTTTACTCTGTAGTTTAATTTATGGATTCAGTTATTCATCTTTTTTTATTTCTTAATTCTGTGTAGCCCAGCTAAACTCTGCCCTTTGCGGTGGTTTGTGGGTAATATCAGCCGTTTGAATGTCCTTGGATCCACACTTAGAAAAAAAACATGGCAACTTTATGGATACTCATTTTAACATACTATGATTTGCGACATGATAATTTCAAATACTATTTAGGATGGATAGTATGGAGATTAGGACGCAGGGATTGTGTGAGTGCAAGCCTGTGGTGGAGTGGGGACAGTACTCCGGCACGGTTCAAGGCATCAAAGTACATCTTTTGATTTATTGATTAACAATACTATTATTCATGCTGATTAACAATGTTATTCAAGCTTTCAAAATAGTCTAGAAATCATGATACTTTTAAGGTTGATTTTATACAATATGCTTATTGATTCAAATTTAGATGATTATTAGGACAGTAACAGTATACAAATTAGGTGTATTTAGTATTAGTCACAATTTTGAAAGTTTTCATATTTATTACATTTGCAATAGAGTTGCTCTCTTCAGATGAAACAACTCTTAACCTTTATCTTTTTCCCCAGTTTATGCGGATGTAATTGGCCAGTCCTATGCTCTTTAGCTTTGTACCAATCTGGAAAAACCAGCAAGAAAAAAATCAGACCACTTGAAAATTTATCGCACACTAACAAATATTACGCTTAGGTCTAAATAACAACAATAACTATAATTATAACAATATTTGACATTGTCTAATGAAAATACAAGTGTGCATGCTTAACATGAAAAATGGAAAAACATTACTTCGAGTGTTTAAATTAAAAGTCCACCTTATTGATATGACCGCCTCCCTTATTTTAAAACAAATAGGCATTACAGCTAGCCTGGGTGCCAGCCGATCTTAGACCCGCCCACAACATTTTGAGAACGGGAAGATCGGTCTGGGGTTTCTGCGTTGAGGAGCTACTATGCTAGACCCAAAGCTGGTCGAACTAATCAAATTGTCAGGACGGGCTTCATACGATGATGGACAGATAATCAACAGTAACGTAATGAACCACGTCACCAAAGAGCGCGTGTGTTGAATCTGTTTACAACGAAATGGCTGCCGCTGTAGAATTCAGATGTGTGGATTCTGACATTGAGTCTGTTCTAAAAGATATCGACAGAGCATTGATTTAAAAAGAGGAACAGAGAAACGCGAGCAAGGCATTTGTTGATGTTTTTGCCGTCCTTCCTACGGGATTCGGCAAAAGTTGGTTGCAACTGAAATGGGTATCATGTCGATGCAACTCGGCGTGCATGACGAGATGGATATAATTAGCGGTCGTTGCCAGCTTTTTTCGGAAGCCCGGAATCGTGGTTGCAGAATAAGTGGAGGGACATGCTAGGCTCCAATATTTTCAAGCGAACGTAATGGGTATCGTCGTGGATGAAGTTCACCTAACGTACAAATGGTAAGAGATAGTCTTCCTGTATGACTTAGTAAATACTTAATGTTGTGATATAAATGAAATGTTGTAAACATAGTAGGTGTTGATGTACATTCGCTAACTCAGTATAATCACAATGTTAGTGTCATTTTAGAGAAATAACTAGCAGTTCGGTCAGGCTGCAAAGACGTAATTTCAACATACGTCACACACTCCGTTGCTCTGATTGGTCGTAGATCTATCCAATTAAGTGCAGAGGCATTTTTTGGTTGAGACACGCCTCATAATTATAGCTCAATGGAGCGGTATCAGACTCAAATTCTGACTAGAATTGAGTATGACAACGTCAGGCTACATTACAGCCAGTACATAGTTGGCAATCTGTGTTAATGTACATGAATGGGTTGATAAACTAAATAAAAAGTTAAGTTTTTAAAACAGAGACATATAGTACCTTATTCAGAATGACAGCCTGTAGTGAAGGATCATTCATATCGCATTTTCCACGACAGGACAAGTTTAATCTGATAACCTGTTTTTGAAAAGCTATTTCAAGAGAAATATAGAATAAAGATTATCCTCAAAATAAAAACACAAACACATGAATAAGTTTCACAGTTGTTTGTAAAGACTTGAATCATAATTTTCTTAAAGTATTTTATTCTGTTAACTGAGTAAACTCACCATCATAACAGATAAAAGGAAGTGATTGGTCACAGCTGTAACTTGCCCATTTCCCAGAGTCAGTTGTTGACATGGCAACACAATCCCCAGTTGTTGGTTGTCCTGCTGCCCAGTATCTAAAGTAGAACTTTCTTAGGTCAGACCACTGCCAAGAGTCTGCGACCAGACCGAGCCAGGCCCACCATCCACTTGGAAAAAGACTATATACCTGTTTCTGCTCCACAGAGTTGTGGATGGTGGCCAGGTCAGTGTGATACTGTCTGCAGTAACTCTGAGCATCTCTCCAGTTTTTTCCAGTTGTTATCAGAATGTTTCCAATGCTTTCATTGAGAGATGCAAGACAGTTTTAGCATTTCTTTTCATACATATACTGAATATTTGCACAAATAAACAACTAATTACCATTGTAGCACACGAAAGATAAACCACTATAACATGGATAATCGTTCCAAATTCCACTATGAGTTTCAACACATGGTCCATCACCAGAAGGTTCTCCTGCCAACCAGCTACTATACTGTGAAAGAGTGTCTTCTCCTGTAGACCAAACCCATCGACTCACTGTCGCCCTCTTCAGTCCAGTCCACACTGATCCACTGTACCCAGGATCCACAGTTCTTATCAGCTTGTTCACATCATTCACAGAGTCTATAGTAGCCAGATCAATGTGCTTCTGTCTGCAGTAACTCTGAGCTGCTGCCCATGTCATACTCTGATTTATGTAGTAGTACTTTCGTGGAAAATCAGATGTGCTGCACAAAAGTCCTGTTAAAATGAACATGTTTAAATATATGCATGTGCACATGTAGGGGAGACCGGGGCTGATTGTCTCACGGGTTGGTTGTCACACTGCTTATTCCAGACATACTACCATTTTGATATCAATTTGTTAGCCTTTAATAGCTTACTCATTTGCACTTGCAATTTTGCTGAGCAGACACAAAACATTGAGGTTAGGAGACAATTTTTAATTTTTATGGGTCAGAGTGAATTTTCAGGTTGGTGTTGTTTTTGTGTTGAGATCTTGTAGGATATTAGTCATTCAAAAACAAATTACTCATTAAAAAGCCAAAAGTAGTAGCTTTATTTTGAGTCATCTTTTAGCTATTAAGTTAAAACCGTGTGGCAGCTAGCTTAGCATGTTTGTCAATAAGTCATTTGGGGATGGTTGTCTCATAGCTTGCGGGGTTGGTTGTCACATGTGAGTATTGGACATGTAGACCTTTTAAGACTGTTGGTCTGTTTGTTTGTTTTTGTTTGCTGTTAAAATAAAATAAATAAAGCATTAAATAAAGAGGTTTTAACACAAAAAATTATTTCATTTTATTTCTCAACACAGTAGACAATTCAAGTAACTGATCACCCACTTTAGTCCCATTGTTTAAACAAAATGGGCATTGATGACAACTATCATAGGGGTGGATTCATATTAAAACTTATTTGCAGTTTCTAGCTTAAAAAACTAAAAAGTTACACATTATCTTTTCAGGTCCCAATTTATCACTGAAATCCTATTGAACCACTATAGGGACAACCACTGATCTATATAAATGACTGGATTGCTCATGACGTCACAACTGTGAAGCCACCGCGTCGCCATTATAATAATTCAATGGACATTATCAGATTTTAATGATAAAACATCACTTTACTAGTCTCTGTTTTTATATCTGAAGTATGTACATTATTACAACGCAAACGTCCTAAGCATGTACATATTTTTGAAAGTCAATGACGACCTCTGCCGGTTGGGTATACCAAGATGGCCGCTCGAACTCTGCGCTGGCTTCACCTTACGCTGTTACGTTAAGCATTCTATGTGCAATCCAGTCATTTATATAGATCAGTGGGGACAACCAACCCCATACCCTGATGGGGTTGGTTGTCACATTGTGTCAGAGCGTCCTTGATGGTTAATTACTTCCTGTTACAATACATTCTAAAAGCAAAAAGTATACACATTTAAAGCCATGACCCCAAGTTTTCATTTCATGTAGGAATTACTGCTGAAAGATTTTTTGAAGATGTGCAATTCATGCATGAGTAAAAATTGTGACAACCAACCCCGGTCTCCCCTACTTGTGAAAACAGATTTGAATGAAGACACCAACCTGATGGCATAAGCAGCATAATCAAACTCATCTCCATCAATGATTTTACAGCTCCTCTTTGCTGTTTCATCATCACTGTATGCTGCTGTATTCTAATGCGAAGAGCAACAAACAAATCATTCAGTGTCTGTTTTCAAAGTGGAGTGCAGTGAATGCAGCATACTGTGAATAAAAAGTGCATTTCACATTTTGCTAAACCATTACAAATAATTTGTTGTAATTACTTAAAGTGGGCATATTATGAAAATCTGACTTTTTTCATGTTTAAGTGCTATAATTGGGTCCCCAGTGCTTCTATCAACCTAGAAAATGTGAATAGGAACAACCCAGTAACTTAGTTTTGGTAAACCATTTTATGCAAGCCAATTTAAAAAATAGGTCATTTAAATTTGGCTCCCCTTGTGATGTCAGAAGGGGATAATACCGCCCCTAATCTGCACTTTCCAACCATGGCACTGCGATTTAGTGCGGAGATCAGCTTATTTGCATTCAAAAGGACACACTTAGTCATTCAAAGCAGCTACAGTATGGTTCCCAGACTAGTGATGTGCGGGTCATCTCATAACCCATAAGCTCCGCATGTAGCCTGCGGATTGGGCAGGTAAAGAAATTGTCACTTTATTGTGGGGCGGGTCATTAAAAACAATATTAAAATCATGTATGTTGCATGCAACTCCCTACAGCCTATATTAAATATTTGGGAGTATATTTTATATAAAGGTCAGGAATTTATGAATAGATAACACAAACACTGCTTTGTAGATGTTTAAAATGTTTATCATTATCCAATCTTGTTATTAATGTAAGTTTGATCAAGGTGGTTTCTATGGTTCATAAGCGAATGTGTTTATTTTTACTGTAAAGTCGTGTTTGACCACAAGAGACATTGCAAGATTTCCTGTGTTCTCCATTGAGACTTGCATTGTTTGTGAACTTATGTGAAGATGTGTGATGTGCTGTGATAGCCTGGCTCCACCCTCCTACGTGCTTCCACTTAACTTTCATTTCGCTTCAGTACAACGTCTGGGACTGCTGTGTAGAGTTTCATTTTCTCCTGCAAAAATCTGCAGGTCCAATCAGCGAACAGAGGGGGGTGGCTAAGAACGATGGCGTTGAGGTTGTTGCGTCAGTTTGAGTTGTAGTTCAGTAATGGCAGCGGAGAAAGACGTGAGAAAAGATTCGGTCCGTTGTTGCAAAACTGCCGAATATACAGAAGTTAAAGCCGGAGCAAGAACAATGTTTGCTAAGTTTTGTTGGTCTGATCATTCGGACTTGTTGTTTCCGGCCGGTTTCGGCGCACAACTTTGTTATATCGAGATAACGAATTAATAAGTCGTTATTACAAGATAACAGTGCTTAAAAAAAATAAATCCATACAAAATTAAAATAAAAGTCCATGGCCGTTCTCGGCTTCCGTACCGCCTTAACGGAAGTAACGCTTTGCAATGGAGCGTGGGCAGACTCTCTGTACAAATGAAATGAATGTACGAGAGTCTGGTTGGACCAGACTAGTAATGTGATGATTGTCTCTCACATTTTGAAAATCTGAAGAGATTTAAAAAATCTTGTGCTTCCGAACACACTGTGCACCACAAGCAAATCTGATAAGATAATCAGTTCAACCACGATGACGATCGGGACATTACCTACACTGCAAAAAATGACTTTCTTACTTAGTATTTTTGTCTTGTTTTCAGTAGAAATATCTAAAAATTCTTAAATTAAGATGCTTTTTCTTGATGAGCAAATTACCTAAGTAAATAAGTCTAGTTTTAAGACAAATAATATACAATTTAAGTGAAATTGTCCTTAAAATTATCTGCCAGTTCTTGATTTAAGAATTTTTAGATATTTCTACTGAAAACAAGACAAAAATACTAAGTAAGAAAGTCCTTTTTTGCAGTGTAGGATTAGAAAATCAGCCCACATTTAGCCTGATTATCTTATGGTGTGTTAACAAACAAACAAACCAGGAGAACTCTCAGAATTGAAATGTTACTTTTACAAGACTTCGCAATCACATAGAACAGAGTTTAAATAAGCAGAATCAATGAGATAAACAAGAGTAATAGGCTAAATGTGATTGTAATAGTCCTGATCAGTCTGGGCAATGGATTATAGGAAATATAGTTAGATGACAGTCTGGGAGATGTGGGAAGTGCCCTCTGGTGGAGTACAAGAGCACTTCAGTTGACAGATTACAGTTATTATTATCATGTGAATGTATTATAAGCAGCACAAGACTTTGCTGTTTAATGTTAATTATTAAAGGAGAAAAATATTCCACTCTTTCAATAGCTAATTATGACAATTACTGATAACTAACAAATGTTGGTAAATAAAACTTTCATGTACCATTTAAGACTTTAATGGGTTTAAATTTGATGCAAATGCAACATATTTTAAGACTGTCAAGACCCTCAGAAATCTGTTGGCTATTGTAAGCTAGTTTAGGTTACACAGTAACAACCAACATAACAGAGAGTTCCTAAATAGGTCATGATGGTTTAAAAACACATTATTTTGTGTATTTATTGTAGTATAATGTGTTTACATGGTCAGAAGTGCCAGAATGTCCTACACTCTTAAAACGGTTGTGTTAAAACAACACACATTGTGTCTTTTTAAGGACAACTAGACACATCTCTGTGTTATTATTGGAATAACACTTGGGTAGTCCCTTTTATTTATTTAATCATTTGAACACAAAACTAAAAATGACACATAATGTGTAATATAGCATAACACAAAACAATGTGTAAAAATGAACACATCCTTTCTTAGAGTGTAGTAAAGTAAACTTTTTAGAAACAGCACACACTCAATTATTTGGGTTGTACTATTCTGAAACGGTGTTATACACATCTAATGTGTTGTTCTTAACTTAACACATCTCTGTGTTATTTTTGGAACAATACACTTTGTGTTGTTTTAAGACATCTTGTGTTGTCCCTTTTATTTATTTGAACACAAAATCAACACAAAATGTGTTAAAATAACACATAATCCGGTTTTGTTGTAGAAATATCCATATTTAAAACTTCATAAACTAAAATAACTAGCTTCCGGTTACTCCATCTTAGTCATGTCTGCATTCAAGATGAGAGTGAACGCATTTCACGGAGGGTTCTGTGCTGCTGATCTGTGTCCCTGCCATCCGAATTTGTCATATGTCACTAAGAAAAGTGCGTACACTACGCTAATACTCTCTCCTGAATACAGAGGAGTCTAAGATGGTGGCGTTACCGGAAGCTAGTTATTTTCGTTTACAAAGTTTTAAATATGGATATTTCTACAACAAAACCGTCCAGATTACCCTCAGAAGGCCTTTGTTTATCAGCTGTTTGGATTTGTTTTTTGAAGGATGGATGCACATTTTTTGGACTTGAAGTTGTGGACCCTGTAACTTTACATTTGATTAACTGAAAGATCAAAGACATTTTCTAAAATAACTGAAAATGTGTTCATCTGAAAAATGGACATATGCATCTCGGACAGCTTGGGGGTGAGTAAATCATGGGTTTAATATTGATAGAAATGTTGAGTAACCAACAGTATTATCCAATGATGCAAACAACAAATCACAGTATTAGATGGAAAATATGTCATTTTCGTGATTCATGTAATGTTATTCACAAGAAACAGTAAAGGTCCTTTTAAAGCTTATAAAGTAACCAGAAAACCCTAAACAACATTTGTTACCTGTGCTGGCAAATTGAGTCAGAATGAGAAAATTTTCAAAAATGAGGTTTTTGTTTATATTAATTTATATTTTAAAATTCTCTATTTAAATCAAACTTCAAAACAATGATTTGTTGGAATCTGACAAAAATTCCCAGTGTTAATAGAGTGAGTCAGTAAGGTCAGTTTAGAGAAACATCGAGTTAAAGAGATTCAAAAAACAAAATCACTGCATCCATACCCTAAAATTACTGGTAAAACTAATAGATTTGGCACACACAAAGTCAAAAACAATATCTATTGGAAAAATAAATGCACAACTTTTTTCTTTTATTGTTTGATTTGACATTGAGACAGACAACTTTAGGATCTACTGTAAAGCAAGGATCTAATAAAGTGTTACACATCAGATATTTTCCCCTCCAGTTAACCAATCATTCACTTAAGACATAACAGATTATACCTGTGTGAATTCTTGTCAAAACAGATATTTTTAAAACAGTAATTTGGTATATATGTGTATATATTGGGATTGCGCACTTGCACGTCTGTGCACGCATCAGATCTGTCAGTCAGCATGAGGAAGAACGTTTTTAAGTTTTGTCGCTCTTAAAACTCTTTTAACATCAATCAGGTCCTGAACTTTATCTTTCTTCATAACTCTTTTAATACCAAGCGAGTCCTGCACTTTCTTTTTTATTTCTGCATGTTTTATGACAAAATGTCAGAAATGTTCTTGTTTGAAATAAATGATTATTGTGTGAAGATTCTTTAAATTCTAATTTTGTTTTTCAGTGAAACACATATGCTATATATGGTATAAGATATTAGACTAAATTTCTGTCTTTATTAATGCAGCAAAACATTAATTTTAAAAATCAATTCAAAACAGCTGGACACAAATATCAAAATACAAAAACTACAAAAACAGACTAACAATACCAAAAACATAATAGGCAATGTTTATGTGTGACTGTCAGAGCTGTGCTGAATTTATGTTTTATGTGCAAAGGGTGCAGTAAATAAGTTATATTGTTACAAAGCACCCATCTGTGAAAAGATAACATCTTGTTTGTATTTTAATCAGATGAAGACAGCTCTGTCATTTAACATTCATTAACATGATTACAAAATAAAAAACAATTTGAATTTCTTACCTCATAATAAAAACATGAATGAAACTGTGGTTGGTCGTAATGTAGTGTTTCTAGGTTGGCAGTTCTGATGCCGTATTGACCAGAATCCGACCTTTTGCTGTGCAGTCAAATATCTGACTACACAAACTAACACACCCCAACACTCCAACATCATATTTGTTTGTTTGATGCTTTGGAAAGTTGTTATTTTTCCTAGAGAGTAAAAACATTTTAGTAGTTTAGAGCATTTCACACTTTTGCATTTAAATCCATTCAGCTTCATAGATTTGTGTGGGTCATACTTTATATTGGCCTGAGGTGCATAACCTCCTGAGAACACACTAAACACATTTGCATGTCAAAAGCAGAATCAGTAAAACTGATTGGCCTATTTACATGCAGGTTTCATAAACACTTAAGAAAAAAATATATAGTTCGTTTTTGGCATTAATTCACAATTCTTTTGTAAGAAGAAACCAGTAGTTTCCATATTTAAATAGTTCATTTTCATTCAATTTTTATTTTATTTGCATGGCACTGGTCACTGCTGGCCACTTGTTTTGTGTATTGAAATTGTTAGTCAAAAGAGCATTTCATTTGCTCTCAGTAGTCCCTTTCACACGTACCGTCTTTCCTGGTAAATTGCAGTTAACAGATCATGTGTAAACAGAACCTTTCTGATAAATCAGTGCTGCCGATTTACCAGTAAGAGAGGTTGTAAGATTACCAGTAATTTACTGCGCTGTGTGTGAACAGAGAATAAGGATTACCGGCATTAGGACGGATGACGTCAGAACACGACAGCTTTGGGCCAATCATAACGTTTTGATACAGATGACGTGTTTACCATACGCGTGCATGCTGCTTAAAGGCGAGCACACCTAAAATTTATGTCCACGTTTTATCACCAAAGTTGTTTAAAACAGCATACTGTCTGTTTGCCGAATTGCCTACATCTTTAGCACATTATCTGTGAAGCCTAATATGTTTGAAGTCACCTAATGCATTTATGCTGTTGAATGATCTCAGCTTCAGAGTGGATATTTGAAAAGCTCCCTGATCTCTGCTTTAATCCATTTTGCAGACATTTCTCATTGTGATTATTAATGTGCATTTAAAATCCCTGTTTTGAGGAGCTGAACAATATATCTTGTTGGGATGACGCACGGGCATTTTTTGTTTATTATAAGCTCCAATGAGCATGTGACGCGATATTCTTTTATGCTGCTGAATGATTTCCCTTCTAGCGCGTAAGTGACAAGCTAACTTACCTGATATCTGCTTCCGTCCAGTTTGCTGATATTTCTCGTCGTGAATGTTGATCTGCATGTAAATCCCTCATTTTAAAGAGTTGAACCATAACTTCATGTTGCCATGACACGCTACTGCTACTGTAGCCACCACCAGACAAACAGGTCATCATCGGAGACAACTTAGTAAAAAAGTTTGTCCGTTAAGGGCTTCTGTAGAAACATGGCGGCTCAAAATGACGACTTCCATGTAAGGGGACCCTCTATGTATGTAGATAAAAACATCTCATTCTAAGGTAATAAACGCATAACGGTTCATTATGAAAGGTCTTTATACACCCTTGGTAATAGTTTTATATATTATTTTTCATTTTTGTCAAGAGATCCTTCTTCATTTTTGTCCTTCTATAAATTACACACTGCACCTTTAAAGAGCTGAACCACAACTTAATTGTTGTAAAGACACACGTGTCCTCACTACAACACGCCCATTACGGCATTGTTTCAGCTTCTTTTTCACACAGAGGGTTTTCTGGGTATCTTACTAGGTCCTCTTTCCGGGAGCGACCCCAGAAAATGTACGGGACGTGTTTGCGTTCAGAGGTAGGGCTGTGCAAAAAATTGCCTGCGATTCCTAGCTTCTCTGTGAACTACAGCTCTGTATAGCAAATGCAGCTCCATCTGAAAGCAGTTGATTAAAGTATATAGTTATACTTTAATAAAAAAGGTTAAAATAAATTAAGCTAATTCAACTTAAGTAACAAAAACTAGTCAAGATAAATCTAAGTTGAAATGACTTGTAAAACCAAGTTGATTATACTTAAAAATTAAAATGCAAAAAAATTACAGTGGAAAAATTTAATAAACCCCCTTTTTAAATTTTGTAAACATCATATATTATTTGTTGACTTGCCTTCCATTTTCCAATTCATTATTGAATTAGCCAGTTCTAGCACTGTTGGTATTAAATCAGCATGTCCATTATGAAACACATGACACCTACATTTGTCATGTTTTATATGATGCTCCATCATGATGCAAATCTGAAATGATGCAAATCTGAAACGATGCAAATGTTGTGTTCGGTATGATGTGCAGGTCACGTAGTGTGTGATTCTCATTCAGTTAGTGTGATGCCCAGTTTATTTTTGATTTACAAAGCAAGCAAGTGTGTGGTGACAAGTATTTTAAAACCTGTTCAGAAAGTAAATCTTTAATGTAAACTAGCCACATACTATAAATCACTGAGTACGTAATACTTTCTATATTGATTTCTTTCTATACTGAAGTCACTTTTTTGGATGATCTATAACTAACCACAGATTACTGCCAGATTTTTTATGTTTCAAAGAATTTTCTTCTTGTCAGTAAATATGTGCATCGGACCAGACCTGATGCTGTTTTTGTATTCAAACTGCTAATTTCCTTGAAATACGTTTTTGCAAATGTTGTCATGTGGGTTGGCCACATTCAGAGGCTTTGTCCGTGCAGGTTCTTGTTCAATTTAAGAAGAATCAGCTCGGACATACTGTATTGGAGAAACAGGAAGAGGCTCAGCATGACTTGACTGAACATGTATTATAACCTGGTGAACATCAACTTTTTACTTTCTTGGCGTCTCTCAAAGACTGTCTGCTCCAAACTGATTTGAGAGTCAGGTGCTTTCTCTTTTTTATTTTTTGCTAAGAAAAAAACGATACACAGATAGCAGACATCTAATGGTAAATAGTGCTAAAAGGTGCACTGTAAAAAAATTCTGTAGAAATTACAGTATTACTGGGTATTACTGGCAACTAGCTGCCAGTAAGTTATTGTAGATTTTACATTTATATTATTTACTGGCAACAGTTTGTTCAAAGTTAAATGAACATGAAAATGTTTTATTCTTTATCTTCTACAGTAAGTTACTGGCAACCAGCTGCATAATTACAGCAATTTTTTTACAGTGTGTGTTGTTTGCACTGTAAAAAGTTTCTGTAGAAATTACAGTATTACTGGGTATTACTGACAACTTGCTGGCAGTAATTTTCTGTAGATTTTACATGTATGTTATTTACTGGCAACAGTTTGTTTAAAATTAAATTAACATTAAACATTTTCAGTCTATATCTTCTATAGTTACTGGCAACCAGCTGCATAATTACAGCAAATATTTTGTAAAGTAAGGTAAGATAAGGTAAATAATCTGCTCTAACAAAATAATTTGTTGTACTGTATTTATTTGTAAATGAAAATGAATCACAAAACATTTTGTGTTTGTAGTTCATATGCTTAATTCTTTGGCAATATGTTTTTAATAAGGCTTATGGTTTTGTGCACATGCTAAAAAACATCTTTCCATTTAAAGCAAAATTATATAAATCTTATATCAATGCATATGTGAAAGACACAACTGACAGTTGCAGAAATGTGTTTATTTCCGAAGGGTCCTGAAACCCCAAAATTTTGTGTCTTTGTGTGAGGTTTACTGAGACAGTGTGGGTCTATAAGTCAACATTGACAATTGTGATTGACATGCAACAAAAATGTCAGGGAACTTAAAAATCACTGGATTGTTTAAAATAATGAGCAGCATAAAATATGATTTTCACGTTTTATAATTTGACATTAAATTTAAAAGTGACCTTAAAGGGTATGTTGGCTTAATGGGTACACTTTAACTTTGTTGTTGTGTCGTTTTAGTAATGCTATATACAAGTTGCACCACTAGGCGGCCATGTTTGCAATGCTTCATGTCATGCAAGACTAAAGTCCTATCTATTTGAATAAGGGAAAGACAGATATCTAAACTTGCATGCAAAAATCACAATTAAACAATATATTTCCACAAAATAAACCTGACATCAGCTGTACCAAAACCTTTGTTTCTTAAAATTTGTTTCTTTTGAAGTCACACCTATAGTTTTACCATCAGTTGGGCACTTAACCATTGATTTCTTGATTTTATTACGACCAAAGAACCCATAATTTTGTTTGCTTGATGCTGATATTCATATCATGATGTAATCATGGTGTATTTGGTCATTTTTAGACTTTATTTTCAACCAAATACAGCATTGTATTGCAGTGTGATGGTTTCTGTGAAGAATACAAATAAATTCACTCATTTAGTTTTAATTTATAACACTCTGGGTGTGGATTATAGCAGTGTTAACACTGAAGGTTTTGCTGTGATGTATTACAGTAAAAATCTTTGTCTGCAATTTAATAACACAGACCTATTCCTTTTGCTATTGCTTTTCACCACTATTATCAGTATTTAGCCAGAAACATTCCATGTCTTTAGCTATAAGATTATTTATTGTGCAAATGCAAATTTAATAGAATAATACAGTACAGTAATCAAATATTCAGAGAAAATGCAACATTCTTAAACAAAGATTAAACATACATTTATATGATGTGTATGAAAGTCTTTAGCTTCATAAATAAAATAATTGTGACCCTGCTTGTGAAAACCCATCTGAAGGATTTATTAGTGGGTTACTGTTTTCTACATAAAATCATAATGTAAAGAGCATTCTGTGAAAAATAAACTTCATATGTTTAATATTGAATGTTTAATATTGTTAGTTTATGTCAGCAATTGAAATCAAGGTGAAAATAAAATTATTTTAAAGGAGAATATTAGGCTATAAAGTATGTGTACGCACATAGTTACAAGTAATTTTTTTTTGTATTACTTGTTTTCCCTTCGAAAATTGCTTTGAAGAAAATTTTAGTTTTTTGTAGTTTTTGTTTTTCTCAGCTTGTCTGTTGCCGAGTTCTTATCAGTGGCGACTTGTGATTGCTCTTCCGAGGGGCGCAAATTCAAAATAAGTGTTCGGAGTGTGATGTGTGTTGCTCGTGCTTTCAAATTATGTGTTTGTTGCATCATGTGAACCATGTGCATCACGTGTTTAGTCAAAATAAGTGCCTGCTGCACACGCGTCAAAACCGTTTATGATAAAAGAGACGATCACATTCACAAAATACACTCCCTTAACAGTAAACTCTGATTACGCATGAGATTATGCGAGTATCTGACAAACACAAGCGTCTCTTTTATAATAAACGCTTTAGACGCATCTCTGCAGCAGTCACTTATTTTGACAAGACACATGATGCACACAGGATCACTCAGCGCGCAGAACACATATTTTAAAATTACGAACCACACAGATGACAGGCTACATGTTGTGACGAACTTCGCATCGAGTGCCCTCGAAAAAAGAAGTCACCGGCTGCCACTGGTTCTTTATATGTTCCTTCAGTAGCTGAATCCTGTGCCTGCCAATTCAAGTATTTTTTTAGTTTAAAAAAACATCCCCACAATTTTTATCACAACATTTAAGTGAAGCCAACACATCAGGGATTTTTTGGGCCACAGAAAAGCTTCAAAATCCTGTTGGGACTGATTAATGCTAAAAAGAGTTAAAAATAGATATACAGTACTTCAACAGAGAATTGGAAATAAGTATTAAATATCCTCTTCTCTGGAAGCACATCTAAATTTTTGAACTTTTTGAATGCAATTATGGCCAAACCAAAACCTCTAATCACCTCTCAGATATACATCGTACTTGATTAAGAAGATTTAGGGTGAACCTATCCAAACTGAACTGCATTTAACCCTCCAAAGCCAAGTTAGTTTTACTAGTGTCACTATACCGGCCCGCTGGCAGATGTGTGCTCGGGCGTGGTTTGCTTGGGTTCAGGTAATCAATGCAAATCACGTCGGAGTGTGGATTGGAAGGCGAGAGGTCAGTTGTGTGACAATATCAAGATCAGTTTAACATTATAATTTAAATCCTGCTGATGCGAACAGCATTGTTACCTAAAATGTCTGAACAGCATAAGTGATAGATAGTCTAAGCAGTGTGTTAGGCATGTAAGTGCTTAACAATTATTGCCTATTGATTACAATGAAGACATTTACAGTATACAACTTACAGTATAAAGTGTATTAAGGATTAGTCACAATTATGAAACATTTCATATTTATCAAAGTTGCTCTCTTCAGATGAAACAACTCTTAACATTTATATTTTCCCCCAGTTTATACGGATGTAATTGTCCAGTCCTATGCTCTTTAGCTTTGTACCAATCTGAAAAACCAGCAAGAAAAAATTAGACCACCTGAAAATTTATGGCACACTAACACGTATCAGGCTTAGCTTAAAATAACAATGACAACAAGATTTTTATATTTATGTAATAAAAATACAAGTGTGCATGCTTAACTTGAAAAATGCAAAACATTATTTTAAGGGGTGGTTTCCCAGACAGGGCATGAGGCTAGTCCCAGACTAACATAAATGTTAGTGTTGTCTTGATTGAAAACAACTTGCACTGACATATCTTAAAATATATAAGTGCGAGTGTTGTGTCTCAAGATGCACACCAGTAATGTTTATTAATAAATAATGCTTTTAAAATGACTTAAATATCCTCATTTAACCAAGACCTAGTCCTGGCTTAAAGGGGGGGTTTAATGGTATTTCAAGCATTCTGACTTATTAACACAGTTATAGAGTTGTTTCCTCATGCTAAACGTAGGCAAAGTGTCAAAAATGCAGTTGGGCGTGTTTCAGAGTATTTCTGTGCCGAATGCACTTCGCCAGGGTTCGTACAAGTTTCGGCAAGTTTTTTTCGATTACAGTTCTAACTGACGTTTCAGGGGTTTTCCATACGTATCACTTCTTTATATGGGCTTCCGCCGGAAAACTTCCCCCGGAAAACCCCGCCCAGCCGTTAGTCAGCGGGAAACGCTAGAGCTTGCTAACAGCTTATCACGCCACTCAGCTTTGTTTAATTTCAAAAGTCAACAATGGCACAAGAAGAAGTGTGTTTTTGGATGTAAGGAGAAGACTTATGGAAACAATGGATATAGTTTATTATCCGGATTAGCAGCGGAGTTTTGCGTGTGTGTTTGATGCGGTGGATTTTCAGAACCGGGTCATGACGAGTTGCACGCGTTAAGTAAGACTTCTGTCTTATGTTGGAAATAGGCGCGTGTATATTATATAAATGACACGAACATGTAGTGAATCATAAGTTAAAACAGTGTTGTATAGTGTTGCATGACTCGTACTCGCTCCCCCTGCGGTAGTAACTCCTCCTCCTTAATTTTTTCGTACGTTATCGGAAAGATTCTGTAAAGCTAATCTTTCTTTTATAAATCTGATTAAACTAAAGACTCTTCAGAGATATAAAGGATGTCATACTACTCTATAGGTACTCCAGATTAGCATCAGAAATGCAGAAACAGCGTGTGTTACGTGAGCTTTAAGTTAATCCCTGATCGGGAAATTGACACAAAGAGTTCAAATTAGAAGTCCACCTTATTGATACAGTATGACTGCCTCCCTTATTTTAAGTTTAAAAGATTTTTATCGCCTATTTTTGTCAGTCAACTGTAGATTTTAATTCAAACCTCACACCCCTCATAACTTCAAATGATGCTTTAGAGGTTTTAATGGGCAATCCTACACAAAAACTTTATAAACATTTCAATACTAATACTTTAGATATTAGAGTGTTGACTGTTTTTGCAATGAGCTGGTTTTCAGATAAATAGACATTACAGTACATAATTGACAATCTGTGTTAATGTACTAAATTGTGGTGATAAACTAAATTCAAGTATTTAAAACAGAAACATACCTTATTCAGAATGAAAGCCTGTAGTGAAGGATCATTCATATCGCATTTTCCACGACAGGACAAGTTTAATCTGATAACCTGTTTTTGATAAACTATTTTAAGAGAAATATAAAATAAAAGTTATCCTCAAAATAAAAACACAAACACATAAATACGTTTCACAGTTGTTTGTAAAGACAACATACTTAAAGTATTTTATTCTGTTAACTGGGTAAACTCACCATCATAGCAGATAAAAGGACGTGATTGGACACAGCTGTAAGTAGCCCATTTCCCAGAGTCAGTTGTTGACATGGCAACACAATCACCAGTTGTTGGTTGTCCTGCTGCCCAGTATCTAAAGTAGAAACTCCTTTGGTCAGACCACTGCCAAGAGTCCAAAAACAGACCGATCCAGACCCACGGTCCACTTCCAGCAAGAGTATATACCTGGTTCTGCTCCAGAGAGTTGTGGATGGTGGCCAGGTCAGTGTGATACTGTCTGCAGTAACTCTGAGCATCTCTCCAGTTTTTTCCAGTTGTTATCAGGACATTTCCAACACTTTCTGTTTAGAGATGCAAAAAAGTCTCAGCATTTCATTTCAAATGAAGTGAATATTTTTACAAGTAAACAATTAATTACCATTGTAGCACACAAACTTTAAAACAGTATTGCATGGAAAATCGTTCCAAATTCCATTGTGAGTTTCAACACATGGTCCATCTCCATAAGGTTCTCCTGTATTCCAGGCTTTGTACTGTGAAAGAGTGTCTTCTCCCATAGACCAAACCCATCGACTCACTGTCGCCCTCTTTAGTCCAGTCCACACTGATCCAATGTACCCAGGATCCACAGTATTTATCAGCTTGTTCACATCATTCATAGAGTCTATAGTAGCCAGATCAATGTGCTTCTGTCTGCAGTAACTTTGAGCTGCTGCCCATGTCATACTCTGATTTATGTAGTAGTACTTTCGCATGAAATCAAATGTGCTGCACAAAAAACCTGTTAAAATGAACGATTTAATGTATGCATGTATACCTGTAAAAACAGATTTAAATGATGACACCAACCTGACGGCAGAAGCAGCATAATCAAACTAACGTCCATCACTGCATTCACAGCTCCTATTTGCTGTTTCATCATCACCGAGGGTTCAGCCTCTCACCGGTTTTCTCACCGCGCCACCGTTTCCACCGTTGTTTTGATTTTTTCTTGTAATTAAATCATTTAGTTTAGTTAGACAGAGCAAACACTAACCACTGAATGTGTGAATTCAGCGGAGCTGAACGCGCGTCACATCACAGAGCAGCAGGTGTCCGATTGGTGGTAAACTAATCCTTTAAAGATAATTTTGCACATTTTATTCCAACAGTGTTGTAAGATCTCTCTAAAAAAAAGTTAAATCTTGTATATATAAATGGTTGTTGTGGGAAGATTCTTCAAAATTCTAATTTTGTTTTCAGTGAAACATAACATCATGGTATAAAAGTTATAATAGTGAATTATGAATGTGAATTTCTCTGTTTATTTATACAGCAAATACAGCTGGACACAAAATCAAAATCAGACTTACTAAAAACACAACAAGTAATGTTTATGTGTCCCTGTGGTAAATATAATATTTTATGTGGAATAAAAGTCCAGTAAAAATATTTTGAAAAATGTTATTGTTAAAATGAACCCATCTGTTTAAAGTGAACATGTTGTGTATTTTGTTTATATGAAGATTATAGGTCATTTAACATACATTAACATGATTACAAAAAAAATGAATTTCTTACCTCAGAATTGCTTTATGTGCTGTAAATCCTTTACATTAATGTCACTGAAACTTACAACTTCGACTATCATCTTCTACTATATTATAATGATTTTACCAATGTAGTTAATTTCTTATTAGTAAACTGATACTGTTACAATCCCAGGTTTACCTGAATATTTTACCAATGAAACTGTGGTGTTACAGTCTTTCTAGGTTGGCAGATCTTTGCTCTGCAGTCAAATGTCTGACAAGACTTACACACGTCTGACACAAGACTAACACACGCCAACTTTTTGCATATTTGTTAGTAAGATCCTTTGGAATCTGCGGGCTGAGGCTCCTGCAAACACACCACATATTTACATGTCAAAAGCAGAATCACAATGGGTGAGAACTACTTCTTTATAACTATCCAGTATAGAATATTTTATATATTGGCCTATTTATCCACCTGCAGATGTTTTAATGAACATGTGAGGTGGCACGTGGTTAAAGGTATTTTTTCTATGTTACTCAGAGTGTGTTACCTAACCTATCCGCAAGCTTAAGGATTAGTCAATTTTCTTAAAAGAAATATCCAGACAATTTACTCACCACCATGTCATCCAAAATGTTGATGTCTTTCTTTGTTCAGTCGAGAAGAAATTGTGTTTTTTGAGAAAAACATTGCAGGATTTTTCTCAACAATTAATACTTAACTCAACACTTAACAGTTTTTTTCAGCGGAGTTTCAAAGGACTATAAACAATCCCAAACGAGGAGTAAGGGTCTTGTCTGGCGAAACGATTGTCATTTTTGATAGGAAAGGTGGAAAGTATCCACTTTTGGACCACAACTTCTCGTCTGGATCCGGTCCAGCACGACCTAACGTAAATGCGTAGTGACGTAGGGAGGTCACGTGTTACATATATAAAACCCAAATTTGCGGACCATTTTAATCAATAAACTGACACAAAGACATTAATTTGTATCAGTTGACATACAACAACGTCGGAACGGTCCTCTTTCAACACAATTGTAAACACTGGAGCGGAGTTTCGCGTTCGTCCTCTGTGACCTTTTGACGTCATGGCGTATTGCGTGGGGTCACACTGACGCATCACGACCGGATCTTGACGAGAACTTGTGGTTTAAAGGTGGATGTTTTTTGTTTTTCTTGTCAGGAATGACAATTGTTTCGCTAGATAAGACACTATTTATCCTTTATAGTCCTTTGAAACTCTGTTGAAAAAAACCTGTTAAGTGTTGAGTTAAGTACACTGTCAAAAATAAAGGTACCCTTTAAAAAAGGTTCTAATATGTACCATTTATGTACAAATATGTACATTTAAAGGCACATATTGACAGTACTAATATGCACTCTTTGGGTTCAAAGGTGTACTTTTTTGAAAGGGTACTGTGACAACTTTTGGACCTTTATTTCTGAGAGTGTATTAAATGTTGGGCTTTATTAAAGTCCATTAAAATTAGAAAAATCCTGCAATGTTTTCCTCAAAAAACATAATTTCTTCTCGACTGAACAAAGACAGACATCAACATTTTGGATGACATCGTGGTGGGTAAATTATCTGGATTTGTCTTTTAAGAAAATTGAATATTTCTTTAAGAAAGGAGATTTTTCCTGGGGTTATGGGGCCCTAGGCAAGACCTTGAAAACTGGTGTGAAAAAAATTCATAGCAATGCAATTTGACAAGTCAATTTAAAAGAGACAAAAATGAAAATGTATATATTGAAGTGTAGAAGTTTTTATTGAGTGCAACATATTAAGCAATGTTGTTAGTGCAACAAGTGTAACTATGTACCAATACAAATATCATGGATATTAATACAAAATAATTACAATAGGGTAATACAGTATTCTGTATACTGTTTTTGAACCCTACTATAGTATATTTTTAGTATCTAAGAATTTTACTATACAGTTTACTGCAGTAAATTATATAGTATAATAGTCTTTTTTCATGTGGGTTAATTTAGAAAGGGTGATGGACATTTTTCTAATGTTTTTAAATTAGCATAGGCATTAAACAATGTAAAGCAGAAAATACCTTTCCTTGTGATTGCTTTTCTTTCTCTGCTTTTCTCTTTTTCTCTTCAGCTCCTAAAAGGTATCGTTTTAATACCATAGTTTGCCAAACCACCGCAACCTCACTAAAATAAGTCTTGTTTTTATCTTTATTGAAAGATGTAATGTAAACATTGCTTTGTTACACGATACTATTACCTCTAATCCAAAACGTTTCATTTCCAAGCATGCGCAATGAGACACACCTCCTGATTCCAAAGACTCACCTGCCATTGCCATTTTTCTAAATCAAAGCAGTGAAGGCAGGGGGAGAGGGAAGAAAGAGGATAGCATAGCAGATTAACCAGCAGGGCGCGCACAGACTGGTGTGGAGGTGAATTACAGTGGGCCGATTGAGACGGGAGAAAAATAAATATGCGACTCCTCGACTAAAATAATTGCCGTCAACAAATTTTCATGGACGATTACATCGACTATGTCGACTAATCGCGGCAGCACTAAAACCACCCCTTTAATAGAAAAATACAGTACAGTATTTAAATATTCAGAGAAAATGCAACATTCTTTATATGGTGTGTATTAAAGCCTTTAGATTCAAACACTATTGTGACCCTGCTTGTGAAAACCCATCTGAAATATTTATTTATTGTTTACTGTTTTCTACATAAAATCATAATGTAAAGAACATTCTGTGAAAATATAAACTTGATATGTTTATTATTTACTGAGTAATGTCATGTCAGCAATTGAAATCACTGTGAAAAATTATTTTTTTCATTGGTGACTTGATTGTAAACAACTTAAACATTGACTTAAAAATTAGGCTATACAGTGTGTGTACACATATCTTTACAAGTACAATTTTGGCTGTGTTACTTGTTTTCCTTTTAAAATTTAAAGAAAATTTATGTTTTTAGTCCCCCCCACTACTGGCTGAAATTTATGCTAATGACCGCCCCTCGGTCTATGATACAGCATAGACATTTGTACCTTATTGCTTTTTTGTCTGTTGCCGAGTTTTTATTATCACCCCCTGTATCTTGTTTAGTTATGAGTTCCTTCAGTAGCTGAATCCTGTGCTTACAAATTCAAGTATTTTCTTTTTAGTTTTTCACAAAAAAAACATCCCCAAGTTTTTATCGCAACATTTAAGTGAAGTCGCCACAAAATCAGACATTTTTAGGCCACAAAAAAACTGCTAAATCCTGTGTGGACTAATAAATGGAGCCTGCTGTGTTTACTGTATCTTAAAAGGGTTTACATCAATCGAATCAAGAATCTCAGCTTGTGTTTTCTGTCAGATAACCCAAGCTGAGTTAGCGTTTAGCATTCATCCCACAGTACACTGGAACGCTAAGGGGTTAAATATCCTATTCCCTGGAAGCACATCTAAATATTTGAACTTTTTGAATGCATTTCTGGCCAAACCAATACCTCTAATCACCTCTCAGATATACATCTTATTTGATTAAGAAGATTTACGGTGAACCCTAACTATCCAAACTAAGCATGACCAGCTTTGTCAGGCTGGGAGGACCAGCATAAACCACCTTAAACCAGCTACCAGCTTATGCTGGTTTTAGCTGGATTTTTCAGTAGGGGGTAATCAACCCAAATCATACCGGGGTGTGTTGACAATGGTGTGTTGAGTTGTGTGATAATATCAACATCAGTTCAACATTATAATTAAAATCCTTCTGATATGAACAGCACAGTTACTTAAAATGTCTGAACAGCATAAGTGATAGATAGTCTAACAGTGTGTTAGGCATGCAAATACAATGAAGACATTTACAGTATACAACTCATAATGTGTATTAAGGATTAGTCACAATTATGGAATGTTTCATATTTATCACATTTGCAGTACAGTTGCTCTGTTCAGCTAAACCAACTCTGAACCTTTATCTTTTCCCCCAGTTTATACGGATGTAATTGTCCAGTCCTATGCTCTTTAGCTTTGTACCAATCTGGAAGAAAAAAATCAGACCACTTGAAAATTCATGGAACACTAACACACATCAGGCTTAGATTTAAATAACAATGACAACAAGATTTTTACATTTGTGTAATGAAAATACAAGTGTGCATGCTTAACTTGAAAAATGCTAAACATTACTTCAAAAGTTCAAATCAAAAGTCCACCTTATTGATATGACTGCCTCCCTTATTTTAAGTTTATGGGATTTTTATCGCCTATTTTTGTCAGTCAACTGTAGATTTTAATTCAAACCTCACACCTCCCATAACTTCAAATGATGCTTTACAGGTTTTAATGGATAATCCTACATGAAAACTTAAATGTTATATAAACATTGCATAAACATTTCAATACTAATATTTTAGATATAAGACGTGTTGACTGTTTTTGCAATGAGCTGGTTTTCAGATAAATAGACATTACAGTACATAATTGACAATCTGTGTTAATGTACCAGAATGTGTTGATAAACTAAATTCAAGTATTTAAAACAGAAACATACCTTATTAAGAATGACAGCCTGTAGTGAAGGATCATTCATGTCGCATCTTCCACGACAGGACAAGTTTAATCTAATAACCTGTTTTTGATAAACTATAAGAACAGCAGAAATATAGAATAAAAGTTATCCACAAAATAAAAACACAAACACATAAATATGTTTCACAGTTGTTTGTAAGGTTGAATCATCATTTGCTTAAAGTATTTTATTCTGTTAACTGGGTAAGCTCACCACCATAGCAGATAAAAGGAAGTGATTGGACACAGCTGTAAGTAGCCCATTTCCCAGAGTCAGTTGTTGACATGGCAACACAATCACCAATTGTTGGTTGTCCTGCTGCCCAGTCTCTAAAGTAGAAACTCCTCTGGTCAGACCACTGCCAAGAATCCGCGAACAGACCGATCCAGACCCTTTGCCCACTTCCAGCAAGAGTATATACCTGGTTCTGCTCCACAGAGTTGTGGATGGTGGCCAGATCAGTGTGATACTGTCTGCAGTAACTCTGAGCATCTCTCCAGATTTTTGTAGTTGTTATCAGGACGTTTCCAACACTTTCTATTGAGAGATGCAAAAAAGTCTCACCATTTCTTCAAACTGAATATGTGCACAAATAAACAAACAAATTACTCACCATTGTAGCACACAAACTTATAAACATAAGCACATGAAAGATCGTTCCAAATTCCATTGTAAGTTTCAGCACATGATCCATCACCAGAAGGTTCTCCTGGATACCAGGCTTTGTACTGTGAAAGAGTGTCTTCTCCTGTAGACCAAACCCATCGACTCACTGTCGCCCTTTTCAGTCCAATCCACATTGATCCACGGTACCCAGGATCCACAATATTTATCAGCTTGTTCACATCATTCATAGAGTCTATAGTAGCCAGATCAATGTGCTTCTGTCTGCAGTAACTCTGAGCTGATGCCCATGTCATACTCTGATTTACGTAGTAGTACTTTCGCATGAAATCAGACGTGCTGCACAAAAAACCTGTTAAAATTAACGTGTTTAAATATGCATGTTCACATACCTGTACAGGTGCTGGTCATATAATTATAATATCATCAAAAAGCTGTTTTATTTCACAAATTCCATTCAAAAAGTGAAACTTGTATATTATATTAATTAATTCATTACACAAAGACTGATATATTTCAAATGATTATTTCTTTTAATTTTGATGATTATAACTGAAGACACCTGGTGCCACACTAATCAGCTAATTAACTCAAAACACCTGCAAAGGCCTTTAAATGGTCTCACAGACAAGTTCTGTAGGCTACACAACCATGGGGAAGACTGCTGACTTGACAGTCGTCCAAAAGACGACCATTGACACCTTGCACAAGGAGGGCAAGACACAAAAGGTCATTGCACAAGAGGCTGGCTGTTGACAGATCTCTGTGTCCAAGCACATTGATAGATAGGTGAAGGGAAGGAAAAGATGTGGTAGAAAAAGTGTACAAGCAATAGGGATAACCGGACTCTGGAGAGTAGGGCTGCACGATTCATGATAAAATGTGAATCACGATTTTTCTCTATGGGAATAGGCTTTATGCCCAGCTACACTACTTCCCGAACCTCAGCCAGCCTCCCACTTCCTGTCTGCCATTATTGGACAAACTGATTAATCCAGGTGTGCCTGACCTCAGTAGTCACAAACAAACTGATTAATCCAGGTGTGCCTGACCTCAGTAGTACTAGTCACAACACCAATAATCGGACACACCTGGATTAATCAGTTTGTCCGGTGGTGGCAGACAGGAAACAAGGAGCTATCTGAAATTCAGGAAGTAGTGCAGCATAAAGCCTATTGAGATCCAGATTCTCTCACCTGATTCTTTTTTTACAAAAACATTTATATCACTTAACTTTAAAAAACAATGTGCTACAGTACTTTCAGTTATAATAACGTGTCTTAAAAGTCTCTTTTTCTTATTTTAGACCCCTTAAAATTTAGAGTAATTTAAAATTTCTTAGCTGTTAAATAGCACCTGTGCTTTCTGTACTATCAAACTGGCTAACCTTAAAACGTCAAAAACACGAAACCTTTAAAAGACTAAACAATCAACAGACTGTCTAGTTTCAGAATATTAACAATTAACGTTGACTACTATTTTTTAGTTAATCATAAATTGTTGTAGTATGTTTATGACTTGCGAATGTAATGCTACGTTAACTGAAATGAACCAGGCTTGATGACGTATGCAGCCTGCATATGCGACCTCCGGAGGCTGCAGCCTTCCGATTTAGAAACGTCCGGAGGTATCCCTGCCTTCTTTGGAAACCAATGTTGTTACGTCGTCACTTTCTCCATCGCCACCAGGATTTTCTACAATGATGCTCATTTATCCTATCTTTTTGTGAAAATTGCCGCTCAAAATCCACCAAGTAAACGACTGTGTTTAGGTTTGCCGTCTTGTGATTTACTTGTTAACTAAGTATTGAGTGCTGTACATGGTCATACTTTTCATGTTCATACTTTTCAACTGGCCAAGATTTCTAAAAATCCTTTCTTTGTATTGGTCTTAAGTAATATTCTAATTTTCTGAGATACTGAATTTGGGATTTTCCATAGTTGTCAGTTATAATCGTCAAAATTAAGACATAAACATTTGAAATATATCAGTTTGTGTTTAATAAATGAATATAATATAAAGTTTCACTTCCTGAATATAATTAGTGATATAAATTTACTTTTTGATGATATTAATTATATGACCAGCACCTGTACTTCCGAAAACAGATTTAAATGATGACACCAACCTGATGGCAAAAGCAGCATAATCAAACTCACGTCCATCACTACATTTACAGCTCCTCTTTGCTGTTTCATCATCACTGTATGCTGCTGTATTCTAATGAGAAGAGCAACAAACAAATCATTCAGTGTCCGTAGCACAGTTTTCAAAGTAGTGCAGTGTGAGTGCAGCATACTGTAAGTAAAAAAGTGCTTTTCACATTACAAATAATTTGTATTAATTACTTAAATCTCCCCCCTTGTCTTTAACATCCAAGTACAAATTGCATTATATTCATAAATGTATATGAAGGTACAATTCATCTGCAGGGTCAAATATGGCTTATGCAGTCTGTAAAAGACCTTAGGGTTACTAATCTTATCTAACAACCTCATTGGATTTGAAAGTTTTCACATTCTGATGACACTTAGAGAATTGCAGCGATGTAGTCTAGCTTTTGTAGTAAATATACTGTGTGTCCTTTTATCATACTCATAGACAGGCTCAGAGTGATAGCCCATAAAGCAGCTGCACACTCACTAATGCATACAGTATGCTTCTACATGTAATTGAGAGCATTCTAAAAGACTTAATATTTATTATTGTAGAGCACCACAAGGGAGCCAGCAGGGTCCTTTGAGAAGCTGATGGTGTGAGAGACCATGGTGAAGCCGGAGACCAGGAAGGCAAGGCCACAGGTGAGTCCAGGCCAGCCATTGTGGCCATGGCAGGGAACATAACAAAGTCAGAAGCAGCCATCAAGGCTGAGGTAGAGGGGCACAGGGAACTCAGGCTGGTCCAGTGCGCAGCCCAGGTGGTGAACACAGGTAGTGCAGATGACAGTGACAGGACCTCCGAAACCACTGAACTTAGGACCACTGCCACCGGTAACATCATCTTTGGGACCACTGGAGCAGGCAGCCAAGTTGTGGATGGGAGTTTGTCACAATATAAGGCCATAATAAGTACACCCAATACAATTCACTATTGTTAATGCTTGATTATTAACACACTATAGATCTTATATACAGTAACCATCAGCAGTTTTATTAGTTGGGAGCTTCCTAGTTTGTAGGAATATCTTTAAAAAACACATCTAAACAACAGTTCAGGAACATAAAAAGAGATACAGGTCAAGACTTTCACAATGGATTATATTTTTGTATGCCTTCAAAACATTCAAACCTATATATATATACGGCACTCCTTTTGAAACTTTATAAGGTGGTCACCATTCACTCCAGAAAACCTAAAAAACAACCCAGCAAAATTTAGAGTGAAGAAAGACATTGGGGGTTCAAAGACATAATGAGAAACAGTGGCGGCTGGTCGATAGGGGGCGCTGGGGCTACTTTAAAGCTACTTTAACATATAACCGAGAAGTTAAATATATAGTGCAAATTAATACAAAATAAAATAATTTAGCTATACTATTTCACTGTTAGCGACTTGAGGCTAAGCTCATATTGGCCCCAAACCCTCCCACTTATGTTTTAAGCAAATCTGTATTGTTTTTTTTTTTTTGGTTTTGACCTCATATGATTGGATCGTTCTTAAGCCCGATTTATAGTCATGCGTAAACTCTATGCCATAGCATAACAGCGCGTCAGTTATACGCGGACCGCCACCAGAACCCTTTCTGTCAGGTAAAAAAAAACTGCGGCATAGGTTTTTCGTTTGCGACGGTGAAAACAAATTGAGGAGTGATTTAACTCAAACTGCAACAAAAGTCACAAGTTGACGGTCGCGCTGCTACTGTGGTTACATGCATGGATACTCCCTAACAGCGGTCTGCGTGTGTGTTTGCACGGTGATGCGGACAAATATGCAAAAGTATAAATGAAAACCGACACGGAAACCTACGTCGTCGCGGCTATGCCATAGGACCTAAACAAAACTATAACAAGCCCTTAAGAGTCTCATAACCGCGATGCAAATTGTCACGTAACTGATAATTACAGTACTGATCAGTGGAAGCAAACAAAATATCTTGAGATGAAGGAAAATATGATTTTATGCTTACAAAATCACCCTTTACAAGGTAAGGTATTCAGTTGAAGAATAAATAAAGGATTGAGAGGCTTGGACCAGATTGACCAACGGAGTCAAATGATTGCAGTCTGTGTGCTTCCACCCCTTCTTATGGCAAATGGAGTTGGCTAGCTGGATACAATGTACTGTAAGTCATGACTTTTATTGTTTTACCTGTTTGCTGTTTTAAGGTCTAAATGCGTGATAGATTGCGTGAAATTTTGTGGCACGTTTGAGCTGGCTTTGCCAAAAAAAAAATTAAGCAGGAAAAAGAAAAAAAATAATGCCATTTTCACAGATTGCACTTACAACTTGTCTAAATGTAATTCCTATACATGTCCGTTTGGTTGCAGTGTGTTGCTCTAATGCCGCACTAGTTTCTAAACTCTCTGGCGATATTTTGATGTCTGATAGGTCTGCGCATCACTGCTGAAGTTATACACTGCAGTGCAATGTAGGAGCGCAAGATCATTCTCCAGAACAAAAGTAAAACTGCAACAAGACATCGTCTGTCTGAGGTAAAGACACAAAATGTAATCACAATAGAGTCTGTAATCACACGACGTGAAGTCGTAGTGACCGACTGAAAGGGAACCCACATTATGCTCAAATATACAGATTCATAGAACATTTATTTCAGGATTTAAAAGTTGACTTCAACAGTAACATTTACAGCATTTTAGCTAAGCAGTAATGATATTCTTCACCTGATAAATGGCTATTTACAGTCCTGCATTACTACAGTAAAAGTTTGATTTTCAGTTTGTTTGCGCCCCCCAATTTTTTTTAGCACCAGCCGCTACTAATGAGAAATGTTTGAACTATTCCTTTAAAGACAATTTTGCACATTTTTTTATTCTAACAGTCTTACAAGACAGTGGTTCTCAAACTGGGGTCTGGGGCCCCCAGGGGGGGGCGCGAGATAGTGCCAGGGGGGCCCCAGTTTTATGACATTTTATAAAATACACTCATTTAACGTGAATTCTGTGTAAATAAACCTAAAAAAAATGGCTACTAACCAACAGCACTACTTTGTATAACTTAATATGTTTTGTTTAATTAAAATGTTAAATTTTAGAACAGTTTTTGTCATAAATTTTCTTTTTAAAGATTTGTGCATTTAAAAGGTAAAGATGCAATAACACGTATTATTCTCAAAATATCCCCAAATAATATAAATGCACTATAAATTATCCACATACGTTTTATATAATTACACAATTAACTCATTGCATAACTGTAAATATTAACTGCATTAAACTGTAATTACTGTTAATATGACTATTTAACACATAAATTAAAATTATTTATCAAGTAACTGCATTTAGGCTCCTACACACATAACAGCATTTTAAATAGTGAATTATGAGTTATTAAAGTTTGTGAATTTAACAGCAAAACACCTCTATTTGTTTTAAAAATCAATTTTCAAAAATCATTTACTGTAACATTCATTAACATGATTATAAAAAAATTAATTTCTTACCTCAGAATTGTTTTATGTGCTGTAAATTGTTTACATTATTTCACTGAAACTTACAATTTCGACTATCACCCTACCACAGCAGTTAATTTCTAATTAGTTAAGCTGATGGTGTTACAACCCTCCGAGGTTTACCTGAATAATTTTGCCAATGAAACTGTGGTTGGTCGTGTTACGGTCTTAGGTAGGCAGATCTTGGTTAGAAAACGATGCAGTATTGACCAGAGTCCAAACTTTTGCTATGCAGTCAAATGTCTGACTAGACTACACAAGACTAACACACCCCAACTCCTTGTGTATTTGTTTGTTAGATTGCTTAGGAATCTGCGGGCTGAGGCTCCTGTAAACACACCAAACACATTTACATGTCAAAAGCAAAATCAGGATGGCTGAAAACTTTTTACCTATACAGTAACTATATATATTGGCCTATTTACCCACATGCAGAACCTGTTTTAATTATCATAGGCCTATAGTTAGTTATTAGTAATTGGTATCACATGTATTATTTCACAATTCTAATATTGTAAGAAGAAACCAGTAGTTTCCATATTTAAATAGTTCATTTCCATTACATTTTTATTTTGTTTGCACGGCACTGTACAGCTCATTTTGTGTAGTGAAATTGTTAGTCAAAAGAGAACTTAAAGAGTAACTAAACCCTAAACCTACTTTTTTTAGTTAATGATCTGTAAGAATGATGCTTTATTAGTGCTGTTCGTTGATTTTAGTAAGTTTTTTGACATTTGGATATAAAGTGTTTCAATACTGCAATATATGGTGTAAAAACGTCTGAGTGCTGCCCTCTTCAGGTTGAACGGTGGCTACTGCAGTTGAATTTTCCTATTGGATGTTGAGTCCAAAAAATGACTTGTGACGTAAGCAGATTCAAGCTCACCACGCCCTTGTTACGATCTCACCACACACTTGGTACGAGCTTAGTTCGTCCCCTCTATCTCCGTTGGGATCTGCCCACTTTTCTTGCGTTTTTCAAAAATTGCCAGTGGGCGGAGTCAGGCTCTGACCATGGGTTTAGTTGCGCTTTAAAGGATAATTCCGGTATTTAACACTTTGAGTCTCATTTCTGGTTTGTTTTGGATGAACTACAGTGATGGACACAGAAATTTTGACAATAGGTCGTGTCTTGACTTTTCGACTCATTTAGAAGCGTCTCTTGACTGCTTCAGAATGGAAGTCAATGGCCATGCACAAAATGTCATTAAAACAACACTTAACGTTCATTTTCAAAACTGTACTACTCACCGAGTGGTTCATGGTGTTCGTTGATGATTAAAAACAAATATATTGGCGCAATGTATGATTTCAATCCGTGTTATTTGCTATAGTGGAACTATTTTTTCAGATACCTCACAACCGCGTATATACTTCCGCTCTATATTTGAGTCTGAAGCATGAATGAACGTAGTCCAACAAACTGTAATAAAACGGTAGCATACTTTCAAAATCAAGTTTATTTATAACACTTGCACCATCCAATATGTTTTTTTCATCGGCAGAACAATAAAGAAGATATTTTGCAGAAACCCTAGTGCTCCGTCATGCAAGTCAACCGATCCGCACACTTTAAGAGCTAAAGCATATATATCCAATACAACAGTAATCCCATATAACTCTGTGTGACATATTGACGTCTTGTGAAGCAAATCAATCAGTTTTTGCAAGAAACTGAATGTTATTTACAACATTATTAGCGTGAATGTCAAAGCAGGAAGCGCGTTTTCCGTTTGAGGCGATCTCTTCCACTGGTGCCGTTTGGTGGCTGTTGGCTAAGGATGTTGGTCTCTCTGCGCCACCTATAGAGCGGGAGCGTGAAGCGCACTTCCTGCTTGGCAAAAGCTCTGCATTAACGCTGTAAAATATTTATATATATATATATTCGAATCCCAAAACTGAAATACGGAACGAATATTAAAATATTCTGGTCCAGCCCTACAAATATGGGAAAAATTTATTCTGAGAGAAAACGAGCGAAAAAACAACAACCACATGTAAACAGTCCCTTTTCCTTTTCCAGCGGTGGAGTGATATATCAACGAGCAATGAGTCTTCCAGAGAAGTCAATGGAATTTTACAAAATGCCAAATAAAACACGACAGAAACTGTATTTCGCTACACAACTTGTTTTCAATCATCAACGAACACCACGAACCACTCGGTGAGTAGCACAGTTTTGAAAATGAACGTTAAGTGTTGTTTTAATGACATGTTTGTGCATGGCCATTGACTTCCATTCTGAAGCAGTCAAGAGACGCTTCTAAACGAGTCAAAAACTCAAGACACGACCCATTGTCAAAATTTCTGTGTCCATCACTTTAGTTCATCCAAAACAAACCAGAAATGAGACTCAAAGTATTAAATACCGTAATTATCCTTTAAGTTGTTATCAATGCTTGAATTGCGTCTGAATTTTGTGTGCGCATTCGATAAGCGAAGCCTGTGATTTTACTTGAATTTACTGGCTTATCTTCTGGATATTATGTCAAGGCAACACCTTGTCCTAACTACACCTTGTCCTAACTACAAATGATGCAGTGCCACATGGTAAAAGGTATCTTTTCCATGATACTCAAGGGTTTTTGTCCTAACCAGCTGCTGGATTCTATTTTAGAAATGGTTCTGCCATGTCACTTTTGACAGCTCCGTCTACAGACGGTTTCATCGGACGCACACACATTGTTGTGGTTACGTGCCTGAACTGAAGTGAACTTCTGGTCTGTACAGTATTTGTTTATCAGTCTGGGCTGCCTTTTCCAAAAGCATCATAAGTAAATCGTAAAAACGATCATCTTAGACTTTCCCAAAAGCATCGTAACTTAAGTAGCACTTGAAAATCATGGTAGATCCAGGAGTGTAATCGAAAATCCCTAATGGCACTTTTCCATTTCATAGTACCCCACGGTACTTTTTTTCGAACCACCTCGTTGGGGTTCCAAGCGACCCGAGCTGATACCAAACGTGACGCGAAAACACTGTAGATCACTGATTGGTCTGACAGAATCGTCACTACAGCTTCATCGCTATAATGTAAAGATTAGCTTTACCTCAGTGCTGGCTTGCTCTGTCTCGAGCAAACTTGTTATCTTCTGTGCTCTGCTAAGTTCCCAAACTCCCTTTTAGCGATACAAAAAATCCACAGGTTGAGAATCAGGGACACCATAACAGTTTTTCCATTCTTGCCGTGTGTGGCGGAACAATCGTGACGTGCATGTTCGCATATATGCTTAAATGCAACTTAAATGAGGTTCAGCGGAGCGTCGTCGAATGACGCCACGGGTGTTTGAACAGAAATTGTCATGTGAGACAGACAGAGGTAGTGATAAACGTGATGTGCAAATATCTATTTGTGGTGGCCAATTTTAATTTTGTGGCAGACTGAGAAATAAAAAAATGTATGGGAATGTACAATGACGCTCTCACTTGTATGATGTCACAACAGTACGCAGCGCAAATATAACGGCACGCCTACCTTCCACTGCGA
Organism: Misgurnus anguillicaudatus; assembly: GCF_027580225.2. Taxonomy (NCBI): domain Eukaryota; kingdom Metazoa; phylum Chordata; class Actinopteri; order Cypriniformes; family Cobitidae; genus Misgurnus; species Misgurnus anguillicaudatus. The sequence continues at coordinate 36,541,707 of NC_073338.2, read as the reverse complement.
AGTGAAACTCGATGGAAAAGCTACCTCGCCAAAGTGAGGTGAGGTGAGCTGACCCGACCCAAACTAAACTAAACCGTGGGGTACTATGCAATGGAAAAGCGCCATAAGTGACAGGTCACCAGCAGAACAATTGTCAAATTGCACCTACACTCTTGTGCAATGACGATAATGTTATGTTTATTTATCTATTATGTTATGTATATTTTTTCATTTATTAGGTTCTTCTTTGTTTTTTTGTTTAATAAGTTCGTTATCGGGAAGCGCATTATTCTTTGTGGATTAACTTGGCCGTTATCGTAAGCTCATGGTTTCATGGATATAAACAGCAACATCTGAAATGCATTAAGGCTGGATTTGTTGTCATTCAAACTGTAATTTGACCTTAGATAGCAATAGACTCGCGTCTGCTGTAGCACACCCAGCTAACAAATTTTGGTTTTGGCTGGGACTTTCCCCTAATTTTTCTGAAGTAGAGAGTATTCAACGGCAATTGGCAATAAATATCCTCACAACATTATTATTTCTTTGTGACAAAATTATTTTCAAAGGAACTGTTTTCTTACAGTTATTCAAAGATGCCCACAGAGTATTCCTCATATGATTTGAATATTAGACGAGAGCAGTGAATGTCTCATATGGCAATAAATATCCTTGCATAACTTAACATGACAGCATAATGAAATGAATAAACAAACAAACAGGGAAGCAGGATTTGCATGTAAATTATTATTATTACCGAAAAAACTGCAATATTACTGAAATAAACTGAAAGGTAAATGCGCCAAACACGCTGTTAACCACACTAACAAGTCTAAATAAGCAATAACAGTGGGAAAACATTATTATCACTCAAAACTTATATGTGTTATGATCGGAGGAGAATAACAGGAAGCAAATGCAAGGTGAGATGAACAAAGGTTTATTTAAACAGATGACACAGATGATAATGCTGAAATGGTTGGACAGACAAAGGCTGCGGTAACAATTCCTGGTGAGCGTGGATGAAGTTTGGTTGACGGGTGAAACCGGATACACAAACGGGCAAAACTCCACACGAAGACGAGATCACAGGAACACACGAACACGAGAACACTGGTGAGACATGTAGCGTAATCATCTGGCAGTGAGAAGAGAGAATGGGTGAGTATATATGCCGTATGGGTAACTACCACCAGCTGGAGCAAAGCAATACGCACACCTGCACTCACTCAGATCATTAGCGATCAGACACGCACACACACACAGTTCAGTCATACAGACAAACACAACACAGAAAGTCACGATGGACTTATCCTACCGTGACAGTACCCCCTCCCCCACGAACGTCACCTGACGTTCCCGGGCTCCTTGACCTGCGATGGAAATCATCAATAAGGGAGTGATCCAATATGTCCCGAGCCGGAACCCAACTTCTCTCCTCCGGACCGTAACCTTCCCAATCCACCAAGTACTGAAATCCGCGTCCCCTCCGTCTAGAGTCCAGAATACGATTAATCGAATTGGTTGGTTCCCCATCTACGATACGAGGCGGGGGGGAACCGGGACAGGCGGATTAAGACGAGATTTAAACACGGGTTTGATTTTAGAAATGTGGAAAACCGGATGAATTCGTCTGTACACAGGAGGGAGATTAAGGCGGACTGTTACTGGATTAATGATTTTAGCAACAGCAAATGGGCCTATAAATTTGGGAGTCAACTTATTCGAGACGGAACGCATCGGAATATTCTGAGTAGAAAGCCACACTTTTTGACCCACGACGTAAACGGGAGGCTTCGACCGGTGGCGATCGGCCTTGGCCTTGGTGCGCTGTCTCACCTGGAGTATGACATCACGTGCCCTACTCCAAGTGCGACGACACCTCTGGACGAAAGCGTGTGCGGAGGGAACCGCGACCTCGGATTCCAGACTGGGAAATAATGGTGGTTGGTAACCTAAACTACACTTAAACGGAGACAGGCCCGTAGCTGACACTGGTAATGAATTGTGCGTGTACTCCACCATAGAGAGTTGTTGGCTCCAGGAGGAAGGATTCTTGGAGACCAAACATCGCAACACTCGGAGACCACGTCTGTCGGAAGGCCATGTAACCGGAATACGTGGTCAACGATAGCGACCGCTGTCTCCTTGGCTGAAGGCAATTTGGGCAAGGGAATAAAATGAGCCGCCTTCGAGAATCGGTCCACTATGGTTAAAATCACCGTATTACCCTGGGAGGGTGGGAGGGCGGTAATGAAATCGAGCGAAATATGGGACCAGGGTCTCGAAGGGACTGGCAGCGGTCTAAGTAACCCGTCAGGAGGACGATTAGATGCCTTACCCACAGCACAAACCGAACAAGCCAATACAAAATCGTGTGTGTCACGAGCCATCCCTGGCCACCAAAATCGTTGCTTAACCAAAAACTTGGTTCGACTGACCCCTGGATGGCAAGCTATACTGGAATTATGGCTCCATTTAAGTACCTCTGATCTCAGTCCCTCTGGCACAAATAACCGGTTCGGTGGGCAACGGGCCGGGGGTGTTACCCCTTCTAAGGCTTTGGTCACCTTCGATTCGATCTCCCATGAGAGCGCGGAGATGAATATGGTCTCCGGTAAAATGGGCTCGGGAGAGGAGGCACGATCGGAACGCTCAAAAATGCGGGACAAAGCATCAGGTTTGGTGTTTTTCGAACCTGGACGGTAGGACAAAGTGAAATCGAAACGACCGAAAAATAAAGCCCACCGAGCCTGCCTAGAGTTCAAACGTTTAGCAGATTTGATGTACTCGAGATTCTTGTGATCAGTGTAAACTATGAAAGGCACACCCGACCCCTCAAGCCAATGCCGCCATTCTTCCAGTGCTAGTTTAACAGCCAACAATTCCCGATTACCAATGTCGTAATTACGTTCGGCAGGCGATAAACGATGGGAATAAAACGCGCAGGGATGCACCTTTCCGTCTGAGGATGTGCGTTGAGATAACACGGCTCCTACCCCCACATCTGACGCATCGACCTCCACTATGAACTGACGCTTACGATCAGGGGCCACAAGAATTGGGGCTGAAACAAAGCAGCCTTTCAGTTTGGTAAAGGCAGTCTGGGCTGCCTCCGACCACCTGAACGCAGTACTAGCGGAGGTCAAGGCAGTCAGAGGTGCGGCTAGTTGGCTGAAATTGCGAATAAAACGCCGGTAAAAATTGGCGAACCCCAGAAATCTCTGCAGGGCCTTGCGAGACTCTGGGGATGGCCAATCAACCACAGCCTTAACCTTCTCCGGATCCATACGGACGCCCTCAGTCGAAATGATGTGCCCTAGGAAAGAAACAGACTGTGCATGAAATTCGCATTTCTCCGCCTTGACAAAAAGCCCATTCTCTAGCAACCTAAGAAGCACTCGTCGTACGTGTTGCACATGTTCCTGGAGAGACGAAGAAAAAATCAGTATGTCATCCAGGTAAACATACAGAAACTGATCTACCATGTCTTGCAACACGTCATTAACGAGTGCTTGGAAAACTGCCGGCGAGTTAGATAGACCGAAAGGCATAACGCAGTACTCAAAATGGCCACGAGGGGTGTTAAAAGCAGTTTTCCATTCGTCCCCCTCCCTTATGCGAACCAAATTATAAGCATTGCGTAAATCCAATTTTGTGAAAACGGATGCTCCTTGCAACCTCTCGAAAGCTGAAGACATTAACGGCAAAGGATAAGTATTCTTTACCGTAATGTTATTCAACCCTCGGTAATCAATACAAGGTCGCAAGGATCCATCCTTTTTACTAACAAAAAAGAACCCCGCCCCCGCTGGAGATGAGGAAGGACGGATGAACCCGGTTGCTAGAGAATCAGAAATGTATTTCTCCATGGCCTTCATCTCAGGAACAGATAGAGAGTAAAGCTTGCCCTTAGGCGGAGACGTACCTGGCAATAACTCTATGGCACAGTCATAAGGACGATGAGGAGGTAGAGAATTGGCCCGAGACTTACTGAACACTCCCTTCAGGTCCTGGTACTCCACGGGCACGTTAGTCAAGTCCACCGTCTCCTCAGGAAACACAGATGCAGAGACAGATACACAAGCAGAAACAAGACAAGACTTATGACAAGCTTCACTCCAACCGGTGATAGTCCCTAATCTCCAGTTGATAGATGGGTTATGTTTAAGCAGCCAAGGATGTCCAAGTACAATGGGAGCCAGAGGGGAAACGGTGACATAGAATTGCAAAGTCTCCGAGTGATTTCCAGAAATACAGATGGTGACCGGGTCCATGATGTGTGTAATGACAGATAGTTCACTACCATTGAGTGCGAAGGGTGAGATGGGTTTGGAGAGAACTGTCAATGGAACCTGGAGCTTACGTGCAAAGTGGTGATCGATTAAATTCCCCTCGGCTCCCGAGTCCAGTAGTGCGTCACAGGTGAGATGTGTATTGCGCCTCCGCAGCTTCACCGGGAGGAGGGTAGATGTTAATGGGGTCTTTGCTGAAGAGATTCCGCCCGAAAGTAACCCCAGCACTACTCTCGGGCGTTGCCTTTTACCGGACACCGATGGAGGGGGTGCCCGGCCTCTCCACAGTACATGCAAAGACCCAGTGATCGACGACGAATCCTCTCCTCCCGGGAAAGCCGAGCTCGACCCACCTGCATGGGCTCCGGATCGGAAAAGGATGAACCGGCCGCAGACTCTCTCGACGGGGGCATCTTCTCCCTGCCAGCCTGAGACCCGTCTTCATCGTCGTAAGCAGAAATAGTCCTTAATCGAATATCCGCACGGATGGCCACCTCAATCATACCATTCAGAGAAGCTGGAATCTCTCCGTGTTGGAGCTCACGTTGAATGCGGCCGGTTAACCCATGCAGGAAAATATCCCACTGCGCCTCTTCGTTCCAATGCGTGTCCGCTGCAAGCGTACGAAAGTCAATGGCGTAATCAGAAACCGACCGTGTACCCTGACGAAGATCAGCCAATTTCCTGGCAGCGTCTCTTCCCACAGCAGATCGATCGAACACCTTTCTCATCATCGTGGAAAGCGCCTCAAAATTCTGGGTACACGGATCGCGATTCTCCCACACCGCTGTTCCCCAACGCGCCGCCTTTCCCGTCAGCAGAGACAACACAAATCCAACTTTGCTTTCTTCGGAAACGTAGGTCTGGGGCTGAAGAAAGAAATGAAGAGAGCATTGAGATAGAAATGATCTACAACCTTCTGGATCACCTGCGTATTTATCCGGCGTGGAGAGTTCCTGACGGGAGGCGCTCACGGGTGGTGTGGTAGGAACAGACGGTGCGGGTGGCGCAGTGGGTAGCGTCAGCTGTTGGATCGCCTGGGTGAGCTCAGACACTTTGTCTGTCATGTCCTTCATTCCCCGGCTCAGTTCCTCGATACGACTATCCTGAGTGGTGAAGCGATGAATGGCAGCGGTGATGAATTCTTCGAACCGAGCCGGGGATCCTTTACCTGCTGCTTCCATGATGGCCAGATGATTCTGTTATGATAGGAGGAGAATAACAGGAAGCAAATGCAAGGTGAGATGAACAAAGGTTTATTTAAACAGATGACACAGATGATAATGCTGAAATGGTTGGACAGACAAAGGCTGCGGTAACAATTCCTGGTGAGCGTGGATGAAGTTTGGTTGTCGGGTGAAACCGGATACACAAACGGGCAAAACTCCACACGAAGACGAGATCACAGGAACACACGAACACGAGAACACTGGTGAGACATGTAGCGTAATCATCTGGCAGTGAGAAGAGAGAATGGGTGAGTATATATGCCGTATGGGTAACTACCACCAGCTGGAGCAAAGCAATCACGCACACCTGCACTCACTCAGATCATTAGCGATCAGACACGCACACACACACAGTTCAGTCATACAGACAAACACAACACAGAAAGTCACGATGGACTTATCCTACCGTGACAATATGACATATTTAAAGGAAATTTGTTTTAATGGCATAATATCTCGTTATAACAAGAAAAGATGTTGTTTTAACGACATAATATTTAAAAAACATTTTGTTTTAACGTCATTATCTCGTTATAACGACATAACTGAGTGAAAAAATAATATGCATCTGGCAGCAATGCACCACCGTAGCACGGGCATAAGATTTATAAAAACACATTTGAGAAACAGCAACTCAAAAAGACGTGCATGTTTCACAGTTATTGCCATTGCGATCGACTGGTCGTAATAGTTGATACGCGTTAGATAATGTATTTGAACGAAGGTAATTTTCTTATCATTTATGTCTCTTGTTATCAGAAATAAACTACTGTAAAAGGACTCATGTTATTGATTCTATGTTGAAGTATACCAGAAGTTGTGTTAAGTTCAGCGCCGCCGCTCCCAGCACCAAGTGCTGAGGGGGCACAAAAATAGCCTAATGAAAAAAATTATAATGCTGATATTATTTCATAAGCTTATAGAAATATTATAAGGGAATTTTTAGCCATGTATATGTAACAAAAAAGGGGAAATTAGATTATTTAATTGCTCTAGTCTAGAAAGTATGTTCCCTCCTCGCCTTGGATGGTCTGCGCCAAGTTTAACAGACAGTAGGCAACTTTTATGGAAATGACCCAGAAAAGACAACAGGAGTCAGGATCTGAGAAAAGAACTGCGAGATGATGCTCGTGCATCACTTGCAGGTAAGTCCATATTTAATCATTCTTAAATATAGGAAATGTGCATGTGGTGCTGCTAATCGTAATGTGACTCGAACTTGATAATTTATAACTTCGGTGCAAGCTAAATTGAGATTTTATTGTTTACTTATGCATATGCATTTTACAAATAACTGATGCCAGCTAGCTGTTACTTTCTTTACTGTCTTTCTTTAGATATTCAGCAGTAGTTTATGGTTTATTTTGACAACATTTGGTCTAAGAAGAATTTGCACTTTACATGAATGTGTGTTTTAGCTGTTCTACATAGGCTACTGTGTTTACAAAGTAAGATTGACTATTTTTGTTTGTACTTATTGATGATTATTTAATGTAATTTATTCAAAGTGACATTGAATTTGGGAAAAACATGTCTAGATTATTTTGATATTTTTTTATTTCGCTATTCTATTTACTAAAGAAAAGTTTGCACTTTCAAATTTGTAGTGTGTGTTGGCTATTTTACATATGTTTACAAAGTCAGCAAAACTGTGAAGATTTTACTTTCTCTTTTTAGTGTTTTAGGTTTTATACTGTGATGCTGCTATTGTGTTATTGGTATTGAGTTATATGTTTGGTAATTAAAAGTTAAACTAGCAAAAACAAATGTTTTTTTTCTCTGGATTGTGGGCATCATAAAGGAATTATGCTTAAAGGGACTGTAAGTAGGATTTTAAGTGTTTTATTAATCAAAATCAATGTCTTTACTCATAAATATGTCCTCGTTGGTCTCAAATAACCTCTGCCAGTGATCTGACTTTTCTTTGTAAGCTTAGCTTAGAATTTCTCCTATTTACTTACATTGAACGGGTAAGTCCAAGGAGGCATCCATATCGTTCCGCCGTATTGATAAACTATAATAGCAGAGAGGGACAAAAAGCACTTGCCTACCAACGCATTTCCACAATGCGTTTTCATTCAGAACACATGAACCAGCTGCAACGGACAAGGAGATCACCGATTACATAACGGCTACCGTAGTTGCAACACGCTATTGGAAAGGGGAGGCACTATAGACCAGGGGTCTCCAACACGTTGTTCGCTCGCGAGCTACTGGTAGCTCGTGTCTTAATTGCAGGTAGCTCGCTCGTGGGTTTATTTATTTATTTATTTTCTGTGGTTATGGCACATTTTGATGTCTGGTTAGTGTTACAAGCGCCTGTGGTAGTAAAGACTGGGTGCGTATTTGACGCCGCGTTGAGCTGTGTAGACCGGCATATCATATGACATCAGTAAAAAACAAACAGATAAGTGCGCGCACCCGTGCCGTGGCAATCGGCCGATCCGCGCAACGCTGTGAAGCCCATGGCAAAAATCACAGTGTCTATTAACTCACTAATTTAGGTATTACGTGACACAAGTAGCTCTCGACCACTTTATTTTTTAGAAAGTAGCTCTCCAATGAAAAAAGGTTGAGACCCCTGCTATAGACGGTTTCATCCGACGCACGTGATACACGTCTGGATCCGAACCTTACTTCGGTTTCGTTTTTTTAATGGTCTGACTAGTTGCTAAACTGATCTCTTGAACAAATGCCTTGTCGAAAATAACAAATGTTTTGGTTTCCTAGGTAATCTATGTGTTGTTGTTTTGCTTGTTATATAAATAAATTACGTTTAAAGTACTTTGTTGTTATTTATTATTAGCGGAGTTTACCGGAAGTTACGTGCGTACCGCGACAGCCGCTTGTTTATGTTGTTACTGCTGAAACTGTCTATAGAGAGCACTGTTCGTTTATATGCAAAATACAATTCCACCACCAGATGGGGGTAAATCCTACTTATTGCCCCTTTAAGGCACCAAAATGGCTAGCAGCGGCACTGGTTAGTTTACAAAAGCCGTTTGTTTATGTTGTTGCTGCTGAAACCGTCTATACAGAGATCTCGTTTAATCAAATGCCCATTATAAATATTCATTATGAAAAATGGACGAGGAGAGACTGATTAGATGTTTTAAAGCAGAAACATATAAAAATTCCCTTAAGTTGCACAAGAAAAGTCATAAAAAGTCTCTGTGTATGTGTGTGCGCTTTTCAACTGCAGTGAAAGGTGCACAAACAAACAAAAAAAGATAGATAAAAGGTGCAGAGGTAGGCTATTCAAATCTTGAAAATGTTATATGACCCTGCAAAATGATGCCCAAATTACAGAGATGCCAATTTGTAGGGCTTAAATTATTACAGGATCTCGGCATTTAGTGAAATATTGTAGGTCATTTGTGGCGGAATTTTTACTTTACCAATTACAGCATGGTTGATGGCACAGGATTCAGATTACAGACAACCTCCGCAATTATTACAAATGAGTACAAAATATTACAAATGTTTAAGCGTAAGCCTCCTGCAGCATGAGCATTAATTTACATTTCAAAAGAGGACAAGAAAAGACTAGTTTTCATATTCAAATGCTTTATGATTTGTCACTGGTCATTGTTTGTGTATTACAATTGTTTGTAGGCAAAAGAGCACTTCTGCTGTCTTTGTGAGAATAGCATGTCATGGGTTACAGATGAAAACAAAAGCTCTTGTACAAAAAGGCTCATCTTGATGGTATTTTAGTCAACCATATACTGACTTAAAAATAAGTATTATTATGTGGGTATGTAATACATAAATTATCATGGAGATTGTTGTGCAAGCAGAGTTCTGTAACATGTTTGTTCCATAACCGTTACCACACCTTAAACATTGTGTGGGACCAAAACATGTATTTTAAAGACATCAAATACTGTATTAAAGAGATAGCTCACCCAAAAATGAAAATTCGGTCATCATTCACTCTCATGTTGTTACAAACCTGTAGAAATGTATTTGTTTTGATGAACACATTGGAAGATATTTTGAGGAATGTTACCAAACCGTTCATGAGCCCTATTCCCTTCCATAGTATTCTTTTTCCTACTATGGAAGTTTCTGCTTTTTGAAAACAAAACACTTTATTCCGTTTAGTACAACTAGATGGCCAAAGCTTTATGTAATCCCACAACCCCACTGAACAGGGCAACGCTGTTTGATGTCCACTGACAATCTTTCAAACAAATTTCTTTAATACAATTCTACCCTATCGGGTTAATTTGTAAGTTACCACTCACGATGCTCACAACCTGAAGAATCAGTTGTACTTGTCACGCAGACTGATATGCACTTTGCTTACACGGAATGATATAGCATTATCTGGAACTACGTTTTCATAACATAAAAACTAAAGGGCAGATTCAAATCTGCCCATATGGCTCTCTATTAGGGCTCGCTGCATTACTATTTTTAACCACAAATTTGCATGCGAAAAATGCGTGGCGCCTCTGCCCCCTCATTTCAATCATTGCATATGGTAGCCATCCAAGCCATGCGCTCAATTTCCAAACATATCACTTTTGTTAAATATGAGTTAACAGTTTAGATTTAATTAAGTTTATAAACCGTTCTATATGAAGAATTTGGTTCCAAAATGCAATAAATCCATTTTGACTAATTTCTGTAAAAAACACTATTTTCTGTTACAAACTTTCACATAGCATCTTTAGGTAATAATAACATTAAAAATTCAAACCCATAATTTGATTTTCAAAGATTTATTATAAAAACTGATAATTTTTTAATTTTTCAACTGGCTCCCGAGTGCCTCTCACGTAAATTATTAGATGTTGATGGCTTATGTTTCCTACCCCACCACAGGTTTAGCAATGCCATATCCGTTTTATTTTGTTTTTGTTTGTTTGTTGATCACAAAGTACAAGATGAGGAAAACTAGGATTCCGTGTATTCAACGCGCCACCATCATTGTTTACAATGCGTGGAATGGTGCACTCTGATTTATTGCATTCTGTTGAAAAGGAGGACTGGCGTTTATTGCGTTTTGGGAAAAAATGGAGAAAAGATGACAGAATAACACAGCGGATATTGTATTTTGTGTAAAATTAAGAATTCACTTTTAAATACTGACCTGAAACAATACTGATTTTGGCAGTAACTCATTAAAAAAAAGGCATTTATCGCATTTTGGAACCAAACTCTTCATATTTTCAAGTGGATTCATGTTTTGGTAGGGCACTGCACCACTTGTCCATACAGACTGGGACATACTATTTATTTCTAGATATATTAAATATTTTAAATGCATTCATTGTATTACTTTGAAAACATTTAACACAGCCAACACAACATTTTAAATTTGCCATACAACACCACACAATAAATACTAGTATTAAGTATATATCCAGAAATTCTGTAAAAAAAAAATCTGTACTAGAAAACTGAGATTGCAACTTAGACATAATGTCAGCTCCAGAATTACTGGCAAACTTTATAAAATAGAGCAATAAAAACTGAATATGTAAAATACATGCGATATCACTTTGAGAGATGCTAGAACAAGAGATAAAACCAACTCCTTGCTCCACACACACACACACACATGTATATACATACATACATACAGTACATACATACATAGCCACATACAGAGATGTTTTGTGTGATTACACATTGAGCTGGGTAGAGATTTTAGGTAAAACCTACAATAAAGGTTTGTAAAAATACAAAAGTGGCATTCATGGTTATGTTAAGCACTGTGTTAAGCCCGATTTATAGTAGTGCGTAAGCTCCACGCCGTAGCTACGGTGTAGGCTATCCGTAGCTTGTGCGTAGCTGTGCATAGCCTGACGTGCACCTCGCAAAAATCTTAACAGCGCGTCAGTTCTACGCGGACCGCAAGCGCTGTGATTGGTTCACCAGAACCCCTCCCTTCAGGTAAAAAAACTGCGTCATAGGTATTTCCGTTTGCGACGATGAAAACAAAGATGAGTGATTTTACTGAAACTGCAACAAAAGTCGCTGTTTATTTACTTCCATCATTGCTTTTCAAATCATACACAACAAGTTACTGTTTCTTCTTCGTTTGTGGGTTACTTGCCAAGCTTCTTCTTCTTTGACGGTCGCGCTACTGTGGTTACACGCCTGGTTACTGCCTGCCACCGGTCTGCGCATGTGTTTGCACGTCGACGCGGACGACAACGCAAAAGAATAAATGAAAACCGACGCGAAACCTACGCCGTCACGGCTACGCCATAGGACCTACACACAACTATAACGAGCCCTTTAGCCTGCCTGTGCCTATATCACGGTGTAAAATGACTTGAATGAGTCTGATCATTATTTTGAGATGATTCTGTGGCTTTGTTTTCCTCTCCCATCTGTTTTTCAGACGTCTTGCTGCTGTTGACATTGAGCATTGAGGAGAGAGGATCTATGCTGATAATGTACCTGAAACAGAATGAAATTGCAATGTTTTGCTTTGTCAAGTCAAGTAGGCTAATTTTTCACCCAAATTTATAATACTGTAAAGTGCACAAGATAAAATGACCCAGACCCATGGAACACAAATTTCCTTATGAGATTCACCCAATAAAGATGTTGAAGTCTTTTACATTGATGATCAATAGACTACACTTTACTTACACGATATCATTTCGCTCCAGTCTTGTATCTGGTGATGGGTTGATTAGGACGTAAGAGTGGCTACTCTGATTGTCATTCTTTTCATCTACAGTAGATTAAGAAACAAACATGAATGTAATGTACATCTCATTGCAAAGCATTTATGCTGTTGAACTTAATGCTTAATGGCCCTGTTTTTAAAGACACACTATGCAGTTATTTTACCTTAATATAACAGCTTCAAAGTTATTTCAGTGGTAAACAAAGTCATAGTAGGGCGAATCATCCTCCTGTTGAAGCTCGGGGAGGACGCCGCTAGCAAAACCACCAATGCAAGCTTGAGAGAACCGCCCCTGACAAATCTCGCGAGAATCACGTCTTGCTTTACGGCTTCGTGTGGCGCTGCAGGAGCCGACCGTCAGATGACGTCAAAGTACCGCGAGAATGATCCGAGACGGCACTTTGACGTCGTCCGGCTGTCGGTTCTTGCAGCCCTGCATGAAGTCGATCAAGCCTATAAACAACTGCACGCGCGAATTTGAGACGTGAGGCTAAACGATTTAAAAGTTAAGAAAGTGCGTTCGGAAGAGAGTAGGAAAAGGAAAAGAGAATCTGACCGCGTTAGGAACCAGACAAGAGTCCCACTCTGTCAGGTTTTTACTCGTTGGCGTGAGCTAAAAGACAGCACTGGATGAGATGCTGATCTGGCGATCTTGTTGATGGACTAGTAAGTAAATCTCTCATTTGTAAACTTGTTTGCGGTCTATGTTGTATGTTGTTGCGCTTGCTTGTAGTATGTCATGCGATTATCATGACAACAGTTGTCAATATCTCACATAATTATCAGGACATAAATAAGCCTAGAGGTTGTAAATAGTGTAAACATGCACAATTTGCAAACTATTATGATAAATAGCAATAATCATGTATAGTGACATTATAACGAACGAACGTTATGAAATAATGCAACGTACACAATTAAATTTGTCATGGCATTTTGTAATGTTTACTTGTGATTTAGCTGCAATCATGTAAAAACGTTATAAGATAGCAAACGCGGTACTTTATTATTATATGCACTCGACACTGGGAATAAACTTGTTCTTATCCTATTACCATCATCTGTAGTTTAGTAGACTATGCAGTAGCCTAATATTTGTATGAAATTGTGAAACATTACCTGGTCATTATCTTCGGAGTACTAGAGTGGGAAATTACGACAGTTATAAGGATTTTCCAGCGACTCTAGGGGTCGCTGTTTGACAAAAACGCCGAAACTGCATAGAACGGCTTTAAAACATTATACTAAATTTAAAACATGCTACCAAAATATCTTCATAAATTACTAAATATTTTAAAGAATGCACTGAAACTCACTAGGTCATTCAGAGAAGCATTTTACCATAACATTTGGTATCTAAAATTGTAAATTTTTGGCTTTATACCAAGTTAGCAGGTCATCGAGGTTCATTACAATCCAATGATTACGTAACACTCCATTTTTAAAAGGCAGTACACTGAAAAAAAATGATTCATTCAATTTACTCAATTTTTTAAGGTAAGTGGTTGCAATCAATTTGTTTAGGCTACATTTAAACAAAAGTTTTTTGTTTTGTTTTGCCTTTCTAATTTTTTTTTGTTTAAATGTAGCCCAAACAAACTGATTGCAACCACCCACCCCAAAAAAATTGATTAAATTGAACGAACCATCCTCCTCAGTGTAGAGCTGTTTGTTACTGTATGCTTTATCCTTTACGTAGATGTAATAAAGCCTGGAACATTCTTTTTTTCATACACAGTGTCCTCACCAAATCCACTTGTACAGAGCCCCAAATTTTTCATACGCTTCTTGACCAGTTTGGTGAGCTCTTGTCTTTCTGTACACGAACGCAGGAGACCCTGCTGCTGGCAGCTTTTTTCAGCATCACGGTCAGCGTGCCACGGCCCCAGAAGCTGTGAAGCCCACCGAATGCTCCTTCTCCGCAGACCATGCTCCTCTGGGCCCTCCTCAAATTCTGATATACTCACTGACAGTGGGGTGCGTGGAGTCTAAAAGAGGAATAATAATAAAAATATGTAAACTTGTAATAAGGTTGAATAAAAAAATTGACATAAAATAGTAAATAAAGAATTTTTCGGAAATTGGCAAGTTAAAAAGACAGTACTGTAGCTAGACTTCCTCCCTTTTGCAAGCAAATAATACAAAATTAATAAAACATAATACAAAAAGTAGCTAGTTTCAGACTAATTGAAAATAATTCTTTTTATACAGTCTATAAAATTGTATTGTTGGCAATCATGTTACCCATCCTGACATTTTCTAAATAACAAACTTGTGTAAAATTTGTTTTGAAACTTTTCATACATGTCCCAATTTTGGTAAAGGGTTAAATTACAAATAAATAAATAAAATACACAGAAAGAAATGAAAGAAATTTACATAAATACGTGAATACATAGAAACTATAAGTGGACTACAGTATAATTATATTACTATTACTTATATATAATATATTAATTATATATTACTTACTATTATTAACAAAATAACATTAAGGACCCTGTAAAGTCAATCTTGAAAATTGTTTCTAAACACATAAATCTTAGAAATGTGACTGAAACATGCCACAAAGACTGTAAACTATGTAGTACTGAATTGCAGATCCAGTGGCGGCTGGTGCTAAAAAATTGGAGGGGGGGGGCGCAAACAAACTTTTCTTTACACTGTAGTGTTTAACTTCAGCAGTGCTGCGCAGACCTATCAGTGTATGACATCAAAGTATCGCGAGAGAGTTTAGAGAGCACTTGAGTATTTGCATTAAGAGAAGCAACAAAGTCGACCAAGTCACAGAATATACCGGATTACATTTACATTTAGTCATTTGTCCAAAGTGACTTACAAATGAGGTAACAATGGAAGCAATTACAGCAACAGAAGAACAGCAATACATAAGGGCACTAGAGCTAGTCTCATCAAATCTTAAACAGTACATACAGCCAAGGTTTAGTATTGTTTTTTTGTGACAGTGAATGTAAAAATAAGGATGAAAAAGGAGAGATATTAGTCTATCACGCAGAGTTTGAAACAGCAAACAGGGAAAACAATAAAAGGCATGACTTGCATTGCATCCAGCTAGCCAACTCTTGTGCTGGAACTGATTCCTTGACTCTTGTCAATCTGGTCCAAGCTCCTTAATCATTTATATATTCTTTAAACGTCGGCCTTGTAAAGGGAGATTTTGTAAGGATAAAATCATATTTTCTTTCATCTCAAGATATTTCACTTGCTTCCATGCAATTACATGGCAATCTGCAACGCGGTTATGAGACTCTGAGAACGATCCAATTACATGAGGTCAAAAACATGAAAAATAATATTGATTTGCTACCAACAAAAGTTGAGGGTTCGGGGCGCACAGTGCTGTGCCCCAAGGTGGATCTGAAACCAGCCAATTAGAGCAAAGCCTCAAGTTACATGCTTTTACCACATTTACTGATCTACATACACACTTGTTTGGGTGGCGCCCCAGACACACACCCTCGACACACACACAACAAACTCAGTTTAGATTTTTTTATGAATGATAACATGACAAATGGTGAAATAGTACAATTAAATGATTTAATTTTGTAATAATTTGCTTTTAAGTAGCTTTCCACTCTGGACAATTTTAGGGGGGCGGTGCCCCTATTGACTAGCTGCTATTGTTTAGATTGTTAAACAGTTTTTCCACCTATCGCGAGCATCCATTCAGGTTGTAGCGGTATTCGAAAGTTGACAGAGACTGCAGCTTTCCGCAAGTGGGCGTGGTTTCAGCACCGGCAGCGGACACGCCCCACTGCTTGAGAGCAGAGAATGCTGCCTATTTTTCTATTTAGTTTATTTTATTTACTTGCCGTTAATAATAATTTGGTTGGGTGGTTAATAACACATTTTTCTATGGTGTGACAAAATCAGAACACATTTAATATCTGACTTTACAGGGACTTTAATGAAGATCACCATATATAATAATAATAAGTATAAATTATTGATAAACAAGTAAACATCTGTTTTATTGATAGGAAGGAAACCTCAGGAGGTCCAGCTGTCTGAGACTCAGTCCTGTAGATGCCGATGGGAACGTGTCCTACTGTGGAGCACAACATCTGGTAGAGTCTGCCATATGTCTGCATGCATAAGTCTGCCTCTGTGATTTTCATCTGAAATTTAATGTGTCATATTTTATGATTGTTGAAAGTCTGGAGAAACTAGACATTTTAATGATGAATGTACTAAGTTGTATAAGTAATACTTACAGCACATAGGAAACCAGATTTTGGTGTAGTTTCCAGTCCAAGAAGGAGCCTAGTGATGGTTATCATGTAATCTTTGACAAATGACTACAGTGTGTTAAAAAGAGCCAAGGTTAAGAATAATTTAATAATTTCATTAGTGAAAACATGCATATCAAAGCTTCAGAAACACAAATATGATTACTGTCTATGATTGTGCGTATATGCTGCAGCCTATAATGTAATATTACACAGATTTCAGCAGCCGTAGTATTGCACCTCCTGATAATGCTGCCATCTATTGTTCATTAACAGGCAGATGTTCAAAACGGTTTCATGAAAGGCAGCACAATTTCAGAAGGGGATTACCTGGTACAAGAGTGTGTCCAGCATGCCAACACTGAACACCCTACCAGCTGCAAACGGCAGGTGAAAAATGAAGGATAAGTTTGTGCCTTTTTCTCTTTCTTTCTGCTCCCAAAAGCAATGCAGAGAGAAAAACACAGGACATCATTGGTATCAACCAGAACAATCCAGTCAAAATCATCATATATTTAAGCTACTGTACACTACAGACCATACCTGGCATGTGAAGAGGAAAACATAATGATCATTGTTAAAACAGATCTGACCCCTACCTGTGAAATCCAGGCTTTTAAAAAGTCTCATTGATTTCACTTTAAATTCAAACTTTGACATGACCTTACTCAGTCAATATTAATTTTACAAAATGTTCTTTACATTATCTGATATGATTTTATGTAGAAAACAGTAAATCACAAAAAATGACTTTACCAGGGTCACACAGGCTCACATTTTTAATCTACAGTCGGCTACACCTGGATGAGTGTCTAAAACAAATTTTTTTTATATATAAATACACTCTAAAAAAATCTGTAAAAAAACTGACAAGTACTGTGTAAATATGAAGGAATTTTCCGTATTTTTGTTTTACAGGCATTTGTCTGTTTTTTTTTTAATAACATGTTGCATTATGGGTACAATAACCCCTGCTGCAATCTTTCACTTTTGCCTCTCTATCACCATCTCTGTTTGAAACCTAAAATTACAACTTGCTTGCAGAGTTATTTTCTAATATGGATGATGTTTAACTTCTAAACAAATGCTGTCAGAACAAGATACAAGTGTTCAACTATTCCAGCATAGACAAATGTGATTTAGTAGACAAATCTTCTTTCTGACGTGACGTGTAAGTCAAATGGATATTTACCTCAACATTTATCACATTAAATCTACAGTTTGTGTTTGTTTTAGATTCATTTGAATTCACCACTATGGTGATTAGTGTTCCCTTTAGTGGCTTTTGTCTCTTGACCTTCACAGAAATGACGTTTCATAGGCAAATTGAAGTGTCCCTAAAGGCTACGGAAAATGTTCTGTAAATCTACGGAACGTTCAGTTTTTGAATAAACGGAAATTTTGTAAACATAACGGAAAAGGTGCCGGTAATTTTCTGCCAGGACATTATCCGTTTTTACGGATTATTTTTTTAGAGTGTATATGTTTTCATTATGATTGTATATAAGCAATATAAAAGATAATTGAACATTATATTGATTTCATGGGTATGGACATTAAGTAAGGAATAATTGACGATGGGTCATTGAATTATTAAAAAAAAATAATGCACACCCGAGGTGTGGCCGTTACACCTTGGGTGTGCATTATTTTTCAAATAATTCAACGACCCGGAGTCAATTATTCTGCTTATACTATGGTTACCACACCTCAAGACATAGATCACATGATATATTTAAAGGGATTCGTCCTGTTTTTGTACTTAACTTGCTATTGTGAGTAGGACTATTTCTTCTGTGTCTCATCCAACGGCTCTTTTACTTGTTCCAAAACGTCATTTTAAAGCTGGCAATGGAGGCTTGAGTGTTGATAGCATTCTAATGCAGTTATTAATGAAATTATTAGAAAAAGAGCAAGAGCGACAGAGACACAGAGAGAGAAAATAAGAAAGAAAAAGAGAGAGGGCGAGCAAGAGAGAGATTGTGTGAACGAGGCTACCTCTGTGCGTCTCTAAACAGCACTGTTATTGCCTCGGAAAATCGTCTGTCATGTTGTTTTTGTTAGTCCGTTATTACAGTGAACTATGCAAAGTGATATGGAACTGTTGTGCGGTCAAGAGAGCTGCCTGGAACTATGTTTGCCAATTTCCCAGAAAATAATTGCACACCTCAGAACGTTCATCAGATTCAAGCATTCAACGGACCCGTAGTATAAATGGAAATAGTTTTATAAATGCTCACTCACCTTTTGCAGTTTGGAGAATGCTTTTGAGTAACAGTCCTTTGCGCTGAACTGCATAAATCTCATGTTAGCAGGATGGGTGAGCTCAGTGATGAGGTTGAGGCCAGAGAATAATCTACAGAAACGCTGAGTGTTTATTTCAGTTTCTCCACAAAACATTTCATTTATTCAACAAGCTAACTAACCAATCCAGTGTTTTAATTTTATATTCATATATAATAATTGTATGGTTATCTAGACTGCAACAAACTGTTTTAAGTTTTAACTGTTTTAAAAACTAAATTAAATCATATTTTACTCACCCTTATGCACCCTATTGTAGATGTACACTAGATGCCTTCCTTTCTTTAGTTGAACAAATGTCATTATGCAATTTTTGCATACAGTACATCCATTATTAAAGTCCAAATGATTTTACTGGGTTAATAAATGTTTTCTGAAGTAATATGATACAATATGTTAGATATAAGACAAAATAAGATATGAGAGAAAATGATACAATGATTGTGAGCTTATTTTGTGTTTATCTAAAGAAAGGAAGACATCTGGGATTGCATGAGGCTGAATAAATGATGAAAGAATTTTCATGTTTGGGTGAACTATCCCTACTATAAATCAATTAAAGAGTATTGCAGCTAGAGTCCTATAGGCAATGTAATATAGTAACTAAATAAAGAGATCAAAATTTCTCGTACATTGTACATCAACTAAGGAAATGTTGATTTGTTTTGGGCAGATGAGATGAAGTTTCTTACCTGAAAAGAGTCTGAACATTAACAATGGTTTTTGCATCAGCCATATAATCTTCCTTAGCCCTCATGGTGCTCTCTTTGTCTACAACCACCATATTAGCAGCAAAAGAGACGCCACAGCGCAAAAGGTTATCCAGACTATCAAAGAGATAAATAGTAACCATTAAGAGAAACTCTTAGTAGGCAACTTTAAATAATATGTCTTCGTGTTATATTAAGGTTTAAATCAATGATATCTATTTACTTCTTTCTTAAAAAGATGTTCGATGTGAGCAAAATGCACTGTAAAAATGTTTGCACTTAAATGTTTAAATATGATGAACTTGGATTTACAAGTCATTTCAACTTAGATTTGTTTATCCTGACTAGTGATGAGTTGCTGTAACTTAAAAACATAGCTTTGAAATAATTTAAGCTAATTGAACATTCACAAGTTACAGAAACTCATCACTTGTCAAGATTAAAAAAATGTTTAAATGACCTGTAAATCCAAGTTAATTATACTTAAAATATACTTAAACATCTTGACCTTCGCGACTGAATTTATTTATTAAAAGCATCCAATAATTAATATATTTTAATTTGGTGTCAAACTAGCCAGCCCTTTTAGAGTAACAGCTCAGTTAAAGGGGACATTTTACAATACTTTTTTTAAGATGTCAAATAAATGTTTGGTGTCCCCAGAGTACATATGTAAAGCTTTAGCTCAAAATATTATATACAGCGGGAAAAATAAGTATTTGACACATCACCATTTTATTAGTTAGGGGTTTTGTAAGTGGGCTATTGACACAAAATTCCACCAGATGTAGCCATCAAGCCAAATATTGAATTCATACAAAGAAATCAGAACATTTAAGTATACAAGTTGAGTCATATTAAGTAAAGTGAAATGACAGGGAATATGTTGAACACATGAAGAGAACAAGGTGAAAAATGGCATAGAAAGCCCAGAGATCACTTGAAATCTGTCAGAATTGAGAGAGAAACCCTGCCCCCTATCAGTTCTAATTGATATCAGCGCTTTAGGCCTAATTGATGGAATATAAAGGCTTCTAATTACCCAGGAGGCACACAGGAAAGACTTCATGATGGGTAAAAGAAAGAACTCTCTCAAGATCTTCATAATAGGCGCATTTCCAGAATGCTGAATGTTCCTGTTAGCACTGTGGGGGCCATTATTCAGAAATGGAAAAAGCATCACTTCACTATAAACCGGCCACGATCAGGTGCTCCACGTAAGATCCCTGTTCGAGGAGTCCAAAGAATAATCAGGAGAGTTCTCCAAAGGCCAAGACTCACTCGGGCAGAACTTCAGGAAGACCTTGCATCAGCAGGTACTGTTGTTTCAAAGAAAACTATAAGCAATGCACTGAACCGCCATGGCATCCATGCACGCTCACCACGCACGACTCCATTGCTGAACAAAAAGCATGTTGAGGCTCGGTTAAAGTTTGCGAAAGAGCATTTGGCTGTGGATTATTGGGAGACTATAGTATGGTCAGATGAAAGCAAAATTTAACTTTTTGGCAGTCATTCTACACACCATGTTTGGAGAAGAAATGGCACTACCCACCACCCCAAGAACACCATACCAACAGTTCGGTTTGGGGCTGCTTTTCAGCAAGAGGTACTAGCCGACTTCATATTATTGAAGGCAGGATGAATGGAGAAATTTACCTGGACATTCTGGATATAAATCTGCTGCCATCTACCAGAAAGCTAAAAATGAAAAGAGGGTGGACATTTCAGCAAAACAATGATCCCAAACACAAGGCCAAGAAAACGATGAAGTGGTTTCAAAGAAAGAAAATCAAGTTGCTTGAATGGCCCAGTCAATCACCTGACCCAAATCCTATGGAAAATTTATGGAGAGAACTGAAGATCAAAGTTCATAAAAGAGGCCAAAGGAACCTTCAAGATTTAAAGACCATTTGTGTGGAAGAATGGGCCAGAATCACACCTTAGGCAAAGCAGACGACTGGTCTCTCCATACAAGAGCCATCTAGAAGCTGTAATCACCAACAAAGGCTTTTCTACAAATTATTAAATAAAGTGTGTTCAATACTTATTCCCTGTGTCACTTCACTTTATTTATTATGACTTAACTTGTATACTTTTAAATGTTCTGATTTCTTTGTATGAATTTAATATTTGCCTTGATGGCTACATCTGGTGGAAATTTTGTGTCAATAGCCCACTTAGAAAACCCCTTACTGATACAAATGCTGATGTGTCAAATACTTATCTTCCCCGCTGTAGATGTGCCGTTTTAAGTGTGCCCTTTAACATGCAAATGAGCTGATCTCTGTATTAAATGGCAGGGGCGTGGTTGGATAGTGCAAATTAGGGCAGTAGTATCCCATTCTGACATCACCAGAGGAGCCAAATTTCAATTACCTATTTTTTCCCATGCTTGTGGAGAATGGTTTACCAAAACTAAGTTACTGGGTTGATCTTATATACATTTCCTAGGTTGATAAAAGCACTGGGGACCAAATTATAGCACTTAAACATGGAAAAAGTCAAATTTTCATGGTATGTCCCTTTAAGGCTATAATAATGTTTATTGTGTGACACCAAATTACCCAGTAACACTGTAAAAAGTTAGATCTACTTAAAAAAAAAAAAACTTTAGTTGGTAACACAAAAAATACATTTTCACTTAAAGATGAAAAATTTTTTTAGGTGTTGTATGCTACTGTGTCATACTTGTCGATTGATCCAACCAAGTAATAGATCATAGGGAACCAACAGACAGTCTCTAGAAAATCTGCATCAGGCCTGCAAGATAGAAATTAAAATTAGGAACACACTGCACAAACATGACCTCTAAACGCAAAAATTAGCACAGCTATTAAGATAAAACAAAAAAAGTATCACATTATCAAATGTTTAAAGAAATGAATGGTAAAACTTTCTATGAAGCCCATCTTTATAATAAATTATGGCCCCCTTTATAATTGTTTATACTTAAAGCCATCAATAATGCTTTCATAGAGGTTAATAAATGTATTATGACTTAAAATAAGTAACCCACATCACGGCTATTAACAACAATATAAAAAAATTCAGTTATTTGACGAAGAACTAATTATGCATTACTAATAAGTAATTAATACTTATAAATCAGTGTATAGTGGATTATGAGCATCAGTGTTGGGGGTAACGCATTACAAGTAATGTGCATTATGTAATAATATTACTTTTCTGAAGTAACAAGTAACGGAATTCTGTTTGAAATATAAACAAAAGGCGCCTTTGTGATAACTAATCTCATTGCTTTTTAAATGTACACATTAATATTTGAGTTACTTTGTCAAAAAGTAATGCAAGTTACTTTTTTAGTTTAATTAATTTGGTAAAAAAAATTATATACTGAATTAAACTAAACTACTAAACTACTATTATGCGTACACGCCTGTGTGGGAACAGTTTGAGTCAGAAACTGAGATGGCAGGCCAGAGCTCGACATTCTTGTGATGAAATATGCAATTTCTGAATGCACAACTTTCCAGTCAAAAAAACACATGCAAGGCCTGAAACAGATCAAGCCTCAGACAAGAAAAAGTAACGCAAAAGTAACAAAAGCATTACTTTCCATGAAAAGTAACTAAGTAACGCAAATTAGTTACTTTTTTTGGTGAGTAACTTAATATTGTAATGCATTACTTTTAAAAGTAACTTTCCCCAACACTGATGAGCATGCACATTGAAAAAGCAAATGCATTACTTATAAGTTATAATAAAAATATTATAAATATTTCTATAACTGTTCTTATAATAGGGTTTAGGTGTTGTTTTGTCTTTATAAATATATTTATAAAATAGTAATAGTAATAATTACCTATAAACAATTATAAAGGGGGCTATAATTCATTATAAGCATGGGCTTCTAGTGTTACCTAATGAATGTTAAAGTAATATTCTACTCATTTTCAATATTAAAATATGTTATTACCTTAACTAAGAATTGTTGATACATCCCTCTATCATCTGTGTGCGTGCATGTAAGCGCTGGAGCGCGCTGCGACGCTTCGATAGCATTTAGCTTAGCCCCATTCAATCAATGGTACCATTTAGAGATAAAGTTAGAAGTGACCAAACACATCAACGTTTTTCCTATTTAAGACGAGTAGTTATACGAGCAAGTTTGGTGGTACAAAATAAAACGTAGCGCTTTTCTAAGCGGATTTAAAAGAGGAACTATATTGTATGGCGTGATAGCACTTTTGGGAGTACTTCGACTCGCCTGAAAAATCCGCTCCCCTTCTCACTCTCATAATGGGAGAGGGAGGGTGTTACTGCGCCGAGTCGAAGTGCTCCCAGGGGTGCTGTTGCGCCATAGAGTGTGGTTCCTCTTTTAAATCCGCTTAGAAAGGCGCTACGTTTTATTTTGTACCACCAAACTTGCTCGTATAACTACTCGTCTTAAATAGGAAAAACGTTGATGTGTTTGGTCACTTCTAACTTTATCTCTGATTGGTACCATTGAATGAATGAGGCTAAGCTAAATGCTATCGAAGCGTCGCAGCGCGCTCCAGTGCTTACTTGCACGCACACAGATGATAGAGGGATGTATCAACAATTCTTAGTTAAGGTAATAACATATTTTAATATTGAAAATGAGTAGACTATTCCTTTAAATAAACACAATAAATCACTGTGCTAAAAAGAGAATTACAGATGGGTAAAGTGTTTACTCTTGTTCCAGGAGAAGCACAATTGGGTAGATCTCATTCTGTGGTCTGTATGAGGCTCGTAATGGGAGAATGAAGTTGTACAAGCCATTTCCTGCTACCTCAGCAGACACTATGGTGAGCTTATTCATCAAACTGTATGCTTTGACATCATCATCGTCTTCGTGGTTGCAAGTCTTAGACAAAAACTGACAAGACATGATGGTAATGTGCAAAGCAATTTAAAATCAACATAAGTCAAACAAAATAAACCATTAAGCCTCAGATGCCCCCACTAAATATTTGAAGCTAAAGTTTTTGATGTTAACATACTTTTTCTGATCACAGATCACAGATTAATATGCAAAGATATTGTAATCTTGTAGCTGTCCTGAATGTATGTAAAGACTTACAATACCTTTACCAGCTGCATACAACATTTAGGCATTTTCTCTTTCCGTAAATGGCACAGTGTCTGGGAGTTTCCGATGTAGGGTGAATTTGGGGGATATCCCCTGACGTAACTGAAGACATAAAAGATACAGGAAAAGTTAAGACAATGGCTGCGTCTAAAAACTAAGGCAGTTGACGTGTTGCCTCAAGTGGTAATGACTTTGACGACAAGAAGGCAGCTCCGAGAAACGCATTTCGACAGCCTTCATAGGCAGCGTAACTCGATCAATCACGTTCCCCGGGCACGCCCACGCATACAGTAGAATTGTGGGACAAGACGGTGGAATTAAACCAAACGTTGGATTCGGACGTGCCTTGATGCCTCTGAAATATATAGGGGATTTCGGACATAGACAATATCTTGCCCATAGCAACAATCTGGAGATTATTTATTGTTTCATTGACATCGCTTTCATGATAATATAAAGCTGACGTTTTTCTTACTCAGACGAAGAACCAACCTTTCACTGCATTCATCTCCACTCACATGGATTCTTGGATACTCTGACCGATCACTGGACACGTCATCAGTCTGTAAGATGGGAGGAGCTGGGATTTGTAGAGCAGCAGATGTGGTAGGTTTTCTTTTCTCAGATGTTAAAGGTTCAGTTGAGAGTGAGGGACCTAAACTGGATGGACTGTCTATATCCTGAATGTCTATGGCCATGCTACCTTTAGGAAATTAAAATTAAATCATCAGAAAAAGAAATAAGATGATCTTGAAATATATCTTTCATAGATGCAGAAATGTTTTAATCTATTTTTTCATTTGGGGCATTAAATAGATATTTTGTACGTTACAGCATTTTTTGTTTGTAATACTATTTTTCTAGTAACAGTTTGTGGAGATGCAAACTGTTATTTTAGACAACATAAAATATATTTTTGTAATTAAATAATGAATTATTTATATTGGATAATATTCAAGATTGTAAAATTGCGCCCAAGGTCAAAGTGCTGCGAACTAAGTGCTCTTCTGTCATACAATATAGTTCTCTTTTTTTCTGCTCAAAAAATCTCCATGTTTCATTTTGTGCCACCATACTTACTACTCATGTAATAGTCTTTAAATAGGGAAAACATTGAAGTGTTTGGTTGCTTCTAAATTCATTCCTGTTTGGATCCTAAGGAGTGGTTGGGAGTGAATGGTGCTAGGCTAAATGCTAACACATTCACGAAGCGCTGTACAAAGATTAATTGCCGCATTGAAAAAAGATAGTTATGTATTAATTCGTCTAAGTTGAGGTAAAAACATAGTAAAATATTGAAAAACTGTGGTGTTTTCCTTTAAGCCTATGTGAGATTTAAGAAACAACTCTATTTTTAAAGCATGTTTTCAATTTTATGAAAGCTTTTTCTGGCACATACTTGCGACAATGCTACTCATCGGGACTTGATTCTTGGGGCTCTTTTTGCTTGATTTCTTGATTTTGAAGCATGAGTTCTCTTCCTTGGTAATATTAATATAGAAGCACATGTCTAAAGGTTTCATGGTGTGCTGAGGTCCAGGGTTCAGCAGAATGCTCTTGGAGTCCTCAGGACAGACTCCAAAAAGACAGATGCCATACCTAGAAATAATGAGAAGGAAACGTAAAATTAAAAGTCCAAAGTTTTAGCTCATTGAAAAACACTGATATATATGCCATATTTCTTCTAAATGTGGCATGAATCTATACATTCTGATCTCTTCATCAATAAACATCTTTATATCCCTTATTAAGAAGAGTTCATGAGTTCAAAGCGATCATTTCTACATTTTAACATCATGCTTTTTTAATATACTCACTTTTTATATGAGTGGAAGGAGGCACAAGGAAAACTCATTCCCTCGTACTCAGAAAAGAAGACGCTGTCTTTGAGAACAATGTTGTACACCTCATTACCTGAACATTTGTCATAAATTCTGTGCCAGTCTTCGGGAGAATATGTGCCCTCTCTGTAGTTGGAACATATATGAAATTAAGAGAAATCAAAATCAGAAATCGTAAAATATTCAAAGGCATTTCAAATTCTCCACATGAGGTTGCAAAACAAAGGTGTAGTTCAATGAAATTGTGAAGGAGCATGAAATTATAGGAGTTGTCATCTGGAAATCAGATGCAGAGCGATCTTTAAAACATACACGGGGTTCTATTCTCGTCATTGGCAAGGAAGAGTTTTCTCTTAATTGACGAGTTATCTCGTCAATGGCGGCGAAATAGTTCATTGTTTTTTATGATGTTATTTCACAGTGCATTAACAAACGTTAACAAGATTTTAATAAAGTATTAATAATTGTTGAAATTAACATTAACAAAGATTAATAAATGATGTATAAGTGCAGTTCAATATTAGTTTATATTAATCAATGTAGTTTACTAATGTTAACTAATGATCCTTATTGTAAAGTGTTACCTACAATTTTCATATTTGGGTGAACTATTCCTTTAAGTGTTACTGATATGTTGTACCCACAGGCCTTGTGAAGTGTGCACCAGCAGGGTGATGAGGGTGGACGTAGCAGGACAGATGCAGTTCAGGGCCAGCATGGCGTATTTAAACTCTTCCTCGCAAACTATGTGATCTGAAGAAGAAAAATCACATAATTTATTGTTCCTTTGCAATTATACATTGTTTGAGTTGTTTTGGAATCATGACATTTTTTGGTACCTGCAAATTTTACATGAAGTTTGTTTTCCGGTTTGAGAATCTGGACAAAAAGACGACAATCAGGAGCAAAGTCCTTCACTGCCCAAGCCCGCAGGATAGTCTGATGATCCTAAAAACACATCATTTCAATTATTAACAAAGTATCTTTTTTTAATAAAAAACATTAAACAGTATCAACTATTTGCATCCACTGACCATGTAAAGAGTAGATAATACATTGCTTTTACATTCATTCTGCAATTTGTCACTTTTTGATCAAGAATGAATGTTATGAGTACATACTGCTGCATTGCGGTCTGCCTGACAGCGACTGGTTAGAATGAAACAAGCTTCAGCCTTATCCAGCCTGTGAGGGAGGATGGGTTGGAGAGATTTTATTGCTCTTAAATGCATGAAGGTGGCGTCCCATTAAAACTCATTTACATAGTAAATCGCACTGGAAGCCAAGGGAGTTGATTTTGAAGTTAATGTTCTAATCGATCTTAAGATAAAATTTAGTTCACTCTAAATTCAGTTGGGTTATAAATAAACCTATGCTGGGTTGTTGTTAACCAAACCATGGGTTGAAACAACCCAGCATTGTATTGAAACAAACAAACAAACTAGCATACAGTAGGTTTATTTATTAACCCAACATGTGTTCTGTACAATATTTACCCAGCATTGGGTTAAAAACAACCCAGCAGTATTTAGTCGCTGCGGACCTTCAGGGTCGTGGCAGTGACCAAAGAGCTCCTTTTCAGACTGACAAATCATTGTCCAGATCTTTTTACTCAGCCAACACAAAACCACATGTTGCATGTGATTATGAATGTGTGTTTATGTATCTAGTATTTTTTTAGGAATCTACACTTAATCCTCCTTCTGCATGTTAACATAAAGCAACCGAGATGCTGCTTTAAATACAATACGCTTTAAGTCCAGCTGCACTACTTCCCGAACCTCAGCCAGCTCCCTGCTCCCTGTCCGCCACCACCGGACAAACTGAGCAATCCAGGTGTGTCCGATTATTGTTGTTGTGACTACTGAGGTCAGGCACTCCTGGATTAATCAGCTTTTTTTGTGACTACTGAGGTCAGGCGCACCTGGATTAATCAGTTTGTCCAATAATGGCAGACAGGAAACAAGGAGCTGGCTGAAGTTCAGGAAGTAGTGCAGCTGGGCATAAAGCCTATTCTGTAGTAGTTTTCAATTGACTGCTCCTATGGCTGTTATTACAGGAAATACTAGAATAGATATTGTTGTTTTTGTACAGGTACAGTATAGAGCAGGAGTTCAGTTAAATGTAAAAGCTCAGTGTTTTCCTCATACACTTATAATGCAAAGCATCCTTGAAAATTAAGTGTTAAAGGCCAGACAAACCATATATTGTATTTAAACTCACTTGGCCCTGACCAAATCTTCGTCTTTAAGAGCAGAGCCTTGTAAATATATGACCCTGTGTGACCACATCGGGATCTGCAGTATCTGTCTAACTTTTGTGTCCATCTCTGCTGGGCAAAGGATGATGACATAGTGGTCCTGAAGACACAGACACATTTTTTGGAATAACAGTTTGTTTTGACAGTACAGTAGAAAATACTGCTATTATCTTGAAAAATTACTTCAGTATAAGTATCAGTGCTGTCCATATAAACTCACTGACAACACCAGTACAGATACAGATCAGTTAACTCCAAGATATTTTTTTTACAAAGCTCACAGTTTTCTTTTGGCTTTTATTCAGCTGTCTGTACATCCATAACTCTTTCCCCGCCATTGACTAGTTTTCACATCAATTAACTCCCAGCCAGCGTTTTTAAACAAAGTTGCCAGGCAGCGCCAGCATTTTTTATGATTTTCACAAAAGTTCAATGCCTTCCAGAAAAATTTCTTCTATAAATGTATAAACATACAATATATCAAATAAAAGAACAGACTCCCTGGTTTTAAACCAAAAAATTAACAAACAAAAAAACTGTTTGAAAAAAGTTTCATCCTATCTTCATTTGATCTCTTTTATCACCTCTCAAATATGGGTAGGTTTCTTAAAAAATATAAAATTTGGAGCAAAAAGATAATCAAGGACTTTTGTTAGTGATCAGATTCAGAAACATGATTCAAAATATACACAGAAAGTGTTTTATAAGATGCCACTTATTGGATAATAGTGGAAATACAAATTGGCGTAAACCTCGTCAGGGAAGCATAATTGGCAGGGAAGGGTTTTCTCTTAATTGACGAGATTAACGCATCAATGGCGGGGAAGAGTTAAGAGAAAACACTTCCTCAATGACAAGTTTTTATGGCAATCCATATTTTCACTATTGTCCACTAGGTGGCGCTCTTACACAACTTCAAAAAAATCTAAAGTATACAGATCCAAAAACAGTAGAAACGTGCATGTTTTGGTCATCATTCTGAATTTGATTGCTAACAAAAATGCTATTATCTCAGATTATTGTTCAAAATTTGGTATTTTTGAAGAAACCTACCCATATTTGAGAGGTTATAGAAAGCAAACAAATGAAAATAGAAAATGTGTTTTGTTTAAAAGCAAAAGGGTCTGTTCTTTCATTTGATATATTGTATGTTTATATATTTTAAAAATAATAATTTTCTGCACTCTGAAAGAAAGGATGCGTTAACGGTCCTGTTCTTCCTGTGTTTTTGAATAAAAATACATACATCTTAACCTCTGCCTGCATTTCTGCATTCTTTGACCTTTGTGTGATCTAGTCATTTTTATTTTATTACAGTATATGGAAACGAGTTTCACCTTTTAGTGTAAAGACTCACACAGGTTTGAAATGATTGTTTTTGTGTGTGTACCTCAAGCCCGGGGTGGGCATAGAACTCATTTAGGAAATCCATAAGCCGATTGATTTTGAGTGAACTGACACATAGCACCACATGTTTTTCGGTTTCGGCTCTGTGCCTGCTGTAATTTCCTCCTGACTTCTGTCGTTCCATCCATAAGAAAGCCAGCTGCTCAAACTAGACAAACCACAGAAAAAAAAACACTTGTAGGTTATAATTGATCTGTCCCACATTTGGACTACTGTAAAGCTGCTTTAATACAATGCAATATTGTAAAAAGCACCAAAAATACATTTTAATTCAAATTAAAGGGACACTTTTTTTGAAAATATGCAGATTTTCTAGCTCCCCTGGAGATAAATATTTGATTTTTACAGTTTTGGAATCCATTCAGCTGATCTCCGGGTCTGGTGGTACCACTTTTAGCATAGCTTAGCACAATCCATCGAATCCGACTAGACCACCAGCATCGCGCAAAAAAATAACCAAAGTGCTTTCGGTCATAACATGGCTGCAGGAGGTGCAATGATATTACGCAGCCCCTGAAAATAGTCCCCTGCTATTGAAAGTTACCAAGGGGACTATTTTCAGATGCTGTGTAACATCATTGTGCCTCCTGCAGCTATGTTACAGCAGCAAAGTCCTTGATTATTACGCCAGAATGAGAGTATAGTTCCTAGACATATCTGCCTAGAAAATCACAACTTTTAATTGTCCATTGTTCTTAGTACACGATGTAACTACACAAGAGTCAAGTTTTAAATAGGAAAAATATTGAAACTCTTTGGTTTTTTTTTTAGCGCAATGCTAATGGACTAATCAGATTCAATTGATATGCCAAGCTAAGCTAAAGGTGGTACCACCAGACCTGGAGATCAGCTGAAGGGATTCCAAAACGGTAAAAATCAAATGTTTATCTCTAGGGGAGCTGGAAAATGAGCCTGTTTTCAAAAATGTGGAGTGTCCCTTTAATATTAAAATTCACTTGAAATACATTTTCATGATTCGTTGTTTTCTTGATTCGTTGTTTGATTTCAGTCATCACAATAACTTTGGCAGTTCTAAAATACCAAAATTAAAGTAGAAATAAAACCAAAAAGTACAGATGCACCAAAGTATCTGCAGATACAGATATTGATAGTTTGGTGGTTATATTAACTTGCATTAACTAAATTCTGAAGATTACATTTTCTGAATTTTATTCATTCATATAATGAATTTTAATAATGAACATTAAAATAGTGATGTTTCTTTACATTTTCTATACACAAAGCTCAAATTCATTGCATTTTGCTGTTCTCTTTTGATTGACAAGATATATCGCCCATGACGTTCGGCTGTTTTTAAACTCACAAACTAAACTACATCGCAGGGAAAATAAAAAACATAATGAACTGTACTAACCCTTTCTGGAGTATTTCTTGTATCAAAGGGAGATTTGTGGCAGTTACCTGGATAGGGAGGACCAATAAAGCAACAAAAATCATGATAACAACTAGAAGCTTGGAGGGCCAGATGTCAGGGATGACGTCTCCAAACCCCACTGTAGAGAAGGTCACGATGCAGAAGTAGAAGGAGTCAAAAAGATTAATCTTTCCTCCAGCTCGCTGTAAGTGTTCAACTCCACAAATACTGGAGTGATAAAAAGTCAAAAACACAAAGAGGATCATGTTTCAAAACATGTACTGTACTAAATGCAATAATATGTCTGGGAGGCTTATAATTAATATACGAGCCAGATTGAAATGTAATCATTCATTATATTATGAAATACACTTATGAATATTCATTACCATTCTATGGAAGAGCAAAAATATGCATTTAGAAAAATTTAAGAAGGTCTGCTAAAACTCTACATTTGCATAGATATTAAAGAGATCTATACAAAATAAGTGAGACGTGCATCTTCTTTTCAAGGGAAAATAAAGAACTTCACATTGACTTACTGTATGTGGAAAATGGCCATTAAGTGATGAATTCAGGAAATGTTAGATAATTTCTTTTGCTTTGACCCTCTTTTTGCATTAGCCCTTAAAATGACAAATTTATGAGCAAGCAGATTGTGAAAAAAATACTCTGAAAGCATAGAGATGCACTTTAGGGTAACATAATGGTGATCATTTAGTGTCTGCGGTATACTAATGATGAACACCAGACCACAAATCTATTATAATATTGGATAAGTCATGAGATAAAAGGAAAAGCTTTTGAGCCAATCAACCACAAAATATGATGATGGAAAGAAATAATGGAGAAAGTTAATATCGATGAGCTCAACACTTAACATTTCTGCTGCTTTTGACATATCCAACACAGAGTAATAAATATATTAATCATAATTAGTTCAAAGCATGTTCACCATTCTGTTGAAATATGTTTTACTTGGGTCATTGCAGAAATGGCACATATAAGGTTCAGGTGAAAAACATTTATGGGAGAAAATGAAATGGAGGATGAATTGCACTCCCTGGTAATGTTTATTTGCATGCACTAGAGAATGCAAACCATTATGTAAATCAGCCCAAATACAATTTGCATGTAGCACTTTGCATTTATTCGAATTGTCCTGTAGATCGGCTCTGAATGTTGTGAAGGAGGTTGTAGACTTTCACAATCTGATGTATTTGGAAGGGACTGTAACGCATCACTTCACCAATGCAATCCAAACAACTACAGTATAAACCACTATTCACATTCAAACTTGGGTCCCCTATGAGTACTTGAACCTATCCTAACCTAACCCATACGTGGCCCACACATGGATCATGTGATTCAGTTTTTTCATTATTTTGTGTATTGTTTCTAGTTGCATCTTTAGCAGGGGTGTAAAGTAACTAATCACAAATTCTCTCATTTCTGTAACAAGCTTTGTCCCAGGAATTATACGTTATCAAGCAGTTTAAATATAGTCTATGTTTACTTTACTTTAAAGAAAGAGCTGATTGGATTAATCAAGGAGTTACTGGGTGGTGGGTCGAAATAGTCTCATCAAATCCAACACAATATACATAGCCAATGGTTTGTTAGTACTTTTTTTTAAGAAATGTAGAGTTAAAGAGAAAGGTAAATAGAGAAAGAGATAAAGAGGAAGGTAAATAGATAAAGTGTAAGTAAGTCCGTTATTAGGAAGTGAGGTAATGGCGGAAGAGATGGGTTTTTAGCCGAGTCTTACAGACAGGTTCAGTGTCAACAGATCGTGTCACGACTGGCAGATCATTCCACGGTTGTGGAACAGCTCCTGAGAAGGTACGCGCTAGTGTTTTTTTCCCTTTTTGAGATGGCACAACAAGCAGTCGCTCGGTGGCAGAGCGCAAGGATCGAGAGGGTACATAAGGCTCTATAAGTAATTGAAGGTAAGGGGGTGCTGACCCAGTGGTGGTTTTAAAGGCCAGGAGCAGAGCTTTAAATTTAATGCGAGCTGCTATAGGAAGCCAGTGTTACTTGACAAAGAGAGGAGTGACATGTGCCCTCTTTGGCTCATTGAAGACCACTCTTGCCGCTGCGTTCTGAATCATCTGTAGGGGTTTGGTCGTGCAGGCTGGAAGCCCAGCCAGTAGCGCATTGCAGTAGTCCAGCCTGGACAGGACAAGAGCTTGGACTAGGACCTACTTAGCGTGCTCATTTAGGAAAGGTCTAATTTTCCTTATATTGTAGAGGATGAATCTACAAGAGCGAGCGGTGCTGGCAACATGTTTCGTGAAGCTAAGCTGATCATCAATGACCACTCCCAGGTTTTTGGCAATCCTGGAAGGCGTGATGGTCGAGGAACCTAGCTGAATGGAAAGGTTGTGCTAAATCTTTGGTTCAGATGATATGACAAGCAGTTCTTATTTCGCAAGGAAAAGCTGGAGATGATGATCCTTCATCCAGAGTGAGATGTCCCTCAGGCATGCCGAGATGCGGGCAGAGACCGTGGGATCATCAGGGTGGAACGACAAGTGGAGTTGAGTGTCTTCCGCAAAGTAGTGGTAGGAAAAGCCATGTTTTTGAATGACAGAGCCCAGGGGTGTCATAAAAGAGCAAAAAGAGCAGCGGTCCAAGCACAGAGCCTTGATGCACCCCGGTATCGAGACGTTGTGGTTTGGAGACAGGATACCCGAAATGACCTATCTGAGATACGACTTGAACTGATAGATCCAGTAAGATCAGCACGGATGATTTGGAGGCTGCCCTTGCCACTTCATGTGGACTTTCTGTCTCTGCCTTTAATTGCGCATGCTTGCTTAGTCTACGAGTCCGTAGGGTGTCCCATCTGTCACTTTTACGCTCCGAAGTGTGCTCATCAGTGCCCCCTTTGAACCCTTGATACGGACTTCGGCAAAGCCCACACTGCAGCAGGATTCGCACACTCTACCAACCCAAAAGTCCTTGCAAAAGATCAATCAGATCAATTGGACGACGTAAGGGAGGAGTTCACACTGATGGGCAACTTCTCTTCCTATTTCCAGCGTGACGCTCGATGTCATCAAAGTGTGGACTCTGAGGAGGTCCACAAGTCCAGAGTGTGCCATTTGGGACAGGGCCATTAGCGATAGTAACCGTTGACGACCGGATGGAGCATGTCTAGTTGCGCAACAAAGTTAAGACAAGTTTTACTTTATGCAAATGATAAGCGATTTTCTGAAGCGATTACACTATGCACTTTGATGGTTGCAGCTTAAGAGAGTCAACTTTGTTTAATACCAATAAAAGACTGCAGTTAGATTTGTGTAAATAAGGCATTTCAGTTAATGAGTGAAACATACATAAAATGCTCATTTACAAGAAACACTTCAGACGCACTTAGAGGGTTTGGCATCTGATCTCCATAAAGCAAGCAAGTTCATTAATAGTTTTGTTTTTGTTTGCAAATGTGTGTTAATATTGTCTGTCAAATAAATGTCCCGGGGTTTTTCATATTGTTATTTTTTAATGATTCATACAATAGTGTGTGTGTTCAATACTTTTGGGTGCACTGAATATTCAGGGGTATTTTCCCATTAAGGTAGCAACACACAAGGGACAAATAAGGATGTGAATATTTGTGGTGGCTAAGTGCTCCTCTCTCTCTAAAGCGGAAACCACAGACAATTAGCACAGACAATAAGTGTTTGAACCGAGAACTGCACAGCTAATGCTATAGTGTCAAATGAGACTGACAAAGACAAAATTTAACTCACCCACTCAGTGGCCTGCTTAACAAGCAGTTTATGGTTGAAATTCATCTTTGCAAAACACAATCTGACTGTTTATACCGTAAATGAGAATGTGCATGGGTGTCCACATGGGTATCAAAATAGATATTTTGGTGACTTACAATGTGAAAATGAGGCACATGATGGTGGAGATGAGAATGAGGACCTGGTTGAACATGGCTGTCTGTGTACGGTGAATGGCACGATGAAGGTCGTTCTAAAGGGAGAATCATATAAAATGTAGTTGATGTAAGTTTAAGTTTTATATCATATTTGTTTTAATTATGAATTTGTTTTTGATTATTTGAAATGTTTAGGGCAGTAATTACACTGTTAATTCTGCTCTCTGAATGACAAATAAAAAGTGACATAACTATACTCACGACTATGTTTTCCAGAGCGTGCTTTGCCAGCCAGCAGTTCAGAAACACTGGGATGAAGAGGTTCCGGAGTGGTCGATAAAAAATCTGTTATGGTGAAGAGCACTCAATTTAACCTTGACAAAATGCTTTTCTTAAGTTACTTAAACATGAGTCAGTCTAGACTTGAGTCACTCGAGAACTTTGCTGACTGTAAAAATTAACCATCTAAATTGGCAATTTGTTGAAGCAAATGTATTTGCATGGACTTTAAACCTTTTACAGTTACTGTACTACTGTATCTGTAAATGACAATACTTACTGAAATGAGAAATGGCACTGAGTCAATCATTTCCAGGATAAATGTTATTCGAAAAATCTGCTGCCTTATGTTCCCCTAAGATCAGTACATAAAAAACAGATATAGCACAGATGGTTACAGTAGTTGAGTGAAAATAACAATAAGTGCCTGAACACTGTACTCTTATCATTTATTTAATTCTTCACACTGAGAGTTGGTATTTTTTTTAGGGATCATATAGTTTGTTGCACCTGTTTTCATGTCACTATTGAATGATTATGCTAGTAAATTAAGCAGACAAAGGATATTGTATAGGATAATAGTATTAAAAATAATACCTTGTAGCTTAAATACATCACTAGGATTCTTGGGAACAGACATGCGATGGCAACAGACACCTAAAGGACAGAACGTCAAATTAAATTTCCATATGTACAACATATATTATTACTAATCACTTTAACAGTCAGATATTACATAGACCCTTTTACAGCCCACGTGATCAAATAGTTGCACGCACATTTTGGCAACGGGTGTGGCGTTGTTTCCCAGTGGTATTCATAAGCAAACATTGACTTTTTATAGCGCCTTTCCATGGCTCAAGGCCGCTTCACATAGTATAATACAGTACATTAACACCTTCACCTATACAATACAACACATAAGACCATATACACAATACAAATACATTAGATCAGATTCAACAACATTATCCATAATAACTATTGAAGAGATACGTTTTAAGTTGGGCCTTAAAGGAACACGCCCACATTTTGGGAATTTAGCTTATTCACCGTATCCCCCAGAGTTAGATAAGTCCATACATACCTCTCTCATCTCCGTGCGTGCTGTAACTCTGTCTGACGCAGCCCCCGCTAGCTTAGCTTAGCACAAAGACTGGAAGTGGGTGGCTATAGCTAGCATACTGCTCCCAATAAGTGACAAAATAACGCGATCATTTTCCTATTTATGTGTTGTGATTTGTATAGTCAAACCGTGTACAAATAACAAGGTGATATGAGACACAGCGATCTTTTAACAGTATACATACTGAGAACTATATTCTCAGAAGCACTGCCGCATGGGCGGAGTGATTTGCACAATTCTGACCGAACTCTCTGCTCCTCACCAGGGGCTTCTCGTGTGCTGCGAGCAGATCACTCCGCCCATGCGGCAGTGCTTCGTCTTCAGAGAATATAGTTCTCAGTATGTATACTGTTAAAAGATCGCTGTGTCTCATATCACCTTGTTATTTGTACACGGTTTGACTAAACAAATCACAACACATAAATAGGAAAATGATCGCGTTATTTTGTCACTTATTGGGAGCAGTATGCTAGCTATAGCCACCCACTTCCAGTCTTTGTGCTAAGCTAAGCTAGCGGGGGCTGCGTCAGACAGAGTTACAGCACGCACGGAGATGAGAGAGGTATGTATGGACTTATCTAACTCTGGGGGATACGGTGAATAAGCTAAATTCCCAAAATGTGGGCGTGTTCCTTTAAAGGTATACAAAGTTGGTATTGTACGAAGTGAAAGGGGTAGGGAATTCCATAGTTTGGGTGCATTGACACTAAAGGACCTACCACCTAGTGTGGACAGACGAAAACGGGGAATGGACAAAAGACCAAGCTCAGATGATCTGAGGGACCGGGCAGGAGAATAGGGGCAGAGAAGGTCAGACAGGTATGGAGGTGCAAGACCATGTAATGCCTTAAATGTGAGAAGCAATATCTTAAAGTGAATGCGTGACGCCACAGGTAGCCAGTGAAGATCATGCAGTAGTGGTGTAATGTGAGCAGAACGCCTGCTCTTATATGCTCTTAATTTCTCTCGGGTGTATATCTAGCCACTGTACATTTGAAGAGTTTGGTTCCAAAACGCAATAAATCCATTTTGACAAATTTTGGTAAAAACGTGTTTTCTATACCAAGAAAGTGACAAGATGAAAACAACTATTTTCTGTTACAAACTTTCACACAGCATCTTTAGGTTATAAAAACATAAAAAATTCAAATCCATAAGTTGATTTTCAAAGATTTATTATAAAAACGGATTATTTTTTCCACAAAATGCAATAAATCCATGACAAGTTTTTATTCAAAATGCTATAAATCTATTGAATCAATAGCCTATATAAATGTGCATTCATCTTTGCCATGTTATATTCATTTAGTTGACTAGTTGTACACACTAATTAAAAATATAAACATTAATGTTATTAATCAAAACACTTACTTTGTCATATTAAGAACCCTGTCCTTGCGGTTACTTGACGTCTTCGCTTAACGTCTTTCACAGCGATCGACTGTAAAATGTTTTTGGTCCTGCTCGATTTTCGTTGACTTTGAGTAAAATTATGTACAGTTTTTCATAAAATCCTCTGGGGTCAATGTGTTAGCATGAGAAGCTTGATGCTGTCGGGAGAACAAGCACCCGTCTCCCGAGTGCCTCTTAGGGAAAATATTAGATGCTGATGGCTTACGTTTCTTTCCCACCCACAGAAAACCATCACAGGTTTAGCAATGCAATTAAAGTATTATTTTGTTTTGTTTGTTGATCACGAAGTACAAAGTAGATGAGGAAAACCAGGACTCCGTGTACTACGCGCGTCCGCCATTGTTTGTTTACATTGCGTGAACGGTGGGCTGTAATATCAGAAATGGAGTTATTGCGTTCTGTAAAAAAGTGGGAGTGGCGTTTGTCGCGTTTTGGGAAAAAAGGGAGAAAAGATGACAGAATAACACGACGGATATTGGATTTTGCGTAAAATTAAGAATTTACTTTTAACTACTGACCTGATATAATGCTGATTTTGGCAGTAACTCATTTTTTTCAAAAATGGCGTTTATTGCGTTTTGGAACCAAACTCTTCATTTGTCCATCTGCTAACATCTTCTATCCACTCCACTAAAGTACACGGATCAGGTAGCCGGATACCATTTGATAAAGTCAACTTTCTCTGTCTGTGTTGCTTAATCTGCTCTGCTCATTCTCGCCATACTTCCGTTGCCAAAATGCACGTTGCTACATCATCAATTTGTACAAACAGTAAAAGGGTCTATAGCTCAATCTCTTTACCTGCATACACCAAATCTCTTTACTTCGTCTAACCCAAATAACCGAGGCCCTGACAGAAGCAGAAAAGGTTATTAAAATCATGCAAAAATGGAAATCTGATGTAATATTCATTTTTTGTCATTTTGTTGTGACTCAGAAATACACACCAGTTGATATTAAGGAGGGTATAATTTTTGTATTGGCAATCCAAGCTGTGATGGAAGAAATATGGAAGAAATACAGCATTTTGCAAAAATAATTTTTTGGAAATATTTTGGAGGCAAATATCTAAGCAATATCTAAGTTGAATAAAAAAATAAGAAATGGATGGAAATAATGAATATTTACCATGCATGGTCCGGTTCGTCGTCATCCAGCACTCGGGCCATGTACAAAATGCAGCTCAAAAGGTTGAGGGAAAAATAAAGCACTCGCACTTTGAGACCTGAGGAATTAAACAGATTTTATAAGTTACTTCAGACGTTGTTTTCTGATACACATTTTTTTATATAATATCTGTAATTTATGCATTTTACACAATACATATTTTAAATAATGTCAGTACATTTAAATCCAATGAAATTTATGTATTTTTTAAATTCATTTAGGGGTGGTTTCACGGACAGGGTTTAGTTTAATCCAGGATTATGCCTTATTAATATTAGGTCATTTAAGAAGTTTTTACAAACATACCTTACAAAAAACACTACAGGTGTGCAAGACAAAAAATGTACACGAAGTATGTTAAAATTAAACAAGGTAAGGTGTTTTTAAATTAAAGCAGCTCAAACATGCATTTTAGGATAAGCCCTGTCCGAGAAACCGCCCCATAATGAATTTAGTTGTTTTCATTGTGTTAAAGCAAAAATGTAATTTTTGAGTATATAACTGGATAAATAAAGTGCAAAGACACTTACTTGATTTTTGGTTTTTGATAAAGAACCACTGCAGACGTTCTTTGAGATTGTTCTCATTGGTGTACAATTCAACCTGCACCCTATGAGCCAAAGCAAATAGATGTTAATAACAGAATTAAATAAAATCAAAAACCGTCTTTAATACGTTTTTTTTTTATTATGATGACTTTTATTTGCACTAAGGTTTAATTTCGGCATGTTGTATATTTGGTTTAACCTTTGCAAACAATACACTTTTAGTAAAAATAGCATTTTTAGACCGGGTTCACATTCGGAAGTTGTCACAAGGGCTATTTTCAGTATTTTTGTTTTTGGTTGTTTTCACCTATAACTGTTCTAAGTGAACACAATTAAACTAACTACACTATAGCACAGTGGTTCCCAAACCTTTTCAGCATGTGGCCCCCCTTACGGTGCATTCCTTCGCGGCCCCCCAAAGAAAATTTGTGACAAAAAACTGTTCATCAAAATTCATTCAAAACTCAACATTTTAATAAAAAAAACATTATATTATACAAAAAAGTAGTGCTTTTGGTAAGTAGCCTTATTTTTTTTAGGTTTAATTACACAGAATTCATGATAAGTTAATTTATTTCATAAAATGTCATAAAACTGGGGCCCCCTGGCACCATCTCGCGGCCCCCCTGGGGGCCCCGGACCCCAGTTTGAAAACCACTGCTATAGCAGACATACAGGCAAATGTCAACTACAATGATGATTTGACACCAAAGGTTTTACTTTGTTTACACTGTAGGACAAAAGTATTTTTATGTTTGGTCTGGCCAGGGCATGTATTTTGTTGTAAGTATAAACAGTTCATTAATTACATTTTCTCAAATAGTTAAATATTTTTTGTGTAACTAAAAGTTTTGTGCTTCATTACTTGGTTTCATAACATATGAATATTGAATGTGGCCTACAGTAAATTGTTGCTAAAAGCAAATAGCCTTTTAGGTATTGTGTAAAAGCTTTTCTTAAATTGTTATGCATGACGTTATTAATGTAATGTTATGTATTATATTTGACCCCATATAGTGTGTTGGGCCATGTAGTTAAACAAAGTGACTTAAACGTGTGTTAAACGAATTAGTTTCAGCTTTAAGGCACATGCTTGTCAACGTAGGCTACTGTACCACTCCATTTACAGTATAGCACAGCTGCACACAACATTAAAAAATTATCAACATTAACATAGTAAAGCAATGTTAAAGATAATCAGGTTTACCGAAATATTTACTATGTAGGCTATGTGGTAATGTGACAACAACAGCATTAATTATTGCGTTTTAGCTAATGAGATAAATCGAGATGCACTTACTTGTTATCGTTTGGCCATATCTGGTCTCCAATTAATAAGTCCTTGAATCTCTGTTTAAGAGGCAAGTTTGCGCCGTTGTTTTCTGCACTAACCATTTTCTTCAAAGAGTAAATCAAACTCCAGAACGATACTTTTATATAATCCCAAACTTCTCTTTTCTGATGTATTGAATTCTTTATATTACCCTATACCCCATTTCATTATCCACATTAAGAATGACGTAAATCTTCAGCTTCAGTTTCCAAACTTGTTGTCCTTTTTCTGCAAAACAATTGTAAACGCTCATGTATAAAGACGAGTGAGTGAGTGAGTGAGTGAGTGGCGTAGTGCGCGATGTTAGTAGAGTCAGGATCACTACGTCACTGACATCCCATTAACATCAGCATCTTCTCACAGGTGCCGCACAAGAGGCGGGAACACAAAGCCACTTCTGTAACAAATTAAAAGTCACACTTTCCTAAAAAAAATTAACTAACTGACTTTACCGTAACTTTAATAAACAAGGTAATGTGTATGTTATTGTTTTTGCTGCAAATATTGATTTTATTAAAAAAGAGAAAGGTAGCTTTACCAATAAATGTCCAATAAACAGCTACATTTATTATAAATAATAATTAGAAATTAATTTAATACAAACAGACATCTTGGTAGTAAGACCATTTTCAAGATTGTTATGTGTAGCCTTTAATAAAAACGATTTTATTTGTTAATGTCATATTAGCCTACGCTTTGTACTGACCCAGCTCTTTTTTCATGCAAATCTCACTGTGTTGTTATAGACATGTTAATATTTGACCACAGGGAGGCAATGTTACTCAACTGATTTCCCTCACATCTCCCTCATATTAAATGCAATCTTCTGCTGAAAGATATTTACCTTATGCAGTATTTTTAATATTTCTTTAGCTGCAGTGTGGGTGTGTATGGGTACTTCCGGTGTATCGGAGAGCAGACACTGGTGGAGCTGTACTACGTTTTGTCGTCATTTATTTACCCTCATATTGTTCCCAAGATGATTGAAGTAGTTATTTTGGACGACATTTTTACAAACAATGCCCGTTAAATATGTAGATTTTCATTTATTTCATACCAAACTGGCATTTCAACTGCTTGATTACATAGTCGTTGAACTCACGCGCGCGCGATCAGGAACATGAGGCCACCCAGTCAAATCTGAACAATCTTTACATGAAATGTTTATTGATGCTTACAGATTGGAAGTATTGTATGTACATGCTATCACAAAGAAGCACATAAAATATACAGTAGAAATATCCCGAGGTGAAGTCATATTGAGCATAACTGCATAATACTAAAGTTAGGAATGTAATTCAATATTCACAATACTCCTAGTGATTAGGAATTGTATGAGCAGTAAAAAGACAGACGTACTTATTGACATGCAAGAGCCATTGTGACTGTTTAATAATGATGTTACAATCACCAGAAGGGAGATATTATCCGATACGTGTTAGGACAGTATCTGATATTACTACAAATCACAACAGAAAAGAATTTTAGGTCCTACAAAGTTGAAAAACAGTACCAACAACACTGCAAGAAATAAGTGTACACATGCAATGAAAAATTATTTTGAGCACTCCCACTTTTATCCATCAATATTCAGCAAAGACAAAGATAACTTGGTTTTACTTGCATTCATGCAGTTTACTGATGTAAACGTTTAATGGCGATTATTAATACTGGTTTGAATAATAAAAAATTGGTTGAAATTGTGGTAAATTGAAGTCTGCTGTGATATTGGGTATAGTGCTGCCTCACGATTAGTCGCGACCAATCGTTTGCAGAACAAAAGTTTTTGTTTACATAATATATGTGGGTGTATTGTGTATAATAATTATGTATAAATAAACATACACACATGCATGTATATAATTTGCATGTGTACATGTTTATATTTATATATAATATATATTGTATATAAATATAAATATTTATTATATAAATATATTTTTTCTTAAAATTATACATTTATGTGTATGTATTTATATGGACATAATTATTATACACAGTGCACAAACGCATATATTGTGTGAACACAGATTTTGTTCTGCAGACGATTGGTCGCGACTTGTCGTGAGGCAGCACTAATTGGGTATCTTTAATGAAATGAATTAATGTGTGTTTAAAACAACGCCAAAAAAGAACTCCAAAATTCAATAATAAAATAATAAAAATTAGGATATAGAAGCAATCATATTTTTTAAGAAAAATGTACAAAAGTTGTCACTGTGCAAAAGGTACAATGTTTGTTCATATATGTTCCTTTGAGGAACCAATATCTACCTTTTAGGTACAAAAGTGTCCTTTTTGAAAAGGTACCGCCCCAGTGACAACATTTGTACCTCGTTGTACCATTATTTATGAAAGTGTGCTGTATGTTATCGTTTCATGGATCGTGTAATGGATTATGTTTATGTTTGGAATTATTAAACACATTGGGGCGGTGTTCCGGACAGGGATTAGACTAGTCCTAGACTAAAATAAATGTAAGAGTTGTCCAAACTGAAAACAACCTGCACTGACATATCTTAATATACATCAGTTTTGCCTCAAAATGCACGCAAGT
The DNA here is from genome assembly GCF_027580225.2 of Misgurnus anguillicaudatus. NCBI lineage: Eukaryota > Metazoa > Chordata > Actinopteri > Cypriniformes > Cobitidae > Misgurnus > Misgurnus anguillicaudatus. The sequence continues at coordinate 36,498,004 of NC_073338.2, read as the reverse complement.
AATGTTTTTAGTAAGGCGTGTTTGTTTTAACTAGTTTTATTTCCTAATTAAACTAAGGCCTAGTCCTGTTTCAAAATAATCCCTGCCTGGGAAACTTCCCCTTAATCTCTGTGATTTCCTCAATTTCCAGTTGAAGAAACTATGGCAACACAAGTGGGCGAATGTGGAAGCATTGCTTACAGCATCTAACATCTAGCTTTTGTGCCTTGCAGCTAATTCATTACAGTGGCATAAAATAATGAATTTCATATGTCTGTGGATGATGAAAACAACATCTCCCATCCTTCATAACATTAGGCTTTGGCTTTGTTATTTTAATGGTGTAATAGCCACCTCTAGTGGTGAAAAATCTACATATTGTACTTTAAGGTCTGTCTGGGAAACTGGCTTATTTGGTCTGCATTAATAGTTCACCCAAAATTGAAGATCATGTCATCATTTACTCACTCTCATGTTGTTATACATTTCTTTGAACACAAAGAAAGATACTTCGAGGAACGCTCATAACCAAACCGTTCGTGAGCCCCATTGACCTCCATAGTACGAAAAAAGAATACTATGGAAGTAAATCATGCTCACGAACAGCCCGATTATGAACACCTCTCAAAACATCTTCGCTCGTGTTCATTAGAACAAAGACATTTATACAGGTTTTTAACAACATGAGGGTGAGTAAATGATGACAAAATGTTCAATTCTGGGTGAACCATCCCTTTAAGATCAAGTCTCCTCATCTTTTTAAATACAACACATTACAACTTGTAAGTGACCTGATATAGGGGGGAAAGCGGCATTAAGTGTCATAGTGTGAAATGTTCAGGGATTAATTCCTGTAACTAAAAGGTTTAGAATCAAAACTCAATTGCATATTTGTTGCCTTTTCAACAGTTGTTTTTTTTTTTACGTTGGTTTTAAAGGAACAGTATGTAAGAAATGTATATCAAATAATCATAAAATGGCCCTGATATGTCACTAGACATTAAGAAATCATTTTCATTTCAAATACTTATATCACTGACAACAGTGGTCTGGCCACGATATTGTCATTTAAAAAGTGGAGTTGCAGCCCTCAACTGATGTTTATGTTGTCATTTTGTGTATTGGCCACCAGTTGTGTGATTGCAGTACCAGTTTTAGCCACAAGTTTTGTGATTGCAATACCAGTTTTGGCCACAATCCTACATACTGTTCCTTTAAAAGTGCAAAATGTTCTCATGTTAAGTTTACTGTGTTTTTGTGTGATTGTTCAATATGAAGGGACATTCTTAAAGGGACACTTCACCGATTTGCATTAAGCTTTGTATCATTAGAACCCCAGTCATGTTTTTAAATGGTCGTGCATCATTCCCTCAGTTTCCACTGAGACGGGAGAAATACAGATTTCAGTGTTGCACTTCCCTCTTTCAATGATGTAAAAATCTTTGTCGAGCGTGAAAGACTACAGACACTCATTCCTCATTTTTCCAAGGTGGGGGCTATGGGTGGGACTCACTCACACTACAGACCTATAACAGATCAGTGGTTGGGACTTACGAGCACAGATGAAATAAACGATAAGCCGACATCTTTATGCTAATCTAAGATATCATACTTTGTGGATAATGTCACACAATTATAGCGGAAGGTAATCGATATGATATGGAAGAGGGTGATTTCGCAAGCGTGATGCTCTAATCCGCTGTTCATGGAACCTATATGAGCCATAATACAGCAAAGAGCTGAGGCAGATGGAGGAACAGAAGCCCGATGAGTAGGCCGGAGCCTGGGCTTCGGCTGCGTAGAGGAGCCCAGGGAAGACGTCACAACCCTTGGCCTCTGATGCGTAGAGAAGCCCGGACTGGCTCGAGCTTGGACAGACTAGTTGTGCCTGTACTCTTGCTGTGTGCTTTCTGTATAACATTTCTGCATCAGATCAGGATAGAGACGTTTGTTTGGTGAATGTTCCCGGGCAAGAAGAGGTACTTTGGGCGTGTTTATTTCACAGACGTGTTTCGGCTTACGAGCACAAGCGCTGTGTTCCGATTAATTGGAGTGGCTTGCAGAGCTGTGCATTGTGGAAGTTGTAGTTTTCCATAAAAATGTGCCCTAAAGTCACGTTCTGTCTTTTCTCTGTCAAATAGGCACAAAATTCTAAACTTATGTTACATTTTGACAACAAATACGACCCACTTTCAATTTTCTACCGATGAAATGTCCCTTTAAACATAGTCACATGTGCACCTTATACATTAAATACAGCATTTGCCCTATCTTACCTGGCTTTTTTCAGTAGTGCCTTGCAAAGGTATGAAAAATACCTGAATAATTGTCTGTATCTTGATAAGGGATTTAGGCAGTTCCTTTCTTTAAGCAGGGCGCTTTGATGTAGCTTGCCACTGGGACATCTATTGTATGTTTCTCTTCTGATATGTGACTATTAGACTTTTAAAGATGTCCTTCAGATTCACTTCTATACAGAAAATTGACCCGGGGCCTCATTTATAAAACGTAGGATCCTTACTAAAAGTCAACGTACATACAAAAGCCAAAAATGGCATACGCCAAAAACAAAGCAATGTTCCCTTTATAAATTACAGATCACCTGCAAGTGTGCGTACATGAATCATCCTCAGATCCCACCCTGCAAGTCCATTCTCCCATTAAGTTTGTTTTTTAATAGATCACAACCTTTGCGTAGGAACTGGCGTACGTATATTTCCAGCCCCGTTTTGTGTGTACACACGGTTTATAAATGAGACCCCAGAATAGGTCACACATTTTTCTGTCAACACGGACTGAACAATTTTGTGCAGACAGCATGTTTCTTGCAACATAAAATTAGATGAAAAACTATAATTCTTTTGTTCATGTGGCTAGATATGACTATGGGGCTGTTTACACTTGGTATTAAGATGTGTTTTCATCGATCGGATCACAAGTGGACGAGAGAGACACATTACGTTTACACCTGGTATTTAAATCCGTCTCTTTTGTCCACTTTCGACCGCTTCTGTGCTGAATACTATGAGGGGGTGGTCTGTGAGACGGTGGGCGAGTCTCTCTGCTGTCATTCAAACCCGAGCGGGAGTAATTATGAGTTTATATGGACGCAAACTAATATTATGTCGGAGTGCACTGCTTGTTTAGCAAGTAAACATGCTGCACAGTGTTTTGTACATGAGTATGTAAGAGATTTCTTTGAATTTTCAACGCAATTGATGAAATAGGATCGCGCAACTTTCACACGCTTTCAAAACGAAACTACGGAGATTAGCCGCTTAGTTTTATCAATGAAAGGCTAAAAATAGCGCTGTTCACCGAATGTTCACGCGAGAAGTCAAAAAAGACGTAAAACTTGTGTTTAATACCTCAGATTAGATAAATGGGCGGAGAGAAGGCGGTCGCGTGTGGCTGTTCGAACGCATTCAACCACATGTGCGTTCCGCAACTCCAAAGCGATCCGATCGAAAGTGGTTTCGACCACCTCTGGATGTGGTTGAAAGTGGTGGAAAGTGGACGAGCTCAAAACGTTTTGAACACTGTTTACACCTGGCATTAACGTCATCCACTTGTGATCCGATCGATGAAAACACATGTTAATGCCAAGTGTAAACCGCCTCTATAATGACTACGGTTTTAACACATTTGCAAGGCACTACACTTACATTTCAATAAATTGGATGGCTTATTCAAATTATTTATACGGTTGATTATGATTAAGTTGACACTTTGTACTGTATTTTTGCAAATTTAACATAAACTCTACCAAACTCTTAGCCTGACTACGTCAGACTTCGTACTTCCGCTAAATTTCATTACGCTTCTGTACTCAGTCTGAGATACCTCCCATTCAAACCGTTTTCCCCCGGTCTCAAAACGACCGTCCAATCAACGAACAGAGCGCGGGCTGAGAGCCGTGACATAGACGCTAAACGCCGAGTCACGGTTGTAGTTTGTTGTGGACATGGAGACACAGAAAGCTATTTGCTCTGTTGTGGAGAACCGGCACTGGCCAACTAAAACCAGAACAAGAAAAGTGTTTGTTAAACATTTGAATGGAGATTATGTTGTTGCCCTACTCCCGACAAGTTTTTGGAAAAGTTTAATTTATCAACTTTACCGATCGTCAGCGAGAAACTGTGTGCAGCACAGCTTGACGTGCACAACGATCGAGAAATCATGGAATGGAATTATATTGTTCACAGTTAATGCTGGAGGACGCGTGGGCAAGCATTCTTTGGTGACATTCCTGATTAACCAGAAAATAAGGTAGGAAGATTTAATTTACATATGGTTATGGTTGTCTGGTGGAAGAGTTTGAGAGGAGAGAGGGGCTTTCCTCCCGTTAGACGTGAGTGGAAAGCCACCGTAAGGATAGTGTTCAACTAGCTATGGCCCGATTTACTTTACATAATCTGCAAAAGTCGTTCATAGCCATGTTAACTCTGGTATTTCGCTCGATGGGTTTGTTTTCACATCATACGTGTATTTTACAGCAGAGATTCAATGCGGCTGATCCGGCGCATAAAGCACATCATATCTAAATGTTATGTGTGATTGGCTTACGTTTAGACCAATGATTTTAAACTTCAGACAAGCCCCTCCCACGAGAAGGAAAACGATTGTCAATTGTGCCCAGCCAGACTCTGTCTATGAAGCGAAGCAAAATAGCAGAGGATGGTATTACCAGGCTACCAAACTCTACTAAATACTCCAATATGTTGTGCAAGATGCCTTCCCAGATACCACACTGGAATGATTAAATTAGTGAGTGTTGTGTCATGCATTTTTCCCTGACAGCTTATCATCAAAGTCCCATGGACAGACTTCAGCCATGTTGAGATAATCGGCTGGTGTTCGATTTGTGTGGTTCTCAGATGTTGGAGGCTGTTTTTCATTTGGCAATGTCTCAGTATGTAGTACTTCTGCATGTTTACCGCTGCTCACCGCTGTCTCTTTAGTAGAGCTTCTTCTCCTTCCGGACACCACTGTGGTTACTTGGTCACTATCTAATGACTGGCTTGTGCGGCGTTTCTCTGAGGGTTTGCTTGAGGAGCTTCTCCGCTCCCGACAGTTGTACCTTCGTTTATCCTCCTCTTTATCCTTTGCTTTATCTTTAGAAGAGCACAATCCTTTTCTTTTTGAGCAAGAATCCCGTCTCTTTGAATGATGTGTGAGGCTGGACGTCTTGTCTTGGTTTGGGGACACAGGTGGATCGTAATCCCAAGGGCATATATCCACCATGAGAGCTGGAGGTTCCAAAAGGCTTCCGGTGGACTTGGATATATCTGAGAGTATGGTCTTAGGCTTTCCATCTGTCGGTGTAACACTTTTCTTGCGTCTTATTCTCTCAGGGGACAGTCCTGCAGTCTCTGTTTCTTGAACATATTGATTGTCAAAGTTCCATGGACTTGAATCTTTGTGGGAAGTGAGGTTGAGAGGTGATTTGGGTTTCCTCACTTCATCGCTGTCCCCAGTCTTATCTTTTGAGTGACGGCGGCCTAAAGGAGATTGACTAACTCCTTTCTGTTTGTGTTGAGAGCGTCCACTTTTTGGGCTGCTTGCCCGAATGTTGTCAGTTTCAGTTAAGGCGATGGACACGTGCTTTTGAGCCTTCCCCTCAGAAGGAGTCGGTAGCTCCTCGACTTCCCAAGGGCAAATCTCAGAGAGATCGTACAGATCCTTGCTCCTTCCTGGCTCGGAACAAATGGAGGGCTGACTGCCACTCACGTGCTGCTTCATGATGCCCATCTTACTTGGGGTTTTGGTGTACTCAACAGACTGGCTGATGATCATTTTGGGAAAACATTCAGTGGATTCCTCAACTTCTGAAAGTACAGTACTCTCTTTTCCTTTTTGACTCTTCTTACTTGCATCCTCAACACTGTGCGTCTTTCCCGCTATTCCTAGTGTCTTCTCTCTGGCACTAGCAATCACAGACAGGGATTTCTGTAACATTGAAGTTCGAAGAAGTACAGGCTTTTTGTCAGCAGCCAGGTTATGTGCACTAACAGACTTGCACACTAACGGCACTGACTCGGCAGATTCAGCTAACTCGACTTTTGGTACATCAGGGTTCTTCTTGTTAGACCTCCGGCCCATCAAGGTGTCAAGCAGTGATGTCTCAGTGGTTGAATTGTCTATTTTATCATCAGACACCCTATTTGATTCCCCACCTTCGTCATGTGTATGGTCATAGCTATGAGATCTCTTAAGTGAGAACATCTTGATCCTCAGAGATTCTTCCCTTGACTTGCCGGAATGGGATGGGTCAAAAGGATTTCTCCGCAAGGTACTTTTGTTGCTTCCGTGCTCATTGGTGTCCCTGTCTTCTCTGCTGTATTGCCGACTCACAGTCTCTGGTATTTCTGTGATTCGCCGCATTATCGTCCGTCCAAGGCCCCTCTTGGAGCTGCGCTTTTTCTGTAAGTGAGGGTTATTGGCCAGCATCTTCTTTCTTTTATAGATCTCTAACTGGGCGTAGAGCTTCTTAAGTTCCTCCTGATCAAACGCAAAGAACAGACAAATCAGCCAACATTTTAATTCACTTCTATCAATATACTTACTACTTGAAGGTGAATTTTGCTTTAAATGCCCTATTATTACTTGACAGATTTTGCTGGAATACGTTAAAATTTTGACATAGGATTTATGCTCATGTAACATTTTATTGTGCCTGTTTGACATTACCTTTATAAAGCTTGGAAATTGTGTTTTTCTTAAAGATGATGGACATATGTATCTCTCGGATGGCTTGAGGGTGTGTAAATCATGTGGTAATTTTCATTTTTCGCTAAACTATTGCTTTACTTAAGTTAGCACAATGGCTCAGATCTTTTATAATGCCTTTAAATAAGACACAAATACATTTGTTTTTCTTTCATTAATGTAAATGAACAGGGATCAACCCTAATGTCTTACCCTAATGTCCTCAGGGTCCAGACTGTGCTCACTCCAGGCAGATGTTATGCTGCTGTTCAGACAAGAGCCTGAGTGACCCATATCCAGCTCATCCTCAAAAGCCTCTGTGGCAATGTCTTCCCGTGTATGAGTCCCAGTGAAAAGGAACTGTAGGGAAAGACAAAACATGCTACCAATATTTCTTTAAAACAGATAAAAATACAGAAAAAATACAATTTGTTTTGCAGATATTTTTTAAATTAAACTCAAAAGATAATAATCACCTTTGGAATAAGAAGTAAACCCAATGTAACCGTCACTGTCAAGTGTGCATGGACGAAAAATAACATTAGCATCCAGTCTGGATGCAGCCCAGTCCCAAGAGTGAACCTGTAGAAAATAACATTTGACATGTGAAAGAGGTTGAAACTAATTTTAGCCCTTGTAACATACCCTTCAAAATAACTCCCACCAAAGACATTCAGTGAACATATTTATGTATTTATAAATTGAAATTCAGTGTAGTGTCGTTTTTTAAAGTACAGGAGTTTTATGTTAGATCAATAACAACAGTGTGTAATAGACCCATCCATCTTGGCAAATGATAATAAACACTACTAATGGCACAGGCAATAATTACTTTACTGGCATGTCCTTAAATAATTATTTTCAGTAAAAAAACTTTATGGGGGGTTTTCCCACAGGGTTTATCCTAGTCCCAGACTAAAATACATGTTTAAGCTGGCTCAATTTTAACACATCTTGGACTAACATACATCAATGCTATTGTCTTGTCTCAAAATGTACATCAGCAAAGTTACTAAGGCCAAGTTACAAGACAAACTTCAGACCAGGGAGGAAACACTGTGTTTAATTTTGGTTTTGGGAGAACGTCAGTTTCAGAAACAGTTTGGTGCCTCTGAGAAGTAATTATTAGCTTTTTTTAAATCTGTGTCGTGGTATGCAGGAACTGACTTGCCACTGACTTTATATAACGCAAGTGAGTGCTTCTTTAAGCACTTCTATATTTGAAAATACTGTGCACAATTACAGGAAATTACGTGTATATTTACAGCCGGTTTTCTTCACACAGGATTAGTATTACCTGAGGTAATTTCTCCGGACCTTTTTACAGAAGGATAAAATTCGCCATTAACTTTGCTGACATTAGCACTATTCGGACGAGATAAGTTTTCCAAACGACGTTTGAGTTTCAACGTGTCCCCCACGACGTCTGTGATTTTATGTATTGATTAGGACAGGATTAAAGTTTTCTCAGGCTATAGCACTATTCGGCCAGGATAAGTTTGGCAAACAACGTTTGAGTTTCAACGTTTCCCCCAGGACGCCTGTGATTTTATGTACCGATTTAGACAGGATTAACATTTTCTCAGGCTATAGCACTATTCGGATGGGATTAGTTTTCCAAACGACGTTTGAGTTTCAACGTGTCCCCCAGGACGTCTGTGATTTTATGTACCGATTCGGACGGGATTAAAATTCTCAGGCTATTCCAGGAGTGTCTGTTTCATGCATTTGGGCGTTGCAGAAGAGTACGTGCTCTGGATACGCATTTTTGAAATGTTTGATATTTTACTTTAAATGTAAAATTATTACAGAACATGTCATTTATTAATTTAACTTTAACAAATCAAAAGAACTTATACAAATCCTACTAAAGTAAATAACTGGCTGCTTATAATAAACCCAAAGAAATGAAGAAATAATGAATAATAACAATTTATTATCTTTATTAATTAACATTACCATTCCGGAGTTAAACAATATAAGGTTGAGTTTACCTTATACTGATATTACAGTGGCCAGTCTTAACAGTGTTTGATATTCAGCTCGTCTTGATTTAATTATTTTATTTCGCCGAATGGAAAAAACATCCATATCTGAATGAATGGGACTTAGGAAATACAATATACGCGCATTAGTAAGACCTTACGGCAGATCACGTTGGCAAAAACATGACAAGAACCGCATTTTCAAAAGATATTGCTGGCAAACACAGACATTTGCATCCGGACAGGATTAAATTTCTCAGAGGACCTCTGAGTTCGGCGAAAAACAGTAGGTAAATTGCTCTGGAATTCTTACGGAGGTCGTCAGAGAAAAACACATGGCCGATTTGGACGAGATTAAAAACACAGAGGACCTCTGAGAAGCACGATTTTCTCAGAGGTCCCCCTGTAAAACTAATCCCGTCCGAACAGAACTAATTCCATGCAAATAGTACTTTAGTGCCTGTTTAAACATTTTCCAGCTCAGTGTTTCCTAGCTGGTTTTGCTTCAAAAGCTTAAAACCCAATATGAGAGTACCACTGTGCTAATGGTCATGAATTCTGCTTAGCTTTTGTGTATTTCTAAACCCACCGCTTGTGATGGCTGCCACTGCAGGAGAAATAATTGAAAGAAAATCTTTCATTAAAAGAGAGTGAAATAAAGGTGTTACAGAACAGCTTGAGAGCTGGTAGATTACAAGTGTCACAGGAACATGGGTTTATTTTTAGCTTTGGTGGTTTTATGTACAAGCTTTCTGCAGCAGGCATGTTTTATTAACCACATTTCCAGTGTTGCCTTCCTCATGCTTGTTATTTAGCTTAGGGTGGCTGTTGTCACCTTTTTCACAGGTTTACTGCAAAGTTCTGCTGATGTGACCCAAGTTTGCCTCCTTAAACTGGGGCATAGACAATTTTAGTCACTTTTAGGAATCAGGGTTACATAACACTCCCACAAACTGTGTTAAATAAATCCCTGTGTAACCCCCCCCCCTCCACAGTGTTTTGTTACGAATTGTTTTGCATATTTCGTGTGACTGTCTAGTGAAGAAATTTTATGAGGATACACATTCTGCTGGTGAGAAGCTTCTGCTGTAGGAAATACTGAAGCAAATATACATCACTGTGGGTTTAAGATTGAATTTATTGAGATAATTTACTGTAACATTCTTTGCAGATACAGCAGTTCTCTGTTCCTTGTACATGTGTAGTTACTGACATTTCGATTTGCCTGAGGAAATGGAGTGACATGCTACTGAATTATTTTAAAGAGCGCCTATTACCTTGCAAAAAATAGCATTATTTTGTGTAATGCAGTGTGTTCACGTGGTTTATGCTTCAAAAAACACGTTATTTTTCACATACCATACATTATTGGTGCTACTATATGCCCTGACTCTCTGAAGGGTCATTGTGATTTCACAACGCAAGATGTAATCTTGGATCAACATTTTTGTTAACTCTAACCCTAACCATTTTTTACCCCTCAAAAAATGTAAAAGCCCCTATCCCAATCCTAAATCTAACATACACCCTAATCCTGCAATCTGATTGGTTAATGAAAATGTTGATCCAGGACCAACAATGGTGTTGATCCAAGATCACATCCTACTTGGTGAAATCATGTTCACCCTATCAGTCGCATGTAGGTTTTGTACAAAGCTCATCGATCTGAAAGGCGCTGTGTGCCACGATTGGCCAGCTATCCAGTGCGTTGAGATTGGCCAAATACCTCTAGCATCTGGCAGAAAAGTGATGCTCCTTCCCAAATTTGGAAGATCAGCTCCCAATGCAATACTGACAGGAGTTAATATCGTCTTTACTACCTTATCAATATGAACCCAATCTGATCCAGAAAATGCAGATGACCAAGCTGATTGATCAACTTTGCCAGTGTGGCTTACGCAGGACGTAACAGATTGGTATGGTGAGGATACTAAAACATAAAACCGTGTCTGCATTTGTGATCGTAGAACAACACGCGCTACTCTACATTGCTCAAAACTAGCATTAGAGTCATTGTTTGAAGAGTCACTATTCGAAAACATAGGCTTCTTACAGGTTGTAAATCAAAAGCAGGTGGAGTTACAATAATGTGCATCTTGTCTACGTCAACTTGCTGCAGAAGTAAACTGTTGCCTACAGTCCTTGGCTTCATTGTTGCCCAAGAAAAGAGATTTCAGTTGGAGATGATAGCTTGCATCATTGTATACTTTGGGAGTTGCAACTTTGCAGATGGTTAACATGTACTAACACATACTTACACACACACAAAATAAAATTAAAATAATGAATCAGATAAATAGTGGCTCTTTAATGCCTTGCTAAAAACAACACCGAACAAAGCTCTTTTTAAAAAAGGCGTTACAATTGAATGAGCACAGGCTCTTTTATTTATAAAAATCCATTTATTCATTTATTATGTTATAATAATATTATTATATTAACATTTGTTTTCCTGCAGCTCAGTTGGTAAAGCCTTGTGTTAGCACCACAATAAAATCCATGGGTTTGTTTCTTCAGGTCGCACCCCGAGAAGTGCCGCGTCGCGCCATGAATCTAAAAGCAGAACATATTTTTTCTATGAATGTTTGCACACCGGCGGTGGCTGTCCGCTGCTGTTTAAATCCCTGTCACGCCACAGAGCGCCATCGTTTAACATTAAATAACATCATATTTGTCCCAAATCGTTAGCGATTAACATTGGCTGCTAACGTACACTGTAAAAAATTTCTGTAGAAATTACAGTATTTCTGGGTATTACTGGCAACTAGCTGCCAGTAACTTACTGTAGATTTTACATTTATGTTATTTACTGACAACAGTTTGTTTAAAGTTAAATGGACATGAAACATTTTCAGTCTTTATCTTTTACAGTAAGTTACTGGCAACCAGCTGCATAATTACAGCAATTTTTGACAGTGATTTTGCATTTTGAAGTAGACGCTATCTGACTAAGCTCGCGCTATTTAATGTGCACTTCCGGTGTACGATACCTCCGAGTTGTCCTAGACGTGACGCAGTGCTGCGCTTCTCATCCAGTATGCGACCCCCTTCAGGTAGCATGCATACTGATACAGTGCATTACAAGGTATACATTTTAAGTCGCTTTGGATAAAACACAATTTGCCAAACAATGTAAATGCTACATAATTGGAATTTTAAAGTGTAGCTGCTGACTGACATGACAAGGGGATAAAAGTTTGGCAGGTTTGCTTTAGCAGTGGCCCATGCATGATGTCCTGCAGGCAAAAAAACATATTCTCCATTAAAGGCCACTTACAAATAGCCATGCATTTTGACATCATAAATAGTTTATTCATCAAATTGTGTACAGTATTTCAATGTGACAATAGGGTGATGCCTTATAAATATGATAAAAATAAATGTTTTTGTAAGCAACTTACAAAATTGCAAACATTTCATTATATTACAGAAAGTGTTTTATCAGATAAAGGGATAGTTCAGCCAAAAATGAAAATTCTGTCATCATTTTCTCATCCGCATGTTGTTCTAAACCTTTCTTTTTTCTGATGGACACAGCTGATTGTAACCATTGACTTCCATAGTAGGAAAAACAAATATTATGGAAGTATTGTGATAAATAATGCAGAAGATATTTTGATAAATGGTGGCAGGCACACAGTTGACGGTACCCAGGTACCCATTGAATTCCAACGTATTTGTTTTTCCTACTATGGAAGTCAATGGTTAACATCAACTGTGTCTAATAAAATGTATACCATGTGCACTGTAAGTCGCTTTAAATTAAAGCATCTGCCAAATGAATAAATGTAACATCATTGAAATTTTACAGTGTAGCAGCTGCTTGACATGACAGTCAGTGTGAATTTTACCAAACAGGACAGAAAGGACCCGTATCATTGTCTGATTGCATCCAGAGAATACATAGTTAACGATTGATCCAGAATCCACAATGGCATGTATCTTATAAGTCACTTATAGCAAATCTATTAGATAGCCCTTTCCATATATAACAGACTTCCTTGAACCTCAAAAAATTATTTCATTTTTAATTTGCATAGCTCTTACACTTCTCAAGCGCAGTGTTGCAACCCACTCGTCTCATAAATAAACATACAGCATGCCATCTTATACCATTGCTCCCCTTAACTCATGCACATTGCTCACCTAATGATGTGGAAGATTGCAGAGATAAGGAGTTCGTTATAAATGGCGACCGCCAAGTAGCGTGGCTCATGAAAGGCGGATGGCACAGTCCATACAGCATAACACAGATAGACGCCCCACAGCAGGAAGAGGAACTCGGCTAAAACAGGAACACAAGGAGACAATGGCCAATGTCATCACTAATTATTTAGTGTGTCAAGTCTGAGGATGCCGGGTGGCATTTCAGATTAGCTGAAAGGCTGTTTTCTCCTTCCTCTGTCTTTCACCGCATCACTCAACAATAACGTAGACGGTGGATGAAAAATTTATTTAGTAATGTAGTAAAGGTTTAAATTGTTAGGATTTTTTCCCTATTACTCTGATATCTTTGGATATTTTTATATTCTTGACTACATAGCATACACAGCTGTCAACGCTGCAAGCAGAATCTGTTCATTGTTTATTTTCTGAGTGATGCGAATCTCTGAGCTGTCAGACCGAACTGACTCTGCATCACTAGCTATGTGTCTCACACTTTCCTAAAGTCTCTACAGCCATAATAACTCTTTGAGTTTAGTCATTTTTATATGGTTTGAGGCTGTTGTTACCACTGAGGAAGGTACATAGTTAGTCAAAAAAATCTATGCTTTTGGGGCTACTGCAGTGCTAGTTTGACCAATGTAGCTATATTAATATTCAGATAAAGAACTGACCGGCAGCCATCATGTAGTCCCAGCTATTCAACAGACACATGTTAAACTGCAGGCCCTCTGGGGTGACCCCGCTGTCAACAAGGGCACGTTGGGTGTCATGGCTCTGGCATACGGCTGAGGTCCAGGCCACTAGGAACCAAAGAACCACAAGCAGAATCACGGCAAGCAGACGCAGAACTCTCCAGCTGGTCATGTAGGGAATCCGCTGGGCCGTGCGTGACAGGAACAATTTTAAAACCCTAGTCGTGAAAAAGAAAACAAATGTTAAAGTTGACTCTGTGAATTAAAGTATCTACAGTAAGAAGTCAGAAATTTTACCAGAAAAACTGCTACAGTAAAACCCTGTTGAGTTTACCATATACAATTGTATTTTATTTTAAATGTAATTAAATTTATAGTACTATATAAAACTTTTGCTATAAAACGTTTGCTATAAATAGGGGAGAGCGTGGCACAACCTAACGCTTTTTGGTTTTGGCTTTGAAGTAAGATTCATCATTTTATTACACAGTAAACACACACATCTCTGCTACAAATAAACACTTAAAGTTTGTGGTACCTAACGTTATCGTATAATTACACTGAAATTGACAGAATGCAAACGTTACAACTTACCCTATAGGTGGGTTAATTGTAACAAACGGAGGATTTGTTGTAACACATGCTAGAAAACTTTGTTTAAACACAAATGATTCTTGTGATTGGCCTGAATACCTCTGACATCAGCCGGAAATGTGACGCTCATTACCATGTTTGAAAGATTCGCTCGCAATGCTAACAGGAGTTAACTTACAGTCTGAAGCGGGAGGAATTATGATAATGTCGGTCTTTATTACATCAGCAATCCCAGGAAGTAAACTGTTGCCTACAATCCGTGTGTTTGTTGTAGTCCAAGAAAAGAGATTCATGTTGGAAACAATAACTTGCGTCATCGTTTACTTTGGGGTTTGTACCTTTTGCATATCATTAACATTTACTTATACACACTTGCACACCAAAGGAAATTTAAAATCGTGAATCGGATCATAGGTGCCCTTTAATTGTAACACTGTGTTACAACTAACCCTGCTGTGTAAAATGTTTTCAATTTAAGCTATCAGTTACGACACTGTAAAAAATACTTTGCTGCCTTAAAATTTTGTTAAATCAACTCAGATTTACAAGTCACGTCAACTTACTATTATTTATCTTGACATGAAGTTGACTTTTTTCAATTATATTTTATAAGTTATGACAACTCACCTGCAGTTATAACAACTCATCTCTAGTCAAGATAAATAATAGTAAGTTGAAATGACTTGAAAATTAGAGTTGTTTGAACAAAATAATTTAAGGCAGCAAAGTATTTTTTTGTGTTTTTATATTTTAGATAACAAAACAGTGATTAAAATAATATAAGGTTGGATTTACATACCCAACTCAGAAATCGAAAAAAAAGATAAAGAAATTTACTTTCATGCCTCCAAAACATTGTTCAATATCTTAATGACAACAAAACTTTTCACAAATTCCAAGGAGATCATATTCTGACAGTAAGAGAAAAAAGCAAAAGCAAAGATTGCTCGACCCTGTAGAAATATGTAAAGTAGCCGTGTTAAGGGCGATTTATAGTCGTGCCTAAGTTCACGGCATAGGCTATCTGTAGCCTGTGTGTAGCTCTGGGTAGCCTGACGTGCACCTCGCAAAAATTTTAACAGCGCGTCAGTTCTACGCGGACCGCAAGCGCTGTGATTGGTCCACCAGAACCCCTTCCGTCAGGTAAAAAAACCTGCATCATAGGTATTTCCGTTTGCAACGGTGAAAACAAAGATGAGCCCAGTTGGGGAGTGATTTAACTCAAACTGCAACGAAAGTTGCTGTTTATTTACTTCCATCATTGCTGGTCTTCTCAAATCATACACAAAAAGTTGCTGTTTCTTCTTCGTTTGTGGGTTAACTTGCTAAGCTTCTTCTCTGACGGTCGCGCTGCTACTGTGGTTACATGCGTGGATACTGCCTACCAGCAGTTTGCGCGTGTGTTTGCACGTCGACGCGGAGGACGACGCAAAAGTATAAATGAAAACCGACGCGGAACCTACGCCGTCGCAGCTACGCTGTAGGACCTACGCACGACTATAACGAGCCCTTTACAAGTTAGTGTGTTAGTTTGTGCTCCGCTCACCCCTACTTAATAAAATGTCTTTAAATTTGCCAAATATTCATGGTGAAAATCTGTATTCTATTTATTAAATAACACATTTACTGAAACAAATCCTTGTTGCACTTGAAATTTTTAAGTTTAATCAACTTGATTTCAATTTACAATTAATTTAAAGTTTTTTGACTACACTATAAAAAAATGCAGCATATAGTTAAATCAACTTGGTTTTGCAAGTCAATTCAACCTACTATTTCAAGTTTTGTCTTGTGAAAAGTTGACATATCTTATAAAATCAAGTTGTTTAACTAAATTAATTAAAGTAGCATAAAAATATATGTTGATTTGACAAAAATGTTGGGAGTTGCTATAAATTATTAAAAATCAAGTTGAAATAACTTAAGCTAGTTCAACTTTATTTATTTTTTTATTCATAGCAATTCCTCACTAGTCAAGAAAGTTACAATTAATAAAAAAATCAAGTTGATTAAACTTAAAAATAGTGCAACTAACAATGACTTTTTACAGTGTAAATGCTGTTAAAACAAGATGCACTGTTAAGTTTTGCAGTTTCTAGCATACACAGTAATGAAGTTTCAAAATGTTTTGAATACAATTGCAGCTTTCTTTTTATCACTGAAACTTTCACAGGATTTTTCACAGTGCATATTTATATCCATAGCTGTGATTGTCTGCTCAGTTTGCTCAGCGTGTGCCAGAAGGATTTGCTCTCCCCTGACTATTATCTCTAATCAGTCAGTTCTTTTGTATTGTAATTGACAGTGCTATTCTTACCTGTATAATTTCAGAATCACTGTGCCGTAAACGACAGCAAAGCCGAGCAGGCGAACCCATCTCAGGAGAATACATCGAAATACACTTGGATTCAAGTACTGTATCATAACCTGAAATAAAAAATAAAGCCGTCTGTTTCAGTTATTTGCAACCAACCATTGGGTCAAAAGGGAGCGAACCCATTGGGTTGCAATTTAACCTATGCTGTTTTTGTTCAGCCCAAAATTCAGACTCAAACGTCTCTTTTTTCTGTATTTGAAGCATGGATGGCTTTAATAAATAAATATCAGTGAGGATTGATGGTAATATGCATCTGTGCAGGTCTCCCTCGGGAGAATCATCAGAACAGCTTTCCCATCCACAGTCATCCTTTTAAATGTGTAAACAGCAGAACAGCCCCTTCAGTATAATCAAACTTCAAACCAAGATGAAATCTCAATTAGCAGCACTTCAAGGCAGATAAATAAACAACACAGATGCTTTTTGCACTCATTAGGAAGAAAGTGCATTTTAAATGATAGCATCTTTACAATGGTTACCAATTAAATTCCGTATCGATTACAAAATATTGCTCACTTATAAACCCCTAAAGGCTTCAGCTCCTACATATTTAACAGAACTTCTAATACGCTACAACCTATTACGCTCCTTAAGATCACAAAACTCCAAACTTTTAGTAGTTTCTAAAATAGCAAATTCCACCAAAGGAGGTACTGTAAAGCTTTTTCCCACCTGTCTGCATGGAACAGCCTTTGGTATAATACAATGTGTTTGTATTATGGTTAAAAATTCACATACTGTACATTTTTGTAGCTCCAGATATACTTCTTTCCTCAAACGCTCGGATTTTGTACAAAGCTCATCGATCTAAAAAGCACTGTGTCCCTGATTGGCCAGCTAATCTGTACATTGTGATTGGCTTGAATACCGTCAGCCGGATTTGTACCTTACCATGTTTGAAAGATTTACTTAGGGGCCAGTCACACCAAAAGCGCTTTAAACGCTTGCAAACGCAAGGCGCGACGCACTGCCTTTTTAAAAAAAGAGCAGTGCGACGCGGCTTTTCATATTGCTAAGCAACCACAGAGTCAGCTGTCTTGTCAATCAAATATTGATGCGTGAACGCTCTTTTGCTGTTAACTGTCATATTAGCAGAAACTTTAAAAAGAGGACGCTTGCTCTGACCTTGTTTGAGGATGAGAGGTGCACAAACACGCAGGAGAGAGTGAGCGAGTGGAGTCTGGTTCTTCAAAGCAACTGTAAACTTCCCTCACCACAACATAAGGCCCGCCTCTCCCCTCATTCGATTGGACAAGGGAAAGACTCGAATGACGTCGGGCGCTTCTCCGCTCTCAGCTCTCCTTCAAAAACGCGTGCGCGGCAGGTGGCAAAAAACCGCAAGGCGCTCGGTGCCCTGCCCATAGAATATCATTCAAAAAAGGCGCCTGCAACTGCCATAAACGCTTTTGGTGTGACTGGCCCCTTACAATGCAATGCTAACAGGAGTTAACTAGCCTGCTGTGAGTCAAGGTGTGAGGAATTATGGTAATGTTGGTCTTGTCCATGTCAACAAGCCCATGAACTAAACTGTTGCCTACAATCCGTGTGCTTGTTGTAGTCCAAGAAAAGAGATTTACATTGGAAACGATAACTCGCTTCATCGCTTACTTTGGGGTTTGTACCTTTTGCATATCGTTAACATTAACACTAATGCACACTTACACACCAAAGGAAATGTAAAATCGTGAATCGGATGATAGTTGGCCTTTAAATATTGATTGACATTTACTGGAAATTG
Source organism: Misgurnus anguillicaudatus (assembly GCF_027580225.2). Taxonomy (NCBI): domain Eukaryota; kingdom Metazoa; phylum Chordata; class Actinopteri; order Cypriniformes; family Cobitidae; genus Misgurnus; species Misgurnus anguillicaudatus. The sequence goes on along the minus strand of NC_073338.2, from coordinate 36,479,764 downwards.
TCACATAATCTTTCATTTCTGTAGACACAGTAAGGCATTTCAGACTCTGAATGCTTACTAAACCATTAAATTGGAAGGCTTTTGAAGCTTTTAGAGTTTTCTCTTATTTTGTCACAAAATATTTTTGATTTTGTTTTAAAACTATAGTCCATTTACTTTGTGCACTGCCAATAGAAAAGAGTCAAGGGACTGAACCATCAAACTAGAGACAAATAGATTGCCCCTTCCCCCCAATACTACTTTGCCATTAATTAATCAAAGGATTTATTTTTAACAAGTTGTGTTGAAACTTGATGGGCTCATTAATAAAACATAATGCAGCAGAAAAACACATGCAGCCATGAGTGCATCCAAGTACATGCACATATTTGAGCGCTGCTTTTTTTGCAATGCAGACATAGTAATGTATTACAGTACAGTTTACTATATCAGAAAAATTGGTCAAGTGTTGTTTGCAACATTACTGCTTTTATTGCGCCGTGATGTTATTGCCTTGCAATGGAGTCAGAAATATCCTGATCATTTTTTTGCTATTTTTTCCATTTCTGCAACTAGATTTCAGCATTTAATAATTTAGATTTTATGTAACCTGCTCTGTAGGTAACTTCCCTTCTCTCTCTCTCTCTCTCTCTCTCTCTCTCTCTCTCTCTCTCTTGCTCTCTCTCTCTCTCTCTCTCTCTCTCTCTCCATACACATGCATGAGCTGTTGGCTATCACAGATGGCTTTGGAGGTGTGCTGAAGAACAGAAAAATACCACAGGGAAACAAACACACCAGATGACTGGTCTGTTTTTATCAAAGACACAAAATCTAAGGGAATATAGGTTAGATTTTAACATTGTTAGAGGCATTTTAAAATCACACAAACAAATAAAACATCCACACCATCAATTACATCTTAATCAAATAAACATTTTAAAATAGTTCATTCCGGCTCATTATACACCGCTGGGTAAACAGACCATGGGCTACTCGTTTCATATCTCACAATGTATATTACCTAACTTTGCTACTTCAGGTAACAGTGTCATCATGCAAATCCTTGACAGGAGTTTATTGTGCCAATAAAAACACTATAATTAAATATGGAAGAAGAAAATATAGCCTCCCTAAAATTAGCAACTCTATAAATCAAACTATATATTATAAAACGTCTCGTTCTGGTTCTTCATTCTGATTGGTTGAAACACGTTCTAAGCCGTGATAAAATACCCCGGTAAACCCACGGTTCAGGTTTTTGTGAAACCCTGTTATGCATATGAAATAACCCCACAGTTCAGACCGCATTACATAAGTATAACTGCGCCACTTTTGCTGCGTACTGATTTATGAAAATAAACACCACAGTCTTTAACCATATTTTTAATTTGTCTACAATTGCACAATTATTGGCGATATCCAAATAAATGTCAATAAATATTGTTGAGTCATCTCGTCACTAAAGAGAAAACGTTCCTGGAGGAATTTCTACCTCAAATCCATATTTCGCTATTATCCACTAGATGGCGATCTTACCCAACTTAAACACTGACGCATTCACTCAACACTAAAATCACAGTGTAAGTTTTGATCATGGCTCTGAATCTGATCTCTTACAAAAACTATTCACAAAAATTTAATTATCCCAGCGTGCGTTTAGCTGAAAATTTGAGAGGTGATAAGAGAACAAATGAAGGTAGGATGAAACAGTTTTTTTTAAAGCGGAGGGTCTGTTCATTCATTTGATATTTTGTGCCCTATTTTATCGATCTAAAACACAAGTGCGAAGCGCAAAGCGCAAGTGACTTTGTGGGCGGATCTTGGGCGCTGTTGCTATTTTCCCAGCGGGAGAAATAAGTCTTGCGCCAGGCGCAAATCAATAAGGGGTTGGTCTGAAGTAGGTTCATTATTCGTAGGTGTGGTTTGGGCGTAACGTCAAATAAACCAATCAGAACGCTATCCAACATTCCCTTTAAACGCAAGCGCACAATGATGTCAGGAAACGGGGGAATCCCAAGCTTGCCAGCATAAATCGGGCACGCCGTGTAACAGGAGGTGGATCTGCCTCTACACACGACCTGACGCCAGCAGAGGACATCGCTGCGTCCACCCTCACCACTGTTTGGGGGCTTTGAAATCGGACCCAAGAAACACAAGCAAGGTCCAACCCCAAAGTACACTTACAAATCAAGTTCATATACATTAAGGTTTCTTATAAAAACATTTTAATTATTATTTACATAAAATAAACGTAATACAGCCACACAACAAACTTATGAAAATATTTTAATCGTTATTTGCATGAGAATTTTTTAACACAGCCACACAATACATAACTATCACCACAATGCTCACCACAATGGTTTCCCTTATCTCATGTGTTAATATTTTTTATTGTAACAATTTATGATTTGCAAAATTAACTGTTGCATCTGTGTAGATTAGATAAGCAATGCGCGTTGTGCACGCTATACATTATGGTCAAGCATGCGCCCTTAAAATAGCATAATGAACTACGCGCAACGCGCCACTGACTTTAGACTAGTTTTTTTTTTGTTAGTAGCGCAATTGTTTTTTGAAACTGCAAAATAGCATCAGGGATGGTTTGCGCCGAAACACGCCTCCTTTTTTTCGCTGAACCACCCAGGGAGCGCAAGTTCATTCCCTAGTTTGCCGATGTGCGTCTGTGGAGGGAAAACCCCGCTGTGCGCCAGTGCAAAATACGAAATGATACATGTGTCACTGACAAAGTCAATTGCGCTGGGTGCAAGATAGGGCTCTTTATGTTTATTTAAAGAAGATCATTTTTCTGTAAGGCATTAAATTAAAACTGGGTGGGGAAAGAGTTAAGCATGCTTCCAAGCATATTTGATCATCACTTCAACAGTTATATACAACAGCACAATATAATATGATAATGTTAATGTAATATAATAACAATATATGTTAATGTATAAATCAGATGAATGTTGATTTATGAAATTAACACAACAGTCTTTAATCATATTTTCATTGTGTCTTTGCTGCGTCTGTGTTGTTTGGGAACTGCGCTCTGTTGCAGCCACACTTGATTCTGAGGAACTACTTTGTTTGGCGGAAGAGTAATATTTGTACTAATATAATTACAACTTATTTGTGTTTTATTTAATTAAATTCTGCTATGCATATGAAGTAACCGTTTTATAAAAGCAATAAGCCCCACGAAGCAGTGGTGTTACAGTGCATTTTATAACTCCGCTTTTTGGTAATCGGCCAAACTCCCTTTTCCAAAGTATTGTTCAAAAATCATGCACCCTGCCTTTAATATAATAATACTGGTCCACGATGTTTTACAACGCTCTCTTCACATCTTCACTTAGGGCTTGCTATGTTTCCACCCTGACTTTTTTTAGTTCATTTATGCTCAGTCTAGGGCTGTGCAAAAAGTCGGAGGTTTCATCAGTAAAGCCGGTTCAGTGATTAGTATTAAATCGCCATCAGCTGCTTTCAGATGGAGCGGCATTTACTATACAGAGCCGTAGTTCACAGAGAAGTTAGACAAAATCGGGTTAAAAATCGAGGAAAATCGACTCTGATAATCTATGCGATTTTGCCTAACTTCTCTGTGAACTACGGGTCTGTGTAATAAATGCTGCTCCATCTGAAAGCAGCTGATGACGATTTACTTCTAATCACAGAGCCGGCTTTACTGATGAAACATGCATGAGAATCGCAGGCGATTTTATGCACAGCCCTAGCTCAGTCACACATATAAAACCCCTCAATACATCTAAAGTATGAGTTTACATAGTTTATTTGCATCTGGAGAAAGCATATTCCCAAATATCAAAGTAAAAAATAGGATGCCTCCCTTAATGTTTGACCAAAGCTCTTTTCGGAGTAAAAATGAACGAGAACAATCGGGTTATTACAGCATGAGCATGTTCTTATGGGATTTCACAGGGCAGGGGAAATTAGACCTTATATTGCGAAATGGGAAATCTGAGTGAATGCGGGTCACCATAAAACTTAAGCAAACTGAGCTCTTAAATAATTTCACCCTTTAAAAATGTACCATGCTTATGCAATACACTAGAACAGTAGTGCCAGCAGATTGTTGTAGTGGGAAGAGCCTCAGCAACAGAATGCACAAATTGGTCAACTGAGGATAATACCAAAAATGTGGTTAAAACCCTAGATAAAACTTTTACAGCCCAGCTGCCTTTTTTCCTGCATCCCTCATCCTCCCATTTTCCTCCTTCACTGCTTTCTTTCTTCCTCTGTTCAGTTCAGTTGCAGAGGGGTTGAACTTGGGGCTCGAGCCCCGGCCTCAGGTTCGCTCTCTCTCTGAAGGTTCAGAGCTCAGGTTCAGAGCTCCCTTCGAGGACAGAAAGCCAAGTCCTTTACCATTAATTATTAAAGACAGAATGAGCAGGCAAACTAGTGAAATGGCATTTACTCAGCTGACCAGGACCCCTTGCAAACACACAATTTGAAATATGTCATCATTGCTTATAGATTCACATAGACAGACTTCTGCCTGCAACTATTATGGCGCTTTTCCATTGCAGGTCATGTCAGCTCACTTACCTTTTGCTTGGTTAGCTTTTCCATCGAGTTTAGTAACACTTTAGAGTGGGAGGGCTTATAGGCGTGCCATTATATTTGCACTGCCTACTGCTGTGACATCATACAAGTGAGAGCGACATTGGAATGCTGTATGTTTCCATCCATTCATTTCTCAGTCCACCACAAAATCAAAAATGACCACTACGAATAAATGTTTGCATATCGCCTTTATCACGCGACAGTTTTTGTACAAACACCCGTGGCGTCAGTCGACACGCGCCGCTGAGCCTCATTTAATTAGCAAAAATGCCATAAATGCGGACGTTCGCGTCGCGAATGTGCCGCCACAAACCGCAAGTCTGGAAAACACTGGTATGGTGTTCCTGATTCTCAACATATGGATGTTTTTAATTTCTAAATGGGAGTTTATGACCTTACAACAAAGCACAAATGAGAACGGGTTTCCTCGAGACAACGCAAGCACGAAGGTAAAGCTAAACTGGCATTTAGCATGATCTTCACTGTTTTCACGTCACCTTTTAGTATCAGCTCAGCTCGCTTGGAACCCCAACCGAGGTCTTACTAATAAAAGTATTGTGTACTACGTACTGTACCCAGTGGAAAGCCCCCAAAAGTAAGCCGACCCAAACCGTAGGGTACTATGCAATGGAAAAGTGCCATTAAGGTCTGGTGCTATATGAACCATGCACCTAGACAGGAACATTCACCTGATTGACCTGTAAAGCATTCAAGGGGCTAACTGAAACATGTTAGTGATAATCCTTGTTTTTTTTAAGATTTCTCTTTATTTACTTCTCTACAGCATTGTAGTATGAAGCTCTCCAATTAATTCACAATGGATAACATTCTGCCCTGCCCTACATTTTATTCTGTTTAATTCCTAGTTACATTACAGAACGTGAATGGAACAGATCTTGCTCTTTCGAAACTTCTTTCTTCCTGTATTGCTCAGTGGTAGAGCATTGTGTTTGCAGCGCATAAGGTCATGGGTTTGAACCCAGGAACACAAGTACTGATAAAAATGTTTTGCTTGTAATGCACTGTAAGTCGCTTTGGATAAAAGCGTCTGCCAAATGCATGAATAAAAAAATTTAAAGGTTGAAACTTACTGGAACGTAGAGAAGTACAGATCCTGAAAGTATCGCTTCAACAAGAATAAGACCAGATGCTCTGATTCTCTGAAACACACAATACAAAAGAGAGAGAAAAAGCAATAGCTGAGAAAGTTGAAGTTAATTTGATTTTAAAATGTCAACAGCCTCAAGCAGAAATTAAGCTTTAGCTTCACTTTGGCTCAGAAAAGTCTAGCAGACCAAAAAAAAAAAACTTTGTAAAACCTACCTAAAAACGCTACTGACCAATCACACTACTGTACGCTCTGTGGGCTCTATCTAACACCCGGCGCAATGCGGCGCAATTACAAGTGTCTTTTGCTAGTTTCCACCCTGCGCAATTATCATTTTCATGTTGTTTAAATAGCAAATGCATTTGCACCCCCTTTTGCGCCCATGGGCGTTCTGGTCTGAAAACGAGGTGTGTTCAGGCGCATTGTTGGCGCGTTGCTATTTTGAGGCAACTAAAATAGACCACCCCATTGACCAACAAAAACTGGTCTAAAGTCTAAAGTCAAAGGCGCCATATGTTTTTTTTTTTGTTATTTAAAGAACGCATTAGTAATATGCGTCTATAAACGGGAGGACAACGCGGGTTTGCTTATCACACACATGAATGCGCAGCGGCACAAAAACGCTTTTAAATATGAAAGATTAAAGGATTGAATGTAAAAGATTATTATTGAGTCTCTTGGACATAAATGAGGACTAATTATGAGACGTTAAAAGGCACAAAGAGCTGCTTCACCTGCAGCCTGGTAAGTAAATAAATGCTTTGCCTTAAACAAATGCATCTGTTTTTAAATGTTTTTCTAAAATGCTACCTCACGAATTTATTGTATATGATGACTCTGTATCTGTGGATATGGTGAGATGAGAAACATTTTTAAGTAATGCTTAAAACAAACTCATGACGCTATCCAAGTGCTGAAACGTGCGGAGAGCCGTTTGTAAATTCTTTTTCTCCTGTTTGTAACAAATAAAGTATTTTTAGAGTACAAATCTTTTCTTACATACTTGTAAATAATTTTTTGATGATATTGAATAGCCATACATTTAAAGCAATTAAAAGCCTGCTTTTTACTTTAAGAAAATTGGTTTTAAAGGTTTTATTAAAAAAATAACAATTTCAATACAAGTGAAAAACAACACAATTATTTAACATTAATCTTACACTGGGGATCTTCTTCCTCCGCTTAGTTTTTCAGTTTACAAAGTCTGTCATCTAAATAGGAATTAGACATAGCGCCAGCTCAACTGGCTTTTAAATGGGATGAGAGATAAGACTTTCATTGGTTTATTGCACATTACGCCCAAAACACACCTATTACTCATTAAAAAAATAGGACAAAAATAGGACCAACCCTTTTCGACCATGCGCTCGGCGCACAAACCATTTTTCCCGTTGTTAAATTAGCAAAAGTGGATTCGGACACGCCCATTTAGACAGTGCGCTGTGCGCTTTAGACAATGCGCTTAGATCGTTAAAATAGGGCCCTGTGTGTTTGAATAATTAGAAAAAAACACTTTTATAAAAATGTCCCCAAAAATGTATATGATCATATTGTTTGTGGTGATGTCATTACAAAGCTTTTCAAGAAAAGACCTTCAAGCAAGAAGTTACCTTGTTGCGGCGAAAGTGGTAGACAACCAGCATGCTGATGAAGTCCAGGAGCATACAGAAACCTTGAAAGGAGACCATGGCCAGACGGAGAGCAGTATCTTCTTGAGCCAGACATGGTGTGTCATCAGTGCAGAACAAACATCCTTCCTGGCACGGCAGACATCTATCAGGCACTTCCCAGAATTCATCACTGTATGAGCCCCGGTCTGATTCTAACAACAGGTGGATGGCAATCACACTATAACATATCTGTTCATATTATTGTATTGTACACTGCAAAAATGACTTTCTTACTTAGTATTTTTGTCTTGTTTTCAGTAAAAAAATCTAAAATTTCTTAAATTAACATGTATTTTCTTGATGAGCAAAATGACCTAAAAAAATAAGTCTAGTTTATAGACAAAAAAATATAAAATGTAAACAAATGTGTGCTTAAAAGAAACAAAAATATCTGCCAATGGGGTAAGAAAATTTTGCTTGAATTAAGTGTTTAAGAAAAAAGAAATCTTATTTCAAGATTTATTTCTCAAATCGTTTGGTGTGGCCCTAGCTTAATTCGGTACCTATTGTCACAGTATGCAATTTCGTATGCAGGGAGCAAGACTTGGGCCAGTAAATAACCACCTAGCAACCACAAAAACCTTAGCAACTGCCTAGAAATGCCATAGCAACTGCCCATAACACCATAGCAACTGTAAAGCAACATGCTTATAACTACTCTGAACACCTTAGCAGTTGCAAAGCAGTGGCTGCAAGTTTTGCGTAGGCATACAACACTCACATTAAAATATATATATATATGTAAAGCTTTTATTCCAATTTGTCAAATGCTTGCAGCTCATTATTGCTAATTATAAAGTGTAATATTATAGATGTGTGGATGGTTAAAAGTTTCAACAGTTAAGTGTAATAAAAAAATTCAATCAAGAAAATAAAAAAATGATTTTTTTTATGCTTTATACTTACTTGGGAAGCCATTGAGAGCCACTCGACTTGGATGGTAAAAACCTGATTTGCATTGACACTTGTACTTGTCCAGCACAAATCCATGGCCTACAATTGGCTTACACTGGAAAAGAAAGTGCCTCGTTTTAGTACTGGAATTCATTCATCTATGTTACAGGCCACACAGTAATCGTACACTGTAAAACCTAAAAGTTAACTCAACTCAAACCATTTAAGTAAACCGGTTGCATTAGTTTTAAAACACATACATTTGAGTACTTTGAACTTAAACAAATTGAGTCATATGCAGTTATGCACTTTTGTATTTAAGTTCACACTACTTAAATATAAGTGCATAATTGCACATGACTCAAGTTCACAGTACTTAAATGTATGTGTTTTACAACTTAAATGGCCTAATGCAACCGGTTTACTTAAATGGTTTGAGTTAAGTTAACTGTTAGGTTTTACAGTGTAGTACTTAGTTTAGAATAATAAAATGTATTTTTTTTTTTAAAGATTTATTTTCAGGAAGAGTAAATGTAAAAGGTCGGAATAACAAGACACCAGGAAAAATACAAAAAGCATCACTATTAATATACAACCGGTCATACTCAAATCTTAATAAACATTAGAAATGGCATAACAGCACCCACAAACATAATGTAGGGGAAAGCAGGGGCGAAAGTACAATTTTTCAGAAAAACGTAATTTTAAAAAGATAATGTTTTAGACAGAGATATATTTTTGCTGTGGTCAATAACTCACAAGTGTGCTCTATCAATACCAAATGGAATTTTGAATGTAAAACGACTTCAGTATAATTTCACTTGGAACATGGGTTTTCTTTCACAGACAGGATTCTAACGCAACCCAGACTAGTAAAAATAAAAAGTGAAACAAAAATAGCTGTTAATGGAGGAAAGCCTTTTGTTTGCCAGGGCATTTTATACAAAGGTTTGGCGTCACATAAAATGTACGGTGGGAATAAAGACACTATTTTGTGATTTTTTATTGTGCTCAAGCAAAATAGCCTAAGTGCTATTACTGCGAACTAAGTCTGAATAAACTACGCCAAAGAAAAACTACAAAAATACATTTCATCATGGGCTTGATACTCAAATCATACATTTTATCACCTTTATTTTAGCAAGCAGGGCAAGCCTCAGAAGGAACATATCTCTGACGTTTTCTCCTTGGATATATAGCGGTGTTTTAGATTGATAGCTTCAGTATATTCACTACTGAACATCACAATAACTGCTACTTTAATGGAGGCAATATAACAGGTTTTATGTGTTGCTCAAATACTGATGTGAAACCTTAATTAAACTTAAGAGATAAAACGCCCGGCATTGCAAATAAAAGAAAACTGCTGCCTTGGGTTATGTAGTAAACTTATGAATATAATGAGACCTGTGAACAATTTGGTCATATGTCTATAGACAGTTTTAGCAGTAACAACATAAACAAGCGGATTTCGTGGTCAACACGTATCTTCCGGTAAACTCCGCTAAGAATAAATAACAACAAAGTACTTTAAACATAGTTTATTTATATAATAAGCAAAATAAACAACACGTAGATTAGCTAGGAAACCAAAACATTTGTTAATTTCGACGATGCGTTTGTTCAAGAGTTTAGTTTAGCAACTAGTCAGACCATTAAAAAAACTGAAACCGGAAGTAAAGTTCCAACCAGACGCGTATCGTGTCACCGCACGTGCGTCCGATGAAACCGTCTATAGCTCATATTTTACAGCTAAATTAAATAACTTTTAGGATGTGCCTGTTGTTGTATATGTTACGTAGCATATAATAAAAACCTGAGATGGATGAAAATTAGGGTTTGTTCATGAGAAATCAATACATGGCAATTTGGGGACTTTCATACATTATGAGGCAGTTACCCAGACAGGGTTTAGATTAATCCAGGACTAGGTCTTAGTTATATTAAAACATATAAAGGGGACATGTAACAAGAGTTTTTTAAGATGTCAAATAAATCTTTGTTGTCCCCAGAGTTCTAGCTCAAAATACCATATAGATAATTTCTTGTAACATGTTAAAATTGTTAAAATGGCCACTTTATACGTGTGAGCAAAAATGTGCCGTTTTTTGTGTGTGTCCTTTAAAATGCAAATGAGCTGATCTCTGCACTAAATGACAGTGCCATGGTTGGATAGTGCAGATTAACGGGCGGTGTTATCCCCTTCTGACATCACAAGGGAGCCAAATTTCAATGATCTATTTTTTCATATGCTTGCACAGAATGGTTTACCAAAACGAAGTTACTGGGTTGATCTTTTTCACATTTTCTAGGTTGATAGAAGCACTGGGGACCCAATTATAGCAACATGGAAAAAGTCAGATTTTCATGATATGTCCCCTTTAAGAAGTTTTTTCAAACATACCTTACAGAAAACATTACTGGTGTGCATCACGAGACAAAACAATGGCAATGATATATGTCAAGATATGCTGGATGTTTTAAATTAAAGCCTCTCAAACATCCATTTTAGTCTGGGACTATAAAGTCCTGTCATAGATAGCATCTACAACATGATGTATTCACTGTGGGCATTGTGATATACTAAATATTTTATGTAATGTGTCTTTTTCCCTCATACAAGCTGTAGGTATTGTTGCTATATATTGTCTTGTTTTTATACAAGATTTATATGTAGACATTTCTAGAAATCCAAAGCAAAAAAGACCAATTTAGCATTTATTGTCCCAGTACTTATGGAGGGCACTGCATATTCCATATACTGTATATTAAGTGAAGCTTAAAACCACATTTTCTGCCCATCGATTAGTACTGAAAAAAACATAATGATTAAAAAGAAAAAAGCATCATTGCACCACAATCCAATACAAACCAAAATCACAGTTACTATAATCATGAATGAACAAACATTGTGGGTTTGGGCCATTAATTTTTTAAGATGCACTGTCTACAATTCCTTGGGTTACAATTTTCCAATATAAAGTAGAAGCAGTAATGATATCATTGTAAATTAAATGCTAAAAGAACAAACAGAATGCATTGAAATGTTTTGGCCAATGCTTTTGCAAAATGAATCGCAGTGTCAGATATATAACGTATACATTTATTATGTGTGTTTCCTGGGTATCGAACACATGACATGTGTACTGCTAATGCAATGCTCAACCAAGTGAGCTACAGGAATACTTCTACTACACTTTTCAATAGACTCAACTCAGAAAACATAGTACAGTATAATGTAATATACAATACTGTATAGCCTACTGTAAGTCTGCTTGTGAAAATCTTGTTTACTTGCTACAAAATACCTTAAACAAAACTGAATCCCTTTCAGAGATTTTGTGGCACTAACTTTAACTAATTTTAGCAAATCTAATAATTAATCAATTCTTGGAAGTGTGCATACACCGCACTCTAAATTATTATGCACATGCCATTTTTGTTCATTTTCCAATACAGTGAGTAAGTTTACAACAGCATATTTTTAAAGTATAAGTAAAGTATCTTTTGACATTTTTATTTCATTTAAATAACATTCACACTGTCATAAACTGTTGAGGGTAAAATAAAATTTGTAATTTTACTGTACTGGAAAAATAAACAAAAATGGCATGTGGATAATAATTTGGAGCGTGGTGTAGTATCAACAAAGTGTTTTTTAAGCAGTGTTTTGTTCTCTTATGCACTGATTAAAACTATGGGCTCTTCCGTACACCCGGCGCAATGCACGACGCAAGTGTCTTTTGCTAGTTTTAACCCTGCGCAATTATCATTTTCACATTTAGCGCCACGTTGTTTAAATAGCAAATGCACTTGCGCCCACTTTTGCGCCCATGGGCGTTCTGATCTAAAAACAATTTTGAAGCAACTAAAATAGACTACGCCATTGACCAACAAAAACCTGGTCTAAAGTCAATGGCACAATATATTTTTTGTTATTTAAAGAGCGCAGTAATATGCGCCTATAAACGGGACGACAACGCGGGTTTGCTTATAACATACATGAATGTGCAGCAGCACAAAAACAGTTTTAATTATGAAAGATTAAAGGATTGAATGTAAAAGATTATTATTGAGTCTCTTTGACATAAATGAGGACCGATAATGAGACTTCGCTTTAATCAAATGCATCTATTTTTAAATGTTTTTAAATGCTACCCTACGGATTTATTGTATATGATGACACTTTACCTGTGGATATGGTGGGATGAGAAACATTTTAAGTAATGCTTTTTAAAAAATCCCATGGCGCTGTTCGAGTGCTGAAATGCTTCGGCTCTCCGCACGTTTGTAAATTCTTTCTCTTGTTTGTATTTTAGAGTTCAAACTTTTCTTGCATATTTTCTAATTATTTTATGAGATTACAATGATTATGTAGGATATCAATACATTTACAGTAAGTAAAAGCCTGCTATTTGTACTTCTAAGACTGAAAGAAAACGTCTTTTAAAGGTTTTAATCAAAAAATAAAATTTTAATAAAAATTAAAACAACACTTTTTTAAACATTATTCTTAAACTGGGGGTCTTCTTCCTCCGCTTAGTTTTTCAGTTTACAAAGTCCGTCATCTCAATAGGGATTAGACATAGCGCCAGTGCAGGCTTTTAAAGGGGATGAGAGCTGAGACTCTGATTGGTTTATTGCACGTTACACCCAAAACACACCCATTACTCATTAGGAAAATATGAACAACCCTTTTCGATCGTGCACTTGGCACACAAACCATTTTTCCCGTTGTTAAATTAGCAAAAGTGGCATTGAACATGCGCCATGCACTTTAGATAATGCGCTTAGATAATGCCCTAAAAGTTGAATGCCTTTTCAGTGCCTTTGAACGAATCAATTTGGGAAAACAATCTTTTTGTATGTTTTGCAAAATGTATTGAAGATGCAAACTATGGTGTTAATGAATATCTTTGTTTTGTGAGCTGTTAAAGGAAAACACCACCGTTTTTCAATACCTCAACTTAGACAAATTAATACATGCCAACCGTATTGTTCGGTCTATAAGCCACTTTTTTTTCATAACTTGGCTGGTGCTGCGTCTTATAGTCAGGTGCGCCTTGCAAGTCAGTATGAATTAATTTAGTATGAATAAAAAAACTGTGAGTTTCTGTTGTTGCCTGTTTTGGCAAGAACACTTCTAAAAAGAGATTATTAATCTCAGCAAGTTTTACTTCTCTGTGTTAAGTAAAGGAATGAAAATCTGTGCATGCATGCCGTAAAGATCCCATAGAGGCATGTGACATATTTAATGTCCTGCACTTTGTTTCTCTTTTGATAGCACGTGCATTTTTTGTTTATGACAAGAGTTGTTGACCTAGCAATGTTACTATGTCCACTTTATACGGGAGCGATCCCAGAACATTTATGGGACGTGTTTTGTGTTTACACAGAAGCCTCTCTGCCAATTTTATGGAAATGTTTTGGGACCAAAGTGCTGCGTGAATAGGTTGACAATGTGACAATGGACATTGATCAACATCAGGCAAAGGAAACAGGCACGTATAAAAGTGTTGAGATTAAGGCTGTTTGTTTGCTTCACAGCTCTGATCTCCAATGAGTCATAAGGATCAAAGCATCCATTAGCACCAGTATTTATGTTACATCACTGACATTGTCATGACTCATTTTTATTGGTAAGTCAGAAGACATCACAGACGACCATGGGCTTGTGTAGCTAGGGAGAGAATTAACATTTTTGGATGAACTATTTATTATTTAATGTCAAAAACAAAAGATGTGTAAGATGTTTATGCAGTAAACTCATCTATTACAACATTACTATTATAACTGTTACTGACTAGAATAAGTGGCACAACATTACAAAGGCCTTATACCTTCGGAGAAAATAGCAAGAAACACATTGCCTGGAAGTGGCATGAGGTCTGATTATACGGTGAAAGCCTTGGATATTTATTGTACTGTCCAGAGCTGTAACAAAGGGTCTGGGATCTACTCAATCCATCATTCAGACAATACACCTCAGGGTCAAAGTCATCGTAGGACATTTAGTGCATATGATTCAGGGATGTACTCCTTCAAAATGTCAACCTTACAGCTGATGTTCTCTTAGCTCATCTTAAATGACAGCTTTTAGTAGGCATGGTCTCTGGTAGATATGAGTCTATAAATAGATCCCTGCTTGCAGGAGTGATACAAACACAGACGGACACATGTAATCTTTTCTCTTTTTCTCACATGGAAACACACGAGTCTTTCCTCGCACAATCTCTCAAGAGCAACATCTTGCTTCGGTTGCTGTGGCTGGAAGCAAACATTCCTTCTGTGAAGGTTCTGTGCTTTTCCTTTCGGCTTCTCCTTCAGTGTTCCCACGAGAAAGGACCAGATAGACATGGAGCACAGTCAATAATTTAGTAAAGCGCACTGCAATCCATTATACAGCATTCATAATAGATCAGAAGGTACTGAGGTTCTCCTAAACCCAAGACAATAACTGGTCCTTTAAGCCACGCCCAGTCCACATATCATTCCAGCACATCGTATACAAATGACAGACCAATCAGCAAGTAGGCTACTTTTTGATTTACTTAAAGAGCACCTATGGTTCGATTCACAATTTAACATTTCCTTTGGCGTGTAAGTGTGTATTAGTACAAAGTAAACGATGATGCAAGTTATCGTCTCCAACATATATCTCTTTTGTTGTACTACAACAAACACACGGATTGTAGGCAACAGTTTACTTCCTGGGATTGGTGATGTAGAGAAGACCGACATTATCATAACTCAGCCTGTAAGTTAACTCCTGTTAGCATTTCATTGTGACCGAATCTTTCAAACATGGTAAGGGGCAGCACATTTTCATCTGAAGTCAGAGGTATTTACGCCAATCACAACGTACAGATTAGCTGGCCAATCAGAAACACAGAGCTTTTTAAATCAATGAGTTTTGTACAAATTCCGCGTGTTTCAGTTAGAGAGTAAAATCTGGACCTACAAAAATCTACAGTATGTGGAAAATAATGTGTTTTTTAAACCATAAACCACGCGAACACATTGCATTATACCAAATACACAAAATAACATGTTTTTAGCAATGAAATAGGTGCAGTTTAAGGCTCTGAATGGACGCCAAATTTATGTAAGAAGAGTATTTATATTATTCATGCTATGCGTTTAAGGTTTGCGCTCGTCAATTTACTGATATTTGCGCCATTATTTAATGTCTTAAAAGCGTGTCCTAAAGATGCTATGTGTAACTTTTAGAAGGATCTCTTGACCAAAATTCAATATAATATGCATAACTTTATTATCAGCGATGTATAAAGACCTTACATTAATCTAAAACTGGGTGGCAACTTAAAAAAAACGCTGACAGGGAAAGAGTTAAGCATGCTTCCAAGCATATTTGATCATCACTTCAACAGTTGCACGATAGAAAAGTTAATGTATTAATTAGATAGATGAATGTTAATTTTTGAAAATAAACATCACAGTTTTTCATTGTGTCTTTGCTGTGTCTGTGTTGGTTGGGAACTGCGTTTCAGCCACACTTGATTCTGAGGAACTACTTTGTTTGGCGGAAGACTAATATTTGTACTAATACCAACTTATTTGTGTTTTATTTTATGAAATCCTGCTATGCATATTAAGTAACCATTTTATAAAAGCAATAAGCCCTGTGAAGCAGTGATGTTATAGTGCATTTTATAACAGCTAAGGGGGTTTTAGGCACTCCGCTTCGCGTTGTGCATAACAACGCCCCTTAGCTGTTATAAAATGCACTTGTAACCCACTGCTTCTTTGGGCTTATTGCTTTATTAATTAGTTATTTAGTATATACATTTTTAATGGAATTCCCTAAAAATAAATTATTTAAATATGCTTGTTCTACTGACAAAAAATGCTCATACCTTATATATTAAAGAGCACCTATTTCATTGCCAAAACCATGCCACCTTATGTATTTGTCATAACACAACGTGATCCCGCGGTCCACGGCCAAAAACACATTATTTTCTTATTAAGCTTAAGATTTCACTCTCTTCCTGAAATGCTTGGATTTGAAAAGCTCTGCGTCCCTGATTGACCAGCTAATCTGAACGTTGTGATTGGCCTGAATACCTCTGACATCAGCTGGAAATGTGAAGCTCCTTACCATGTTTAAAAGATTCGGTTGCTAACAGGAGCTTACAGGTCCAAAGCGTGAAAAGTTTGAATAATGTCTGTCTTGTCTACATTACCAATCCCAGGAAGTAAACTGTTGCCTACAATCCGTGTGTTTGTTGTAGTCCAAGAAAAGAGATTTATGCTGGAGCCGATAACCACGTCATCGTTTACTTTAGGGTATGAACCTTTCGCATATCGTTAACATGTACTAATACACACCAAAGGAAATGTAAAATCGTGAATCGGACCATTGATGCTCTTTAAAAATGTTTGATCATATTGCACATCCTCACCTAGTACACACAAGGAGGAAAAAATGTCAAGATGTGCTAAAGTCAACAGAATCTGAGTGATTCATGTATCTGTCAAGGCAAGATAAGGATTTTCTCACTCTTACATTTCATTTCGTGTATAAAACTTTACAAAGCAAGCAGTATACGCCAAGACTTTTCAGCATTTCACACTTTCATGCTGTTGTGCAATGACGTAATAAATAAACCCACACGGTAATGTGATTTAGTGCGAGCGTTTGCCTTCCGGAAACATCCAAGCCAGCGCAAACTCTCATTGGCACAGAGGCAGAACAGCTTGGGTGGTCTAATTAGCTTTTACGGAGCAACTTCCAATGCAGCTTAGCACACACTCGAGTCGAACAGTAGATGATAAATACCCAAATTATTTCAACTACAATACAATACAAACAAATCTAATGAACTAACTAATCTGGGGGGACACTGAAGCTTCAAGGTGAAACACTGAACCCAATATATATTGCATTTGGTGGAATTAATTGGAACTGAGAATGGGTGCTGATAGATAAAAAATGTTACATAATATCCCAATGCTTTAAAACAACTCAAGGGGTCATGACCCAAAAGTGTCAGGTCTGTTCTAACCCAGTCTCATGTAGATGCGTATAAATAGCACAAAGTGTAAAAATCGTGCTATATATACGCCAAATTCCACTTTGGTGTGCATATGATACGCCAGTCCTTCCCATTCACTTAAACGGTGCATCTTTTTTTGTCATTTTATTTATTAGTTTCTCAATTTTTTTCTGTTTTTTAAACCATTTTCGCTTGGGTTTAGGGTTAGATTTTAGATTTGCTTAATGAGGTTATTTAATATACAGGTTTCTCAATGTTTTTGTCCATATTTAAGCCATGTTCGCTTGAAGTTAGGGTTAGAGTTGGGGTTTGGGTTAGAATGGTATTTTTATATAACAAAAAGTTGTTTTAATCCTAAACCCAAGCGAAAATGGTAAGAAATAGCAAAAAAATTGAGAAACCAATAAATAAAACGACAAAAAAGATGCACCGTTTAAGTGAATGGGAAGGACTGGCGTATCATATGCACGCCAAAGTGAAATTTGGCGTATGTATTGCACGATTTTTACACTTCGTGCTATTTATACGCAACTCCGTGAGACTGGGTTGGCTCTAATGGAAAACAATGCTATTCCAATATTAAAATCCAACTATATAATCATGCATATTTGGGGATAAAAATAGTTTAAACAAACTGGCTTATCTTTGAATTTTTTTTTTAATTCAGCTGTGAATTTTGGCCCAAATCCATCATGACATGCTATCACCATCCTAAACCAAACTACCCAAGATAAAACAGAAAAAAAGACACAGACTACAGTAACTACAGGTTGTGGCGACCAAAACCATAAAGTCATAATAATACTTTACTAAAAAAGTATTTTTTTTACTTGTGTGCAGTATGAAATTTTGAATCATAAAAGCAACCTTAGCAAAATACAGTTTGTGCATGAAAAAAACGGATGAAATTAACTTTCTTGCTCATCACATATGAGCTATCCTACAGAACACACAAAATGACTGACAGGAAGAAAATGCTTTAAAAATTGCTTCTGTGAGGCTTTACAGATGGTATGCTTTTCACAGATGGTAAGAAAATCTGAGGGGTTCTTTTTGTTTGATGATTAATATTTATGAGAAGCAAATCTTTGGTCTAAAGACATCTCAATACAGATGAGTCTACCTGTTGTGTTTTTATAATTAATGAGAATTAAGCAGAGAGTGATGCTCACCTCCATAGTTGTCAAGTTACAGCGATGAGTGCCTGCAAACCAGCCACTGCTGGAGCACTGGTCAATGTCCACATCCTGTAGATTAACATCTACACGTACAACTCCTCTACAGAAGGAGAAAGAATGGGAACATTTCAATAAAACTAGATTTGCATTTCCTGAAGCACATAGCACTACTTAGAAAGCAACACAATGAAGTAGTTATGTTAAGTTTTAAGTCATTTGTGTAAATGGAATGATGCTTTAGATCTACTTTGTTGACATTCATATTGTGTTTGCTCTGTCAAGGCAGAAAGCAGGCTACAAACAACTTACTGTAGCTAGAAATGAAGGCCATACATAATGCAAAAATACAATAACTTTATTGTGGCATCCGAGCGATGTACTGTAGCAAATTTATGCAAACCACAAAAGACAGATCTAGAAAAAAAGGATCTAGATAGATAAGATACAGTAAATCTAGAATTTTCACAGCAAAGGCTTGAGGCTAGAACTAGACACATGTTTGAGATGTCTTGACGGAAAATAACTTGCACTGACAGATCTTAAAATAAGCCAGTGCCATTGATGTGTCTCACACCAGTAACTTTTTCTAAGGCATGTTTATAAACGATGCTTAAAGGAAAACACCACCGTTTTTCAATATTTTACTATTTTACTGTTCTTACCTCAACTTAGTCTAATTAATACATCCCTATCTTTTTGTAATGCGTGCACTCAATCCCTGTACA
This sequence comes from Misgurnus anguillicaudatus, assembly GCF_027580225.2. Lineage (NCBI taxonomy): Eukaryota > Metazoa > Chordata > Actinopteri > Cypriniformes > Cobitidae > Misgurnus > Misgurnus anguillicaudatus. Next base: position 36,460,603 of record NC_073338.2, on the reverse strand, counting down.
GCGCGTTGTGAATGTATCAGCATCTAGCCCAGCCCCATCCATTCCTTAGGATCCAAACAGGGATGAATTTAGAAGCCACCAAATACTTCCATGTTTTTCCTATTTAAAGACTGTTACATGTAGTTACACGAGTAAGTATGGTGTCACAAAATAAAACGTGGCGATTTTTAAGTGGATTAAAAATGAGAACTATATTGTATGGCGGAAGAGCACTTAGTTTGCAGCACTTCGACCTCGGCGCCCAGTAACATCATCACGCCTGACTACTCCCCCTCTCGCTCAAACTTTTGTTAATATTACTGCACCCGAGGTTAAAGTGCTGGTGTCCTTCTGCCATACAATATAGTTCTCATTTTTTATCCACTTAAAAATCGCCACGTTTTATTTTGTGCCACCATTCTTACTTATGAAACTACTCATGTAACAGTCTTTAAATAGGGAAAACATGGAAGTGATGATTTTGGAGGTAGGGAAGGGTTCCGAGCCCCACCTGTCCCTAATCGCCCCAACAAAATGGTAATCAACTAGGCTTTAAGTTTAACTTAAATTTATTTAATCACATCATACATCATGTTATTTTAAAACGAGACTTTCCTCCAAAAAATAACAACCTCATAAGTCGTTTGTGCAAGCACCTTATTACGACGTAAAGTGACGTATTAAGGCATTAGTGTCCTCTAGCGGCAGTAGCTTATAAATACAACCTGTTGCTACATTTAAAGTTTTTTGCCTTATACATCAGATTAGACATTTCATTTTATGAATTTGTAAATGTAGAAACGGTTTCATAAACATTTATGGTTTTAAAGATATTTTGGAACATCTAAACCCTTACTTTAAACTTAACCACTTCTCAACCATATAAAACACAACACGCAAGGAAACGTACAGTCAGGTATAATAATAATAATAATACCTTACATTTATATAGCGCTTTTCTCAGTACTCAAAGCGCTTTACATATGAACGGGGAATCTCCTCAACCACCACCAATGTGCAGCATCCACCTGGATGATGCGACGGCAGCCATATTGCGCCAGACCGCTCACCACACACCAGCTTATTAGTGGAGAGGAGACCGAGTGATATAGCCAATTAGTATGAGGGATGATTAGTAGGCCAATGGGCAAGTTTGGCCAGGATGCCGGGGCACACCCCTACTCTTTTCGAAGGACATCCTGGGATTTTTAATGACCACAGAGAATCAGGACCTCGGTTTAACGTCTCATCCGAAGGACGGTGCTTTTTTTTGACAGTATAGTGTCCCCATCACTATACTGGGGTGTTAGGACCCACACAGACCACAGGGTGAGCACCCCCTGCTGGTCTCACTAACACCACTACCACTAAGGTATTTATTGCATAGAACAGTATAAGAGTTTTACAAACCATTTGCGTTGCAAACCTTGCGAACTGAAACAATACGATCACTTTACATGAAGAAATCTGCACAGTCAGATCACATTCAAACATAAACCAGCATGACGTAGTCGGTCACAAGAGCCAAAAGCGCTTCACATTCTTAGCTGACGTAATGATGCGATTGGTCACGAGACACACGAAAGCCAATGCTTTTTCACAATCATAGATGACGTAGCCTCGCTGCAGTTTTTGAATCAGTGTACGTCTGTCGTCCGGATCTGATATTTACCGCTGATTGTCATCCCTTTTGCATCGTTTCTTCAAATAAATCGATTGTTTGACCTCGGTACACTTATAATATTTTAAGTATATTTTTTAAAAGTTGTGACTTGTTTTGTATGCTGTGTTTATATCATATAATAAATAAATTGGTACGTTATTTCCCCTAAATGCCTGAATAGTGTAATGTGTAATAAAATACCATTAATGCTGGTGGTTTAAATTGAAAATGTTATCCCTGTACATGTCATCATAGCAAAATTATACCCCAAAATATCATTTAATACCCTAAAATATTAAGTTTCACCTGCTGCCGGTAGAGGCGCTAATTTAGTAAATACATCTATTGGTCGTATTTGGTGAAATGGACAAACGACCAAAGCAATCGCATGGGTTGGACAAAAATCATCATACTTTCTTTTCCGCTGGCTTTTTTGTTAATTAGGTCCACTGTCTCTCTTGGTTTTTTCTGCTGGTGCCGAATCTCCAGTTTTCTTTTCATTCCATGTCACAAACTTATCCATTGTTAACTTTTGTACCCGCTACCGCCTGTACCCGCCTCTCCAAATTAAAGTTTTTGTTTCGCTGCAATTAACATTCCTACATTAATTAAATCTTAAAGGCTATAGTTCAGCGTGACATTTTCATTACAGTCTGATGTTGTTTTAAGTTAGGCTTATATTTAAATGTGTATGGTATGTGTATGGTCAATAAATAATTAATAGAAATGGGCACAAATTTCCTCTCATTTGTCACGGCCCACTTGTAATGTTCCTATTCCCCACCATTGGGGCCCGCCCCGCACTTTCAGAAACGCTGCCATAGATCAGTGTTTTTCCAACCAGAGGGTCGGGCCGACAGGGGGGCCTTAGCAGATTTCCAAGGGAGCCTCAAGATGACTTAAAATTATTTATTTTTTTATTTAATAATTTTTATTATTAAAAATTGTACAAAACAAGCATTAAAATAAGCTAAAACAAGCAAAAATCAAGATGTTTCTTATTTTTTTGGCTCTTTTATTGGCGAATATATATCTGTTTAGTCATTCCAAGTTCTATTTAATTTCATATGAAAAAAAGTAAGTAAGTTGGGGGCCTTCAAATGTGGGCAACTAGGAGGCCTTGAAGTGAAAAAAGTTGGGAACCACTTTTTTAAAGAAAGTTTAGTCGATTCCTGATAGAAAAATAAAGTAGACTTTTTTATAAATAGGCCTATACTATTTTATAAATTATTTTAAATTTTCCTGATTAAGATCTTGTTGAACACAACACAAAAACACTTTCATTCAGCACAGCATTTGTACAGTGCTTTGTATTGATAACTTGACATTATTTTCCTTCTTCAGAGAATGAGATGATCTATCATCAGTCTTGTTATCAGTTCTCTGAACAAATACAGTCAGTCTGATTGTCAAACGCTGCTGGTTGTTGATGTAAGATGTAAATGTAAGCATTCTCACACAATCTAACTAGAAGGTGGAAATCCAGCACTCTGCTTCATTATGGTAAAATGTGAGATGTTGCCATCAGCCTCTTTCTCCAGATAGCAGTCCATTAGTGGGGTTCTTCTTTCATTGTCCCATAAGGCATGTTATCTGAGACCTGAGAGCCATGCTGTTTCGTATTGACTCAATGTTCTTTCACACATTCTGCTATCGAGTTGGGTATGTCATGGAATCTTTTATTATGGAACAGTTTAGCTGTACATTAAATTGTAATATATTTATTACATTTCTGTGGGTTTTATAATTAAGAACTTTATTAGTGTACATAATCTTAACTCAATGCATTGTTGTAACTAAATATTTTTATTTCCTGATGCTCAAAAGCATGAGGGGTTATAGGTCTTTAACAGGTGGTCCGGAGACCTTTGGGGGTCCTCCAAATAATGTTTGGATGCAACATATATATACTGTATATTTTTAGAGTAGTTAATAATATTTAAAATTAAAATGAGGATCATAACGTTTTAACATAATAAAATATGTTCATTTAAATTAAAATGTTATGTAGTATGCCAAATATAATTTTTTTAAATGTGTGTGAACCATTACTATGATAACAAAGTATGTATTATAAATAATAATAAATACATTTATATGTCCCTGATCCTCCTTTCTAAGGGGGTGTGCACACCAAAGCTTTTAAACGCGTCTGAAAACGCCAGGCGAACGCCGACTGCCAGCTTTTTTTAATCTGACTGCCAGCTTTCTTCAGCTGAGCGTTTGGTTGCATTGATAATTCTGCTTTGTTTATCAGTCGTTTTAAGATGCACCAGTTGGTTGTTGTGATAGTTGTCCCGCCCCACCTCCACTGTGATTGGACGGCCATGTGAGAACTGACATTGACTGAGCTTTTCACATAATGTTGAATCTTTTTCAACTCTCGGCACTTTCAGCACGGAAAAAAATGCCAGCTGCTAGCTTTTTTGAAAAACGGAGCACTTCTATTTAAAACAATTGAAAACATATAACGGCCGCTGGCATAAAAAGGTTGGTGTGCACACCCCCTAAGGGGTCCTTGGCCTGAAAAAGGTTAAAGACCTCTGCTTTAGACTGTATAGAGCAGGGGTCTTTAGCCTTTTTGTGAGCAAGGGCTACCACAATGGATAAAACAATCTGGAGGGCTACTTTTTTGATATAGTCTACTTTTTTCTTGTATTATTTTCTTTCATTTTACTTGTTGATATGTTTTATCATTGTTTAAAATGTTAAGATGCATGAAAGAAGCCATGCTAAAATAAAAAATGTAATGAATAAATATCGGAGACCACTGGTGTAAAACATGTGCGCATAATCTTTTCATAGCAGGATAAATGTTTTTTCTTCTAAGGTGTCTGTTTTGAGAAGTAGCCTATTTGTCTTTTGGCATCTACAGACTATAAAAAAATTCTGTAGAAATGTAAATGTTATTGCAGCTGGGTTGCCGGTAATTTACTGTAGATTTACATTTATGTTATTTACTGGCAAGAGTTTGTTCAAAGTTAAATAAATTTTAAATATTATAAATCATTACAGAATAAAACTATACAATAACAGCCTCATGCAAAGCCTTCTGGGAACCAGAAATCATCATCAACCTTTTTCTGTTTTTTGCTTCAGATTTTGTTTCCCAAAATGTTTTGCTTGATGCTGTTTTTTAGTTTTACTCTGTAAAAACAAAGACTTGTAAATGTTAAATGTTCATTTAACTTTGAACAAAATGTTGCCAGTAAATAACATAAATTTAAATCTACGGTAAGTTACCGGCAACTCAGGTACAATTTCTACAGATATTTTTACAGTGCAGACTGACATGCAAATCAATGCATTGATTGTATATAGAAAGTTGTTTCTTTCCACTATTATTATTATTATTTCAGGTGTATTGTATAAGAAGTGTAAACCCTGCTTTGTTTTAAATACTGGCTCTGCTGCACTATCAAAGCATTTATTTATTAAAGCACTCTGGACAACCAATGGCATGAATTTGAAATGGGGCTGTCCGAAAACAATGGCGGATAACTTGACATAATATCATGTGTTTGTCATATATTTTCTATGTTACACATAAACAAATTAATTTTTGTTTAAAGGGACAATGAGTAGGGTTAACCCCCATCTAAGTGGTGAAATTGTATTTTGCATTCAAACGAATAGTGCTCTCTAGCGCCTCGCTTTTCCAAGGTAGCCGTTATGTACTCACTGATCTCCTTGTCCGTTTCAGCTAGTTCACGTGTTCTGAACGCGTGGTAGGTAGGCTAGTACTTTTTGTCCCCATCTGCTATTTATAGTTTATCAGTATGACGGAACGACATGAAAGCCTCCTTGGACTTACTCGTTCAATGTAAGTAAGTAAAGGTAGGAAATTCTAAATTACAAAGAAAAGTCAGATCACTGGCAGAGGTCATTTGACACCAACGAGGACATATTTATGTATATAAAGACATTGATTTTGATTAATAAAACACTTAAAACCCTACTTACTGTGCCTTTAAGCACTTTCATTTAACGATTCATGGAAATTTCCAAATAAGCAACCAAACTTTTATTGACCAATAGAATGTAAAGCAATGTGAATACCAACTTCTTGACTTCTAAGGCTTAGACTTCAAGGAGTAAATTACACGTTTTCTACTGGGGTTTCTATTCATTTGGTGCTGTTATCTGAGACATTTGGGAAATAATACTGTTTGTAATTCACATGGGCGAGCACATCATTTCTCTCTCCTCAGTTCTACCCGTTTCATTATCAAATCCAGTGCAGGCACACAAGGCAAAAGCAATCTGTCTTCAGAGAGGAAACACAGACACCTGCAGATAGTTGAAGCTGCCAGAAATCACTCTAATCTTCAGGCAAAGAAAATGGAGCGTGAACAGGGAAGAGAGCGAGACGAGAAGAGAGAGAGAGAGTGACAAGTGAGAAATATCTGGCTGAGTGTGCTGTTCTTAAAGTTGAGGGATGTTAACAAGATATTTACAACCCTGTCCTCCAAAATCAGGTTTTCCTCAAACTTTTTATAATGTGTAGATGAGCGGAAAGATAAACATTTTACATCACAGGGATAAAACTAATGTACAATAAAAAAAATAAAAATAGCAATCATAGGATTCCACAGCAAAACACCATGAAAAAACGACCTATAAACTATAAAATTACTCGCTAACTATTATATGCCAACATGATCTCACAAAGTTCCGTGGGATAGTCACGGAATTTTGTGCTAATTTTTCCGTGGCATTCTCACGGATCTCCGCATTTTTCCGTGGCCCTGCTACGGACTGCCTTTTTCGTGGCATTCTCACGGATTGGTTACTCAACTGCTTTTTCCTATTTTCAAACCATTTTCGCTTCGGTTTAGGGTTAGATTTGGTGTTTGCGTTAGTATGTCACTTTCACTATTGGTTTATACTATTTTTTCTGATTTATTCTTTTATATTTTCTAAACTTTAAACAATTGTCGCCTGGCATTGGGGTTAGAGTTGGGTTTGGGTAGGGATGTAATTTCATGTAAATCTAACCCTAAACCGAAGCAAAAATGGTAAGAAAATAGGACAAAACAGTTGAGTAACCAATCCGTGAGAATGCCACGAAAAAGGCAGTCTGTAGCAGGGCCACGGAAAAATGCGGAGATCCGTGAGAATGCCACGGAAAACTTAGCACAAAATTCCGTGACTATGCTTATGATTACACACCTATTATGAAATTATTTTGCATTTCAAAGCATCAAAAGCCATTCCTAAATTTTAATGCATGCATGGTTCTCAAAATGTGTTAAACACCCAAAATTAACATCTTTTGGTGCATTTGAATGTAAATAAACTTCAACTTCTTAAAATGAAAAGACCATTTTAAATAATTTTTACCAGGTGCATCATAAATCTAGCTATGAGAGAAATTTGTTTAAGTAAGACCAACTGTCTGGTAGCACACTGAAATGTCCATCACTGAAGCATAATGATTTATACAAAAGAACATTTAATAAAAAAACTATTAACCTTTAAAGAGGAATGTGGCCAGATATCACTGTTTGGTGTCATTGCATGAGTCAGATGTGGTAGAAAACCCCATTCAGCTGTAATATCAAAATCCAAAGGTTGCAGACAACACAAACACTCAAGTCAAGTGCACTATAGTATTCACTAACCACATGTTCAATTCAAGTGCAACGATACCCCAAAGCTCAAGATTAGCCGGGCAGCCAGCAGCTCTAAAAAATTTATTTATAGTTTGGTTGATTTTGAATTTACTTGGAGCAAGATTTGTGAACTGATGTGTGGAGGTGAAATAGCAAGGGGAGTGAAGCTCAACAACCTAAATTTGCTTGAGAGTTACATTTCATATTGACTTAGAGCAAATCAATAAAAAACAGCATACAATAGGAATTCCTAACAAAACATAGAGCTTCCGCGACCCTTATCCTGTTGCTATCTCGTGTAATTCATCAAATTAAAACCTGAATCATTTTTTTCCCTTAGTTATTTTAAATTTTGCGTTTTTAAATCATTTAAAATAATTTTTTTTACTTATTTATGCTATTTTAATGCATCAATTTTTAAAGTAACAAAAAAGTTGTCACATGTCCTGCGCATTGTGTTTGGGGGAGAGGCCAGTTGAATCTGAATATTAAAGGGATAGTTCACCCAAAAATGAAAATTCTGTCATGATTTACTCATTCATATGTTGTTACAAACCTGTATAAATATCTTTGTTTTGATGAACACGAAGGGAGATATTTTAAAGCAACACTAAAGAGTTTTTGCTCTTTGCTCCCCCTAAAGGTTGGAAGCAGAATTTTCCATTACCACTGTCGTAAATACTGCAGCAAAGCTGGCTCTGTTTGGATTGTAGGTCTGCCGTAAAGCAAGTTTTTGTAGTTTTCACTCGAACTACAGGACCGCGACTCGACGATTGGAATCTTCTTTAGTGCGGTTTTGGCCGATAGAGGGCTGCAAAGCGAATGTGAAAGTGCCGTTCACCCTGTTTAGAGTGGATGAATGACTGAAACTTTTTTGGGAACGTTATTTTTAAGGTAAAAAAACTATTTTTAAAGTGTTTTAAAGTGTTGCTTTAAGGAATAATCAAATCAAACCGTTCAAGCTCCATTCACTTCCATAGTATTATTTTTTCCTTCTTTGGAAGTGGGGCTCACGAACGAACATTCCTCAAAATATCTTTCTTCGTATTAATCAGAACAAAAAATGTTTTAAAGAAATTTGTAACAACATGAGAGTGAGTAAATGATGACAGAATTTTTATTTTTGGGTGAACTATCCTTTTTAATTTTATTCGCCGAGGAAATTCGTATTTACAGTTTTATTTAGTGTTAGTATCATTTTGCGTATCATTCAATGTTTAATGTAAATCCATAGGGGATTTTTGATGTGATTTTGAAAGTTAGGTCTGTTTTGTGTAAAGTGAATTTTAAAATTGAGTTTGCAATAAACATGGTTTTACGTGGTTGGATCTGCTCTCTGTCATTATAATTAGACGTCTAGCTGAAATAACATGTTCAACTTATTACTAAATAGATTCACCATAAAAATATATTTTAAGTGCTGGTGAAACAGATGATGTTCCCATGAGCTCCAAAACCATCAGACACTTATAAATTTCATTGCCTTACCTAAACTCTGGCGCTGTGTTATTCTTCAAGCCATAAAAACCTGCAGACAGTGTCAACAGCCAGTGTGGCACAAAACTGCCATGTTCACACTCCAGATAGGGCGCAGACCATTTCACATGACTTCTGTCCAAAACATATCCGCCCTGTGATACCAAAAGCCCTCTACTTTTGAGAAAGTGGGCTCCCTTTCGGTCCCTAAACTCGTTGTACCACTCGGACTCAGATGTCCTGTTTTTAAGTCGATGGTGCGCGCTGCCGGAGAGATCCTGAAGCACGATTTGGTTCTCGGCTCTGGTCGCCTGTAGAAATAACTGCGGACCGTGCGCCTCTGGAGACGCCGTGTGAAAGGTGACCACTGCCCGATGGATTTTGGGATTCCCTTCCAACATACTCCTCACCAGCGCATGGTACCACTGGATGTCCCTCTTGATATGTTGCTCCCTGGACGTGTTGGCGTGGAGAAGCATGTTTAGGAAGTTGGTGGCGTGCGCCATGGTGTCGAGGATGCTTTGAAAGGATGAGAGATCAGCACCCGCGCGGAGACTCCTCAGCTCATATCGTCTGGAGCAGTTGACATTTTTGAGAGTGCTCGAGTCGCCCGTGTGCAGAAACGCGGTGACGACCCGCGGAAGATCCTCTTCGATCTTATGCGCCACCACGGTTCGCTCGGTGATGGAGGGGTTGTTGGAGATGGTCGGGTGGTGGTGCGGCGTGTCTTTAGTATGAGGCGTGCTGTAAACAGGATATTTCGCCTTGATTTCAGTGATTTCTTTGTCGCTCTCCGACCATTCCACGTAGCCATAATTCGATCCCTTCGCGATACCCAATTGCAGAAGAAGGCACAGCAGGAATGCGTCCATACCTCGACGCCAGTAAGCACGATTAATAACATAAACCATTGAGATCCACTTCATAAGTGCAAGCGTTGGTAGAGGTGTAATCCTAAAAGTTGCTGAACTCAAGATCAGTACGAGATCTACAGCTGTAGATCACTGGCGTACTGTGGCACCCTGCACCTAACACGATAAACATGTCTTGATGTTATTGTCAAGTCGGGTTACTCATAGTCCTTAAATAGCATTGCCGCTTTCTCTCACGAATACAGTTTTGAGAGCGAAATCAAGGGTTTCACTTTACACTATTTGTTTCTCCAGGTTGCAGCATTGTTCAATAGTCCCTTCACTCAGTAAGGAATGCTTAAAGCGTGCGGGGGACCGATTCTTTCAAAAGCCTATTTTCCCTCATTACTGTATTCGAGACTTGTGTATGGCCATTTCTCCTGTCAATCTTGTGCATTTGGGTGGGGTGAAGAGAGATGAGTGGAGCTGTCCAGTGCTGAAAACACAAGGGATGGTTGTCCGGTGTGTTCTCACTATAATCTATTTTCTTTTATTAGGCGGCTCGTTAAAATGCTTGATTCTGATTGGCCAGGCGCGACATTTGCAATAACACACGGTAGTTTAATATTGCACCAAAATGAAATATAAATGTCTGTTAATAGCATATACGACAATATATTTACAAACGATTAGCGTTTTCGTGACATTTGAAAATAAACGGGTTTTCCTCGCTGAAGGTCTGCATTTGTTAAAAGTGAGCTCATAACATATTTAAAATCAATATGTTCCTATCAGGTAAATAGGCGGGATTAGATATAAATGGGGTTATATAATAGCATGCAAATATATATAGCAAAATATAAGGTAACTGAACTTTTGTTTGTGTGGGTTTGTTACATAAAATAAAACACATTTTAAGGCAAAACATGATGCATTTTACAAATATAAGAAAAATAGACTAATTATGGACTGAAAAATCCAGCTAAGACCAGCATCAGCTGGTGAGTGGTTTTAGCTGGTCTCCCAACTTGGTTTTAGCTGGTATTGCTGGTGTAGCAAGCTGGTCTAGCTGTGTTTTGGTCACAGGCTCGAAGGCGAAAAGCTGAGCCACCAGCTTGGCCAGCTTTGCCGGGCTGGGAGGACCAGCTTGGGCCGGCTGCTGCCAGGTAGACCAGCTGGAACCAGCTACCAGTTGGTCTTTGCTGGATTTTTCAGTATAGGGGAAACATATAATTTTGTCAAGAAGATCATTCAAGAACCTTTCACAGGTGTTTTCTACATTTTTACAGGTTTACTGTGTTTTCTAAATACAGTAGCATAGGAATGACTTATTTATTTCAAATTCATACAAGTACTTAAAGGCGGGGTGCATGATTTCTGAAAAACACTTTTGAAAAGGTAGTCGGGCCGAGTACCAAAACACACTTGTAGCCAATCAGCAGTAGGGGGCAAGTCAACTAACCCAGTGGTTCCCAAACTTTTTCAGCGTGCGGCCCCCCTTGTGTACGGTGCATTCCTTCGCAGCCCCCCAAAGAAAATTTGTGACAAAAACTGTTCTAAAACTCAACATTTTAATACATAAATTATACAAAAAAGTCGTGCTTTTGGTTAGTAGCCTTATTTTTTTTTAGGTTTAATTACACAGAAATCATGATAAATTAATGTATTTCATAAAATGTCATAAAACTGGGGCCCCCCTGGCACCATCTCGCAGCCCCCAGTTTGAAAACCATTGAACTAACCGACATTGTTGCCTTGGGTTGTGGATGTGTGGAGCGGGTCTATCAAAAGAAGGTCCAGATTTTATTGGGATGGGGGCGTGTTTGTTTAGGTGGTTTAAACATTGGCTTTCAGAGATCATGCACCCCGCCTTTAAATTTGCTTACAGTTTTATTTTTTGTTACATTTTTTTTTAAATGCATACCATTATGATCCAGGGATCAGCTGAGTTTGATACTCTTTTCCTACACAAGCCTTTCAAAAATAAAGCAATCGATGTTACTCTTTTTTATATTTAGATAGATGGATGATGGATGGATTTATGGATCAATGTATGGATGGACGGACATACAGAAACACAAACCAGGGCTCAGTTGAAGTTGTCAGGGTTTAGCACAGTCTTCAGCAGTGGATTGTAGAAGGATCTCACTTGACAGCTAAAAATAGCACAGTAGTTTTCCTATCATCCATGGAAACAGAAGCCTTTCTCACTTAGAGCCGGTCGCTGTGGCCCATTTAATTTTAGACACGTCAATAACATGAAAAGTTAATTTCTATTGTGGAATTTCTATTGAGTCACTCTCAAATCAAACGGAAGTACAAAATCTTCCTGGGGGGTATCCCTCCAGGAAGTAACCCTTAATTTTAGTAAAAAGAAATCATTACAAGTTGGGGTCAACATATACGTTGAAAATTGAGCTCAAGTGGTAGTACATTGTGTAAGCAATGCAAATGTTATAGGTTTGATCCACAGGGAACACACATAGGACACCAATTAAATAAATATATATTGAATGTACCGTAAGTCACTTCTGCCAAATGTGTACGCCTAAATGTAAAATCTTTTGCTTTCAAGAGAATCGCAGCATATTTTTTGTGTGTAAGCAAGCCACCCGTTCTTCCACTCTAGAAACCCATGTCAAGGACGCAGACCCCGCGATAAGGTGTGATGTAGAGCTTCAATGGGTCAAATAAAAAGATGACCCAAACCAAACACACAGGGCTTTGTAATATGATAGTGTTAAGAATGGGAAATAGGCCTACACTTTAAAATTACTTCGATTAATTTGTCAAAAGTATAAGTTAAACATTTCTTTCTAACACAGGGCTTTTCCAATTTCTAGATCATTTACCTAACCCAGATTTCATCAATTTTATCATATACCGTTCCACCACTAGGAGGTGTGTTCGGCGTCATATGGCGCTGCAAAGTACTGCGAGAGCGCAGCTTTCGAATCGCTCTCGCGGTACTTTGATGTCATATAATGAGCGGTTTGCGCAGCGCCTTATGGAGTCGAAACGCCCAGAGCCTACTGGTGACGTCATTACGAGTTTCGTCATCAACTCTACTCCACCAATGTGGACGCGAGCGGAGTTTAATTCATTTGGTAGCTTGGTAAACGCTTTGGTAGCAACATGGCAGTATCGAAAAGCAAACAAACAGACATGCGTGAGGCATCGAGGTGAGGAAACAAAATTATAAAAATCGATCCGACTCGCAGGAGAACATTGTTCATAAAGTTGCATTCGTTTTAAACGAGCTAAATTTTGCCGGTTTAAATGTACGACAAACTTTGGAAGTGCACGACCACGTTGAAGTTAGCACTGCAGCAACTACTTTAGTTTAAATGGAAATTAGTTGTCAAGAAATGCCTATGTGTATCATCTCTGCTCAACTTTGCTTTACAGATCCGAGACGACTGGCCTGGATACGCTTTGGATCTTTTCACATATCCCAAACATTACTCGGAGGATCTGGAGTGCGTATACATTCCGCATGGCGTTATCATGGATAGGTAAATTCTTGTGACGTCATTCGCATATGATGATGATGACGTCGTCAGTGCCACCACCAGCATGCAGCACACTTGGTTATCATGTTTTTTATTTGGGTTAAACTGATATTATTCGGTCAAATAAAGAAAATAATGCTCAAAAAAAGTAAAATGTGTGCTAGTTATTGTAACTGGTAAACAAAATCATTTGAACTTTAGTCCAGTGGTTCTCAAACTTTTTCAGCGTGCGGCCCCCCTTGTATATGGTGCGTTCCTTCGCGGCCACCCCAATTTTTTTTATAACAAATTTGTTCTAAAACGTAAAATTTAATAAGACAAAACATATTAAAGTATACAAAGTAGTGCTGTTGGTTAGTAGCCTTATTTTTTTTTTAGGTTTAATTACACAGAATTCATGATAAATTAATGTGTTTTATGAAATGTCATAAAACTGAGGCCCCTCTGGCACCATCTCCCGGCCCCCAGTTTGAGATCCACTGCTTTAGTCAATTAAACACATTCTAGATTAATATTTATTGCACAGTCAGTATTTTCTAGAGTTTTCCAAGGTAAATGGAGATGAACGGTTATATAAATGTTAATAATGCTACAATCATCACTGGCTTTGAATTATTTATTTTTTTAATACCCCATGTGTCTGCATTTTTAGATTCTCTGAACTGCCTTTTTGCAATTTAACTCTGCTTTTTTACATTGTTATTTAATTGTTAAGCAAATAATAATGTTTGTAAGTGTTATGGGGTTTTGCAGGATAGAGAGACTGGCGAGAAACATCATGGATGATCTTGGTGATCATGACATCGTGGTGCTGTGTGTGTTAAAGGGCGGCTATCAGTTCTGTGCTGACCTTGTGGAACGCATTAAAGTCCTGTGCTGTAACTCCAGCAAGACTCTTCCCATGAGAGTGGACTTCATACGTCTGAAAAGCTACCTGGTAAGCACACGGGCGATTTTATGTTGGAGTTCACTGACATGGCACTTACTGTTTTGCTATTTTTATTTATTTTTATTACTAAATTTCATCATTTATGGTTTGCCCTTTTACATTATTTTGAATACTGGGCCACTTGAACATGTTTATAGCAGCATAATCAGAACCGTCATACTAAAATAGCGTCAAACTTGCTTAGATCATGTGATGAATCACATATTTATTTTCACAGATGGACATTTGTTTATGATCATCTACGCATGCTGTTATGGTCATAATGAATCCTCATGTTGTTGTAAACCTATTTGAGTTTCTTTATTTAACACTATTTAACATATAATATAATATAATATATAAATAATATAATATAATATATAAATATATATATATGATCATGCCCGCATGCTGTTATGGTCATAATGAATCCTCATGTTGTTGTAAACCTATTTGAGTTTCTTTATTTAACACAAAAGATATATATATATATTTTTTTTATTATTATTATTATTATTATTATTATTATATATTTTTTTAACAATTTGTTTATTGATATTTAACAAATTATCCCAGTATATTTAAAAAATATTTTAAATGAAATAGTTAGATCTCTTTTAACATAATAACAATAAATAACATGACACTAAAGGAAAGACACTAATGAACATTAAATTAAAAGAAGAAAAAATAATACAATTAAATAAAAAATGGTAATAAAAAAAGGCACGGGTCAATTCAGATATCAAACCTGAAGAGTTGAAAGTAGTTGAAAATAGTCAACCAGGAAGCAAATATAAAAAGGGGTAAAACAGTAATTGGCTAAATGATTACTAATATAATGTGGGAGTTTGAGATAAAGGATATAAAGGGTTTCCAAATATCCTCAAAAAGGGAAAATTTACCTTTTAGAATATATGTAATCTTTTCCATTGACAAACAAAAAAAACATATTATTAAACCACTGTACAACAGATGCAACAACCTTTCCACTTTTTTCCAGTACATACAAGAGAAGATATTTACATTAAATGATGTTAAGCACACAGCTGCCAATACCCATTCACTTCCATAGTATTTTTATAGTTTTCCTATTATGGAAGTCATTGGGTAACGGCAACTGTCTGATTACCATCAATTATCAAAATATCTTCTTTTGTGTCCTGTTTACAAAACCAGGACTACAAAACCGAAATGGGTTAAAAATGCTGTATCATGTTGGTTTAACCTGAATAAACTGTGTGCTGGATTCACTACTTCACACAACCGTTAGTGTATTATGTGTTGACTGCAGTGCATGTTTAGGGCAACAGATGGCATCATTACTTCATATTTATCAAGTCTGGGTTCTTCCCCATGCTTTAAAATTGCAAGTCAATTGAGGAGAAATTATATAAAGATGGTTTAAAGAGAGGTCACAGTTTTGTCAATAGTCTTATGATTCATAGCATTTCTGAAATATTTAAACTAACGCCTCGAAATAAGGTTGATAAACACAGTTTGGTCTAGGAAAGCTTGAATTTATTGTATTCTTATAGAACTTTGTCTGGAAAAAAGTTATTACAGGTTTGGGCAATGTACAGGACTGAAATACTGCCAATACTACTGCAATAAATCTGTTATTATTATTAATAATAATATTATTATTATTTAAAATGTTTTATTTTAATTACAAACCAGAATGATCAGTCAACTGAAGATCTCCATATAGTAGGAGCAGAGAATCTGTCTGCGCTGAGTGGAAAGGTAAAAACATTCTTGATCTTTTTTTATCAAGCAGTAATTTAGCAAAAAATGCCTGTATTTTTCAGTCGATCTTTTATTTTTTTCTTGTTGCCGATATGTTGATATGGCAGAGGAAATTAAACTTTTCTGCTGAGCTTTTTGTTTATGTCACAATGTTGAATTAATGGAGTTTGCACAAAAATGTTAATATATTTTCAATTAATTTAGAGGCCTACCGACAGCAATAAACAAATTTTACCCTCTCATGGTTTGTTTTTCATTAAAATATGTCACACCATTATAACCCAAGTAAGCTAAAATCAAATCTAGTTTATAAATGAATCCCACAAAACATGTCCAAGATGCGTTTTACCACATCACAAATGTTTTTTCATAAAGAAAATTATGCCTTTATTTAGGACCACTAGGATTTTAAGCATTGCAACATTTCATTGCCATTCATCTTATTTTCCCCTAAATTCTTATTTAATGCATCATTGTTTCTCTATTACTATTTCAGCAAAAATGTGACTACGAGTATTGCAGGGATGTGATTTGTTATCATAAACATGTCTCAATGAAAAATTTTATGATCTTAAAAAAACATTTATTTCATTTATTGAACAAAATAACATTTCAGGTTTTTTTGCACATGATTTGGGAACCTCAGACATGAATCATGATCTTCTGACATGTTTCATGAGATTTTCCTGCATAACATTATGAGTGCCCTACTTCTGAATCTGTGTGCGTCTGTGTTATATAATGAATGTTGTGATGTTTATACACTCAAAGCATTTATAGTCACTCATATTTTGTCTTTCTCTTTACATGTACTGAAGAATGTCCTTATTGTGGAGGTAACGTCTGTCTGTCTGGATGAACTCACAATTCTCTCTCTCCTCTTTATTTCCTTACAAAGAAATAGTCTTTGTAGGCCTTTTGCATGTCTTCTTACTGCTTTATTCATTTAATACGATTGAGCATTTTAAAGGTCAGTCATGCATGTACTATTTTATGCTCTCATTTGTCTATAAAAAGGTTTAATCAGTGTTTTGGGTGATTTGGAATTTTTTTTTGTTATACATATTTATACAACCTAAAACAGAATGACCAACTATTTTTATCTGTTATCTATTTATCTTTTTAATTATATTAATATACATTTACATTGTAATTATGAATGTATTTTGTCTAAAAGTACATAGTTCATTGAATCTTCTCGTATAACATTATATTATATCACATTATATTATATTATCTTATATTATATATTACCATGGGCTTGTTGAATGCTTTATTCTGATTGGTTGAGAAATGTTCCACGGGTGTTGATTATTTTACTGTAAAACGCACACCTAACCTGTTAAATGTCTTAAAAGAACCACCAGATCAATGTTTGTGGTAACTATGGTATAAGCCACGCTTGCTAATATAATGTAATATGATATAAATAAAGAATTATTGACTCCTGTCCATTAAATGACCTATTTTCAAATAATTAAACCTCCCATTATCAATTATTCCTTTCTTAAATCATATTGTGTCATATTACATTATATAAGGTATAGCTACATTAAAAACTCTTCTTAAATCATATTGTGTCATATTACATTATATAAGGTATAGCTACATTAAAAACTCAAATGATCTTTGCTGATTTTTTGTTGTATTACTTCTGTTGTCTGTAATGGTCTGAGTTTCTTCATTCCCAAAGGCCATTGTGGACACTGGAAAGACCATGAAGACTTTGCTAGATCACGTTAAAGCCTTCAGGCCCAAGATGATAAAAGTAGCAAGGTGAGTTTATGGACTGAAGCTAAACAGAAACAAAAGATTACTGCATACCTGAACCACATTCTCATATAGTCACCCATTTACTTTGACAATACAGCTGGAGTGTGTTTGTTTGTGTGTATAAATGCTTGTATGCATGCTTGTTTGTGTGGATATTTATAATATCTGCAAATAATTTTGTTTGTTGCAGTTTGCTGGTGAAGAGGGTGCCCTGTGGGACAGGTTACGTGCCAGACTGTAAGTAATACTTATTTAAAGAGGGCCATGGCACAAGACTTTTTTAAGATGTAAAATAAATCTTTGGTGTCCACAGAGCACATATGTGAAGTTTTACCTCAAAATACCATATAAATAAGTTATTATAGCATGTTAAAATTGCCACTTTGTAGGTGTGTGTAAAAATGTGCTGTTTGGGGTGTGTCCTTTAAAATGCAAATGAGCTGATGAAATTCAAACACTGATCACAATGATGGTGGTTTGTTGCAATTAAAACTTAATTTTGCTTTTCTCTGCACTAAATGGCAGTGCTGTGGTTGGATATTGCAGATTAAGGGGTGGTATTATTATAATAAGAGCTCATTATGACATCATAACGAGAGCCAAATTTCAACGAACTATTTTTTCATGTGCATGTAGAGAATGGTTTACCAAAACTAAGTTACTGGGTTGATCTTTTTCACATTCTCTAGGTTGATAGAAACACTGGGGCACATAGCTCTTAAACATGGAAAAAGTCAGATTTTCATGCCATGGCCCCTTTAAGGAATAGCTTCCCCTAAAATTAAAATTTTTTTCTTCATCTCACCGTTCCTTTATGTTCTTCTACACCTGTTTGACTCCATTCTGTGGACCATATTTCATCTGGGGTCTTTTTCTCACGTAAAGCTGTCATATGGCCTCAGAGGATTTATAATAGCACATAAGTTATTTAATAGATTTTTGTCTGCTTTAGAGAGCAGCCTAGACAGTCTATCTTACATCTCGTTTGCATTCCAAAGATGAAAGAAATATCAAACAGGTTTAGAAAGACATATGGGTAGGTAAATTATGACATCGTTTGAATTTTTGGATGAATATTTTGAAGTGGTTTGCATATGATTTGCTTTTATAAGTTTATCTAATATTTCACAGAAAATCAGCACTGTTTTTGCAGACTTTAACATTTTGAAAAGATTCTTAAAGGGAATTTTTGTGATGGCTCTTAAATGATATTTTGGTGCTCCTGTATACATCAGTAGTAGAGCATTGCATTAGCAGTGCAAAAGATTATGGGTCCGAACCCAGAAATCACACATACTGTTAAAAAATGTATACCTCGTATAAAAGTGCATAAATGTAAATTTAAATGATGTGATCTATATTGCAGATGTTGGATTTGAGATTGCCAATCGTTTTGTGGTCGGTTATGCCTTGGATTACAATGAATACTTCAGAGATCTCCATGTAAGAGCCCCTTTATCAACAAATGTTCAGCGTTTAGATTTATTAAAAATGTTAACATTGTTTTTTGACACTTCTGTCAAAAAGTGTTTTAAAAGCTTATTGTGAGAGCCTCCCCTAGGAAAGATCTCCACCCATGTGTCCACATATTTCAAAGCTGAAAAGCAACAACTGGAGTGAGATCAGCATATAAAGCTGTACTGTGCTACAGAAAAATATGCATAACTTCTCTTTTAACAGTTATGTCTTTTTAAAAGGGACACTCCACTTTTTTAGAAAAATGCTAATTTTCCAGCTCCCCTAGAGTTAATTTTGATTTTTACCGTTTTGGAATCCATTCAGCTGATCTCCGGGTCTGGCGGTAACACTATTAGCATAGCTTAGCATAATCCATTGAATCTGATTAGAGCATTAGCATTGCGCAAAAAAAAAATAACCAAAGAGTTTCGATATTTTTCCTATTTAAATCTTGACTCTTCTGTAGTTACATCGTGTACTAAGACTGATGGAAAATTAAAAGTTGCGATTTTCTAGGCTGATATGGTTAGGACTATACTCTTATTCTGGCGTAATAATCAAGGACTTTGCTGCCGTAACATGGTTGCAGCAAGCGCAATGTTATTACGCACTGCCCAAAAGTAGTCCTCTGCTATTGAAAGTTACCAAGGGGACTATTTTTTGGCACTGCGTAATATAATTACACCTCCTGCAGCCATGTTACAGCAGCAAAGTCCTTAATTATTACGCCAGTTTGAGAGTATAGTACCTAGCCATATCGGCCTAGAAAATGGCAACTTTTAATTTTCCGTCGGTCTTGGTACATGATGTAACTACAGAAGAGTCAAGTTTTAAATAGGAAAAATATTGAAACTCTTTGTTTATTTATATTTTTTGCGCGATGCTAATGGTCTAATCAGATTCAATGGATTATGCTAAGCTATGCTAAAAGTGGTACCGCCAGCCAAGATTTTCAAAAAAAGTGGAGGTTCCCTTTAACTGATCTGAAATGATGTATTATTGTACCAAGCCTATTAAGTCTACCCAAACTGGGAAATGACAGCATTAGCAGTGTGAGAATTAGGAAGGAAAGTCTAGCTGCATAGTGTTCTATTTATCTCCATTTAGAGGGTTGGTTGCTAGGGGTAAGTGAGCTGTTGTGAAAAATGACACCCACTTCAGAGAACGCCCGGGGCTTTTCGACCTAATTATCTAACAATCTAGAATCTATCTATCTATCACATACATACATCACAGATGGTAGATATCCTACCTAGTGAGCTGCTAAACTAAACAGCATTGTGAGATATTGTAGTCATGTTTCTGATCTGAAAAAAGTTAAGCTGCAATATTATGCTGCTTTGTTATGTGCTTCATTTGATCAAAACCTAATCAAGAACAGGCAATTCCAGAAGGTTACTTTAATTTAAGTGTTTTGTATACTTTGCATTTATTTAATAATCCTAAAATACACTGTACCCCTTAACAACATACAAACATTATTAGAATTAGTGAGTCAAGCATAAAAGTCAGTCACTTCCATTTTAGTTGTGTTGTAGGACCCACATCTACATTATAAAGGGAGATGTGAATAGCAGATGTATTCGCCTTGATATGCATGCTGTGGTAAATGACTTATGGGGATTTTTTTCTTTCTCTCCTTTCTTTCACAGCACTTATGTGTGATCAGTGATAGTGCCAAACAAAAATATAAGGTCTGACGATGACAAACTCACCCCTTAGATCAACATATGAAATTTGACCCGGGAGGATGGAGGCTGTTCATGCATCACATACAGTATTAGCAAAGATGTTTCTCTTGGTCCAACCTCTTTGGCTGTTTGTAATTGTAAATCCTGCTTACTACTTTCTAAATACTATGCAGCAACCTAGGCACTGTTTTTAGCAAATGTAATATGAAAATGTGCATACTTTTGTTACAGTATTCTATTACAAACATAAGAGGCTATTTGTCTGTCAATCAGTCAGTCAGTTTATTGGGTGTTTTTATTACAAGGTGTGTTCAAGACTGTTACATATTTTTAACTGTTGTGTTTTACCCATCCATGTGAAGTTGTTTACGTATGCTGTCATAAATTAGGCTGGGTAATTTATAACACTTAACACATACATTATGCTACCAGCCAGTTTCTTTCAGAAACGATCAAATGTGAAATAGCTTAAAAAATGTACGAAATACTTTTATAAGCTGTGTTGTTTTGTATTCATGTTTACATTTTATAATGCATTTTATAATATTCTAACAGCATTAAAATGAAATTTCGTATTCATTGTAACATATTCATTCGTTTTCATTGTAATCTACGTCACTTTTACTTCATGTACTGAACAATACAGATGAAAGCATGTCTGTTTGTTTATGAACCATTCAATGTGGTATTATTACAAAGAGCAGCGTTCATACTTCAGTGAAAGAACTCAAACATCTCACACACACACACCTGTACACACACAAAGGAATGAAGTACAACAGAGCTGGTATGGGTGTGTGTTATGTAACAGCCTCTATTACTTATTGTTTCATCTGCCTAGTTTCTTTGTTGCTTGGTGCATTTTGTTGTGTGTTTCTGTCAGATACAATGTCACGTCTCAGGTGTGCCTGATGGGAAACTATGTAAATGTGGTTTTAAAGGTACGACGGTAATATCACATTCATATTTCTCATCATTGTCTTTAGAAAACGAAATGCATTTTTTTCAAAATTGATGTTTGCTCTTGGAATGTTATTAAACGAAGTGTTCGTCAAGACCAACTTTGCTTTGGGCTTGCCAGTGCTTTATCTAAAAGCATTGCATAGTCCTAAAGGTTGGATTAGATGAGTAGACTGACAGACAGGTAACTCATGAAAGAATGGAGACTCATAGATAAATAATTATTATTAATATTTTAATGGCACTATTTATTTCCTGATACAGTTTTGAAAAAGCAAAATGGTTAAATGCTTGTAGTAAGCTTGCTTTAACTTCCAATCCATGTTGAATAATGCCAGACATAGATAGCTTTTGGTTTAGTGCTCATAAACTTGTCCCATGCTTGACTTACTTCGCCTTATCATCCTGGAACATTTAAAGAATGTCCCTAGTGAACGAATGGACCCTGTTAAATGGTTTGATATTTCTTGGCCATTAAGCAAGCCTGTAGAGCCATCATAAGACATAATGACTCCCACAGCAGGGCTGCCTAAGTCATTAATGGGTCCCCCAGTGTGTTTAACAGTTGGCGACAGTTTAACCATGTTTGTAAGTTACAGGCATCCATTGCTTTTCTCCTAAATTGATGCCTTCCAAATGTTGGAAATAAAATCCACAATGACTCACCAGAGTTTTTTTCTAGTCTGTTGAACATATGATTTTCAGCCGGCTATTAACTTTAAAGTCAGATCAACTCAAATATGGATTTACATTGAAGGTGGGCCATATACAGTATTGGCTAGAGATATCATGAAGACTTAAGTTAACATAAAGACTTTAGGTTAACAACAACGCAGCTCATTTTGTTACAACATCCATGTTGTTAAAGGAAAACATCACTGTTTTTCAATATTTTACTATGTTCTTACCTCAACTTAGACAAATTAATAGATATCTTTTTCAACGTGTGCACTTAATCTTTGTACAGCGCGTCGTGAATGTGTTAGCATTTAGCCTAGCCCCATTCATTCCTTAGGATCCAAACAGGGATGAATTTAGAAGCCACCAAACACTTTTATGTTTCCCTATTTAAAGACACATGAGTACTTACACGAGTAAGTATGGTAGCACAAAATAAAACATGGTGATTATCTAAGCGGATAAATAATTTGAACTATATTGTATAGCGGAAGAGCACTTAGTTTGCAGCACTTCGACCTCAGCGCGCAGTAACATCATCACTACTGACTACTCCCCCTCTCTCTTAAAGGAGTTGTCCATGTTCTTAAAAGAAATCCAGATAATTTACTCACCACCATGTCATTCAAAATGTTGACGTCTTTCTTGGTTCAGTCAAGAAGAAATTATGTTTTTTGAGGAAGACATTCCGGGATTTTTCTCATTTTAATGGACCCCAACACTTAACAGTTTTGATGCAGTTTAAAATTGCAGTTTCAAAGGACTCTAAAAGATGCATATGAGAAGTTTTTCTTGCCGAAATTACAATTGTTTCGCTAGATAAAACCCTTATGCCTCGTTTGAGATCGTTTAGAGTCCTTTGAAACTGCTATTTTAAACTGCATTAAAACTGTTAAGTGTTGGGGTCCATTAAAGTCCATTAAAATGAAAAAAATCCTGGAATGTTTTCCTCAAAAAACATAATTTCTTCTCGACTGAACAAAGAAAGACATCAACATTTTGGATGAAATGGTGGTGAGTAAATTATCTGGATTTTTTTAAGAATATGGACTAATCCTTTAAACTTCCGTCAATATTACTGTAAGTCCATATATTAATAACTGCTGCAAACTAAGTGCTCTTCTGCCATACAATGTAGTTCTCATTTTTTATCTGCAAAAAATTGTCACGTTTTGTTTTGTGCCACCACTTGTGTAACTACTCATTTAAGCTCATGTAAATGTGTTTGGTGGCTTCTAAATTCATCCCTGTTTGGATCCTAAGGAATGAATGGGGCTAGGCTAAATGCTAACACATTCACCACGTGCTGTACAAAGATTAAGTGTACGCTTTGAAAAAAAAAGGTATGTATTAATTTTAAAGTTGAGGTTATAGTTAAATATAAAAAAACAGTGGTGTTTGCCTTTAAAGAATTATATGTGTCACTATATTGATAGCTTATATGTTGATAGTTATAGCTACTTAACATGCCAAAAAGTTTTTAAAGGTCAATAACATTCTGATAAGCAGTTCTCTGAACAAAAGAAAGCTCCTTTAATGTCTTAGTTAACATGCGCAGTAAAATAACACCACTTCGTGCACAGTCACTGGTTTCAAGGACAGGCTTTTTTAAATCATCACATAAGTCACATTTATTAGGGATGGCAATTTCCTGTTACAGGTGTTTTCAGGTGGACTGTTTGGTAGATCAGCTTTGCCCTAGATTATCCTTAACATAGACAATGTGTTGGGTATTCAACTGGCTTGGTGTTTTTTTGTCTAGAGTCTAGACTACTTAAGGAAATGACAAAAAAATACTTGTAACCCTTACCACCCGGTACACCCTACCATACATATACACACTAAAAAGACACTTGGAACTTCTTGGCAACATATAATATTGCCCTGGTGACCACATTTCTTTTGAAAATGCTTAATTCTCATTCCTTTTCTGCAGTTATTTAGTATAAATGGCATCCACAAAGCCAAGGAGGTTAAACGCAGGCAAGCAAAGCACAAACACAACATCTATCTGATGTCCTGATACTAGTTTTTGTTTTGTTCTCTTGATATGCCAGATAAATAAAAGTGGGGCATTGATAGAGTGAGTGCATATTCACAATAGAAGATGGGAGGAGCTGTTGTGCCCTTTCATACACCTGACACATGATTCCAGCATTTAAACAGCAGGATGGAGTTTCAGTGTGCTGGGAAAACAATGCGGCCCTCTCTTTCTCTGTTTGCCTAGTTAACCATGGTTAGGTCTTTTCGCCTGTTTTGTTCGTGGTGATGGCTTCAAATACACTAAATAACAAAGTTAATGCTATGTGTCAGCAAAATGAGTACACACTCCAATGATAAGCATATAAGGAATAAAATAATTAGAATTAAAATAATTAGAATAAACTAGTCTGAGCAAGGATGGACGCTGTTCCTGTTTTCAAGTTATAACTGGCAGGCGTATTTCCAGCTTGGTTGCATGAAAGACCCACAGCTGACTGACATTCTTCCTAGGCTGGCCGCTTCCCGGGAGAGTGTCTGCTATGGATTGAGCTCCATTTCAGAACAGACTGCAGAGGGAGGAATTCCCTGGGTTGAGAAGTATTGTGAAAGTCCCTGGTCAGGACGACCTCGGAACAAAGGCCACTCAATCCCTGCAACAGGTGGCCCCTTCTGCTGGCCATGAATGAAAGGAACATTTGTGCGTGGCTCTAGAAACTGAACACATTTTGCAGACCTCTCTCGCTCTTTTTCCTTTTGTGATTTTGCGTACATACACAAACACACACATATATTAGTATAACAATGACATTTATATATTTTTATTTAGCAGAAACTTTTATATTGATACATTATTAACTGCATATAGCGATAGTTATGATACCAAGCCAATCATTTAATGCATTAATGGTCCTCTCTCCCTACTGCCTGCCAATAAACCTTTTAATCCCCATCTAAAAATTATCAAGCTCTAGATGAATAAATAGTAAAATATAACAGCTCATAATAAAGAAACAATCTTAATAATAATATTTGCATGTTCTGCTCATATTTAAATATTGACACTGATTAAATTGTACTGTGATGGCAATAAGATGATGGATGAACCCTGGCCAAACTCTCTGAGATTGTGAGCATAGCAGCCACTCCTCGTGTGTCCGCTTTGTGGGGCACAGTGTGTGTGTGCAGACATTCCACAGCCACTGCCAATTGCATGCCAAAACTGCCCGACCCTGCTTTGAACCAGGCCAACATGTGACTCCTGTAATCCAGACAAACAGTTGTATTTGAGAGAGAGAGAGAGAGAGAGAGAGAGAGAGAGAGAGAGAGAGAGAGAGAGAGAGAGAGAGAGAGAGAGAGAGAGAGAGAGAGAGAGAGGAGGAGGAGGAGGAACTATATAATGAAAGTATATAATTGCTCTTTTAAATGTGGAATTATCTACAGAGCACTTCTTGTTTGTCAAAAATAGAAATTGTAATAAAATAACTGGACTTTATATAAAAATATGAGAAGCCTATGACTTCACTTGACACAGTAAATTCTATATTTATTGACTGGTAAAACACAATTTCTTTTTTATTATTATTATCTCTCACAAAATTAATATTTTTGTTTCTACACATTACACTACTTGTAGTGTACCTCTACATATATAGATGGTGTACAATCAGAGTTAATGTTTTTAATTACAATATTATGTTCAAATTAGTTTAGTACTGAATTTTATAATATTTTTTTGTAAAAGTGTTTGTGTATTGTTTAGTCAGAATCTGTCACAGGGTAACACATAAACTACAACACTGTCATTTTTGTGTTAAGATACAAAACGTCCTAACAAGAAGTTCCATCCCACAACATTGCTTCATTTGTACTGGTAGCATATGACAGCTAAACAATCAGAGATAGGAGAAGGAAAACACATTGCTGTGATTTAGTCTGCATAACACAAGAATAAAATAAATTAGCATTTGTTGATTTTGTTTAAATTAGTTTATGGAACTACATCTACATTACAGCCTTAACAGTAAATACGTTTGTAAATCTTCGAAAATGAGACAGAAATTGTTATGTTAAATGGTTATGCATTTATTCAAACAACAACAAAAAATGTGTCATTGAAAAATATATACTTATACAAAGATTATATTGTTTTGAGAAACTACAATTTGTAACAACGCTGCCTATTGGTTGAAATTTAAACAAGAATTGTTACACAGAATCTGATTGGACGGAAGATTGCCAGCTCGAAAAAGGGTGGCGTTTCCAAGGATTCCGAGAGCGCTCGAGACCGATCCAGCGAGTGCTGCGTGCGCGTGTGTGCTGAGTTGGACCGGGAATAAGAAAACTTTCTCATTGTTTTTATCCATCAAAACTGAGATATGACACGAACTTTTCCTCCCGTTTACGCTGTTTTAACGAATCTGTGAGAATTTTTTTCTTCGCAATGGGCGTTCACTGCGTTACATCAGCGCTTTATTCCCAACAGGTAGGTGCTGGCTAGCCTTTACAATACCAGTTAGCCTTTACTTTGTTTTGCTAGCTACACGAGCTAACTGGAGCTCACGACTTTGTATATCACTTTAAACACTCAAACTTCATTCATTCCGGGACGGATTGGAAACGTTAAAACAATTAAATAAAGTTACACACTTTCAAATTGTGTTTATATAGTTTGTTGTGTTTGAATACACGACATCAATCCAGAGCAGAAAGTTTCCAGCGCTATTAGCAGCTCACACCAGTTGAGTGTAACCCAGCAGACCAAACCTCGTCGCTTACATTCCGATAATAGTTTCTATCACGTTATCACTTTTTTAACGAGATTAAATACATTTCATTTGCTATTCAGTGTGATATCGCAAAGCTTGAGAGAGTTTGTAATGGACAAACATGGAAGCACATGCAACCATGTGGCTTGAGGGAAAGACTCGTGTTTTGCTTGAATAAGCGATTTTTTTGGGGGCGTTCATATTGAGCGCGTTATTACTCTCAATGGGGGTTCACTGCACATATCAAAAACAAAATCTATTCAGAAATTGTTATTATACATATAATAATAACATGTTTGTAAATACGTGTAAACTATTAAAGTATAACTTAATAATAAAATGATAAAAGGAAAACCAAAATACAAAGTTTTTAAGTCAACACTTAAACTTTGACGCTTCGACTGCGGTGGCTTTGTTTACATCAAAAATGTTTTTTTTAGTAATGAAAACAGCCACATTTATAATGCTTTTGTTGCTCCAACAGGATCATTTACCCATGCATGTGGAAAATGGAGTTGATTTGGATGTTGAAGAGTGACCTCAGAAGTGATTTGAGGATTTTTCTCTACATGTGGGCTGCAGCGGTACTCCGGCTTGTTTGTGAAGTGAAATGATGGCGACACATTGGACAAAACCAGACGACGAAGATGATGATGAACTGAATTATGCTGGTGTATCTCCACACTGCGAGGTAATGATCATGTTATGATTCATTTCTTACAGCTTGATGGGCATATTAGTGATGTATCTATGGATTTTCCCTGTGGGGTTTTTTACCAGCATATATCTGTGCTGCTCACTAAGAAACATTGTCCTCGAAATGGTACTTCATGGGATTTGATCAAGTTCTATCAATAGGGTGTGAATCAAGATATTGCCTTCTTTTTAAAAAGATCTTGGAAAAGAATGATTTTGACAACATTCAGTTTTAGCTTGATCTCTAGGTTATGAATGAAGTCTAAACGTTACCAGTTTCAGTGTAGTATGACAAGAAAACGTTTTTATAAAAGTGCACCATTTAACCATACAGTTCATTAACGCATCACGAGGAACTAATTTTATTGTGTATGTTATGTTGTCATCAGTCAGGGATAAATGACTTTAATTTCTTATTATCTACATCGCCACACTAATAGGTCTCAGTAAAAACATGTTCAGGTCGCAAGATCAAATTCAGTTGTAATGTTGTGCACTGTGTTGTTGTCACTGGCTATGGTGTGCTGTTTTCTTTATCCAGCTTTGCCAAGTAAAAAGGACTTATTTATGAATGCAGACTTCTCTCTTACTGTGGAAATGCTTTTTCCTATTCTTTTATGTAGCATTATTGAAACATTACAATTGTGACTTTATGTTTGTCCGTTTTCAAATGTGGCGAGTCTGAAGATCAAAAGCAGACATTTGTATGGCTGGACTTGTTCAGTAACTTGTCCTTTACTTTGCTTAATGTTTAGAACTCTGTTTGTGACGTTTTGATGCATGCAAATTGCATCCCTTAGCACGAAACTGTCTGGATATTTCTATGCTGTTTCACTGTCTGGAGTTTAATTGTTGTCTGAAATTCCTTTGTTGACACAGAGAAATATAATGTACTGTAATTTACAGTAATAAATGTTTGCAGCAAAAGAAATTAAATTCCTTGGATGCCCTTGAAGGAAATTCCCTGGCGGGCTTTCTTGGTAGCGAGGAGCATCCGTTTATCTGCGAGCATGCTGTGGGGGAAGCTTTTCTAAACAGTCCATGCCGACAGATCTCAGTGCGGCTACAGTGCAAACAGCTGATGTGAAACCCCTTTCTTTAAACACATGGTCAATGTGGAGCCCATCTGAGTGCTGACACTCAAATAATACTTGCAGTGTTCCTTTTGATGTGGAAGTTGAAGTTATAGCTTTCATGTGTCTTGCACTTTTCAGTTTGCTTTATGTTGGAGCTGGTATGCTAGCTTGGTTAGAAAAGGAAGATTTATTTGCTGGTTTAGCTGTAACACCTGACTTTTTTGGCTTATGTCCAGTTTAAGCAATCTGATGTGGACTGGCTCTTTACTTTGCTCTTTACTTTGCAAATGTGAGTGATGTTCACGTTCTGGTTTCAATTTTTGTTTTTTGTTTAAATACATGGCAAGAGCTGGAATTTCCCTCTGAGATAGAAAGTAAACCCAGCTAAAAAAGATTATGTACATTGTATGACTGTTGATTCTGTGTGTGACCGTATGTAAACAAATGCATATTTTGAGGAGCTCATAACCCAGTATTTTTAGGAGAAGTGGCGCTATCCAATATATATTTGGTATTTTTTACAAAAAGGAATAAATGGTTACATGAAGGTCAAAGCCTTTATTTATCCTTAATTTAAACCGTTTGCATAATCTTTGTGGCTGAAGTTGTACCATTCCCTTTCTAATAAACGATCTATTCCACTAAATCCAATCAAAACAAAAATGAATGCTATACCATGCAGTACCATATAATAAATTAATGTTTGTCATCTTTAACATTAATGACTGTATGGGGGTTTCCGTAGTGAATGCTTGTCATACCGAAGTTGTTTAGCTGGGTTTAGTTGTTTAGCTGGGTTTGTTTTTTTAACCTTACTTTGTTCACATGAGCATTATCATGTTGGAATAGAAAAGGGTCCTGCTCATACTGTTGAAATTATAAAATCTATAAAACATACAATTCTCATGAATATACTGTACTGTAGCATTAAGATTTGTGTTCACAGAAATGACTAAAGTATGGCGCTTTTCCATTGCATAGTATCCCACGGTTTGGTTTAGTTTGGGTCGGTTCAGCTCACTTTTGGGAGCTTTTCCATTGAGTGCAGTACGTAGTACCCAATACTCTTTTCGTACCACCTAGGTTGGGGTTCCAAGCGACCCGAGCTGATACCAAACGTGATGCGAAAACACTGTAGATCAGTGGTTCCCAAACTTTTTCAGCGTGCGGCCCCCCTTGTGTACCGTGCATTCCTTCATGGCCCCCCAAAGAAAATTTTAAATTCTAAAACTCAACATTTTAATTAAAAAAACATTAAATCATACAAAAAAGTAGTGCTTTTGGTTAGTAGCCTTATTTTCTTTGGTTTAATTACACAGAATTCATAATAAATTAATGTATTTCATAAAATGTCATAAAACTGGGGCCCCCCTGGCACCATCTCGTGGCCCCCAGTTTGAAAACCACTGCTGTAGATAACTGATTGGTCTGAGAGAATCATCACTACCAGCGTCACCGCTATAATGTAAAAGATTAGCTTTACCTTCGTGCTAGCCTGCACTGTCTCGAGCAAACATGTTGTCATCTGTGCTCTGCTATTTGTTCCTAAACTCCCTTTTAACGGTGAAAACATCCACAGGTTGAGAATCAGGGACACCATACGAGTTTTTTCTAGACTTGCAGTTTGTGGGGGAACATTCGCGACTAGCACATTAGCATTATATATGCTTAAATGCAATTTCAATGAGGCTCAGCGGAACCCGTCGACTGACACCACGGGTGTTTGAACAGAAACTGTCATGTGAGACAGAGGTAGTAATAAACGCAATGTGCAAACTTCTATTTGTGGTGGCCAATTTTAATTTTGTGGCAGACTAAGAAACAAATAAATGTATGGGAATGTACAACAACACTCTCACTTGTATGATGTCACAGCAGTAGGCAGCGCAAATATAACGACACGCCTATAATCCCTCCCACTGCGAAGTGATACTAAACTCGATGGAAAAGCTAACCAAGCCAAAGTGAGGTGAGCTGACCCGAACCATACCGTGGGGTATTATGCAATGGAAAAGCGGCAGTAGTCAAACTTCTTCATTAGAAGGAGGTGTCACAGTCCTTTCGTCTTTACAGTGCCAGTCACAAAAATTGTATGGTAGTAAAATCGCTTGGCAACTGGCAAGACTTAAAAAACACATGATCTAAATAATAATGTTTATACATCAGTTTGCTGTGGTTCTCGATTCTGATTGGCTGAGTGCTATATGCAAACTGAAACTATAACTCGCACACATTCAGCATTTTTAAACTGTCTCGGTTTCATTCACACACATCCTCCCTTATTATTTCTCACTAATAATCTCATTGATTCACACTAATAGCTCCACTGAAGCAGCACAGTCATTACTAATTCTAAATTGACGTTTTAAAATTTAATAATGAAGACTTGTTTGTGACTGTTCTACTGGGCGTTGAATCTGAAGAAAAAGTTCCCTACAAAAGAGAAATGTAAAGAAATGCAGAGAGCATCATTACATTTTTGAGGTGGCATTTAGTGGCTTTTGCATCTGAGCTTCTCGTATTTGTGTAGCAATTGGGAATGACTGCCTGCTTTTTTTTTGTTGACAACGATGAGTTGAGTTGCTTATGTTTTGCAAATGTGTGTTGAATTTTCCATCTGTCACAATAAAGTAAATTTTAGTAAAATAAGCTCCTACAACATTAAAAACAAACCGTTTTGCATTTTACTCACTGGCACACTCTAGGAACGCTGCTCAGCCTGTCAAAATAGTGGACCGAACATACTGTTGTGTTATGTAAATTAAATTAAAATGATACATTTTGATCATACAACAATCTTTAACTATCACTACTATGTCTATGGTGGTTATAGCTGTCCTACTATAGTTCACTCCCATGAATTAGCATTTTTGTGCATGGTCTGACTCTCTGCCGGCTGTCTGAATGAAGACCTTTGTATAAACTCCTGCCCACATTCACAGCAGGTTGAAGGTCATTTATTTATAGAATCAATTTATTCCTGCACACATCAGCCCTCCCCTTTAATCTAATATGCTCCAATGTCTGTTTTTCTGCACGAATGGAGTCAGGGATGTTTCTTGTCTGCCAATGGTAGGTCTGTCTTCATTACTGAGTGATGTGGTTTCAAACTGAGCAATGTGGAAATGAAACTTGTTGGCTGCATGTTGATTAGATAAGCTGAGAGTTTATTGGGTAAACATGCACAACTCTGCATTAACGCAGGGTTTTTGTTAGTAACTAATTTTTTTATGCTACATTGGCTCATCCTTATATTATCTCATCGTTCATGTAGCGCAAAGTTACTCAGTTTTTTAAGCATGGTAGTGTGAATGTTTCAAGCAATTATGACTGACTTTTGTGGGACAAATATTTTCAAGGATCTTTGAGCTACTTTTTTCCTTAAAATATAAGTATATAGTGACCAGTGGCTTATAAACTTGTTTGGTTATTCTTCTTAAATGGAAATATGTGACCATTCTTGTGGAAAAACCCAGCTAGTCATTTTTTTTCTGTTTTCTACACAAAATCATCCTACATAATGTAAAGAACATTCTGTGATATAACCTTGACATCTGTAATATTGAGGGCCATGTCAAAGATTGAAATGTAATCTTAAAGTTTGATAGAGACTTCAGCCTGGATTTCACAGGCAGGGTCACAATAGTTTTATTGAAAACATTTTGGTCCATCTGCATCTTCATAATTGTGTTCTGTTGGCAAGCAGACAAGCCACTGCTTGGGTGATTCTCACGAAAACTTGGTTTTAAAAATGTCAAGCATGAAAATGTAAAAATTGCTTAAATTTACTTTTTTCCCACCAGACATTGAAAAACAAAGTCTGGAGTAAATGGGAACATTCATTTAAAAACTTTTACTTATCATTTAACACTTTTTGTAACATAATTTAAAAAATTATTCCTAATAAATCTCATTACCGCAGCAGTCAGAAAACAAAAGTATTATGCTTCTATTAATTAAATTAATTAAACATTTAATAAGCATCTGTTGCGGTAATGATAATCAAAATGTCGTGTAAGCATTCTGACAAGACAATATTTCAAATTAACTGTAAAAAAATGATCTTACCTAGTAGCCATCTTGAAGTAACTGGTCCATGTGCTTGGTCACTCAAAATCAAACTTTATTAAAATTCTGTATGTGTGCTTAAACTGTTCTCAAAAAGTGTTGCGGAGTATGAGAACATCAGGCATGGACACATAATTTTCCTAATTTTTCTTCATTATTATTTTTTTTCTTAATATTTTTGTGTGAATTTGATTCATGTTCAAACACAGCCGGACACATTGCAGTAATGAGAATTTCAGCAGAAAATGAGATCAAATTTCCAATTATAAATTCTTATGTTGAAATCACCCATTGTGCAAGGTAGAACACAGTATTGTGTTAATTCTGATGCTTTTTAATGTTACTATATTACACATTTTAAAGCTAAAATCATTAGTGCCGTGGTGTTTCAATGGTTTCGTGAGAATCACCCGCTTGGTCATGATAGCAATCATTGGTTAAAGATATAACCTTGTTATTATATAAACCTTGTCCATTTCCTTGTATAAAGCATTTCAGTTAAACCAATGACTTGACTATGATTACTTTTGTTGTTGTTGTTGTTGCTCTAGGCATTTCCTGATTTGTTGGGTGACCATAATCTACTCACTATGTATAAAGACTTTGGTGGCCTTTCCTACTACCACCTCAGTAGCTGTGTTTCCGTTACCCTTCAAACTGCACAAATTGATATTGCGAATTGAAAATATGTAAAATGGAAACATGTCAGTTTTGCAAAAACTTCCATATATCGGCAAAAACGTTTTATGCTTGTAGAGGTGGTTTTTCAGGCAATTCGGAAAAGGTGTATTTTGCAAAACTGTAATGGACATATTTTCAATTCGCAATGTCAATTTGCGCAGTTTATTCACATTTTCAGGTCACCTGATGCAAGTCACATAATCACCTGATGATGCTGTATGTACTAAAACATCCCAGAAACACCTCAATACATGTCTAATCCCAAGCATAAGAAGCTTTCCTTGCCAATAATGTTTGGATAAAGTTAAAATACATCTCCATTTAAAATAATGTACAATTACCTCCAAGAAACACTTATACGTAGCTGCTACTAAGTATAAGGGGCTTTCCTTGGCATTAATGTTTGGATAATACTATTACATCTCCTCAGGTTAAAAATAATACCTAGTGCAGTGGATGTGAAATTAGTAAACGTGATGAGTCGACGTAATGTTTGGAATGACTGGAAATTCGGTCATTCCCAATATTCTTTTGTCAACATTTTAAAACTAATGCTAAAGTTTTGCGCAAATCTGTAATGGAAACATAGCTACAAACGGATGAATTAGTTATTGATTTTTATGCATTATTGGTTTTGATATCGGAAAATAATGGATACATCGAATAAGTGTATAAGCCAGCAACACAACAAAAAGTAGACGTGACAAACAGTGAGCACAATGTGCATTTTAAGCAGCTGTGCACTATAAATGATAAATTATCTGGCCTGATTGATTATATCTGCATACTGTATCAATATAATAATCATTAGCAACTCCTTAATGGATAAGAAAGAACCTGGTAGGCTTATGTGGGATGTTGCAGAGAGAGACACATTGTTGTAAGTCAAATGTGCATTCGTTTTTTTTAGCTTTTCGTCCATGGGTTGTATTTTTCCATTTCTCTGACGTGTTTCGGATCGTCATATGATAAACTTATGGTCTGTATGGGAATTCAATATAGAAAGAGCTGTTCTTTATCCATGTTGAATGGTAATAGTCATTTGACTTATATAATGTACAGTGTTTCCCACAGGATTTTGAGATACTGTGGCGGCGATGACGTCACACGCTGATTAGCCTATATGTGACGTCATTGCGTCGTGTTTTACTCTTTGATCCGTCACATTATATTGCATTTTAACACAACTGAATGCTATTTTTACATAGTTTCTGTTCTGTTGTCTATAAAATAGTGACTAAATAGGACCCAGTAACGACCCACGACTCAGTAACTCTTTGTTTAATCCAATCAGCTCTTTCCTTAACTGCTGCTAAAAACGCGACATTGTCTGAAAAAAATTATCATACGTTTACATAGGGGTGTGACGGTTATTATATAACCGTGAGACCGACGGTTATAGTTGAACACCGTCATTAGAACTCTATAACCGACAAAACCGTGTTATTAAAATATTAAAAAATATATATCATAAAGAATGTTTAAATACTAATTAAAAAACAATTGTCAACAGTCTGTGTTACACGCCCCACCATGTTATCACGTCACGCAATGAAAAATACAGAGCGGAGCAGACACTGACAACGCGCTGACATACAGGAGAGACCAGGACACTTTTTGGGTACTTTGAGATTAAACATATTAAACAAAGTCTCACCTTTCAAATCATCTCTTCCTTCTATTTAATTTATAGAATCAAATAAACATGAATGACCATAATATGTTTTAACCGCGGAAAGTCTCCGCCCCGCTTTTCAAGTTCAAATCCTCCCATGTTAATCTACTAACTCTACTGAAAGCACATTCACTGCTAGTTGTCTTGTTTATTAATTGTAAATAAACGTAAAGCAAGTAGCGAATCAGTGTTTAGTTTATTCAAATGCTGGTTTCACATCGCAAGCACGAGCACTGAGCAGCGCGTATGCGGAGAGCATTTGCCGCGCGTGGCCATTGTGCTTTTACAACGGCTGCGTTTGCAGCGCATATGGCGCAGTTTAATAACAGAATAACAATCTCAAGTTCACATTACTTTATTTTACATGCATTTATGAGCAAAACCTCTTCAAGACGCTTTTTAATCCACATTGTTTTCGTGCTGTTCTGGTCCGTGTAATGACAGATATAGACACAATTAAAGACATTAAAAGCCCGTGGCACAAATCTGTTTCTCTGAAGATTATTAAGATAATGATAGATATAGGATTCATTTATGCTGGGCAGAGAGTGACAGCGCAGTCTTCTGGCAACAGTGTGTTTTTTAAATATTTCATTGCTTTCTGTTAAATTTATAAAAGTCATTACTTTTTAAAACACACTTGGCATCACATTCATTATTTTATAGTAAAATGACACTTTCGCGTCAATCCACCAGCATTTAAACAAGCACCCCCCCCCCCCACACGGTTATGTGATGAACCGTCACATTTGACTCACGTCATAACCGTCATCACCAATTCTGAAACCGGCACAGCCCTACGTTTACATTGAGGCTGTACTGATGTTGCTCTTCTCATTGTTGTTGTGTTATGAGCGATTTTTTTTAAATTTGAAATACGAGTGGTAGTTTTATTGTATATCGCATATAGTGCAGACAATTTGTTGCAAATTCAGAAATATGAGAGAATACACGGTTGCTGTTACTACAAAACCTTTTGTTAAGTCACTCTCATGATGAACTTGATCAGTCGTCTTCTCTGTCAGTAACATCCGTGACTGTTGATGTTTACGGGAAAAAGAGAAAGTACACGGAGGAACACAGAGTTAAATACTTTTCACTGTTATGTGAGAGAGGCACGCAGCAAAGAGAGGGGAGGGGGCCGGGCGGGGGCGCGTGCTGTTGAGGCGCTGCACACAACGAGAGAGGGAGGATGGAGGCGCGCTGAGCGCTCGCTGCAATGAATTAAGCCGTTTTAAACAGTAAAATTAAAATGTAAATGGGAGTCATGAAAAATCCACAGATAAATGAATATATGGGAAACACTGATGTAATCATATTGGGAAAACAGCAGTGGTTCAGACGCCCTGAATTCAGTACTTCAGTTTAAGAGTACGTTTTCCAGCAGTGACTTGATGAATTTGAAGAATATGAAAGTCAGAAGTTTAAAGCTTTCTCTCTTGTCATTGGTGATGTTACCCAGGCTATCGTTTTCAACCCTAAGGTCTTGCTTTTGGTCGTGCTTGACTTCTTTATCCACCTCTTGTGCAGCTGAAGACACCAGTATCATAGCACACCTCAATTCAAGATTCCTGCTTGGGGAGGGTGGAAACCACTTTATCTTGTTAAACGTCTTCAGGCGCCCATGTGTTTATCATTTAGGGGAACATAAAGCAGCTTATCCAGTTTTGGCTTTCTAAAAAGGAAATTCAGATGCCGATGTGAGCCCAGCCATCCCCAGGGAATGCAACATGTTGTCCAGGTGCTTCTGTGCTCATCATGAATTATAAACAAGCTTGCAGGCTTATCCTGAAAGAGCTGGTGTTCTTATCTTATACAGAACAATGGTATGGTGTATGGATGGATGGTATCACAGATATGTTGCAGTTTCCATGCCAAGTTTTTGTCATAGATGTCTGTTGGACGTGCCAGTGCGACAACTGGAAATAACCTGTAATGTGCACCACTGTTTGCTAAAGTGTAAGCCTGTACTTTCATTTAGCTGTCTCGTGAGCAGGATCCATCCATATTTTTAAATTGTTGGTCAACGTATGTTTACACACATGGGCTTGCTTTTATATAAGCATCTTGTATTTATCAGCTGCACTCCAGCTGTTTTGCAGCAACAGGATATTAAGATTATTGGCCCTGGTTCTGTCAAATCGGGCTTAAAAACAAATGTGTGACAAATTAAAATTAAAAATTTTCAATAACTTTTAATTGAATATTGTGTAAAACAACAAACACTTTTTCACTTTAATTATTTTGTATTAACACATTCTAATATCATCATATATGCTTATGTATTGGCCCTGCTCTTTGAATATTAGCATTGGGTTCGATTAAATTCATATTGCTTCACCACTTCAGTCACAAAAAAGAAATTTTAGAGTCCTACAGTGCTCACATATCTTTGCCTGTTACGCTCACAATTACTCTAGAGATGTTATTGCAACGTTGAGTTCACAGCCTAGTAGTAGTGATGATGCAGAGTTTAACATCCACAAGTGATTTTGACTTCAGAAGATTTATGGTTGGAAACCCTAACCATGATGTATTTTGTTTTAGTAGTTTGAATCATAGCACATGTTGTTACGTTTAGCTAATATTTTCATTCTCTAAAAGGCTTTTTACACCCAGTATTAAAATGCGTTTTGGTTGATCGGATCACAAGTGGATGGCACTAAAGACGGGTGTAAATGGGATTTAAAACTCATCCACTTTTGACCACATTCGGAGGTAGTCGAAAATAGAGCCCGACCGATTTATCGTTTTGCCGATTTTATCGGCCGATATGAGCATGTCGCAGATATATCTGTATCGGCGTATAAGCCGCAGATATGAAGCCGATATGAACGTCCCTTTCAAAAAACATTAAATGCTTTTGAAAGATGTAAGTACTTGTTTGGCCAGCAGAGCGCGCCCTATTGGTTGCTAATGGCGACCCAGGTCACTCACTGGAGTGACACCAGCCAATCCCCCACCCCTTTCACTTCAGTCAGTTCAGGTGGCGGCAGTCACGCGGTTTCTTTACAACATTATACACCTGGTATTAAGATGCACTTTGGTCGATTGGATTATTATGAGTGTGCGAGAGAGACACATTCCTGTTTACATTTGGTGTTTTTAATCCGTTGCTTTTGTCCACTTGGGAGTTGTTTAAAACGCAAGCGGAAGAAATGACGCGAGGCGGAGAAAGGACGCGCTTAAACTGACGCGCAGTCTGTGGGAGTACAGCTGCTTGTGTTGTTACTGAACATGCAATTGATTAAATAAGCTCGCGCAACTTTGCTCTCCGCCTCTTTTCTTTAGCGAGGGTGTAGACGCTTTAGTTTTATAAAAGTTTAAAGTCCCGACAGAACACTGTGGGTTCGTGTTATAAAAACGTTGTGCAGTACATTAAACATAACCCTACATCATTATATTGTCAGTAAGTCAAGCATTGTCGTCTGAACGGTAAGTTTCTATTTAATTTGTGAAGTATAACTTACTGTAAAGCTAATAAACAATGACTTTATAAGTTTCTATTTTTTAAAATAAGCCCAATATAACATTATTCTCGTCAAAACTGACAATGATTTAAGTTATATGTATTTTGTTTTGTTTGTGTTTTAAAGTTATTTATAATAAGTCAAGTTTACTGTTTTGTGCACTTATATCAGAATCATTTTGGATAATATAGTTTATTGTTAACTTGTAAAACACACCTGCCTATATTACATATCTTTATCACGTCATTTTAAGTGTTTGTTCACCACATTTGTGAGTGATGTGATCATTACAAAAAAGTATTTATATATAGTATATTCTGTTAATGTATAGTGTATTCTATGTACAGTACTGTAGTAGTATAATATACTGTAGTATATGTGTACTGTACTATAATAT
Source organism: Misgurnus anguillicaudatus (assembly GCF_027580225.2). Classification (NCBI taxonomy): domain Eukaryota; kingdom Metazoa; phylum Chordata; class Actinopteri; order Cypriniformes; family Cobitidae; genus Misgurnus; species Misgurnus anguillicaudatus. Next base: position 36,421,459 of record NC_073338.2, on the reverse strand, counting down.
GCACATAAAGAATATCGGCCGATATATCGTTATCGGTCTTTTTTTACTCCCTAATATCTGTATCGGCATCGGCCCCAAAAAATGCATATCGGTCGGGCTCTAGTCGAAAACCCACCGGATTGCTTTTGTGGTGTAGATGGACATGTGGTCGAATTTTTTTCAAACAGCCACAAAACACCACCTACTCTCAGCCTATTGATTTAATCTGTAATGTTTTGAGTGCAATGTTTTAACATAGGACATGACTTGTAGCACGGACACACAGTTGTACAGCGCTACCTTTAAGCTTTCATTGATAAAACTGAAGCGGCTCTCCGCCTCTTTCATTTTTGTTTAATTTTGCGAGTTAGCCAAGCTTATTTTATCAATTGCTTTGAAATATCAGCAAAAGCTTTCACATATACATGTACATAATATTAGTTCACATCAATTAAAACTGTTATTTCTCACGCTTTCCTTTAAAAGAAAGCAGAGGGACTGGCCCACAGACCACCCCCTAAGTAATCAGGAGAGAAGTGGTTGAAAGTGGACAAAAGGGACAGATCAAAATACCAGGTGTAAACGTGAATGTGTCTGTCTTGTCTACTTGTGATCCGATCAACCAAAACGCATCTTAATGCCAGGTGTAAACAGTCTCTAAAGGTTGTAGTGTAGGCAGTATGTGGCTGACCATAGCACTCATGCTTTGTGTGTCTGATGGTTGGGGGGAGTGTGTCTACTTTGCATGAGTGGCATGACTGTGTTACGTAAACGCAGTCCAACAAGTTAGAGAGAAAGGAGACCGGCAGAGGAAAAAACAGACACAAACACACACCTACCCAAACACACTGTTGTGTTGACAAACTCTCCTTATCTGTACTGGTCCTATGGTCATGAAGATAATTTGTTTTATGTATTTTTTTCAAAACAACAACAAAATGGAAAAAGATTCCAAAATCATTTAATTCAAAATGTTATTTATTGTTTAAATATTATTGTATGGAAAATTGTCCTTCTTCAACTTGTGTGTAATAGATCAACTTGTTTATAGATTAACCTCTCTCGGGCCATTGATGCTGAAATAAATAAAATGTAAACATAAATGGGTGATTCTTACGAAATCCAGATTTAGAAGGTGTCCAGCATCAGAATTTTTAAAAAGCCCTTGAAGCCGATTTTTTTTGCACATATAAGATTAAGGTCTGAACTTACCATAAACATTATTTTTAGAATATTTAAAAAATATTTCCTATAGAATTATTTACATTTTTTAGATTATCATTATCAAAAATTATTACCGCAACATGATATTACATTAAATATATGCATCTACAAACTAATGTTTCGGTAATGAGAACTAATAAGTTATCTAGGTACTATGACAAACAAAATTTAAACTTTTATCTTGAGAGAAAAAAGAAGAACTTGAAAATGTTAGTTCCTTGAGGGCTTTAACAATGATTGAAATTTGTTGCGGAGGATGAGAAAATTGGTCTTGGACACATTTATATTCCTTATTATTGTCTCTACATTTACCAATGATCACCAAATACCACATGTTTCTTTACTGTAAATGTTTATAGTATAACATGCACTAAAGCTTTATTTTTTAGATTTTTTAATTATAAATATTTCCATGTCACAGAACCCAAATCCAGTCATGGACAGGTTGCGGTAATGAAAATTTTCAACTTAAATGTGAAAAAAACAACAAAATTGGTTTGTATGATTTGTCATTTGAAATCATGTGCAAAATAGTACATGAAGAGATGTTTGTAACTGTGCTTCTTATTTTAATAGCATTTATTTTTTTCAGTCTAATTTTGCGAGAATCACCCAAATGTAAAATACTGTTGTATTGTGTTTTGCAATATCACAGAGTGAAAAAGACCCAATTTTGCGGGGTGGTGTGTTTGGCATTTTTTGTAACTTTGCGTGCGGCTTCGCCTCCAAAAATGACTGGCCTGATCACATGTTAGTTATTGTTAGTAATAGGGCTGGGTATCGTTTAAAACTAACGATACTTTTTCCGATACCATATGTTTTAAAATCCATTTAAACATCAACAAAAATACATTAAACACACAACTTTAATTTTTCACCTTAATTAAAACAAATTCTGGTAACACTTCTCACTCAGGGTAACATTATTAAAATATTCAAATGGGTGACTGAGTTTTACTGGAAGATTTGTATGCATGTTTGTTTTTTTGTAAACAAAGAACTGTACTCAACTTAATAATTATCAAAATATTAAATACATTTGGGATTTTTAAAATGAGTAGAAAATGCGTTCAATGTCATTTCATTCAAGTGAAATTAGCAAACCAGTTAAATGGAATTTTAGTTTGTTTTAAATAATGAGCCAGGCTTGTAAACAGTGTTGGGCTGCGTGTGTGCGTCAAGTTTAAACCATAGACTTTAAAAAAAAATAGGTTTAGACACATCGTTCATTTTGGGAGACGAGGGCATGAAGTCTTGCGATGCGGAGAGACTGGCGCAAGTATTTCATAACCATTGAGAGACACAAGCTGCGCGCGTGGGTCAAGTTTAAACATTTTGTCTGAGACTGTTGTGGGAGACGTGCGTGCGAAATCTGGCAATGCTGCGGAACCAGGCACGAGTAACAAGCATTGAGAGACACAGGCTGCGCGCATGCTTCGAATTGAAACCCCTTGTCATGAAGTGCCGTTTTGGTTGACGTGCCGTTCACGGAGAGACAGCACGGCCATACTTGCGCTAACTCTGTTGGTAAGACGGTCACAAAGCCTTTCTGTATATTTCTCATATTGCATCCTTTCTACACTTGTGTTGTGTGACTGCGAGTATCTTTAGAAATCCTCCCCGTCATGTGGTGGTGGACAGCCAATCACCGTCGCTTTAGGTCCTTCCACGCAAGTACAGGCTCACACAGACACAGACGCTTGGCTTTTGGAACCGAAATTTGGCACCGAAAGATAAATCATTTTTCGATACTCATAGTATCAAAGTTTTCCGTTCGATACCAGTAAAGTATCAATGTACGGTACCCAGCCCTAGTTAGTAATTGAGCACTGGTGACATTAGCAAATTATCGTAGTTACAATGTGCAAAAGTATTTCGACTGACACTAAAGTAAATAATGGATTTTTCATTATTGGTTTAAAGGCGGGGTGCGTGATTTTTAAAAAAACACTTTGGGAAAGGGGCCGTACGAGTCGGGCTGTATACCAAAACACACTTGTAGCCAATCAGCAGTAAAGGGCGTATCTACTAACCGACATTGTTGCCTTGGTTGCGTATGTGTGGGGCGGGTCTATCAAATGAAGGTCCAGATTCTATTGGGGCAGGGGCATGTTTGTTTAGGTGATTTTGAATGTCAACATTCGCTTTCAGAGATTACGCACCCTGCCTTTAAGTGCTACTTTAAAGTTATTCATCACTGTGCTGCAACAGTAGACCATCCTGTTCTTTGTTTTTTTTATATGAAGAAAATAATATTTACACTTCATGTTCTGGTGATCATGTGTCTCAAACATGCATGTTGCCTTTAAAATGTTGCTTGCACACATAAACATACTCTGGGATTCCCCCAACAGGGAAGAGTGAGCAGTATTAAGATCATAGAAGAAACACAAGCCAGTCAAACATTGCGGTTTTGCAGTCAGCAGTGCCACTTTTAGCTAACCTGTTTTCTTCCATAGTGCCTGTAAGCTGGATTGGTTGTCTGGGTGGTCTTGTAGTTCTAACCACATTGTAAATTTAGACGAACCACATCAAACAAAAAAGCACTCAACCTTAAGCTATACAAACTGTTGCAGGATCACTCTGTCTACCTTCTAAACTTCCTAGTGGTTTCTTTTCTCTTTGTGCCTTTTAATTTTTATAAATACCGGTGTGGAGATTAAAAGCTGATTAAAAACTTGAAGGTGTTTGTGCAAATGTTCTTGGAATATTTAGATAAGTATTACAAATTATATCCATTAACTGGATGATTTTGAATTTAGTTTGATTTTATTTAGTCAGACTTTATAATGTTAAACCCAGTAAGATATTAAGTTGTTAAAATATCATCCAAAGCTCAGTCTACAAGACTTGTAAGATTAATTGTAGAGAACGTTAAGCATGTCGTTCATCTTTTTTCTTTGTTTGTTCCGAATGAAAAAATCTAAAACATAACAAATCAAATCCCCCCTCCAAACTCTCCACATTTCCCTTTGGCGATCATCTTCTGAGCAGGCAAAATGGCTGCCATTTGATTGTGTTCTGGCACATGAAGGTGTTAGAAAGACCTTTATTGGTTTGGTCTGTCAACAAGTGCAGGAGTGTCAGTCCCAAAGTTGCTAAATGTTTGGAAGTCTGTTTGGAATAGCTAAGCCTTGCCCCTTATCCCAGAGTGAAACAACCACGTTCATTCTGCGTGACTGAGCACTATTCCTGATTTGCATCCGGTTGGAATTGTGATCACTCATGAAAAAACATTGGTAATTTCCCTGACATACAGTGGTTCAGTTCACAAAATGTTATTGTCGCTTACAAATAGTGTCCAGGAGTTTGCTCTGTAATGCATGCCCACAAGCTATTAATGAAAGTGTAGAATACTTAACTACACATACTTAAATAATTACAAAGACACATAATTTGTGTTTTTGTAGTTAAACAGGATCATTAAATCTTTTGTGGAAAGTTTTCTGACGATTTTCAGTTGTGGGGTTTTAAATACATGATTGGCATTTATTCTGGAAATCGTCACTGCTCTTATTAGAAACCTGCTCCACATGTTCACACAGGCTCTTCGATTTCATGTGCACTTGCCGTGTTTCACACTTATTAACTCATTCCTCAAAGAGTCAACTGCACAGAGTGGAATTTGTCACCCAACTTAAAGACTGTTTGTGTAGTATGCAAAAATAAACCAAGGTCTCATAGTTTGCTACACATTAATGAGTCTATGTTCTTTAGCACACACCTGGTAAACGCCTAGGAGCTTTTTCCATTTACATCAAGTAGTGACCTCATCAGCCAGTCATGAGAAGGGGGATGAATTTTGCACTGCAGATATCTTGGAACATATGGAGCACAGATATGTACTCATACCAGAGATAATGTTTACTCATTATTAATGAGTCTAGCAGTTTTTTGCATATTTTTATGTTACTTTAACTTAAAAAAGTTAAACAATTTTAACTTGAATTTATAAGTTATGTCAACTTTTTTTTAAGCCAAAACTTAAAATTGTAGGTTGAATTGACTTGCAAAACCAAGTTGTTTTAACTTTGTGCTGCTTTTCTTTTTTTACAGTGTAGGGGTTTGCCCATCATGTTTTTTGAGCCCCCAATCTGATCCAAGTCATTTAATTTTGTGTATCGATTCAGAGTATAGGCCTGATACTTGAATTTTCCTATTGCTAGGTACACACTTCAAATGCATTAAGATTATTAAAATCAACTCATTATATAAGATTGACAACACAATAGCTTTGCAATGCATTAAAAAAATAATAATTTCAATACTCCATAAATCCACAAATACTCCAAAATTTTTTATTTAATTATGTATTATTATTTAAAGGTGCCATAGAATGTAAAACTGTATTTACCCCGGCATAAATGAAGAATAAGAGTTCTGTACGTGTTAATGACATATCGTAAGCCTCAAACACTCTTGTTTTCTCCTTATTTAAACTTCGTGCATAAAAAGATCACTGAAAAACAGGCCAATCTCAACATTACACCAACTGTGACGTTACAGTCATGATGTACGCCCTAACATTAAAATACACGCTAAATTAATTACAATGTTATTGCAATTCAAAAAAAATGTTGTGACGGCTGAGTTATTGTTTTATGCTTGTTAATGCTATATGCTAACATTTTCAGGCGGAAGTTCTACAGTTATGTTTTGCAGGTCCATACTGATAAAACACAAACTTACCACTCAGAAACTGACATTTCCAATTTCCGAATAATTGATTATTCCTCAAAACTTCTTTGTATGACACAGGCTCAAACATAAGGTCTGTTTGTGTACACAGAGCTACTGAAATGAGCTGCTCTGAGAAACAGCCAATCAGAGCAGAGCTCAACATTATTATTCATGACCCTTTCAAATGAGGTAATGATAGACCATTTAATTCTAAGGACAAATCCTAGGTTTGTGAATGGACATATAATACCATCTCTGGATAATTTTTGCACTTGAAAACGTCACATACCTTCTATGTAGATATCAAAGAACAATGTAACATTGTATCAATGCATTCTTTGGCACCTTTAATGCATAACAATCCAGCTTAGTGCAGCATTATAGTGAACATTATAGTAAATAGCTTCATTAATTCAATGCTGCATCAAAACTAAAACACTTTACACACTTTACACAGAATATTGAGATCTATTCTGATATTCCGGGTGTTTTAGTTTTGAGGTGTTGTGAGTATTTGACAGTATTAGATGCTGCTCTATTGGTGTACCGACTTACAAGTGTCTGTTGCAATGTTTTCATATTTCCACACTGCAGATGTTTTATCCATGTAGTAAGTCACAATTTGCATTTTTTTGTTTATGACTCCCGCGTGACAGCTTGCGTAAATAAAGGATGATCGGACGATTCCGATCAGCTAAAAAATGCCTTGCTAGGCCCTGATACCGATCTTTGCAATCGGATTGGGACATCCCTAATTAATACATTTAGATATTTTGCTACTTGACGCTAGTTACCAACCATATATTAAGTAACGCTGTATCATTATCATTTACAGGAAGGCAGGTTTCCACAACTGCTAGTTTCAGCGTTGAATCTGATTCAATGGGAGATGTTTCCTAAGTGTTAATCTATTTCTCAAGGAAATGAACTTCCACCCACACCCTCAAGACATGACATCAGGTTTGACTCAACCTTCAGTTGGTGTTCCTCAGTGTGTTGAGGAAAATGTCAAGGATGATGATGTCACAGCAGGTCTGATTCATCCTTGTGCAGTTCCTGTTTAGTTTGTGAACTACGACTAGTGCATTGGAGTCCTTTAGCTGCCAACATTTGACAAACAAATTTTATGTCTCTAAAGTGATGACATTTACCACAAGCACAAAATGTCTTGGTCTGCCTCCAGGGTGTGGTTGTACATTGATTCTGTTCTAGTGTCCAGTGTTATCTTATTTACAAAAGTTACACACAAGTAAGAGCTTTAGTGACAAAGTTAAAGTCGCAACAGATAAAGAGTTTAACAGATTTTATGGGAAAACTCTGGAGTCTTGCTAAATGGATGTAAATGTTACACAATTTGAAGTATTATTGAAAGCTTAAAACATAATCGGTGGTCAATTGCAGAGGGTGGTGGTGGTACTAAATGTAGGAAATATTTCATTTTTTCCCCTTACATAGCAGGTGAGGAATGTGTTTCACATTGTAAACAAACTCAAATAATGTGGTATCTGCATAGCTCTCTGTGCGGAGATTCCACAATGACTAGCTATGACAAGTATATCAGACATTTTAAACTCACTTTCTCTTGATTTTATCTGTTTTTCTGTAGGATGTGGCAGATGAGGACGAGGCTTCAGGAGTGTTCTTTCAGCCGGAGGAAGAGCCATTTTCCTGGCCGGGACCAAAGACGATTCGTCTGCGCCGCACTTCACAAGGCTTTGGCTTCACTCTGCGTCACTTTATTGTGTACCCACCTGAGTCAGCTGTGCATTCAAATTTTAAGGTAGTGTGAATTTTTACATCATTACTAGCGTTATTGCAGCTTTGTTTATAATAAAAACATAGTTATTTTGCACAAAATTGCACATCCTCGTTCCAAAACTGAATTTCTCAATGACTTTAAATTGCAAAATAAGAGAATTTAATAATTTTCCTGTTGGGCGGATTCAGTACAACGGCAGTACATTATGAATCACAATAATGCTTAATAAATCACCAAAGGCTGTCAGAGAGAGTAACATTTGTAATGAAAAAGCAATATTTTTTATAAATGATTAAAAATGTAATAATACATATGTTACAGAACTGGAGGCACTATACTTATAGTTTAGGGTTGTGCCGATATACGATAGTATCGTGTATCGATGATCTTCAGACATAACGCCAATAGCAGGCTTTCATGATGATAGTCATGACGATAGTTGGCGATGGTTATTATTATTATTATCATCATAGTTTCACATTAACATGCACATTGCATGCTTATCCTCACATGAGGGTTTGTGGTCTTCACTTTATGCAGAGAGCTTTTACGCAGAGAGAGGATTCCTTATTGCACGCACCTGCACTTAATGCCACGTCTTTGATTCCTAGCACCTGAAATAAATCCAGCGCGTCATATGCAGCTGCGCTTCTCTCTGTCTCGCGTGCACGTGCTCTCGCATCTGTCTGAAGTCTGAACAGAAACTAAAGTAGTAATCCTTATGTATTTGTTAAGTTTTATGCGTTTCATGCGAGCTGAGGCAAACTTTCCCTTTTGTTTCAAATTTAACTCGCATGTGCAGAGAGCTGCGCGCTCTGTCTGAAGTCAGATCACTAGTAATCCTGTGATTTCAATGCATTTCAAGGAGTTGTAGCAATACATCCCTCATGTTTAAAATATAAATTGCATTCTGCTGGATCGATGTGTTTAAAGGCACCTCTGCGAGCACCACTGCTTGACATGCATAGCCTTCTGCAACTAAACAAATGCATTGAGTTGTTTGTATGTGTGCGTGCGTGCATGTGTTTGCGCAGGTGCATGTTTTTACAGTCATTCACTTTTTTCGTTGCCATTGACGAGATAACTCGTCAATTAAAGGCAGGATAGGCAGGAATTATCTAAAAAAACTTTTTTTTTTTAAACTGTCTTTATATACCAATACATAAGTAAAACGTAAGTACTCTGAAAAAGAGAGTATAAAAATCGAGTGTCTATAGACCTCTCACGACTGTTTTAAACACAGCTCATTTTTCCATTCACTACACCCCCTCCCTTCTGGGTTTCTTTTAAAGCCACACCCCAAAACACATGAACGCGCGATGCTGACCGGCTCTGCTGGGAGAAGCATTTATCAGACGAGCGGAGAGGAAGGAGCGCGGTGCATGTAGTAACATCATGTCACAATCACATGTAATAATAATCATAAAGTTGATACAAGTTTTTTTATTACCATGAGTTACACTGTGATGAAGGTGAATTTCGTGGAGGATTCATAAGATATACCGGGTTTCGCATGTAAGAGTTTCCGTGATGAAAGCATTGTTGACTCTGATGAGGACTACACTCCGGAGACAATACCGCTACCGAATCGCCAACTCGGGAAAAAGCCACGCGATATTTACTCTCGTTTGATTTCTTCGTTTATTCCCTTTTTTTGCCTTATTTGCCTTCGCTGACTGCATATGCAGGTACTGTGAGTTCTGAATGCTCTACCGTACTTTTGCTCTTCCTAGAGTGCCTCGTGCACATTCAAATTGGGTGTGCGCATGTGTGGGCAAATCCCGTAGCAACAGGGGTGGTGCCATGGTCGCGAGAGTGATAGTCGCGCAAGCCAATCATTTGTTTTGTCCCGAATGGAAATAATGAGCTGTGTTTAAAACCGTCGTTAGAGGTCCACAGACCCTCGACTCCTAAACTCTCTTTTTCAGAGTACTTACACCTCACCCATGCATTGGTATATAAAGACAGCCTAAACAAATTTGTAAAAAAGTGTTTTAGATAATTCCTGCCTATCCTGCCTTTAAGAGAAAAAGCTTCCCTGCCAATGACGAGAATTTCCGGCAAATCCACTATTATCCACCAGGGAACTTATACAACCCGGAAGTAGCAGCTTACTGTGAAAGAGAAAGAACTCCTTGTATGTTTTAAAGATCGCTTTGCATCTGATTTCTATCAAAAGCCCTTCACAAAAATGGAATTATCTCTGCTTTTTGCTCAAAATTGGGTGTTTTTGAAGAAACCTACCCATATTTGAGAGGTGATAAAAAGAGAACTAATGAAGGTTGGATGAAATGTTTTTTTTTGTTTTGTTTGAAAGCAGAGGGTCTGTTCTTTCATTTGATATATTGTTTGTTTATATATTTAAAGAAGAACATTTTCTGGAAGGCATTAAACTTTTGTGAAAGTCGTGAAAAATGCTGGTGCTGGCTGGCAACTTAAAAAAAAAAACGCTGGTGGGGAAAGAGTCAAGTAATTATGTAAAATAATCAGGTTTATGATTACAAGCAGCCCTAGCTCTGACATTTCCTTGCACCAGAGAGGTTGTTAGTAGGGATGCCACAATTCTCAATATAATATTGAACCGCTCAGTTCGACCCCCATGGTCCAATACGCGCATGTGAATTGCAGTTTTTCGGTTTATGAACCCAAATCTGTTCATTTTATATTCCCTGCACTTTTGTTAATGTGCGCGCCCGCATGATCTGCACGCTTAAACGCCATCCAGTCACTGTGCGCTAGCTGCTTTAACTCTGCTTGAACTCTGCTTGCAATGCTGGTGTCAGTTTTCATTCGCACGCACACACACCCAACAGGAGTCTGACAACAAAAAGAAGCAGCACGACTGTCTTTTAAATGTGAGGTGTGGATTAATTATTTGCGCGAGTAGATTACATACAACATCAATGTAAAGATGCAAATTTGCGTGGGGCAATGCGAATTATGCAAATTGGGCTTGTTATTGACCCAAACGTGTGTGTTTTTTTTAAGATTTTTTTGCCTCAAACACGGCTTCTCCGCAAAGTTAAAAGTTCAACTCAGGAAGAAAATGCGCATGATGCTAAAATAAATCCCACCAGTAAACTTGATTGAGGAACGCATTTTTGGTTTCTACACAGACAGCATGATGTTGGACTTAACAGTAGTGCAGTAAGGTATAGCCTTCATTTACAATGTAAAGTTTCATTTACTGAGTAAAGGTAGGCTATATAAAATGGCCAATTTATGTAACATAATGAATTCACATGTTCCCCAGTTTGAATAGGACATCATTTTTATATATCTTTATTTAATTATATCTTATATTATTGTATCAATACACTAGAAATGTGTAAGATGATTTTTGCATTTACATAAAATAAAGAGAACTGCAATTAAAACCAGTATTTTTGTTTCTTAACATCTCACTGTTCCTGTTACCTAAGCATAGAATATTTAAAAACTTTAATAGGCCAAGGCATCAGAACTGAAAACCATGCACAAGAATCGAAAATTGTATTGAACCATGAACTAAGTGTATTGTTGCATCCCTAGTTGTTAGCATGCAGAGGGTTAAAGCCAGCGAATGTGTTGTTCACAAATTTTAGAGCACCTGGGCTTTAATGACACCCTCAGATTAATGGCATCAGTTTTAAGAAGATTGCTGTCATGACTGTGTTCCTTTTGTTCTTTTTAGTCCACCAATTAAGTGATTTGTCATAATGAGTAAAAAATGAACAAATAACTAAATGAGTAAACTACTGCAATCTCAAAATGGGGCAATTGTCTGCTGACAATAGTGCAAGAAATTTTCTGTGGAAAGAGCATGCCACATTATTTAACCTACAAATTAATGTTTTTTCTTTCTTTTGTATTTCTAGGATGAAGACCATGGATCCAGAGGTAAGTTATCACTTTTATTAACATTCAACGTTTTTTTTTTGAATAACTTATAAAACTTGATTTTGAGGATCTTAATTTCATATTCGTAAAAACTGACTGTTTTATGAGAGTGGTCTGTTAAGTTTAATAAGGCCTGTCAGCACCCAATGAGCTGGCAATAAGTCAGGCTTGTCTCTGTGAATGACAGGCTTTTATTCAGATCCCATCACTGATCGCGCTCATGACACGGTTCAGTGCAATCATCTATAGTTGCCAAAAATAACTCATCCAGATTCTTTCCCCTCTTCACTGTTTGAACTTTTGACCTGGGTTGTGTGTTTTTATAGATTGCACCATTTTGTTTCAAAAGAGCTTGACTGTTTGATTTTTGTTCCTAGTTTGTCTTTTTAGCCTGTTCTGAATTAGAGATGTGCTTAAGTACATATTTCATAAATATTGATTAGTCTGTGGATTGTTTGAATGACTTTTTGATTAGTCAGTATAATAACACTAGTTATAGGTGATCCATTACATCCTGTAGAGATGTGTTTTCATATTGGGTGTTTTCATTTTGAGAATGATAAATGAACCCAAGGTTTTAAGTGTCTTAGTACAGCTGCCGTTAAAAAAATATTTGCAGTCTGACATTGGAATTTATTGTGGTATGTAGTGACCAAAACCATACTACTACTCCGGGGCGGGCGATATGACCAAATTCTTATATCACAATAGGATTCCTTTTTATAACATGAGTTGAATTGAATTGAATTGAATTATATATATATATATAAACTAATACAAGCAAAAAAGATGATAAAAACAAACAAAACTCAAGCTCACTAAAGATAAACAGTCAGTGATGAAGGAATAATAATAATAATAATAATAATAATAATAATAATAATGATTATATTTATTATTATTATTATTATAATTGTTATCAAAGCTAAAAAAGTGATTTAGTCAAGAGCAGTGAGAGATTTTTTTCTCAATGCACTTTGATTAACATGAGTGACAGACAGGAGAAAAATTAGGTAACTTCCCCTTTAAGACCAAAGTCCGGATCCAATATACAGTGACACATGCGTTTTCTTTTTCAGCTGTTTACTTTCTTTTAAGACCTAAATGGTTGTGTTTATGAGGATACTTGCAAAGATGGGAATTTTGACGCATATATCTATTTAAGGCCAGTAAAACGGGAAAAAATGCTCACAAGTTTAATGAGCAGCGGATGCATGACTTGCACGCTTTTCAGAAACAGCATGCAAGTCACTGTTTTTTTTTGTGTTTAATTGGCTTAAAATCACTTAAAGCGACACCATGTAATTTTTCAACCTTCATAATAAATTTTCAAGACCCTTGTGATAGTACATCGACTTTAAATAGGATAAATGACATGTCTACCATAGCCTGACGGGGTCTGTATCGCTTTTACTCGTACGTTAAAACTTAGGGTTTCGGGTAGTAACCAGAGCACAAAAAAAACTACAAAATTCGACTGCTTTACGGCATACGTCACTTTCTCCACACAATTTTTAACATGAATTTAGCTGGAGGCTACTTAAGGAGTGTAGAGAGCAATTTCTATTATGTGACCCTGTGGCACAATGTTAGTGTCATGGACCTATGACACGGGCGGCCCGGGCTCGATTCCCCTTTAAGGCAATTTTTTATATAAACTCACGATCTTGATTCATACATAAATGCAACCTTCTTTATAAATGACGGCGATTATCTTGCATATAGTTCCCTGTATTCAGATGCTGCATTCACGTGTTCACGTATTTACCTTTCTTTTACTGTCTATGATAGTTTCATTACAGTCCAGGATGCTATAGCAGACAAACTTGCTCAAACTCAGTGTAAAACCAAACCCTATTCATTCACCAATCAGATCCCAGCGCGTCTCTCTTCTCTCTTTCTCATTTGCTGAGTTCCGCTGTCACTCGCGTGATGTATTACAAAGCGGCAGACCTAAACACATCGGTTTACTTGGATTTGGAGTGACAATTTTCACACAAAAGAGAGGATAAACGAGCGCCATTGCGGAAAATCCTGGTGGCAAGGGAGAGAGAGACGATGCAACAATATTTGTTTCGAAAATGTCAAGGAAATATTTCTGGTCATTTCTCAATTGGAAGGCTGCAGTCTCCGGAGGTCAAATATGAAGGTTGCATATGTCATCAAGCCTGGTTTAGTAAGGTAAACTTAGCATTACATTCGCAAGTCATAAGCATACTGCAACAATTTACGATTAACTAAGTATAACAGTCAACTTTATAATTGTTATTATTCTGAAATAAGACAGTCTTGATGACGTATGCAGCTTAGACATCCGGAGGCTGCAACCTGCAGATTGAGAAATGGCTTCTGCCACGAGTTCCTCATCAGAAAGTTATAACATGACTGCGTTTCTCCCCGATGCCTCAAATTTTTGATCGTTTAGCGTTTTAAATGTTTAGTTTTTAGTTTAGTTTTAAGGTTGGCCAATTATTTTCCTTTGCGACAGTGCTGCGGCGCTTGTGGCCTCTAGGGGCGCTAGTCGTGAAAAATACATGTCTAGCGCCCCCTAGTGGCCAAAAAGTTCCGCGGTGTGCCTTTAAATATGTGAACAAACAATACGTTTCCGTGACCACGCGCACTGCAATGAGATGTGGGTGCGTAACCTCGATAGAGACTATAGTCCAAAATATCTACCGTTTGACAAATTTCTACCGGTTTATCATATCTACTGGTTTATCGCCCACCCCTACTACTACTAATGTCTATTAAAACACTCCCACAAACCACACTAAATACAGCTTGTCTTATCAAAGATGAGCTGTGTTATTTTAAAGAATGGAAAATATAAGAATAAAGAACATCTGTGTGGAAACACTGAATAAATGATAGTTAAAGATTTGCCAGGTCTGGGACATAATGGTTCAGGAATGACTCTTTAAATTCCAGCATCTTTCCCACAGGATAAGTGCCATATTCCATTGTGAGGCCCTAAATCATGCTTTGCTTCATTCAGATGGGATTCTTAGCTAAGCATAAATCCTTTATTTTGAAAGGTTTTATCTACTGCATGTTTTGGCCAGCGTTTCATATAAGCATCTGACAAACATATTTCTGTGTTTCTTCACCAGAGTAGACAGGTCAGATGTACCACTAGGACGTAATGCTACCCAAGACTTTGTGGTTTAACTGATGTATATGATGTATAATCTTTTTAATACAGTCACAAGTTGACTAGTAGGTTTATGGAGATTTTTCTTCCTTTCATCCCAGCTTATAAACACTATTGTAGCAGTAATATAGTGGGTGAATTTAAAGACGTACTTTTGACAGACCCTAAAGCACACCGTCAGCACGCCCAAACCCTTCAAACTTGTGTTTCTACATTCATTTTAAAAATTGGCACTGCAGCAATCCAAGCACCAGTTTTTATTTAACAATAGATTTCAAAACTATCAATTTCAGACACCTGCATAAATATACTGCGCTTTCTTAAGACAGACTAGTTGTTCACACAACCCACCAGCTACTTGCTTTTAAACTATGTAGTATTATAAAAACAGTTAAAGGGATAGTTCAAGAACAACAAAAAAATGAAAATTATGAAGTAATTTACTCCCTCTCATGTATTCAAAACCTGTATGAGTTTCTTTGTTCTGTTAAACACAAAAGAAGATTTATTGGTAAATAATGGTACCCATGCAGTTGATGGATACTGCCAGCTGTGTGCTTACCATCTATGATGTAAAAATCTTTGTTTGCAATAAAGGTTTATATTTATACAGCTTTAAAACAACATGAGGGTGAATAAATGATAACTATCTTTTTAACAAAGCCTGTCCTAGTGCGGACTACGTCATGGCTGTTTTTTCTGGCCCTGTGCATCTTCACTTGAGTTTATAGCAATCAGTATACATCTTATGCTGTTTTTAAAGTGTTTAAGATTGAAAGCACAAAACATCCTTGCGAGTCTTACATAACCTCACTAAAAGTGCGTGTATTTCTGTATGCAAAATGTCCTGAACTTGTACCAGGTTACGTGGTAGTAAAATGATCGATTTGCATGCTGTATAATGCCCAAAAGTGTTTTACTATGATCCAGGGCTGGTCTGTCTACACAAATTGTCTACAGGTTTTTAGCTGTAGATTTTCTGTAAGTGTTTAGTTCTTTACGTGCACCTACATAAATAAAAAATTTTATGCTGTGATTTGTGCATGTAATCCCAGTCAGTGCATCTGCCTTACTCTGGAAAATATAAGATAGATATACTGAGAAAAGGCATTTATTACAAGAAAGAAAGAGAAATAGTAGAGAAATTATTACTGCAGTGGTTTTAAGTGTTTTTATTATTATTGCCACCAGATTTAGGGTAGTATACCCATTATATTAATATCTGGCTAAAATATAATAAAAATAGCAGTACTGTAATGGTACATATTGTATATATTTTCCAATAGTAAATAACTATAAAACTGTAGTATATAATAAATGACACAAGAGGGCGTATTAAGTCCTTCCCAGTGTTCACATCAAAAACAAGCTATGCCCAAAATAGCATTTCTACAGAACATGTGTAGACTCTGTGTGTTGTATGCAGATTTTTTTGAATGCATAAAATACCTAAATGACCTACCAAAATATCCAGTACTGCCTCCACATTACATAATGTAATTTGCTCACTTTTATGAGTGACTATTTATCATTATTTTCTGTATGTGTTTGATCAGTATTTTTGCAAAGAAATAGCTGTTTTGTGTATATGATAATTGAAATAATTGACAAACATGCGCATATTGTTTTACTTACAATTACAAAAATGTTGACAGTATTTAGCAAATACTGTACAGCAAGTATGCCAGTGTGTTTTAATTACCTTACCAACTATGCAAACCTTTTAGTGTTTGCTGCTGTCAGTTACAGTGACATTTTGTATATTTGCACTGAGATCTGTATTAAACACCCACACTTGTTTCTGTCACACTAAATGTATGAATATAATGCCCCGGGCTTTGAGTCACTGCAGCAGTCGTGCAGCAATCACTAAACGCTTTAGAAACACACAATCACAACCTGTAGTATGGTGACTATAGTTGTTTCATAAAGACACCGTCATTATGCTAAGACGCAAATGTTCACATTTTCTTGTTAAATCTCCACTTTTTCTTTCTTCATGCTTTTTCATATTTAGGAATAGTTTCTATTGACAGCTCATTTTCTCCCAGGCCCTCTGAATTGAAGGATTTGTTCATTTTCTTAAAAAAAAAATCCAGATAATTTACTCACCACCATGTCATCCAAAATGTTGATGTCTTTCTTTGTTCAGTCGAGAAGAAATTATGTTTTTTGAGGAAAACATTCCATGATTTTTCTCATTTAAATAGCAGTTTCAAAGGACTAAACAATCCCAAACGAGGCATAAGGGTTTTATCTAGCGAAACGATCATTTCAATGTCATTTTTGGCAAGTAAAATAAAAAATATGCACTTATAAACCACAACTTCTCATCTTCCTTCTGTCCTGTGACGCACCAGCGCGACCTCACGTAATTGCGTAATGACATTGAAAGGTCATGTGTTATATATGATACTGACACAAAGACATTAATTAGTATCATTCCACATACAACAACATCAGAACGTTCCTCTTTCTCCACACTTGTAAACACTCGGGCGTAGTTTCGCATATGTCATCCGTGACCTTTTGACGTGATGACGTATTACGTGAGGTCGCGCTGGCTCGTCACACAGCCAGAGGAAAATGAGAAGTTTGTGGTTTAAAAATGCATAATTTTTATTTTTCTTGCCAAAAATGACAATCGTTTCGCTATATAAGACCCTTATGCTTCGTTTGAGATCGTTTAGAGTCCTTTGAAACCGCAATTTTAAACTGCATTAAAACTGTTGAGTGTTTTGGGGTCCATTAAAGTCCATTAAAATGGGAGGGATCCTGGAATGTTTTCCTAAAAAAAATATAATTTCTTCTCGACTGAACAAAGAAAGAAATCAACATTTTGGATGACATGGTGGTGAGTAAATTATCTGGATTTTTTTTTAAAGAAAATGGACTAATCCTTTAAAGGCATATTTTTTAACTGCATAAAGCCCACTCCTTCTTACTGCCTACAGCAAAACCACACCCTTTTTTCTTTACTTAAGACTTTGCATGCATTTTACATTTCTTAAATTCCTGAAAAGTCTGAAAACAATCGGAGCATCTGTACACCAGACCTAAGTGAGTTTGTTCCTGATTTCTGAACATGTTTGTGTGGCTGTAAAACTTTAAGACATGCAGCAATAGCTGCTGATATTCTATAGTCATGGTTAGCGGTGTAATAAACTACCAATACATATGAATAACATGACGTTTCGTTCAGCAATACTGTATCGATTTTCAAAAAAAGCAATAGAGATATTTAAAAAAATTCATAAAAGATTCATGGCAGTTGTTTTGTTTGGAGTTTACATCCCGACCACAAAATAGCATTCTTCTAGCATAGGGACGCACCATAAATAGTTTTGCTAAGATTTGCATATTGTGGTGTGTTCTCCGTGACAGTTTTCTAAAACTATATCCAGATTTATTCCTAAAATAGGAAATATCCCAATATTTCGTCTCGCTCTACAGCACTGTAATGTCGACGAAATATAGCATCGCATCAGGTATCGTATTGTGACAGTTTTTGCTGATACACAGCCCTAGTCATGGTAGTTTAAGACTTTTGGTCTTGCATTGTAAAAAGATAAAACTGTACATTACGTTTTGTAATATTGCATAGCATATGTGTGTGCCCGTCTACAAATGTCTTTCCTTTGTTGATTTGTGAACAGTGGTTTATTTTACTGGTGCCTATGTGGTAACCATGGCAACCAACATAGATGAACTTACATGTGTATGTGCTTATTGACCACACTGTTATTATAAACATATCACTTAGAAATTGCAGTCATCTCAAAAGATACGATTTTAAAATTGAATTAGATTTGAATATAGTGTGAATAAAGCCTCCAGAAACTATGATTTTTTTTCTCTAAGCGATGAATGAGACTATAATATCACCTGCCCCACTTTAAACCGCCTGCTCCCTTCAGTAAACATAGTCCACTGTTTCTCATAGCTGTCATCCTCTGGGAATTTGTAGTGCTATTTGTTCACCATAGGATCTGTGTGCTGGCAGATTACATTTGCATGAAGCCATGTATGATCCTCCCTCAGGGGCTGAGGGTTGTCAAATTGAATATTGGGTCTTGGTTTTAGATAAAGTCACAGTATTTCTATTCGAGCTTGTATGTTAAAAATGTTTATTGCGGCTTGGTCTTGTGACCGCTCGGTTCTTCCTGGCTCGGGCTTGTTGTGATCTGGGCCACTCGTGACACTGCTGCTTTTGTTGTTGCCAGGGAGACCGCGAAACAGACTGGAGCCCATGGACACGATCTTTGTGAAGCAGGTCAAAGAGGGAGGGCCCGCTCACAGCGCCGGACTCTGCACGGGTAATTACACCATCCCTTCAGAGATAGGGCACATAATTTTAGTTTGCTTTTTGATGTCTGATCGTCTGGAGTCTAATAATGGAACTGTCTGTTAACAGGAGACAGACTAGTAAAAGTCAATGGTGAAAGCATTGTTGCGATGACGTACTCGCAGGTCATTGGGCTCATCCAAAACAGGTAAGAGATGATAGTCTGATTACATTACCTTTATTAAATATACTTATTTAAGTCACTTAAAATGAGAATAATGCAAACAGAAAGATTTTAAGTAAAAATAAAAGTTTAGCAACATTAAATTAGTAGACTACAAATAGACCCTAGTGAACCATCTGGAAGAGTGAAGAAAATGTTTTTGGTGATTGTGTCCTAAAAATATTTTTTCTCCATCCAGTCATACATTTTTGGAATTGTGTGTGATGCCAAAAGATGAAGATATCCTACAACTGGTAAGTTTTTGCTGATATTGTCTTTATTCTGCATGCGTGTTTGTGTCAGCTGTGATACATGACAGGACACATTTGGGTGATTCTCACGAAATCCAGATTTAGAAGGTGTCCAGCATCAGAATTTTTTAAAAAGCCCTTAAAGCCATTTTTTGCACATAGAAGATTAAGGTCTGAACTTTATATAACCATTATTTTTAGAGGATTGATTGAAAAATATTTCCTGTAGAATTATTTACATTTTTTAGATTATCATTATCAAAAAATTATTATTACCGCAACATGATATTACATTAAATATATGCATTTACAAACTCGTGTTTCGGTAATGAGAACTAAAAAGTTGTCTTGGTACTATGACAATTTTTTTTAAACTTTTATCTGGAGAGAATAAATTAGAACTGCTTACCTGGTAGCCATCTTGAGTGTCACAGTCAATTATGTCCCTTTCAACTATTTTTTTTTTTTTTTTTTGGAAAATGTTGCGGAGGATGAGAAAATTGGTCTTGGAAACATTTATATTCCTTATTATTGTCTCTGCATTTACCAATGATCACCAAACACCACATGTTTCTTTGCTGTAAATGTTTATAGTATAACATGCTCTTGAAGCGTTTTATTTTTTAGATTTTTTAATTGTAAATTTTCAATGTCAAAGAACCCAAATCCAGTCATGGACATGTTGCGGTAATGACAGTTTCCACCTTAAATGTGAAAAAACAACAAATTTGAAGTCATTTGAAATCATGTGCAAAATAGTACGTTAAGAGATGTTTGTAAATGTTTGCTTTAATTTGATATCATTTACTTTTTTATCAATATGTTTCATGACACCTCAAGTATGATTTAGCAAGAATCACCCATTTGTGATCGCTTGGTTTCTCTTTTTTCGGCATTACACTAGCTGTGGGTGGGTGGCTTTACAGTGAAATTTCCTTGGTCCGTATTTTAATTCGATTTTAATTTGATTTATTGTGCAGTAATTCCAATGATGTCTTCATATGCACCGTATCTTAGTTATGCATTGGGCAGAATTTGTTCTATTTATTTCTATGGAAATGAAGGTTCTGACCCGTTTCAAACGAAGGAGGTGGGTTCCTTTGAGTATCTGCTGTATCTGGGACTGCTAACCAGGACACAGCATCCTGTCGCTCTCCAGCGAGCCTCAAACTATCACGCCATCACAGCTGCCCTCAATTACACATAACTGGAGTGCAGTCATCATTTCATTTGTCCTGCATTCTTCACGACACTTTCCGTAACTCCAGAACACTGTTGCATTGTGTTTCTGACACCAGATGTACCGCAAAGTTAAAGAAGAATTTTGCTGTCTGTTACGTCTTGTTTTCCAGTTTCAGCCTTTGTTAGGTTTGTGGAGAAATGGTCAAAGTGGTTGTCTGTGAGTTTAGTTTATGCTGCAGTATAATAAAGCTTTAGAGTTTGGAGAGGTGTGGATCAGGATGTTCTTTGAGGCAGGATGGAAGCTCTCGCTTTATGAAAGGCTGTTTGTGTTGAAGCAGCCGCTCAGCTGGGAGAGAGATGCCAGCTGGGGCCTGGCACATGGAATTTCTCACATGCACATACACAGCTTATATACAGACTGATTCTTTATATGCTTCTCCCCACTGGTCTAGGAGCAGCTATGTAGGTAACTATAAGATGTCTATTTATTACACAGCTCTCTGGGATGCTTGATTATGATTGGTCTTTCACAGTGGTCCGTTATTCCTGGCTTTTTCCAATATAGCTATGCTAGTTTTATGTCCGTTTTATACATCTGTGGTCTTAAATTTCAGCATAATAATCAAAACATTTAATTTTGGTGCATCAAGCCACTTCTATGTTATATTTTGATAATCTTTTGCAGATACTTGCTGAAGTAAAAGGGTAAACTAGTTTTATGATTTATGTCAAGTCTCTTATCGAAAGCACCTTTAGATGTGATACATGGATATGGATTGATACATTGATTTATATTTCTAATGATACATCAATGTATCGATGAAACACATGAAATATTGATATAAAGTACCTTTATTTTGACACAATTCATGTCTTTATTCCTTGACGTCCATCTATGCATTTTCGCCAAAGCGCACATTTTCGTTTATTTTTGTCTGCTAGTGTCAGCAAGTGAATGTGATGCAGCAACAAAGCTGTTTTAGCACCGAAAACACAGTGAAAGAGACAGAAGACAAGCATGTGTAGCATTGCAAGTGGTGTTGTCCATGCAAAACGCAGTGTTTTCTCTCTTGAACATGTTAATCAGCAGATTTCTTTTAAGAAGAATCTCTCAAAAGAGACCACTGCAGCACTTGTTTGACTGTATGACATGTGTGACAGATTTATCAGCTTTATTTATTTTTAATGTAATTTATTTTTTCTACCTCAATGATTGTCACTATTGCACATTTTGGCGCAAAATACTGGAAGACTTTGACTGTTGCCATCATAAGCTTGATTTTATGTGACAATTTGCACCTCATTATTATTTAAAAAAAAAAAAAAAAAAAAAAAGAGTATAGTTAGTTTGAAGTTGTAAATGTTCCAATTGGGACAGAGATTGTGCCATTTTCAAAGAGTAAATGTTCATGTTATATATTTTGGTTGCATTTGTAAGTTATTAAAAATGTAACTTCTTAACTAGGCACGTAACATAAAAATATTGATAAATAATCAAATAAAAATGTAAATACATCGAATAAGCGTGTGATGCATCGGATATATGCGAAATATCGCTCAGCCGGCGGAGAAAATTGATATTGTATCGCATCGCAATGAACTGTCCGAATTACACCCCTAGTTTATATATCCTTTTTTTTTAACTTTAATCTGCCTTTTGCTTTTGTAATCAAGAATCTCACCATAAGTTAAGAGGAATCAGTTTTTAATTTCAAATAGTATCAAACACACGGATTGTAGGCAACAGTTTACTTCCTGGGATTGGTGATGTAGAGAAGACCGACATTATCATAATTCCCACTTTGACTTATAGCCTGTAAATTAACTTTTGTCAGCATTGCATTGTAAGCAGATCTTTTAAAAACGGTAAGGAGCGTAACATTTCCGGCTGATGTCAGAGGTATTTAGGCCAATCACAACATACAGATTAGCTAGCCATTCAGGGACACATCGCTTTTCAGATCGATGAGTTTTGTACAAAATCAATGTGTTTGTGGAAGGCATGGATCTTGGGCTACAAAAATATACGTTATTTGAAAAAAAAAAAAAAAAAATATATATATATATATATATATATATATATATATATATATATATATATATATATATATATAAATATTTTAACTATAAACCACGCGAACACATTGTATTATACCAAATACACAAAATAATGTTTTTAGCAATGAAATAGGTGCTCTTTAAGATGGGTTTAGTATTATAAAGATTACTCCAGATTGTCCAGATCACAGATTTTTCATGGTTTCCAATTCTGTCCATACTTTCAGTCCACTCAGTGAGCACATTGAGTCCTGCACTCATTTGTTTGCCCTTCAGATTAACTTTTAATGCGTGCCATTTACTGTTGTAAGCATCGTTTGAACTCTGTGGCTGTAGTCAAAGGCTCAAAGCAGCTCTGGTGTTTCGTGTGCAGACAGCAGTGTAGTAACTACTTAGTCTGAATCTGAATTTTCAAAGAAATAATTATCTTTTGGATATTCTTGTGTTCTTTTAATATTGAAGGTAGTTTATTTATTGTGGTGGTGTATTTCATTTTGCCTAAAAAATAATTTTGCTGTGTAAAATATACTATATTAGATGGAGAAGTAGCAAATGTATTTGCTGTATTTATTGACCAACTTCTGATCAATTTAAAATCATCTGCATATTGGCTATAGCCTTCTAAAGGCAGATATGACTGATATGAGTTCACTCAAAAATAGCTAAATTTATACTTGCATAATTCCAGTATTGTTGCTTTTTCGAAATTAAGTCACAACCTCGAACTTCGAATTAAAAAATGGGATCGTCGATGCTGCCACGCCCCCATGTCATGTCTGGTCGGCTTGCCAAGCGGGGGAAAAAACTCTCAGAGGTGCATTTAAAAACATCGGCCCAGCGGAATGCAATTTATATTTTAAACACGAGGGCTGTATTGCTTCAACTCCTTGAAATGCATATCATAAACAGGATTATTTACTACCTAATGATCTGACTTTGGACAGAGCGCAGCTCTCTGCACGTAAGTTACGCGCGAGCGAGAGAGGATTTTTGTGCAGCGGGTTATATTTGAAACAAAAGGGATAGTTTGCCTCAGCTTGCATGAAACACATAAAACTAAACAAATAACAAAATTTTTTCTAAACCAATAATAAGCATGTAAAAGATAAACGTCACAAGCAGAAGTAAACGTAAAGTAACACATGAAAGTCTGCTCTCAACTCATGCAGTTGATGGAGAAACTGTGAAATTTAATTACAGAGCATGTATTATGCCATTGCTAAAATTTCCTTTCATGCAGCGTGCCATGTAGTTGTAAGTGAATATAAACAGTCTGCAAAAGTTGCATAGCTAAAAGGGAATCATAACTGAAGAAAGTCACTGGAACAAGTTCGAATCACTTTTCCGTAAAGTTGCTACGGCATGCGTTGCAATGCGATTTACGTAGTCTCTTGAATACATGAACCCTGTGGACTACGTCACGTGGAGAAGATGCTGTCTTCTCTCTGTCCTGTGAAAGCGAATTCTGTTAATTTTCACCTCCAAAGGAGGAGGCTGTGAACAATCAGTAGTTTAAATTAATCTACGATACCACCACAGTCACTTATGACAGCTTCTTTACCTTTTAAACCGTGTTAAACCATTAAGGATGCGTTAGTACCTAGTTTAATTGGACCAGATTGCTTCTCTCCGAATCACTACCTGTATGATTTTATAATTGTTGCTTTTAGGTTCTGTTGAACGTGCTAAATATGTAGTTTTGTACAATACGTTATGTGCACTCAAGCTAATGTCTTACTCAGCATCAAACTAAGCGGCTAACTCACGTTTATAGTTCTGCTAATCTGCAATCAGCCGCTATAGACCATTTATGCAAAAACCAGAAATACGTCAACAAAACGTAAACGCAATTCCGGTATAAGCTTTGTTGTTGGTGGAGAAATGGCAGCTAAAGTGTTTCCAACTTGTCTACCAAAGTTCACCAGCGCTGATGTGGTGAAGAGTGTGGGTATACATTCGTCCACTAAAGGGAACAAACTGGATAAGGGATATATTCTTCCACGCGGAGTTTATCCACATTTTTCAAGGTAAGCTTTAGCTACAAAACCGGCTATAACTCCGTTTACGTTAATTGTAAATCTAGGGGTTGTGAATTTGTAATATAAGATTTAACACATCGCAGTGAATATGTCGTGTGTAAGTTATGTTTAAGTGAGATGGCATGAGATTAACATTTCAACCAGTAATTTGGTGTACCTGCTGTACTAGGTAAATGTTATTGGCAGTCTGCTGCAAAGTTGTGTATTTCTATATGAGAGATAACACGCAATGTTTTCTTGTTACATGTGGTTAAAGTATCAAATACTACAGGGACAGGTAGTAGTGAGACTGAGAGGTAGATGCTTCAGATCAATGAGAGAGAGCCAGGAGCCTCACAAACTGGAGGTCTTAATACAGACAGAATGCCGGTTGGCAAAAGTTTCCCGTTCTTGCATGTTCACTCTTCTTGCTGCGGCACTTTCTTCACTTACTATTACTATTATATACTATTATAAACTATTATAAACTAAAGGTAGGGCTGTTTCTGGTTGGAAGTAAACAGCCTTGAAGATAGAAATGCGACACTTTGACTATTTTTCGTATCTGCCGCTAAGATAACAGGAAGTTGTAATACACGTTGTTGACGTATTCCAGTCGAAAAATGCGAAAGTGCGTAAAAGGTCTATTGTCTACAAATGAGTTGATTAATATAGAATATCTGCCATTCTTATTACTTTGAGTCATAATGAAAGATAGAGCAGATACGTTGGTTTACAAAATCCAGTGCTTTCGCAGTACTGCTGTGTCCGTTTGGCTAACGCATATAACATTATTGTTTGGGTGTTTACTATCAAGCTGTGGTCTTGGTTCGCTAACGTAAGTGTTTAGCAACTTTCCCTTTTGAAGCTTTATTTATATAACTGTGTCATTATAATAAAGAACGAGAAAGATGCAAGCACCAAACACTGTAGTCCCTTTTCATTGTAAACAATGTGCAACTGGGGCCAATCAGAGCAGAATAGCGCCATGCAAAGGAGGGGTTTGGCAAGATGAATCTTCGAACGATTCATTTGAGAGTCGTTGGGAAATAAGGAAAAATTAGATGCATATTATAAAACATCAAACGTGTTTTTTGATCTTGCATGCATGTACACCTGTTGTTGGGGACTCTTATGGAGAAAAGATACAACAGTGTAGATTTTGACAGATTTCTTGCAGGCTTTTTGAATTATTATTTGGATTATAGGTGGTGACATCACTACCTTCAAAAAACCTGACAAATCTACAAATCCCATGTAAACGCAGTCATAGCCGGTTTATTGATTTGCATGTAAACGGGTTTTGATTTTGTGCATGTAAACACACTTAGTGGGTGATACTCAATAGGTTACTGAAGTACATTATTTTGACAGCATTACAGTACACGTTATTCTTATGCTGATTAAAAAAAAATGCTTTTATTACTTAGAGGCCATTCTCCAAATTACTACGTAACCTATTGTACATTTAAATGTATCATGATTTGATTTTGTAATGGCATTTTAATCTGTATGAGTGTGTAGCATATGTGTGTTTGCGCAAGCACGAGTGCTGTGCCCTGTCTCAACAGGGTTTTTTAGCTCGCTGTAGGATTAATCCATCCAGGGGCTTTGGTGACATTAGTCACACTAACAGTGTTGATCTGACGTAGTAAGGATTCTACAGCGTGCCGTAGCTAAGAGATTTCAGCGATAGATGGAGAGAAAGACAGAAAGAGGCAGGAAAGACCAGATTAGATCAGCTGGAGTCAGCTGACTGCTCCGTGTTTTGTACAGGTTAGTCTATCAGGCAGTGGCACGAGCTGATGAGAGGAAAGGGAAGGGAGGGGGAAGCTGTACCATCTGAGCTGAATGTATAATCAAGCATCTGCCTCTGACATGTGAATGGTTACAGCTTTCCAGGGAAGGGAGGGTGGGAACAAGCGAGTGGACACGCTAGCTGGAAGGGCGGGAGTGTGTGTGATCTGGGAGTAATCTGTCTGCGGATGGATGGATGGAGAGGAGAGAGATGGAGAACCGATCGCTACTACGCGAGGCAGGCTGCAAGCACCTCAGCCCCCACTTCGACGGGGAGCGACGAGAACGAGCAGGTGGCATCACTGATGTGACAGTCTTCCCACGGTCCCTCCTCACCGGCAGCATTGCCGTTCTTGTGCATTTTTTGCGTTCTTAACTGAAATATTTACAGTAACAGAGACCGCCTGCTTGCAGACTATTGGTTTTGGATGTGTTGATCTTTTATACTTTCCATTTTCTCTCTCCTTGGTTTGTGATGTAATGGCTGCAGTTTTTGCTGGAAATCACTTGTTTGGTAAGCAGATAAGCATAAATGTTACATTTATGTTGGTTATTTTTTAATTTATGAATGTCATTGGATGTTGTCATTTTCCAGTTGGTGGTTGATTGATAAAAAAGGCATGTCATAACGGTACGATTTTCATCTTACTGTCATGACATTCCTCTTCTCGCTAAGCATAGTACCGTGAAGAGTGTTGCACGTCTCAATCGTAACAGCGTAAAGATTATGTGACCTGTTTGATTCAGGCTTGTGGGTGCTCGGCTATTTTCAGCTGGCATGTTTGCTGTGCCTCGCCCCTTTTTATTCTTTCATTTTTTCCCCTCCTTTCCAATGAAGAACTTTGGCCTGTGTAACTTCACGCCATTTGTGGCATTTCATGAGAGGCAAAGGTCCCTACACCTGATATCAGATTTGTTTTATGTAGTTGGAGAAAAGGAACGTAAACCCATATGATGGGTTGAAAGTCCACTTCCATGCAACGAATAAAGTAGCTGTCATGTTTTGAAAGCAAGCAGTTGTTACCAAATAAGACAAACAAAATGGAACCTGGTCTTTTTTATCTGACATTGCTCATGCTTTAACTGAAATGTTGTGGTAATAGTTTATAGTTTATCCTGGATGGTGGATTTTAAAATGATTACGGAGGTCAGATTCTGTGCCGTTGCTAACCAGGGCATTCGTTCACCTCTGACTTCCGTTTCCATTCGGTCTCGTGTGGTGACCCGAACGGTCAGTAAATGTAACATTCTTGTTACTTTGAATACATTTTTGTTTAGGATTGTTTTGGGCTGCATATAGATCCTTTTTGATATCTCAGTAGGAGAAATGGTGGCTTGTTACCTGATTTCTTTCCAGCATCATAATAGGCTTAAATAAACTGTTTATTTTTTGGTCTGTACTAAGCTGTTAGCGTTGACTATTGCAATGGTTATTGTAGAATTCTCCAGCACTTGCTCACGCTTATGACCTGTCAAACTCCCACATGCAAACTGTAATGCCATCCTCCCACATAACAGAATATTTGTAGGAAGTCATCATGAATATGAAGTTTTCTCACTAGTATACTTTACATTATATTTAAGCTTAAATTTACCTTCTGTCTTCCACAGGCCTATTCCCAGGATGCCTACCTTAAGGGTCATGATGCGTACAGTGGAAATGCCCGCCATATCCCTGAACCACCACCTGTATGTTACCCCCGAGTAGACTCCAAGCCCCCCGGGATGGCCCAGGCCACTGAGACCTCAGCCCCGGGGGGTTTACCATCTGATTTAGGATACCGTGTGGAGATACCAGTACCTCCTTCACCTCCACCAACAATTCCAAAGACGCAGACAGCGGTGTGTGTTTGCAATGAAAGTGTTCGGACGGTGGTCGTACCTCCTGATGTTCACATGGGCCGTATGGGTCATAGGGGGGACTATGGTCTAATAGATCCAATGCTGGTTAGAGCAAGGCCTGGTACGGTGTCTGGTGGTCGCCCGCCGTACCTCCACCCTCGTAAAGTCGACATGTTCTCTTCAGGTTACCATGGGGATCCTTATGCCATTCCACCTACACACTATTTGCCTGCATCCACTGCTACTCACCAAAACATTGACTGGCGAACTTATCAGACGTACCGGGAATATATTGATCATAAAGGTCTCCATGCTTACAGTCGGACTATTCAGGAACGTTTAGACAGCTTGCGAGCTGCCTCCCAAAGTGTCCACAGTGGACCTCACTATGGACCCCAACCGAACTGGGGTAATAAGTTACGCCGCAGAAGCACGTCTCATGACCGGGCCTATCAGGGCCCATCAGTGCTTCCTCCACGCAGCGCCTCACAGGATAGGATGAGTGGGGCAGAGAGAGCAGTCCACGCCAGGGACTGGCCTCCTCGTAGTATATCCTCCGATGGCCTCATGCGGAAACCTCGTGTTCATTCTTCAGACTATGTGGAACATGGTGAACTAGTTCCTGGTGTGCCATGGGCTGCAGGGGACCGGCAGCTGTATGCCAGAGTAGACCAGAGGAGTCGTCCTAGCAGGCAGTCTCTTCCGCCAAGGGCCGCCCTTTACCGCCCAGGGTATGGCATGAATATCAGAGGCATTGTCGGCTCTCATCAGCACAGCTCCAGAATGGACATCCCACCTACTTCGGCTTTTCTAGAACGGCCTCGCAATGGCCTAAACCAGCCCAAGGAGCCTTCCCCCAAAGACCAAAATGTTCGTAGTTCTATTTCTCCATCAATCCAATCAAGAACTAGGCCTGAAACCATGCAGAGCCCAGAAACTGGAAAAGAGACTGTTGTGGGACATAGGTCGGCATCGTGTCCTGCACCGCCCCCTCAGAGGACACAGGGTGGGGCATCAGCTCAGAGGACACACCCACGGGATTTACCGGTAAATGGGTCCAGTCCTGTGCAGGGTGTAGTCCTCAGGGAGAAGCCCCCAACAGGCAAAGGCACACCACAACCTCTCCGCCACCCCTCGTATATCCTTGCTGTAAATGACACGGATGAGCCAGCAGGGGGTGGTGTTTGCTGGTTGCCCAATGATGTACGTCGGGAGATGCACATGGGGAGATTGGAGGAGCGACATGAATCCTTCTGCTCCAGTAATCTGGACGAATCACTTGACTCCATTCCCTTCATCGGTAAGTGCAGTCATTGTAACCATAGTAACGCCAACCCAGCAACAAGCTTGAGCAAGCAGTAGAGATTGTTTTAGAGCTGGTGCAGATATTTTTGAAGAATAACTGGATGTGTGTAGGCAGCGATGTTGGAAAAAGTGTTGTGTGCTGAATTTTCTTGATGCGCAAATTTGGGCTTCTCACTATTAATTATCCAATTTATGTCATGCCATACTGTAAAATTTCATTTCAGTCATTTTTTGTCAAGATAGAGGATTATCATTGGCAAATCTTGCTTTTGTATCATCCGTTTTATCTTGTTTCATGGCATAAAAAGTATGGATGATTTGTACTGGAAGTGTTGTCTGGGAGTGACTGTGTGTGAGTCATGTTGGTGTTTTTGGTGTGGAGGTGGCCTTCCCTCATACTGTAATGCCTTAGAATTACAGTTTATGTTTTTATATGTGCATCAACCCTTTGATGTTAGGCTTGAACAATTATTTTTCAGTCATAGCTACACTATGATTGTTATTATCACATGGAGAAATCTGACAGGACCTCAGCTGAACTCTGTACTGCTACGGTTTCAAATTTGGGCGAGAACTTTAAAAGTTACTAGCCATACGTGAACGTAAAAGCTAAGTAGAGTTATTAGTATCAGAGTTTAATAAATTAATGCACTGTAAAAAGTGAAAAGTTGGCCCTACTTGTCATTGATGGTTTAAAAGTTTAAAATTGTGCTGCAGTCTCAACACAGTCACCTAACAGTTTAATTGTACTTCACCTGACTTTGGTTTTAAGAGCTTTTATACTAGAGTGGTTAACTCCAAATGTTTCTGTTGATGGTAAATCAATAACAATTAAGGTCTTAAATAGTCCTAAGGTGAATCTTTAGTGCTCATGAATTATTTTTGTAATGCTCTAGTTTTTATATTTGGTAACAGATGTTTCTCATTTTTATGATGTGCATGTTGTCTGTCTAGAACAGCATCACTATCTTGAATAGTCCTCTTTTACTGGTGTTACAAATACTATTGCTGTTTGTACATTATTTCTAATGTTTGCTGTATGCTATTATGTTACGTTTAGGTATTTTTGTTTAAGAGTTTTAGGGTTCGGAATACATCAGGGCATCATTGTAGGTTTTGATGGACAATGGCATTGTTGGACATACTAAAAAGTACACAGCCTTCAATGACTAAATGTATTGTGGTGTTTGATTAAATAAAATCTGTCAGTCAGTTTTAAAGGTGAAACTATTATGGTAAGAAAAATAATTGAAAAGTACTAGAATTTTTTTTTGCTGTGCCCTTTAAATGGAAGTTTTTGGTGTTTAAAAGCTCTTTCATATAATACCTTATTGTACAGAGACAACTACAATAAGCCATTCACATGTGCAAATTTCATAAAATTGCTCTGTACAAGTAGCATCAAATATTAACATCTGGGTCAACCCATATGATGCGGTTATACTGCCCTACAAAGCGAAAGCGCAGTAACTACGCATTTGGTCAAAATTGAGTTAAGGGTTAAAATGGGCTTTGTGAGATCTGTTGTGTCTTGTGACAAAGTCTCCTGGTTAAATTTTGTCCCATTTCAGAGAAATGTGTGTGCCAAAATTGCAGTAACATGTTTGACTGGCTGGTGTAAAAAACTTTAAAGCCATTTTTCTCAGTTTCAGTGTTTGCGTAGATACTGCACTTAGCCTTTGGAGGGCAGTATAAATGGACAGTTTGTCCTATATTTTGACTTGAGAATGCATATGTGATTTGGCTGGTTGCCATATGGTTAAATATCCAGACTGGTAACCTAAAAGTTGCAGATCTTAGCCTTTCACCATCATTAAACCTCATGGGACATTGTACTTGTGAAAAGTTTTTGCTGAATGATATAGTCTTATCGTCTGTTTAAATGATAACATTTTCTACCAAACATTGAAGCATTTTGGCTGTTCGTTTACAACAGGGATGGGCATCGAGGGCCACAGTCCTGCAGAGTTTAGCTTCAACCTTAATCGAACACACCTAAATGTCATTTCCAAACAGTCCTGAAGACTTCAATTAGATTTTTCAGCTGTGTTTGATTAGGATTGGAGCTAAACTCTGCAGGGACACTGGCCCTCAGGACCAGGAGTTGCCCACCCCTGGTTTACAATGACAACAGCGTTTTAGTCCTGAACTTTTGAAAATTGGTTCGAATTTAGAAAAACATCATTCTCGTTTGTGTTATCGACAAAAACTAAAATCTGTGAAAATGGTCATGTCATGCATATGTTCAGTCTACAGGTGTGCGCGAGTACTTGACACCATTGGCATCAAGTACTGAACTTAAACAAATTGAGTCATATGCAGTTATGCACTTATATTTAAGTTCACACTACTTAAATATAAATGCATAATTGCACATGACTCAAGTTCACAGTACTTAAATGTATGTGTTTTAAATAGGGATGCATATCAATTAATCGCGATTAATCTATAGCAGAATAAAGGTTTTTGTTTACATCATATATGTGTGTGAACTGTGTATAATAATTATGTATATATAAATATGCACACATGCATGTATAATTTTAAGAAAAAAATATATTTATATACTAAGTATTTATATTTATATATAATATAAATTATACATAAATATACAAATGTATATACATATGTAAACATTGCTTAAATATATACATGCATGTGTGTGCACTTAACTACACAAAGTTATTATACACAGTACACACACATACACGATGCAAACAAAAACTTTTATTCTGCTATAGATTAATCGCGATTAATTGGTATGCATCCCTAGTTTTAAAACATAAATGGTTTAAGGCAACCGGTTTCCTTAAATGGTTTGAGTTAAGTTGACTGTTAGGTTTTACAGTGTGTATATCGTCGCTGTCCGATGAAACTCACGTATGTTCATTTTGCCGATTTTGAGATTTTTCGACAGATTGAATGTCCAGGTTCATTTCCATATACAGTATGCGTCACATACCTAAATAGCCAATGAAAACTTGTGAAATCATGTCATTTGATTTTCACGTACCCGTTTGGTGTCAAAGCTGTCAATCACGCCGCATATCTTCCGCCTGTGAAGCATCTCG
Source organism: Misgurnus anguillicaudatus (assembly GCF_027580225.2). NCBI lineage: Eukaryota > Metazoa > Chordata > Actinopteri > Cypriniformes > Cobitidae > Misgurnus > Misgurnus anguillicaudatus. Next base: position 36,388,755 of record NC_073338.2, on the reverse strand, counting down.
CCGGTCTCGTAAAGTTTCATCGAAGCTCAGCACTGGATATAGCCGAATAAACATGACAATGACTTTCCTTCGAGGTAAACGTTTCCCCCGGACGCCAGACTAACATCTATGAGTTACTTAATTACGGTAGGACTGTGCAAACAAAGTATCTGTCTAGCATTGGTGTTATACGCTGGGGATTTCCCCACCACTTTGTGAAAGCATTTGGTTAAAATGTTCTGAAAAATCAAGCGATGCTTAAGACTGGTTTTGTGGTCTAGTGTCACATATGTTGCGTTGTATGCTGATGGTGTGTTTTCTTGTACATATGTAATGAAATTCATTGTAATCATTTATGAAACGCGCTGCTGTTTTCTACGGTATGGTGCTTTGGCACTGTTCGGTTGAGCTGGTGTTGCAGGGACTTTGTCAGTGTATTGATTCATTGTCCCTTCATAGCTTGCAAGAGACATTTAATACACTTATAATTAATATTAAATAAAGTAAGCGTATTTAACCAAGACGTAGGCTATTTAATAAACTGAGCGTATTCATCTGTCAATACGAAACGCGACTTGGCCATTCTAATTAATGATCGGAAGAACACGTATCGATCACAGTTACTGTAAAATATGCACGCATGTCCATTTAAACTCAATTTTGGTCAACTGTGGATTATATCATTACACTGGCAAGAATATGGTTACATGTAAATATGCCGTACCAAGTATGACAACGCTACATTCAACTGCTTTTGATATACGGTGTTTTTTTCACTTCCTGAAAAGTAACCGTTTTGGACATACGTGAGTTTCATCGGGCAGCGACGATATGTTAGAGCTTTTCATATATTTCAGCCAATTGATGAAATAGGATCGCGCAACTTTCACACGCTTGCAAAATGAAACTGCAGAGATCAGCCGCTTTAGTTTTATCAATGAAAGGCTAAAAATAGCGCTTTTCAACATGTGTTCATGTTTTCAGAAGTCTGAAAAGACGTGAACTTTGTAACAACATTGGCAGCCTAAAGGACTGCTCAAGAAAATGAATTTTTTAACGAATCTTCAACACAGGTTACAAAATGTTGCCACTTTATAGTCCAGGGTAACTTAAATCACTTAAACCTACCTCATCGATTGTCTTGATTTGTTTGTATTTTATTGCTCTGAAGGGCTTTATTGTTGCTTCACAAGTAGGCATGGGCCAATTACTGGTTTCCAGTTATACTGAGGTTTTAAAGAGTCAAGGTTTCAAAAACACAAAAACTTTGTGATGCAGTTTCTAATGTATGAGCTGATTAATTCAGTTCATAAAGAAATGTTTTTTTACAATTTTATTTAGGTTACAATTTTTTTTTTTGAGAAAATATTAAAATTGCTTTATTTTTACCTGGCATACATTTGCTTAAATAGATTTTGTCCAGTTGAACAAGTTGTTAATTGTATACGCATTGAAAATGACACATTTTAGTGTTTCAATGGCTATACCGCAACACTGTGAAACCGTGATATTTTTGCTTAAGGTTCAGGGTTCCTACTTGAAATCATTGAAAGTTTCTGAATCTGGGGGGAAAATTCAAGGCCCTGGAACGTTTTTGAAAATACATACATAGATACAGGTCATTAAAAGTGCTTGAATCTATTTTATGCAAGAAGTTTTCTGGAAAAAAAATCCATATTATTCCCTGTGTAGTGTAGGATAATATCATAAAAATCATATATCATATCATAATATCATATGCTTATATTTTCTGTATGCGAATGCTGTTTCATACCAAAATGATTTTTTGCATAGTTGTGTTTGACACATGAAAACGTCTCCCTTGCCATACTTTGTGCGTCCCTGGAATGCCATCTTTGGAAATATTTTAGATAGCGATATAGTTTCTGGCTCCCACGTCACCCTGTCTTTGTCGTTAAGCCTCACCATTGGTTGATTTTGATATACACATTCAGACGCACTAACCCTTGGAGGCGTCCCCAAAGTGTCATTGCAGTGACGCGGCGCGAGTTCCCTCAAAAAGGGAACTGCAACAATTTATCTTAAAGGGTAACACCTTGCTCTCACTTGAAATGTGTCCCCACATTAAGTCGTTTAATTTGAGGGTATTGGACCTGGAAAGTCCTTGAATTTTGAAGTTAACTAAGGTGTGGGAACCCTAAAGGTTATCATACCGCCAAAATGCCATACCGGCCCATGCCTATTCACGAAGTATGTTTGCCAACTACCGGCCTGTTTCTTGAAACATTAATGTTCTTGGGTCTTGAAGCGGGATGAGGTGTAGAGTACTTCCGAATTCTTCGGCTAGGCCCAAAGAGAGTTTTGCACACCTCTCCGGTGGCCCTCTTAGAGACGCTGGAGGATGCAGGAACTGGGGCAGTTGCTTTAATTTTAGCTGCTCTAGCCCTCTGGCAGAACAGAGCAGCTTTGTACTCCAACCTTTTTTGGCTGAGACCTGCAGTGGAACCCAAAAGTTTTTAGTACTCTGAAAAGCAGGACATGTCAAAAACTGAGATAAATAAAATTGTCCTCTTTATTAGGAAAGTTTCTAGACTTTTGCTTACACTTAAATATTTGCAAGACAAGAGGAAATGCTACTTACTTAAAAAGTAAATACACGTTTGAATATAATTCAAGGATAGTTGCTTAGGTTGTCTTGAATTTGGATCACCACCAACAATATCAAACAAGGTCAAAAATTCAGCTTGCTTCACTCACAGGAGACTTATAGACCGGTCAAGAAATATTTCTATAAAATCTCACACTAGACTCAGAAAATCAGCAATCCAGCTAATGGCACATTAGAGTATTTAACATTGAACAAATTTAAAGGTAGTATGAAAGTAAACTGCTTAGTATTAATGGCCTATTTTTGCTGTGTACCTTAACAAATGTGCACACAGACTCATTTAGTAGCTTTATTCTCAAACTGTATGTACTCTTTTACTATAATTTCAGATGAGCCAGCCAGCCCCAGTTTAGATCGTGATGGCAGCCATATTCCTGCATCGGCCGTGATATCTGGAACTCAGGGTGTGCTCTCTGATAGCCCAAGCCCAACCACCCCGAGTCCCCACATGCGCCGACAACTCTCACATGACCAAGGTAAACATTTCTTAACCTTTGTTTCATGCATTTATTTGAACAATTACTGTCATCTCGGGTTAACAAGTCCACTTGATGCACATGCTTAAGTGTGCGCATTATTGACACGTTCAATTTGTGTCTGTATGGATGTAGAGTCTCTAAGAAATGCCATCCTGGGATCAGAAACTGGAACAAAAACGGAGCGTTCAAAATCATATGACGAAGGTCTGGACAGCTACAGGGATGAAGGCCGCGGGTAAGTGCTGGTATTATGATGTTTGTAAAATGTAATTCTGTCATGTGATGAGAGGATGTTTGGACTAATGTTTTCATTTGATTCCCATAGACGATCCAGTAAACCAAGTCTAAAGGTTTTCAAAAAGGTGAGAGTGCCCATTGTCTCTTAGAATTTGTTGCTTTTTAAAAACTAGAATATTCTGTTCTCAAAACTATATAGGAAGCATTTTAAGGAATCATTGGTGCCTGAAAGAGCACCAATGGTCCAATTCACGATTTTACATTTTGTTTGGTGTGTATTAGTGCATGTTAACGATATGAAAAATATACAAACCTTAAAGTAAACAATGACGCAAGTTATCGTTTCCAACGTAAATCTCTTTTCTTGGACTACAACAAACACACGGATTGTAGGCAACAGTTTACTTCCTGGTATTAGTGATCTAGACAAAACCGACATTATCATAATTCCTCCCGCTTGTAAGTTAACTCCTATTAGCATTGCATTGTGACCGAATCTTTCAAACATGGTAAGGAGCGCCACATTTTCGGCTGACATCAGAGGTGTTCAGGCCAATCACAATGTATAGATTAGCTGGCCAATCAGGGAATTTGTGCGTTTCATGAAGACAGAGAAATCTGGAGCTACAAAAATGTGCGGTATATGGAAATGCAATGAAATTGGTGCACTTTAAGGCTAATCCTAATATTAAGATCCTGTTCCGGAATGTTGGTAGCTTATTTGTTCTTTCTTTTTATAATACCTACTTTTTCCCAAATCCCAAGCCAAAAATGCATCTTTCCTTTGTGGAGAAGTTAATGCATAGTAACAAACACAGTAAAAAAATCCATCTATGAATTGATTATAAATTGAAATGCACCTATAAAAAGCAGAAGAGCAAAGTTCTGCAGACATCTGGGTATCTAAAAAAAAGCGCCGCATATGTTTGGAAATGCATATGATTACTAGATTAGTCTCTCACACGTGCAGGGAGTTGCGCTTCGAAATCAGATTGTTAAAGTAGTAATTCTGGTAGTATTTGTAAAGTTTTATGCATTTCAAGAGAAATTGAAGCCAAACTTATCCTACATGATTAAAATATGAATATGAAAATTTTAAATGCAGGTGTTCTGTTTTACTTAATATATTTATCCTTGCTGACACCAAACTATTGAAGTCAGTTGTTACACAAAACACAAGAGACTTGACACACATACAAGTTAGCACTCATTCAGAGTTGAAGTCTATAGAAAGCGCTTCAGATCAGTTTTGATTAGGATGCTTCCTAGGGCTGTGCAATTCATCTTTTTTCAATTTCGATTGCAAAAACAAGATAATCGAGGTAATTTGATTAATGTGCCGCATTTTGTTTTGTGTTATAAATCCAGCGCGTCATAAGCAGCTGCACTCCTGCGCCTCTCTCGCACGTGCACACGCTCCCGCATCTGTCCAAAGTCCAAACACAAAGTTTTATGCGTATTAAGCAAGCTGAGGCAAACTGTCTCTCTTGTTTAAAATATAATCAGCTGCTTCATGGTGGCTCTCTGTCTCTCTCTCTTGCACGTGCAGCGAGCTGCGCTCTCGCATCTGTCCGAACTTCCGAAGTTAGACCACTAGGTAGTAATCCTGTTTATGTTTGTAAAGTTAATTGCATTTCAAGCGAAACTATCCCTCATGTTGAAAATATGAATCGCGTTCTGCTGGACTGTTGTGTTTATATATGTTTATATATATATATATATATATAAATAATCAGGATTATGATTTTTACCAAAGTAATCAGGATTATGATTTTTCCCATAATCTAGCATAACCTAATGCTTCGTCACTTAGTTTTTGGAACAGAGTAACAATGAAGGTCGCAAGCTATTAAATTCAAAATATTTATTTGACCAAAAAAGTCAGACGAATATTTCTTATGTTTGTTAATATGTTTGTTTTCTAGGCACTAGATGGCCATAAGTCTGATGACTCCAGCTCCAGGAGAGATTCCTCCACGGAGATCTTCAGCGATTCTACCAAAGAAGGCTGGCTGCATTTCCGACAGCTTAACACTGAGAAGAGCAAGGTAAAATCAATCCCATATCAGTGTAATAAAACTTGCCGACAGTACTGTGATCATTTCTGATTATATTAACGCTTGCCTCTGTTCTCTTTATAGCGTGTTGGCGGTGGTATGCGGCCATGGAAACCGATGTATGCGGTGCTGCGGGGACACTCCCTTTATCTCTACAAGGACAAAAAGGAGGGGATTTCTCACGCCAACTCTCAACTGGAGGATGAGCCTCAGGCAGTCAGCATCAAGGCCTGTTTGATTGACATCTCCTACAGTGACACAAAGCGCAAGAACGTTCTGCGGCTGACGACTTCAGACTGCAAGTATCTGTTTCAGGCAGAGGGCCGGGAAGACATGCTGTCCTGGATCAGAGTCATTCAAGCAAACAGCAACCTGGACGAGGAGGTTGGTAGACACAGCAGTGGTCACACCATACTTGGCGGTGAACCAAATCAGTTTTTTCCTTGAATGTGAATGTGAAACAGCCATGATTTGGAGCGTTTTAATCTAAAGTTGTGGTAAAATGTTGAAAGTACTTTCGTAGACAAAAATATACTTGTGCCAAACAGATTTATTTATGTTATTAGAAAACTAAACTTTTATTAAAAAGTATCTAAACCCATGGTCAGAGCCTGACTCCACCCACTGGGAATATTTGAAAAATGCAAGAAAAATGGGCAGACCCCAACGGAGATAGAGAGAGGACGAACTAGGCTTGTACCAAGTGTGTGGTAAGATCATAACAAGGGCGTGGTGAGCATGAACCTGCTTATGTATAGTCGTATCGCTTACATCACGGAGTACCGCAACATCAAATAGGAAAGTTCAACTGCAGTAGCCACCGTTCAACCTGAAGAGGGCAGCACTCAGATGTTTTTACACCATATATTGTAGCATTGAACCACTTTATACCCAAATGTCAAAAAAGTTACTCAAATCAATGAACAGCACTAATAAACCCTAAAAAACTAAAAAGTTGGTTTAGGGTTTAGTTAGTCTTTAAAAAAATATTTTTTAAATAGATGAAAGACTGAATATTAAAGAATTATTGAAGAAAAAGCAGATAATAACAGCCAATATTAAAGGATTAGTCCATTTTCTTAAAAAAAAAAAATCCAGATAATTTACTCACCGCAATGTCATCCAAACTGTTTATATCTTTTGTTCAGTCAAGAAGAAATTATGTTTTTTGAGGAAAACATTCCAGGATTTGACCCCAACACTTAACAGTTTTAATTTAGTTTAAAATTGCAGTTTCAAAGGACTCTAAACGATCCCAAAAGAGGCATAAAGGTCTTATCTAGCGAAACGATTGTCATTTTTGACAAGAAAAATAAAAAAATATGCACTTTTAAACCACAACTTCTCTTCTTACTCCGGCTGTGTGACAAGCCAGCGTAATGACTTCAAAAGGTCACGTGATTCATGTATTGAATGCACATTTGCGGACCAATTTAAACAATAAACTGACACAAAGACATTAAGTAGTATCATTCGACATACAACAATGGTGGAACAGTCCCCTTTCTCCACACTTTAAACACTGGTGCGTAGTTTCGATAAGTCATCCGTGACTAAGGATGCTCCGATCGATCGGCCGCAGATCGTTATCGGCCGATAATGGCATTAAATGACTCGATCGGTGCTCACTAAATCTGCCGATCTCATAAACCGATCTTTCTGTTTACTTTTGTCATCAAAAGGATCCTGAAAGCGGCTGCAATTAAAGACATTTTTTACGTAGCGCGAGCATTTTTACAACCTGTTGCTCATGTGCAGCGTGCAGATTTGTATGTCTCTCTTTGCCTTTACAGAGATATGCGTATTTTCTATGAGGACGCGCTCCGGTAAACAGCGCGAGGCGTCTTCACATCCCCATCAAACAGCGTATACAACACATATCTATCACGGACAATTGCATCCTCATGCCAAAAGTTTCTTATTTGCATGCGTCTTAAAGTTTTGAGCGTTTAAACTTTTATTTTCCTCACAGCTGCTTGTCTGCGTTCAGCCGCCGCCCACACACACAGCAGCCTGTCATCAGTGCACGTGAACAGAGCGATCTCTCTCTCACGTCTTAAAGCTGCAGTAACCTAATTCATCTCTCAATAAAATCACTCTCTGCTCTTGACTAAAGAATTTTTATACTTCATACGAATGCGTGTATATTTAATTAATACAGTAAAGTCTGTGAAGTGTTTTATTTTCAGTACTTTTAGGAGACATAAGCCTTTTTAAAGCCATATTAAATTTCTCTTTGCAGAATAAATATTTGTTGTGCTTATTTATTTGAGTCTCTATTAAAACAATAATATACTTAATTACTGCAAGTAATATAACAAAGGCAACATCCGTGGTATTATTTTATTTAGAAAGATTGTAACAGTTAGTCATCAAAGAGCTTGCATATCAGCTTAAAAAAAAATCGGAATCGGTATCGGCCGATCACAAAGATTACAAATCGGTGATCAGGATCGGCTGCAAAAATCCTGATCGGAGCATCCCTATCCGTGACCTCTTGAAGTGATGGCGTTTTGCTTGAGGTCACAGGACCGGAGGAAGACGCGAAGTTGTGGTTTTAAAGTGCGTATTTTTTGTTTTTCTTGCCAAGAATTACAATCGTTGCGCTAGATAAGACCCTTATGCCTCGTTTGGGATCGTTTAGAGTCCTTTGAAACTGCAATTTTAAACTGCATTAAAACTGTTAAGTGTTGGGGTCCATTAAAGTCCATTAAAATGAGAAAAATCCTGGAATTTTTTCATCAAAAAACATAATTTCTTCTCAACTGAACAAGGAAAGACATCAACATTTTGGATGACATGGTGGTGAAAAAATTATCTGTTTTTTTTTTTTTTTTTTTAAGAAAATTGACTAATCCTTTAAATGTGAGCTTGAGTAGCTTCTTTATAAAATGACACGCGTACGGTTTTGCAATTTCTAGACAAAGATTGAGAAAAATATAACAGAATTTAGATTTTTGGATTGGATTTGGACAACATTATTCCCACAGTTACATTTGTTATGCAATAGTTTTGATGAAAAATGTGTGTTTTAGGTTGTACTATAGATGTACCCCGATGTTATGGCCATTTAATCTCAATTTATAATGTCATTAACTTGAAATTTCTGTGAGTTTATCATCAGATGTCTGCACCCACAGATTTGACAGCACAAGCGTTGTACTGTATTACATAACTATGACACCATTTACTTGGAAATATCCATGTGAAAACCAGCTTACAGCTAATACAACACAATGTCTTTACAACACAATCAGTGTAAAGGTGTCATTGTTTGCTGAAGGTGTGAGGATTATAAGGCGACCTATGTTGATTTTCTCGTTCTGTTTGGCAGAGCAACTGCTTCTCTTCAATTCTCACAAGCAGATTTGTGTTTGCTATAACCCGAGATTTGCATTCAATGTTTGATTGTGTTGTGTTTTCAGAATGCTGCCATAACCAGCACTGATTTGATAAACAGAAAGCTCAAAGAGTATATATCAATAAGGTAAGAAGTGTGCAATGTCTAGCATATTCATTTTCAAGACAAGTTTGTATGCCTCTGATGCCTAAATATATGAAATCAGCTTGTTAGGTTTTGGAACAGAACTTATGTCTGTTTTTGACTATTTAATTTTTCCTTCTTTGCATGTATTTTAAAACCTGTAAGTCTGGCTGTCAGTGTACAGTAATTTGTGTATATGTTTGCTATAGTGCTCCCAGCAGTAAAACAGAGCCATCACCAAAGACCTCCCGGCCATCTCTCAGCATTAGACACACACTGCTGGGTGGCAGCAGTAAGAGTCAGAGCCCCCACTCGCCCAGAAATGAACAAGATCGAAGTAAAGGTAATATATAGCACTCTGAAATAACACATTGTGTTTGCCCGATCTCAGTGAAATGTGTTGACATTAGAAATGTGTGTGTCAGATGACTCTAGTCCTCCAAGAGATAAAGGTGCATGGAGGAGACTTCCAGGAATGAAGAAAAAGCCCCAGGATAAGAGACCCAGTCCTGGTGTCACGTTTGGAGTCCGATTGGATAATTGCCCCCCTGCACAGAATAATAGAGTAAGACTTTTTTGTGGTGAAATATGACCGTGATATGTTCTTCACAGGGTAAATTAGATTTACACACAGCAAAAAATATTTTTAAGAAAACAAATTCCTAAATTAAGATGCTTTTTCTTGATGAGCAAAACGACCCACGTAAATAAGTCTAGTTTTTAGACCAAAAATATCAAATTTAAGTGATTTTTTGCATAAAACAAGCAAAAAAATCTTGAACTTTTTTCATAAACACTAAATTCAAGAAAAATTAGCTTACCCCATTGGCAGATTTTTTTGCTTGTTTTATGCACACTTAAATTTGATATTTTTAAAAATATAAAAAAAATCTTAAATTGAGATGCTTTTTCTCTATGAGCAAAACGACTCAAGAAAATAAGTCTAGTTTTTAGACCAAAAATATCAAATTTAAGTGTGCATAAAACAAGCAAAAAAATCTGCCATTGGTGTAAGCAAATTTTTCTTGAATTTAGTGTTTAAGAAAAATTTTCAAGATTTTTTGCTTACCCTATTGGCAGATTTTTTGCTTGTTTATGCAAAAAATCACTTAAATTTAATATTTTTGGTCCTCCTAGTTGTCAATCAGGAGGGTTGTGCAATTGCATTTTTTTTTAAGTGGAGAAGGCGGTTCTTTTCTAAAATTCGAGAAAATCCTTCGCTACACCTTTAATATTACACAAACATGTAATATAGATATATCTTTTAATAAAATATATGACATTATATTTACAAATTATTAAACCAGATGTTAATGACATTAAATGACACTTAAAAAAAGTCGCCAGCCAGCGCCAGCATTTTTCGCAAAAGTTTAATGCCTTACAGAAATTGTTCTTCTTTGAATAAAATAAACATACAATATATCAAATGAAATAACAAACCCTCTGCTTTCCAACAAAAAAAGTTTCATCCTACCTTGATTTGTTCTCTTTTTATCAAATATGGGATGTTTCTTCAAAAACACAAAATTTTGAGCAAAAAGCTGAGATAATAAAATTTTTGTGAAGGACTTTTGATAGAGATCAGATTCAAAACATTCACAGTTTTTTACTCTTTCACGTGAGGCGTTGCTTCCAGGTTGTATAAGTTGCGAACCTGGTGGATAATAGCGGTATTGCGGATTGCCGAAAATACTTGTCATTGGCAGGGAAGCGCTTTCTCTTAATTAACTCGTCAATGGTAGGGAAAGAGTTAAAATTAAAAGTAAACGTGTTTCCTTGCAGAAGGTCTTCATTCATTAAAATGAGCTAATAAAATATTTCAAATAAATATTTAATGTTCCTTACCTTACTTATAAAAATTAGCTGTGTAATAAGTGGGATAATGTACAGGCAGCGGATTATTAATATTGTAAAATAAACCCCTTGATATACAAGACCACACCTGATCACACTATCAGTGCTTATTTCTGCGATGACCAACTGGCTGCCTATACATTATCCCTGGTACTAATGACATTTGTATGTTTTAGTTTGTACCTTTAATCGTGGAGGTGTGTTGTAAGCTGGTGGAGGAAAGAGGATTGGAGTACACGGGCATCTACAGAGTTCCTGGAAACAACACTGCCATCTCTAGCATGCAGGAGGAACTAGACACCAAAGGCATGACAGACATCGATATCCAGGAGGATGTGAGTGAACCGTTAGATCAATGTGTGATGTCATGCGTACCATAATCACAACACTAATCCCTTTTATTGCATTTGCTTCTGCAGAAATGGCGAGATCTCAATGTTATCAGCAGTCTGCTCAAGTCCTTTTTCAGGAAACTTCCAGAGCCTTTGTTTACTAATGGTGAGACACATGATCACAGTTTTCAATAAGAGATCATTCATTTGGTTTTATTAAAAAGCCTGTGAAAATATGTACACGTTTGAAGAGAACAGCATGTATCCAAAGCTGTTTTCTTTATTTGTGGAGGAAGGACTCCTCCTAGAGGACGACATTCGTCAGGGATCCTGTTGTCACACTACAAAAAATTACTTTCTTAGTATTTTTGTCTTGTTTTTAGTACTATGTATCTAAAAATTCTTAAATCACGATTTATTTTCTTGATAAGCAAAGTGACCTATGACAAAAAGTAGTTTTTATACAAAAATATACAATTTAAAGGGATAGTTCACTTTAAAATGAAAATTCTGTCATCTTTTACTCATCCTCATGTTGTTTTAAACCTGTATAAAATTCTTTTTTCTGATGAACACAAAAGAAGATATTTGGAGAAATGATGGTAAACACACAGCAGATAGTGACCATTGACTTTCATAGTAGGGAAAAAATATTTTGGAAGTACTGTGATAAATGATGAAGAAAATATTTTGATAAACGATGGTAAGCACACAGTTGACAGTACTCATTAAAATCCATAATTTTTTTATTCCTACTATGAAAGTCAATGGTCACTATCTAATAAAATATTTCACTATCTGCTGTGTGTTTACCATTACCATCATTTATCAAAATATCTTCTTTTGAGTTCATAAGAAAAAATAAATTCATACAGGTTTAAAACAACACAAGGATGAGTAAATGATGACAGAATTTTCATTTTAAAGTAAACTATCCCTTTAAGTGAATTTGTGCTTAAAACAAGCACAAAAATTCTGCCAATGGGGTAAGAATTTTTCTTGAATTAAGTGTTTACACTGCAAAAAATGACTTTCTTAATATTTTTTCTTGTTTTAAGTACAAATATCTAGAAATTCTTAAATCAAGATGTATTTCTTGAGGAGCAAAATAACCTTAGAAAACAAGTATAATTTTTAGACCAAATATATCAAATTTAAGTGAATGTTTGCTTAAAAACAAGCAAAAATATCTGTCAATGGGGTGAGAACATTTTCTTGAAATAAGTGTTTAAGAAAAAAGAAAGCTTGTGGTATTACAAAGATTTTTTTCTCACCTCATTGATATTTAAAACAAGCAGGTATTTTTGCACACATTCACTTAAATTGTATATTTTTTGTCTAAAAACTAGATTTATTTTTATAAGTCATTTTGCTCATCAAGAAAATACATCTTAATTTAAGAATTTTTAGATATTTCTTCCAAAAACAAGAAAAAAATACTAAGAAAGAAAGTCATTTTTTGCAGTGTAAGAAAATAGTTCAAGATTTTTTTTCATACCCCATTGACAGATTTTTATACTTGTTTAAGCACAAATTCACTTAAATGTTATATGTTTTGCCTAAAAACTAGACTTATTTTCTTAGATCATTTTGTTCATCAAGAAAATACATCTTAATTTAAGAATTTTTAGATATTTCTTTCAAAGACAAGAAAAAAAATACTAAGTAAGAAAGTCATTTTTTGCAGTGCATGGATAAATATGAGGGAAATTTTGCATTTCCATGGACAGTTGTGGAAATTTAAAGTTGTGCAATGATGCTTAGGAAATTTAGTAAATGCATTTTTTCCTAATAGGAAAATCTCAAATGTTTATTTTTATAATACACTACAAAAAATGAATTTTATAAAAATATTTAAAAAATAGTATTTTTGTCTTGTTTGTAATATAAACATCTGAAAATTCTTAAATTGAGATACATTTATTTGGTAACCAAGTAAGAAAAATCAACTTAAATTAAGTTTATTGAATTAAGTTGAAGCTGGAATTAAGTTGATTTTTCTTACTGCACTGGCAGATATTTTAAATTGTTTTAAGAAAAAAACATCTTGATTTTCATCATTTATTTCAATAAACAAGACTTAATATCTTACATTTACTTGGTAAGGAAGTAGTTCATCTCAATTAAAGAATTTTCAGATATTCATATTGGAAAACAAGACAAAAATACTGAGACAGACATTAATTTTTTTGCGGGGTATGTAGAACATTTACATGATTCAATGATCTAATAATGCTTGTTTGCTCTCGCTTTAGAAAAATATTCCAACTTCATTGATGCCAATCGAATGGAGGATCCCGTTGAGCGGTTAAAAGCATTGAAGAGACTGGTACGCTTTATCTGAAGAGTTCTTTTCATTTAGAAATATTGACCTTTACAAGATTGCATAAAGCCATTGCAATAAATCCTTTCAATGAACCAACTGTGTTTATTCCTCCCAGATTCACGAGCTGCCAGACCATCATTACGAAACACTCAAGTTCCTCTCTGGACACCTCAAACTTGTTTCTGAAAACTGTGAGAAAAACAAGGTATGAACGAGAAACAGGACAGGACCACTAAAAAAACTTTCGAGAAATACGGAGATCACAAAACTCATTTTTTTTGTATCTGATTAGATGGAGCCACGTAACCTGGCCATTGTGTTTGGCCCAACTCTTGTCAGAACATCGGAGGACAACATGACCCACATGGTCACACACATGCCTGATCAATACAAGATTGTGGAGACTCTCATTCAGCAAGTAAGCACAGCGCTCTGCATTTTTTTTTAAATTGTGTGCCTTATGTCTGAATGCTGCTGAAATGAGCATTTTTCTTCTCTCCTACAGTATGATTGGTTTTTCACAGACGATGGAGATGAAGAGCCAACTGTGAGTGTTTATTTTGAATATCTGTAATTTCTGCTGGTCTTATTCACTTTGAGATCCTCAAAGTGGCCACAGCACATTTATACTGTGCCATTTAATATTGAATGACCGTCTACTCGTGTACATAATGATATAATCCAAAATTAATGTTTCAGACTGGTTAATAAATATAATTTTATTACATGTAGAGCTCTACAGCAACAATAAAGCCTTTCAATAAAAAAATTTGATTAACCTTACATTGTCATTCATCATATCAGCCATTCATTGATCACCCTGCTCTTTAGTATCAGCAACAGGCTTTGATCACTTTATTGATCCCACCACTTCTCTTATTTGCTCTTATTTCCTTGTCTATATCAGACCACCGTGGAGCAGGAAAGCACAATTCAGTCGCAGCCTGTGCCCAACATCGACCATCTACTGACCAACATTGGCCGCACGGCTCCGTCGCCGGGAGACGTCTCAGGTACTCTTGCCATTACAGTTCAGTCATGATTTAGCGTTCAGATCAGAACTACAGGTCAGGAAGTAATTCAGAGACTAATGGTACATTCACATTATAAGCATAATCTGTGTCGCTCATCTATTTCAAAAGAGGCGTTTCTATATCTAGTTGTCATAAACAAATGAGTAACGTCCACTCCAGTAACTGTGACGTAAACTCCCTTGCTTTGTTCTCATTGGTAGTCGCCCCCAAATGTCGCTCATAATTTGCATAAAGTGAAACATTTCTCAACTTTGTCTATCCGTCAACGCTCCCTGTCGCTTGTTTCGCCGGATGTCGCCGAGCTTCCATTGATATCAATTAGATCGCGTTGCTCTGCTACTACTAGTTGCTTATATTGTGAATGTACCTTAAAGCGAGAAGCGATCTGAGTGTTCGGGTATGTCGTGTCCATCTTCACGCTACACTGCAAAAAATTATTTTCAAGAAAAACATTCTTAGTATTTTTGTCTTGTTTTCAGTAAAAATATTTAAAAAAAATTCAATTAAGATGCTTTTTCTTGATGAGCAAAACGACCCAAGAAAAGAAGTCTAGTTTTTAGGCCAAAAATATCAAGTTTAAGTGATTTTGTGCATAAAACAATAAAAAAAATCTGCCAATAGGGGTAAGCAAATTTTTCTTACATTTTTTTTTATTTAGTGTTTAAAAAAATGTTCAAGATTTTTTTGCTTACCCCATTGGCAGATTTTTTTTTGCTTGTTTTATGCACAAAATCATTTAACTTTGATATTTTTGGTCTAAAAAGTAGACTTATTTACTCATTTTGCTCATCAAGAAAAAGCATCTTAATTTAGGAATTTTTCGAATTTTTTACTGAAAATATAATTTAAATCTTAAATAATTTTTGCAGTGTAATATCTTTTAAGATGATTATCAAACACACACTCTCTGTTAGATCTCTGAATGTTTAAAACAAACAGTAGCAAGCTTGCAAGAAATGTCTCTGTGCATATGTAAAGTTGAACTATTTTAGCAATTTTGCATTGGTGAAACTTGATAAACTAGCCGAAAATTGGATAAAATAGTTCCTGTGTATGTGAAGCTTTATGAATCCACCTTAATTTTGTTTGACGTTTTCTTTCGGTCGATTGATTTGACTGGTTGTCTTTATTTTAATGCTATGATTTCTCCAGAATTCTTCTTTTGCTTTGGTTTGTATTGGTTTGAACTTCATATTGTCATCCCTTCCTAATGCTTTAGTCTCCGTTATGACTCCACTCCTCCTTTTCTTTCAGTTCTTTTCCTCCTTCCCCTTCTCCTGTGCTAACCCGGCATGTTCTTTCCCAAAAGAAAGGAACAATCAATGAATGATAAAGCACCCAAGTCTGACCCATCTTGTCTCTAGTGTTTTTCTTCTGCCTTGTCACTGTCCAGCACTGCTCACACATGACCTAATCTTGACACAGGCCAAGTGGGCGGCGTCTATCAATCGGTGATGTCACTGATGGACTCTGTTATGTCTGTGATGGACAGCTGGGACTGTAGGAAGAAGGAGGAGTGTTGTCCCCAGTGTAGCTGCCTAGTCTGCAGAAATCCCCGATTCTTATAAATTGAAAACGAATCCGGGGCAAACACACCAGAAAAGAAACGAACCAAAAAAAAAAGAATGTCAGAGAAGTCGATGTTTGTCATCGTCGTGTTGCACGTTTCATATCTTATATAAAGACTATTATTAACAGAGAGGATACAGAGCTGTGATGGTGTCATGTGTCTGAAAAGCCTCTTTGCTGTCTCTCGTTGTCTCTGAAGCTGACCGCTTGGAGTTCTAGCATGGTACGGTCTCCAGGATTTCCTCCAGTCATGTGGCACACAGTTACTGTCATGATGATGTCTGATGGGGTGTGGTGAGGGGCTGAGCCGGCTTTAATCATAAAACACGTTCAAAGTGCAAGATTAATCTCATACCATTCAAAAGGATGGAGAGTGAGCAAAGGGGCTTTCGAGTGGTGCAGTAGCCCATCTAAAGGACTTGGATCCTCCCTCTAGCTGCTCTACCACCTTATAACTTGTGCCCCTTTAGCCCCTTTCTGCCCTCCTGTCATATCTGACTCATGTTGTCCCGTGTCATAGTCTCTCATAGACGCTTTGACTCATTCTGCATCTTCATATTCTGCGCTGACAATCTGATGTACCCCGAAACACAAATGTGCTTCCCCAAATAAGTGATTTTTAAAGTAAACGGGCATTCACGCTGATAGAGGATTGCAGTGAGTACCCTGTAAAAAAATAAATTTGAAAATGCAATTAATTTAAACTTTCTTGACTAGTGAGGAGTTGCTATAAATTATTAAAAAAAAAATTGAAGTTAATTTAACTTTATTTTTATTATTTATAGCAACTCCTCACTAGTCAAGTAAATTGAAATTAGTTATAAATTCAAGTTGATTAAACTTAAAAGTTTAAGTGCAACAAATTATTTTTACAGTGTAGAATCAGTCGTTTATTGTCGTTGACGTGTTGGGGTGAATTATAAAATGTAGATCTTACACTATAATATTTTTAGTATTATAGATTATTATAGCTAATCTATCCTGTGGCATACATTTTAAATAACCTAAAAGAAAAGTATATGTTTATGTTTCCAATTTAAACATGAATAAATGACTTTATACTAGGGGTGTTCATTTTGACCAGTTTACTGTTAACCGAAGAATTTCTGGCCGTGCTTGAGTATGCTTTGGAAGATGCACAGAGAAGCCCTTGTGTGCGCAAGATGAAGCAGTCCGTCTTCGTCTCACGTGCGTCCGGACAAACCTTTGTTGAATGTCTCTGTCCTTGACCCGGACCATAAACAAATTTTTTTGCACAAACAGCGAAAGACGCAAAACTTTTGAAATGTGTCCTGCTTTAGAAATGGCCACTGTGGTAGATGAAAAAGAGACAATCCGCCCTTTTTGCATATTAATCATTTGGACTGATCGCGTGTTCTTTGATAATGTACTGTTGCGTATTAAACCCTGGTTTTGTTGTTGATTTGATTCACATTTAAATTAAATAAGTGTTTGTATTGTTTTTACCGGGTCACAGACAAGCGTCAACTGTATTTTTACCGTGTGTGCTTCATAAATCTTGAAAAGTGAAGCCGCTGGCTCTTTGATCGCCCCCTGGTGGCTGGCTGCAGTACAAATCATAAACCGCACCCTCTCCATCCAAATAAATGGACTCGGCTCTTAATAAAAAATGATTTACACTTCCAATACATTTTTTGGAAAGATGGTTTTGGTCATTTAAGGTAACAAGTAACGTTCATTACGTAATAATATTACTTTTCTAAAGTAACGAGTAAAGTAATGTATTACTCTCTAAATGTTCACATTAATATTTGAGTTACTTTTTTTAAGTAATGCGAGTTACTTTTCAGTTTAATTAATTTTATGTAATAAATAATGTACTGCATTAAACTGAAGGTATTTGCGTAGATTTACACGATGAAAATATGCAATTTCTGAATGAGAACTTCTCAATCATAAAAAACACCTGCAAAGAAAAAGTAACGTAAGCATTACTTTCCATGAAAGGAACCAAGTAACGCAATTAGTTACTTTTTTGGGGAGAAACTTAATATTGTAATGCATTACTTTTAAAAGTAACTTTCCCCAACACTGGTTATCACGCTGATATATGTTCAGTTGTTCATTTTTGTGATTAAGTTTAATTTTAGCTAGTAATTTGATGCTATAGAAACGGGCCATGTCGTTATGATTGGCGTGGTTGAATTGGGCGCGTAAGCGTTTGGGCGGAAGTTTAATACCACGGCACCACCTCTGGCTCCACGGATGATTCCTTTTGCGCCTGGCTCCAAACTGAAATTTTTACGTCACATGTCAGCGCCTATGTTTGGACATTTTTGGCTTCAATTCATTACAATGGAAGGAAGCGACGTTGCGTCGTCCATCTTTTTTTTACAGTCTATGATTTTTACTCAATTACAATTTAATAATTAAATGGCAATTTAGTTAATGTTCAGTTAACAAACTGCGGTCGGAAAAATTAACTGAAATGAACATCCCTACTCTGTATGGTCATACTATTTCTTAAAGGAAAACACCACAGTTTTACAATATTTTACTATGTTCTTACCTCAACTTAGATGAATTAATACGTAGCTATCTTTTTTCAATGTGTGCACTTAATCTTTGTACAGTGCATTGTGAATGTGTTAGCATTTAGCCTAGCCCCATTCATTCCTTAGGATCCAAACAGGGATGAATTTAGAAGCCACCAAACATTTTCATGTTTTCCATATTTAAGTGCATGAATTGAAAAAAGATAAGTTACCTCTTAAGTTGAGGTAAGAACATAGTAAAAAAAATGTATTCCTTTAATGTGTATAAAGTGTACTAAAATCTTTTGCAATGCTACCATTTAATGTACAGGGGGTTTGCAGAAGTTTATCTTCCGTAGCATCAAGTTAACTTTTACCATTCATGACAAAAAGACAGCAGGTCTCACTTCCTTTAATATGTAGCTGTAAAGATATCCATCTCTACATTTGATTATGTGTATAAGTTGGGAAAGAATGCCTATAAATGTATTCTGCTGGCTGTGTGTGTGTGTTAGTGATATACGCTCTCTTACTGTGGACAGTGTGTCTGTGTGCATGAGCTCTGCCTCCTGTCTTACTGCCGGGTTCTCGTCATCATTCATTCCTCTGTGCTCCGTGTCTCTCTATGTGATGGCTGAACTTTGCCACCTTCATCTGTCAGATCTCTACATAACTGTGTGTGCTGTTCTGCTGCAGGATATTTCATATTTCAGTCTTCTCTTGTCTCTGGCTCTTTGTCCCTGTTGTATTTCATTTGAAATGGCCTACTTACTTTTTTCTCTATCTCTTCCACTAGATTCAACCACCAGTGACTCTGCAAAATCAAAGGTGAGTACTAAATGCAAGAAGAGGTGATCTTTTAAAGCCTTTGAATGAACTTGGTACAGTTGAAAAAGTGCTGGATTGTTCAAAACCCAAAGCTGGGTCAATATTAGGGCTGTGTATCGATTCAGATGTTCCAGGTCGATTTGGTTTCGATTCACAAGCTATCAATTCGATTTTGATTCTCGGTTCAATTTTTGATTCCGGTTTTTGGACTCGATTCTCGATTCAACTCAGTCTATATAGATTTAATACAAATACTATATTAATAAAAGAAAAGTGAACAGCAGTTTACAAGTGTGTAATTAATAAAAAGAAATTAAAAGCCACAACACTAATGTTGTCGTCTTGCTTGTGAAATCTAAAATGCTTCCATACCTCTGACTTTTTATGTGAAGGTGCCATCAACTTTGATGAAGCACATGAAACTGCCATTTTAAGCACTGAATGAATGAATGAATGACAGGCTCGCCTCTCACTCGTTGGTAACATCGCGCAAGGCAAAAAAGAGGGTGACATCTAGTGAAGAAGACTAGTAATTAGATTAAAGTTAATCTTACGTTCAATGTTTGCGGAAATAAATATGAAAGAAAAAAATCAATTCTGCTCTTTGAGAATCGATTTTTAATCGGCCACATAAAAAAACCCGATTAATCAAAACATCGATTTTTTTTTTCGGCCAGGCAGCCCTAGTCAATATTGGACAGAACACCCTATTGGGTTAAAAATTACCCAATTGCTGGGTTGTTTCAACCTATGGTTGAGTAACAACAATCCAGCAATTGGGTTAAAACAATGTGTAATGTGCAAAAACATATTTGGAGACTTTAGGAATCTTAAATATTTAATGATGGGTTGACAGTATGTAATGGAATGCACACAATTTAAAGAAAGGGATATCTGCAAACAATTTATTCATTTCTTAGCTGTTTGTTAATGACTTCGTGTGGAAGCACATTATTCCATATTACAAATTTAATTCTAGATACTTGGTGTTCATTTTGAACACTGTATAGTTTTGCAATGCATAAACTACCTAAATACTCAAATGTTTTGTCATTTTAATACATATTTGTGACTGGCAAAATGAGTTGGAATGAGACAATTTTCAAAAGTTTGTCATTTATATTTTGACATTCTCAAAAAAAACCTTCAAAACTTCAAAAAATTGTTGGAATCTGACAAAACATGACAGAGCTGTATGTAGAGTCAGTAAGGTCAATTTTGAAAAAAAAAAATCAAATTAAAGATTTTTGAACATTTAAAAACAAAATTACTGTATCCACACTGCAAAAATTGACTTTCTGTCTTAGTATTTTTGTCTTGTTTTTAGTACAAATAGCTAAAAATTCTTAAATCAAGATGCATTTTCTTGATGAGCAAAATGACCCAAGAAAATAAATATCAAAAATATCAAGTTTAAGTGATTTTGTACATAAAACAAGCAAAAAAATCTGCCAGTGGGGTAAGCAAATTTTTCTTGAATTTAGTGTTTAAGAAAAAATTTAAAGATTTGTTTGCTTACCCAATTGGCAGATTTTTTGCACAAAATCACTTAAATTTAATATTTTTGGTCTAAAAACTAGACTTATTTTGCTCATCAAGAAAAAGCATCTTAATTAAGGGATTTTTTTATATTTTTACTGAAAACAAGACAAAAATACTAAGATTTTTTTTCTTGAAAACCATTTTTTGCAGTGAACAAGACAAAAATACTAAAAGTCATTTTTGCAGTGCATACCTTAAAATCACTGGTAAAAGTAACATGGCACGCAACAAGTCAAAAACAACACTGCAAAAAATGATTTTCAAGAAAAATATTTCTTAGTATTTTTGTCTTGTTTTCAGTAAAAGTATCGAAAAATTCTTAAATTAAGATGCTTTTTCTTGATTAGCAAAACGACCCAAGAAAATAAATCAAGTTTTTAGACCAAAAGTATCAAATTTAAGTGATTTTGTGCATAAACAAGCAAAAAAAATCAGTCAATCGTGTAAGCAAAAAATCTTCTTAAACACTAAATTCAAGAAAATTTCAAGAAAAATTTGCTTACCCCATTGGCAGATTTCTTTGCATGTTTTATGCACAAAATCAATTACATTTGATATTTTTGGTCTAAATTTTTTGGTCGTTTTGCTCATCAAGAAAAAGCATCTAAATTTAAGAATTTTTAGATATTTTTACTGAAAACAAAACAAAAATACTAAGAATTTATTCTTAAATCATTTTTTGCAGTAAATATTTATTGGAAAAATATATGTTCAACTTTTTTATTACTGTTTGATTGACACACAGCTTTAAGGTCTACTTTAAAGCAAGTATCTAATAGAATGTTCAGAATCCAATATTTTTCCTCAACAGTTAACCAAACATTCACTGAAGACATAACAGATTATATCTGCGTGAATTCAAGTCAAAACAGATATTTTAAAACTTAATTCTGTGTAATTCTGTGTATACGTGTATATATTGGGTTTTGTGGCTCGTCGCTCTTTACAACTCTTTAAAGATCAAGCAAGTCCTGCACTTTATTTTATAATTCCTGCATGTTTTAATACCGAAATGTCAGATGCGCAAGTGGAGGGAGACGCATCTTTGATTTAGATTTAAGCATTTAGGACGGTACACCTCTCAGAAAAGGTACAAATAAAGATCATTTTAGTTGTTTAATGACTATTTAGACCGTTGAGTTCGCTTTATGTACTTATGAAACCTTAATGTCGACCAAAAGCGACATTTACACTTTTGCCTCTAGCTCAAAATGAGACGATGCACTTTCCAACTCAATTTGCCAATACACGGTTCAATACATTTGTTTTGGGCATGTTGCATATAAATACGTTGAAATATTTTGAACTCTGGCATTTCTAGATACTTTCGGGTCAGCTTGTAAGCTCACTTTGTGATTTGTATGTGCTTGTTTATTACAGCAGGGTTCCTGGGGGTCTGGTAAGGACCAATACAGTAGAGAGCTGCTGCGTTCTTCCATCTTTGCCAGCCGTAAGCGCAAAAAGCCCAAGGACAAACCTCAGCCTAGCAGCTCTGATGATGACCTGGACGCTAGTTTCTCCAAGAACGACCTTGCAGTGGAAAATGACCCAAATTGGCCTGCTGATGACCCGACCGAGGAGGCCGAGAGCGAAGTTGGACTCGATGACCAGTTACACAGGAGCGAGGATGTTAACCAGAGTCCAGGAGAGAGCCTCATTTCCAACAAACAGCTCAACTCTGAACATTTGCCTCAGCAAAACACACCCTCACCTAAGACGACATCCAAATCTAGTTATCACATTCAGATGATTCGAGAAAGTTCCCTATCCGATCCTCCCTCTAACTACGATGATGGATGCGTCTCAGATCTGGGCACGCTGAACAGCACCAGCTCCCAAGCTTCAGTACCAAGAAGGGGGCATGGCAGAATACCAGGCCACTGGACGGAGAATTCAGGAGCAGGCTTGGGAGCGGAAGTCTGCTCGATTACTTCAGATTACTCCACCACCTCCTCGATGACCTTCCACACAGGGGTGGAGTCCATTGCATTTAGTCCAGAAGTGCAGTCCGTCACCGAAAGCCGCGGGGACGATGCCGATGACGAAAGAAGCGAGCTCATCAGCGAGGGACGGCCCATGGAGACGGACAGTGAGAGCGACTTATCAGTGTTCGCTGTCGGTCGAGAAGGAGGACCAACTGATGATAGCAACCAAGCTGAGCCTTTGCAAGATGTGCCCAATCTAATTGCCTCCCATCGAATTATTGCATGCGACACGCTTTCACGTAAAAGAGGGAGTCGACAGAAAACAGACAGCGAGTCATCAGCCGACGGGAACCGCAGTGACAAGGAATCCAGTCGACTTTCACGAGTACTGGACGCGGTCAAGGGCCGATCCACGGGCAGCCTAAGCTCTTCTTCTCGCAGCGAATCAGAGCGAACCGAACCCATGTGGCGAATCAAAATCACAGATCGGTTAAAGTGTCGACTAAGGACGTCCGCCGACGACATGTTCGGGGTGGGATCTCAGCGCACCAGGTCACCCGAGACTAGGAGTAAGCGAAAAACCAACATTCGGCGTAGACACACCATGGGTGGTCAACGTGACTTTGCCGAATTGTCAGTAATCGGAGACTGGCAAAGAGTGGAGGGCACCGAGCTCTCGGCTATGGATCGTTTAAAGCCCAAGTGCAGTTCACAAGACTTTTCCATCAGAGACTGGATTGCTCGGGAGCGACACCGTGCAAGCAACCCCGAAGTTAGCTTGGACATGCTGGACCTGCACTCTTCGAGAACACGGGACCTGTTATCCGCCGGGCCCTCGCACTTCCACCCGGGTCAGCTGCTCAATGGTGACGTAGCGAGTAAGAGCTTAAACCTAGCGTCTGATGCCCATCCTCACAAACTCTCCGGTGCTCAAGTGGTCCGTTCCCGTTTCTATCAGTACCTGTGAAAGTGTGCATGTGTAAGTGTATTTTATATACACGGTTTATGAGTGTCTGACAAGTTTTTAAGGTACATGAGTGATGCTAAAAAGCCATGTTGGCGTCAATGATGGGCTGAGAGTCGAATACCATGAGTGAGAGTGTGTTATGTACAAGATAAGGAAAATGTGCGTAAAGTTGACGTTGAGCATTCTCTGACGGATACGTGGAGTTACAGGCTCCTTCCTTCTGTGAATGAAATGACATGGTGACCCGATGTTGTATAGTGAATAGATGCTCCTCATTTGTAGTCCAATTGAACCGCAGTATTGCTGGAAAACTGGAAGTCCCAATGATTATAGATTTTAGATTAGAATTTAGAGTCGAGATCCTAGAAAAGTTACGCAACGGCACTGTTTTAGCAAGATAAAGGCAAGTAACTGAGAATTTGGGTGAGCAGGTAGGTCAATAGTTTGGATTTGTAGGATGTTGAGAAGACTAGCGTGTCTTAAGCCTTATTGAAAGTGTAAAGAGGTCCCAAAACAAATTGTATGTCGTAATACTAAACAAGCCGCCATTTTGATGTCTATGAAGTGTACATAGTTCCCCTCTTCGTGCTTTTCTTTATTCTGCTTTGCGTGCCGTGCTATGGATTCGGTGTCTTGAATTTTCGGTTTTTAATGCAGAGCATGGCAGATACTCGGCACAGTGAATCGTCATATTTTTGTAAAACAAAGACAAAAAGGAATTTCAAACTACCCTCTGATGCAATTTGCAGTGTGTATGTTGTTGTTTGTTATACTATGACTACTGAGACACAGTTGTTGTCTCTGGCATAAAGCTGGAAAAAATAATGGGAAAAGAATGGATTGTCAAACCAGGTCTTGGGAATATGAAAGTGCCTCATTGAATATCGGTTATGGATTGTTAAAGTGCCGCATCTCATTAATGATAAATTATAAGGTGTACAAAATATTAAAAAAGATGATTTTTTTAACTTAAGCCTCAGACAGATTACATTCATGAATAAAAAAAATGAAACTCTTCCATTCCTACAGCATTCCTCGGGTCTTAACACTATTTTAATGCATTATTGTTTTAGGTTTTGCATTCTGTATTTTAACCAGACTTGAATTTTAAATATTCCTGTAAAGTAAGTAACTTAAATGTAAATATCTATTACTTGTTTTAGCTTTTCTCCTCTACCTGCAGTCATCATCATTGCATAAGTTCTATTTTGTATGTATTGTACAATACAGAGGTGATGTTAAGGGACCTGGGGAGTGAACATGCAAATCATCTCTAGGGGTCTTTAGTGTCCCCGTGTGTGAACAATGCTTCCCTAACCGTTTGTATCATGCTGTGTTCGTTCCTACGTTGGACGCACATTGTAAAACACTGGAAATAAACCCTTTTTGTCTGATAACTAGTTGTGTTGTTTTTTTCTCAATGTGGTTTCTCATAAAATCATCAATTTCAGCTTAATACTATGGAGGACCACAAGAGTCATGCAAAATGTAATAAAGAACTTCAATATTTAATAACTACCTGGACAATAAAAATAGCAATTTATACATTTGTTTAAAAATTCATTAATTAATCTATAAATAAATAGACAAAGTTACAAAAAAAATCGTTATGTAACATTTTATTAGGCAATAAAAATATTAATCCATTAATAAATAGTTCAAAGTAATATAACAATTTACAAAAACAACATAAAACACTCAATAACTTAATCATTTTAAATTGCATTTATAAATTCTTAATTAAATAATGGAATTTATTCCTAATTTAAACCTGTATTTGTAGTTCAATTTATAAATCCAGTTATTTATTTCTCTTTTAAATCGCTTTTTGAAATACATTTTGAAATTCCATTAATTAAGAATTTATAAATGCAATTTAATGATGAAGTTATTGAGTGTTTTATGTTGTTTTTGTAAATTGTTATATTACTTTGAACTATTTATTAATGGATTAATATTTCATTTCTACGTTATTTTTATAATCACACTTTTTATTGCCTAATAAAATGTTACATAATGATTTTTTTTAACTTTGTCTATTTATTTATAGATTAATTAATGATTTTGAACAAATGTATTGATTGCTGTTTTTGTGGTCCGGGTGGTTGTTGAATGTTGAGGTTCTTTATGACATTTTGCATGACTCTTGTGGTCCTCCATATAATACCACAAGAGGGCAAACTGCCCTCACAGAAAATTGGTGATTGTGAACTACGCTAATGTATGCAGTTGTATAAAAGGCTGTAATGCAGTGGTTCTCAAACTTGGGTGCGTGAGATGATTTTATTAAATGCATTAATTGATCATATAAATGTAAATAAACATAACGTCGCTGTCCGATGAAACTCACGTATGTTCGTTTTGCCGATTTTGAGATTTTTCGACAGATTGAATGTCCAGGTCGGGTGTGCCTCATAAGCCTTGAAAAGTGAAGCCTCTGGCTCTTTGATCGCCCCCTGCTGGCTGGCTGCAGTACAAGTCATAACCCCGCCCTCTCCATTCAAATGAATAGGACTTTGCTCTAAATAAAAAAAATATTTACCCTTCCAATAAAAGTTTTCGAAAGATGTTTTTGGTCCTTTCAAGTAGTTGTTATCACGCTGATATATGTTCAAGTGTTAATTTTTCTGATAAGTTTCATTTTAGCTTGTAATTTGATGCTATAGAAACGGGGCGTGTCGCTATGATTGGAGTGGTTGAATTGGCCGCGCGAGCGTTTGGGCGGAAGTTTGATACCGCGGCTACCACGGATTCCTTCTGCGCATGCCTCGGCTCCAAACTGACGTTTTTACGTAACATGGCGGCGACCGTGGTCGGACATTTTTGGCTTCAATTCATTACAATGGTGGGAGGCGACGTCGCGTCGTCCATCTTTTTTTACAGTCTATGGTCCAGGTTCATTTCCATATACAGTATGCGTCACATACCTAAAGAGCCAATGAAAAGTTGTGAAATCATGTCATCTGATTTTCACGTACCCGTTTGGTGTCAAAGCTGTCAATCACGCCGCATATCTTCCGCCTGTGAAGCATCTCACCGGTCTCTTAAAGTTTCATCGAAGCTCAGCACTGGATATAGCCGAATAAACATGACAATGACTTTCCTTCGAGGTAAACGTTTCCCCCGGACGCCAGATGAACATCTAGGAGTTACTTAATTACGGTAGGACTGTGCAAACAAAGTACCGTATCTGTCTAGCATTGGTGTTTTTTACGCTGGGGATTTCCCCAACACTGAAAGCATTTGGTTAAAATGTTCTGAAAAATCAAGCGATGCTTAAGACTGGTTTTGTGGTCTAGTGTCACATATGTTGTGTTGTATGCTTATGGTGTGTTTTCTTGTACATGTGTAATGAAATTCATTGTAATCATTTATTAAACGCGCTGCTGTTTTCTACGGTATGGTGCTTTGGCATTGTTCGGTTGAGCTGGTGTTGCAGGGACTGTTACATGTGTGATGTGTGCATTTGACATTGTTGAGGGTTTATAAATTTGCTAAGAGTATTTTCTTGTTGTTGACTGGCCTACGCTATGCCCATTTTTGATGCGCGTTATTCAATATTTTTCCCGTCCTGCAGTAATGTTTTTATCTGATCTTTTGTCCCCACCACTTTTCAACACAAACTGACGCCCCTGTTGTGTAGCATTACCATGTCAGTGTATTGATTCATTGTCCCTTAATGGTTTGCAAGAGACATTTAATACACTTATAATTAATATTAAATAAAGTAAGCGTATTTAACCAAGACGTAGGCTATTTAATAAACTGAGCGTGTTCATCTGTCAATACGAAACGCGAATTGGCCATTCTAATTAATGATCGGAAGAACGCGTATCGATCAAAGTTACTGTAAAATATGCACGCATGTCCATTTGACCTCAATTTTGGTCAAATGTGGATTATATCATGACACTGGCAAAAAATGTGGTTACATGTAAATATGCCGTACCAAGTATGACAACGCTACATTCAACTGATTTTGATATACGGTGTTTTTTTCACTTTCTGAAAAGTTACCGTTTTGGACATACGTGAGTTTCATCAGGCAGCGACGATAAGAAAAATAAGGCTACTAACAAACAGCAATACATTGTATCATTTAATGTTTTGTTTGAGATTGTTAAATGTAATGAGATTTGAAGGGGTGCAAAGGGATGCACCCTATACAAGAACGATTGAGAACCGCTGCTGTAATGGTTTGGTTTTAAATAAGTATTCAAACTAATAGCTTTGAAAATGCTTTATGTACAAGGTACACACAAGAAGAGACCAAAACAGTTGTAATTTACACATCAGTGCATCTGCGTACAAGACAGAGTTTCACTTAAAACAGTAAATTGATTGGGACCACATATTGAAAGAACATTCAAGCTGTCAAAAACAACACTTAAATACTTTAAAAATGAAAGAAACCATCTTACCACCATGCCAAAAATGATATAGCAAAAAAATATATATTCTATGCAAAATGTTCTTGACACAGTCATTATATGACAGAACTTAAACATATATCACTGCATACAGAATTGAATCTATTACAAAGAAAATATTACTGGCAGGATTGCGGCATGGTTCTTTTTTGTTTCTACGTTTTTAATCTGTCTATAAATTATTCGTCCTACCTCATGGACTGCCTGTCTTAAACAGGTTGACTCCAATAAGGCACAGTGACTAAATGAATATCCTTAGACATTTGCAGCTGCACTCGTCAAAACAAGAACAAAACCGACCATTATGCGTTTAAAAATGGGCCTATTCTCACTTAAACTATGTGCTGTGTGTCCTGAAAAGGACGCTGCTTATATGGATTAATAAATACATGAAAGCAACTGTTTGCAGAAGTGTACTTTTGATGTCTCAATGGGCCTCGTTCATGAAACACAAGCAACAAAAGCTAAAATCGATTTCTAAACAATTTGCACAAACTCGTGATTCGCATTTGTATGTAAATCACTCATTTATCTTTTTTTATTGTCAGTTTAAAGGCAGGGTATTTTATTTATGCTGGTTAAAAGTCTCCTCACATCCTGATAGCAATTATTATGTTAAAACGTCTAAATGTAATTTGTGAAATGTGTAGGACCAAAACATTTTTAACAAATCATTGAACTTGGACCGCATGCAATTTTTGCTACTCTTCTGTGAACCTGTTTGCATTGACAACCTGCACAGTGACAGGACAGGAGCCACAAAACGAAAGACATTTAATGAAGCAACAACAACAAAAACCGTCTGGATCAGCAAAGAGCAAAAAAAAAAAAAACGAGGCAACTTTACTGTTCTTCCACGAGATGGAAACAACTGAGGGTCTGAAAAGGTCGTTGCAGTGTTTCTTTTGGAAAGGTACGCGGTACTTTATTTAGATGGATTTAGATATTCGATTTTGATGAAACATTGTGTTGTTTATGTAGTTTGTGTACAAACAAGCAAAAGTACAAGCAAACTAAATAACTACGTCTACACAACCGGTATCTAACGTTAATTCCGATTAAAAACAGTTATGTTATGTTCGTTATTTTGATGATGTCATTCACTGTTGTTTTCTCATTGGTTAATGAGACATAAATGGGCTTCTGGTCTGTGCGTGTTCATGTGTTTGGAGGAGGCGGGATTTTGGACGTTGGCCAAAGTTAGCATTTTTTAAAAGTTCTGATACCCTGCTTTTAAAGCTGAAATTAAGATGGTTTTATACAATTTACACAAAGTTTTCTGCTTGTGTTTCGTGAATGCAGCTGATGTTTATACCAGTGGTTCTCAAAATATGGGGGGCGAGAGATGCCGGGGGCTTTTGATAAAATACATTAATTTATCATAAATTCTGTGTACATTGCAGGAAACCCCTGGATACATAGAGGTTTTAGCTGTTGAGAGGTTTCTCTGTCGTGTCTTCACCTTGCACTCAGTGGATTATCATGTGCAAGTGCAGTTGCGGCTCTACGCCACTATGGGGGCGCTATTCTGTTGTCAGCACAGTGAGGCTGTATTAGGTATATTCGTGAATATTGTGCAGGTGAATTACTAGAGACACAAGCTGATGCAGTAATGTTTTATGCATAAAATTGTTCAGTTGTTCAACATTGCAATCGCGTTCGCGCGCGTTACACAACAGTAATGACTCGTAAATGAGTGATTCTTTTGAACCGATTCGTTTTCATGAACAGTCACCAAGCGATGGAGCTCAGTGAATCAATCGGATATCAGTGTGTGAAAAGCATAACGGAGGATCTGAAACAGCCTTTCTCTGCTTTTAAGACTTATTAGTTAGTATTATAAGACGTAGCACAAAAAATGGAAATTATTAACAAATTGTTGTAAAGTTACACGTAGGTTAGTTCATGATATCAGTCGTTTTTACTGAAAAGGATTATTATGATCTTGTGTATTATATTGAGTAATGAAGGCAGGACAAATCGTTTTCTTTGTCAAGCGTGGATGAAAGGATGACAGAGAAAAGTGACAGATGATGTTTATGACTGTGCACATCAGCTGTCAGACTGCAAAAAATATTTTTTTTAATTTAATTTTTAACAACTATGGTGTTTGTTCACTGTAAATGAACTCTGCTCTTATGTTGTTTTAATATGTTTTATAAAATAAAAAAGTGAATAATTGTTATTCTTTAATCATTTAATTACTAAACACTAAAAATATGTCGCCCCATGTAAAGTGTGTTGTTGAGTTAGGGTACACTTGATGTGTGCATCAGGATAGCAACACCTTCACCTCATTTTGAGCCAGGAAAAACCCAGATATCATTAAATATGTGTTGTTTAATTCTAATTCTAATTTTGAGATTGTTTGCATATGTCATTAATTGTCTTTGGAGGCCCACGAGGGGTGCACCCTCCACCCTACAGAGTTTGAGAACCACTGGGTTATACTAAGTATTTACACAAATTCATTCTGCTTAAAATGAGTACATTTTTAAATTATATAAATCCGTTTTTGTGTAAATTGGCACAATACTATGCAACAATTAACAAATGGATCTAAGAATGGATTTATAAACAATTCAGACAAAAATCTGTCCCAAGTCTGACATTGAAACAAGAAACAAATGTGTAACATTGACGTATATCCAATTAAAAGAGTTTGTGTAATAATAACCATGAACATCAGAAGGATACACAAGGTTAAAGAAAACTATCGAGTAACTTGCAGCTTTTCCTGCAAATGACTCGTCTGTATATTGTGCTCGACTCTTAAAGCTTCCCATCAGCAATACATGAACACAAAGAACACAAGCAAAGGGAGGGCGAGCGAATCCAGTCTTCGTGCACCGCTTGTGCATTACTGATGAATATGACCTGGTTCTCCACGGGTTCTTTAACCACAAAGTCATTCAAACTCTTTCTTGGAGCTATTGAGCCAATCAGAGCTGAGGGGCGTGGTTCATGCAGAGGCTCAGGAGAACCCATCAAAACTAACATGGGAATGAAAGAGGTTGTAATGGCGGGAAGAGTTTGCATATTGGACTGTAAGCTGTTTTTTCAGGGAGAGCAAAATCAGTTTAACCATCATCTTCGTTGTCCTGCTCCGATTTGTCCTCAATTATTATCTCCGGTGGTCTGAAACATTCCACAAAAAAGTTGACAAGTGTCTGACTCAGATGTTGCTGCGAATCTTTAGAGTGAATGAAGTGACCTTCATCTGGATAGATCTGTGAAAAGAAATACATTTGTGATCAACAGCAGTGTCTCACTGCACACTTTTACAGCTGACAACTGATTAACTCTTTAGTTGCCAGCCAGTGCCAGCATTTTTTATGATTTTCACAAAAGTTTAATGCCTTCCAGAAAATGTTCTTCTTTTAATATATAAACATACAATATATCAAATGGAAGAACAGACCCTCTGCTTTCAAACAAAAAAGTTTCATCATATCTTTATTTGTTCTCTTTTTATTACCTCTCAAATATGGGTAGGTTTCTTCAAAAATACTAAATTTTGAGCAAAAAGCTGAGATAATTGCGTTTTTGTGAAGGACTTTTGTTAGAGATCAGATTCAGAGCGATCCTCAAAACATACACAGAGCTTGACCTGTTTACTCTATAAGTTGGGTAAGAGCACCACCTGGTGGATAATAGCGGAAATATGGATTGCTGGAAAAACTCGTAACTGGCAGGGAAGTGTTCTCTTAATTGACGAGTTAATTCATCAATGGTGGGGAAAGAGTTAATAGAGTGCCGGAGACGTTCGGCGGCAACCAGTCGTAATGCTGAAACGTTCGGCGGCAACCAGTCGTAAGGCGGAAACGTTCGGCGGCAACCAGTCGTAAGGCGGAAACGTTCGGCGGGACCAGTTGTAAGGCGGAAACGTTCGGCGGCACCAGTCATAAGGCGGAAACGTTTAGTGGCAACCAGTCGTAAGGCGGAAACGTTCGGTGGCAACCAGTCGTAAGGCGGAAACGTTCGGCGGCAACCAGTTGTAAAGCAGAAACGTTCGTTGGCAACCAGTCGTAAGGCGGAAACGTTCGGCGGCACCAGTCGTAAGGCGGAAACGTTCGCCGGTACCAGTCGTAAGGCGGAAACGTTTGGCGGCTACCAGTCGTAAGGGGGAAACGTTCGGCGGCAACCAGTCATAAGGCGGAAACGTTCGGCGGCAACCAGTCGTAAGGCGGAAACGTTCGGCGTCAACCAGTCGTAAGGCGGAAACGTTCGGCGTCAACCAGTCGTAAGGCGGAAACGTTCGGCGGCAACCAGTCGTAAAGCGGAAACGTTCGGCGGCACCAGTCGTAAGGCGGAAACGTTCGGTGGCAACCAGTTGTAAAGTGGAAACGTTCGGCGGCAACCAGTTGTAGAGCGGAAACGTTCGGTGGCAACCAGTCATAAGGCGGAAACATTCGGCGGCAACCAGTCGTAAGGCGGAAACGTTCGGCGGCAACCAGTCATAAAGCAGAAACGTTCTGTGGCAACCAGTCGTAAGGCGGAAACGTTCGGCGGCACCAGCCGTAAGGCGGAAACGTTCGGCGGCAACCAGTTGTAAGGGGGAAACGTTTGATGGCAACCAGTCATAAGGCGGAAATGTTCGGCGGTAACCAGTCGTAAGGCGGAAACGTTCGGCGTCAACCAGTCGTAAGGCGAAAACGTTTGGGGACAACCAATCATAAGGTGGAAACGTCCGCTTGAGAGGACTCCAGAGAATGCATTTGAGCGTCAGAGCATCTACTACACCTTTTCTATAGCGTTGTTAGTAGGGCAGCCAGAGCTTTTATTGACGCTCTCGCCGGTGGCGTTATGAAAGCACAGTTAGCGGGCACTGGTTCCCTCTCTAAAAAGCCCATTAATTTTTCCTATAGACTTTTGGAGGTAAAAGTACATTATTTTAAATCAAAAGAGATGTAGGAGTGTTATCCAAACATTATTTTTTCATCATCTTTAAATAATGATTATGTGACTTGCATCAGATGACCTTAAAATACAAATAAACTCCATTGCAGTTTTGCGAAATTCACTTTTTCCAAATTGCCTGAAAAACCACCTCACCTCAAAGGTTTTGCCGCTATATGGGAGTTTTTGCGAAATGTGTTTCATATTGGCCATATTTTCAATTTGTAATGTCAATTTGCACAATTTAAAGGGTAATGGAAACGCAGCTAGTGAGTGGCATGTAATGCATTTAAATTCCTTATTTTGTTTAAATTCCTAACTCAACTTTAAGTATAAACAACAGAAAAAGTGATGCTTACATTAGCAAAAAAGTAAAAAGGACAACATAATCAATGTTATGGAGAAACACTGTCAATAGCTATAAGTAATGTAAATGATCTCTTACCTGTAATGTATAGTTAGCCTTTTCATTTATCATATGGGTGATAAATTTCGCTGTGTGCTGAAAATGGACTTTCTCTGTGTACACAGAAATAACAGCTTACAAGCCAGATAGGTTGATCATGAACACTATTCCCAAAAGCTACATTAACACTATAGGACGTAACATACAGACTTGATATTTTAACTAACATAAGCACATTGTCTACATCACAGATGCATGTAAATTGTTGTGTCAGGTATACAACAGCGTTGAAACATCCCAAGAGGACAAGTAGATAAGTTTTAAATAGAGGTCAGTTTAGCAGTTACATACTGCATTTAGAAACACATTTAAAACCGCCCCAAATCAGAGATCCCAAATTTTGCTTAATAATTTAATAATTAATAATCTCGTGATGAGTGTTTTTGCTTTAACAGCATTGAGATCTGTGCCAGATAAAACATTGTAGTTGCTTGGCTTTTTAAATGTAACCTGTAAGAATGTGTGTAAGAAATAAATGATTAGTATAAATCATAAGTTACCATCAGCTGTTGGGTGAATTATCATGAGTTTCTTGTCCTTTAGTTGCTCTATGTGGTCCGCTAAACGTGCCATCTGAAATAAAACTGTTGTTATTATATATTTTACATACAACATATTAAAATTAATTTTAAAAAATCCAACATTACCTCATATTCTCGCTTATTAAACTGTGGTGATCCTAAGTATCTTTCAGAAAAAGCAGAAGCTGTGGAACAGACATTCATGGGTAAAACTATAAAATTAGACAATTCAGTTTATATAAAACTAACTATGTAAAAAGAGCTGTTGAGATCATACCGTATAAGCTAAAATCTGTAATGGGTGAGACGGCTGTGCCACACTTGATTTTGAATTTAAACACGTTTGGAGGTTCATCTGAACGTAAAAGTCGGCTGGCCAAATATCCACCATATGCCTGAAAAAGACAAAAAGTTTAACTGTAAGTAAAGTACAGAAAATTTACTTTGAGTCCAAAACCATGGCCCTATAAGAAAGACGACGATATTAAGACATACCGAATATTAAAGCAATGTTTGTTACATCAAAAACATGAAGAATTTATAAATTTATACAATATATATTTTAAACATTTTATATTTTTATTACATCGCAGGCAAATATTTGACTTATGATTAATCACATTTTTGTGTTACATTTTAGTGATCTCTATACTGCATAAGTTACGTTTCATACAGTTGCTGTGTTAATGTTATGCCGCTTGTAACAACACTTCAAGCTCTCTTACAGTAGATTTCACATAAAATGATTTAAGCAAATCAATAATTCATGTCTATTTATTTTTTGTTCATTATGTTGCCATGTAACAAATGGGATAATGTACACTCAAATTGTTATTATGTAAGAGATAATAATATATAGCCCCTCTGCTTCGCGTCAGGTCCTGATCACACTGTTGGTGGATATTTCTGCAATAATAACCGGTACATCATGTACATCATCCCGCTTATTACATGGCTATTTACCTCACAAGTAAGGTACGGAACATTAAATATCGATTTGAAATATTTTTTATTACCTTATTTTTAACGAATGCAGTCCTTCCGCGAGGAAAACCCGTATATTTTCGGTTTTAAGACAGGACAAGACGTTCATGTCACGAACACACTATCTGGTTTTATCATTTGTAAATATGATGTCATACATGTTATTCAAAGACATAATATTATTACATTTTTGTGTAATATTAATCTGTACCTGTCAAAATTATTTGCAGCATCCGGGTTACCGTGTGTTATAGTTTTAAGCGGTTATCTGGGAATAACAAGCCTGCAAGTGTTGAGACTGGCCAATCAGATTCAAGCATTCCACCAAGCCGTGAAAAAATATAAATTAAACCCTTTAATATAAACAAATTCCTAATGGGTTTATTTTATGATAATAACCAGCTGCTTGTATTATTTCCTAATAACTCTGGTCCAATAGCAATGGGAGAGCTATGAATAACACTGCAACAGAGGTATGGTACTGTATATTATAAGCTTATTTTGGTCCTAAAAGCATGCAATTATTTATTGAGTAACTCAAATATACAGTAAGTGGATGTCCTGCTTCACTGAATGTTTATTTTTAACTGCTTGGCCTACTTTAGCTTGACTTAAATTTTACACTAAGTTTAAAAAATTCATATCCAGAGTATTACTGGACTGGACTGTAAGTGCATTGAATGAGGAATGATTTTGCTTCTGTGTTTTTGCATAATACAATTGGGACTTAGAGCTGAAAGTGCTTTGTCTGCTTTTAAAAATGACATGGGGGACAATCACTCACAAAATTTGATCTTATATTTCAAACAGGCCTGTATTCAAAGCACCCATATTTCAGCTTTTGGCAAAGACTTCTAATAGATTATCTTTACTTTTTATTAGCCTTGAATATGGCTATAAATACCCATGTCATTTTTCATAACCAGAACTTATTAAAAAATATTGTAGATGCGTGATTTAGAGTATATGAAACATTTCTACGTGCGTGTTGTTGAGGCAGTGTTTCAACATCTTGTGTGACCTCATAAAAATCTATTTGACTTTAAAGGGACATTCCAATTTTTTTGAAAATATGCTCATTTTCCAGCTCCTCAAGAGTTAAACATTTGTTTTTGCAGTTTTGGGGTCCATTCGGCTGATCTCCGGGTCTGGCGGTGCCACTTTTGGCATGGCTTGGCATGGTCCATTGAATCTGATTAGACCAGTGGTTCTCAAACTGGGGTCCGGGGCCCCCAGGGGGGCCGGGAAATGGTGCCAGGGGGCCCCCAGTTTTATGACATTTTATAAAATACATTAATTTATCATGAATTCTGTGTAATTAAACCTAATAAAAATAAGGCAGCACTACTTTGTATAATTTAATGTTTTGTTTAATTAAAATGTGAAGTTTTAGAACTGTTTTTTGTCATAAATTGTCTTTGGGGGGCTGCGAAAGAATGCACCATACACAAAGGGGGCTGCACGCTGAAAAAGTTTGAGAACCACTGGATTAGATCATTAGCATTGTGCTAAAAATAACCAAAGAGTTTTGATATTTTTCCTATTAAAAACTTGACTCTTCTATAGTTACACTTAGTACACGATGTAACTACAGAAGAGTCAAGTTTTAAAAAGGAAAAATATCAAAACTCTTTGGTTGTTTTTGGCGCGATGCTAATGGTCTGATCGGGTTCAATGGATTGTGCTAAGCTATGCTAAAAGTCCTAGCGCCAGACCTGCAGATCAGCTGAATGGATTCCAAAACGGTAAACATTAAATGTTTAACTCTAGGGGAGCTGGAAAATTATCATATTTTCAAAAAAGTGGAGTGTCCCTTTAAATCAGTGGCGGTTCGTGACTGCTCACCCGAGAGGCGCTAATTCAAAATAAGTGTTCAGAGTGTCATGCGTGTTGCTTGCGTTTTCAAAATATGTTTGTTGCGTCATGTGCCTGCTGCACACGCGTCAAAACCGTTCATGATAAAAGAGACGCTTACGTTCACAAAATACACGCAAGACACTCACTTAACAGTAAACTTTGATAAGATTAAGCGAGTATCTGGCAAACGTGAGCGTCTCTTTTATCATAAACCCTTTAGACGCATCTGCAGCAGGCACTTATTTTGACAAGACACGTGATGCGCACAGGAACACACATTTTGAAATTACGAACCACACAAATGACGGGCTACATACATGTTGTGATGAACTTCGCCCTCAAAAAAAGAAGTCACCGGCCGCCACTGCTGTAAAGGTGTAAGTAGTGAAACAAAAAGCCAGATAACCAACATACCTTTCCATAAACTCCAATTCTGGATTTGTCAATGTATGGCAGCGTTGATATACTTCTGCAGAGAATTGTAGAGAAGATGTTAACCAATGGTTATTACCCAAACCAATGAATTATTACCCAAAATGTGCTGCAAATTTTTTTAAATTAATGAA
The DNA here is from genome assembly GCF_027580225.2 of Misgurnus anguillicaudatus. Taxonomy (NCBI): domain Eukaryota; kingdom Metazoa; phylum Chordata; class Actinopteri; order Cypriniformes; family Cobitidae; genus Misgurnus; species Misgurnus anguillicaudatus. The sequence goes on along the minus strand of NC_073338.2, from coordinate 36,351,292 downwards.
TTATGTTACAGCATATTTAAGATAGCAAAATATGCAAGCTTTAGTTTTCACACTTCATTATTCACCATTGCCAATGGTACATCCAATGTTTTTAAAATAAATTTGTCTTTCTATTTAAACTAGACAGATAAGAAGATGAATAGGCAATATGCAATGATCTCATATACAAAATCTATAAACATAGACTACATGAACTAAAGATACCATAAGGCCATTTGTGCAGTAAAATACTGCTGTCTAGAGCAAGAAATCTTTAGATTTTCAATTTATACACTTAGAAAAAAGGTATACCTACCCTTTTAAAAGGTACTAATATGTGCCATTTTGGTACAGATATGTACCTTTGAGGTACCAGTATGTATTTCGAAGGAACTAATGGCTATCAATATGCACCTTTTAAAGGTGCAGTGTGTAAATTTTAGCAGCGGCTTAGTCCACTGCTCAACCCTTGCTTTTGAAACACATAGAGAAGTTACGATAGCTGCCACCGGACAAACATGTCATCGTCGGAGACACTTTAATAAAAAATTGTCCGTTAAGGGCTTCTGTAGAAAAATGGCGGCACAAAATGGCGACTTCCAGGTAAGGGGACACACTTTGTATGTAGATAAAAAGGTCTCGTTCTAAGGTAATAAACACATAATGGTTCATTATGAAAGGTCTTTATACACCCCTGATAATTTAGTTTTGTATATTATTTTGCATTTCTGTCAAGAGATCCTTCTAAAAATTACACACTGCACCTTTAAGTACATTTTATAGAAAAGGTACCGGCCTTGTGACAACGTTTGTACCGTGTACATCCACATTTGTTCTATTAATATTAATAAAGCTTTATTTCTTTGTTTTTTTTATGAGTTCATGACAATTAATGGACACTTATTATTTAAGATGATCTGACCTAAGAGCTTCTAGCTGGTCTCTCTCTTCAAACTCCCCCAATTTCTTCTTAACCTGATGAAGGAGGTTTGTCCCCTGAAAACCACTGCCGCGGCCATCCAGACGCATGACTATAGTGTTGAAGGAGCTGACCAGTACCGTGGTCCAGTCCACCTCAAACTGCTCCGTCACTACCTGTCCACCGGGGGTGCCATCCCTACAGTCACAAATGTTTCCATGATTTTGACTTTTCATGCTTACTAAACAAAAGCCTAAACATATTAATCCTGCATGCAATATTTTACATGTAAACATTATAATTGTCAATGTAAGTCACAGCAAGCAAAAAGTTCTGGTAATGCACTTGAGATGAACTCTATTCTTTGATGGATGTCAATGTGGTTGGTGTGTAAATCATGCGTCAGTGCTTGATTAACTTACACCAGCAGCAGTAATGGGTAATGAGCCGTTTCGATAAACCCAGCTGGTCTCAGAATCTGGATGTTCAGACCTGTATAAATTATGTATATAAATGATAAATGACATTTTGGAATAATTGATCCAATAAATGGAGAGATGGTTGTTGATACTCACAGTAGTCTTCTACACTGATTTTTCTGTACTCTACTTTGGGCATCTGCGTGTTGTTCACTGTGATGTTCAACACTTTATTGGCCTCCACATCCAACAGTTCTGAAAGGAATTGAGTGAATGAGAGAGTAGATCATCAGAGAGATCATGTATTATTTTAATTTGTTGTTTTTAAAATGAGTATGTGGTTAATGTGAACACTGTAATGTTTTCTTTATTGTGAATTTAAAGGACCAGTGTGTGGACTTTTAGCGGCATCTAGTGGTGAGACCGACTTACATAATGTTACAGAAGCGACCGATGGCTCAGTCCACAGCTCACCCATCCCTTTCAAACGCATAGTGAAGCTACAGTAACCGTCACAGGACAAACCCGACATCGTCTGAGTGAATGTAGTGACAAAGCGTGATATATAGAGCATTTTTTCTGTTTAGCACTACTTTAGAAACATATAAGGAGACGCGCAGTGTATGTAGATAAAAACGTCTCATTCTAAAGCCCGGAATACACTGCACGATTTTTGTCCTCTTATAAGATCATTACCTTATCACACTGTGCTACATGGATCGTTTAAACTTGGGTACGACAAACATGTAGACTGTACGATGATGACACGGAAGCTTCGGCGGCTGTGTCACACGTTAGCGCAACGTCATCACCAGCATGCACTCGTGGTAAACAAATACCAGCGCGTAGGTCGTAGCAGCAAACACACTGTGCGGTGATCATGCCGAATTTCTGACACTGTCAGAAAACTATCGTAGGCTATCTTTGGACGCAAGATCGGGAAAACGGCCGTCTTTGAACCTCTCTCATTGTACGACATAGGACCACCGATGAAGAGCTACGATCACAAAAATCGCGGCGATTGTTGCAATCTTTCGTCTGGCAGCCAATAATCGTGCAGTGTATCCCGAGGCTTTACGTAATAAAAACAGTACAGTTAAAGTATATGTAAAGTCTTTATACACCACTGATAATATAGTTATGTATATTATATTGCATTTCTGTCAAGCGATCCTTCTAAAAGTTACACAATGCACCTTTTAAAGGGTCTGTAATTGTGTGTCTTACAAAAAGTTACAAAAAGAGTCACATTTCCCTGACAATGACGGTTTCCTGATGAGTTTTTATGTTAATCTGTACTTCCGCTTTTACCCAATTTGGTATTTTTGCTCAAAATTTCAGTAGCGCCTCACTGCAGAACACGACATCCAGGGGGCAGGGTTGGATTCAGATCAAGGGGCGGAGCTAGATCCAGATCCAGAGATCTCTTTCCACTGCATTTTGATTGGTCGGCAGTTTTACCACAAAACACGTCATACACGTGTTGTTGCGTTACCATTTCCGCATTGGGTCGTAACTAAATTAAGTTATTCTTTTGACAGAAAAACAAACTTTACTTATGACTACAATAAAAGTAGTGCATTTAAGGTTAAATGTTAGGTTTTTTGCTATAATGTTTTGGAGTAAAACATTTCGGGTACTACGAATAATCTTACCACATGCAGTTTAATACCTATGAATGTATACAGTATAAATATGCATTATTAACATATATATGGCAAGTTATTGAGAAATGAATAAATTGAATGTTTATCTTGTAGGGACTTTAAACTTGTTTCAAAAGCGTCTTTGCTTACAGCCATTACAGGGAGCTACACTGCGACCAAAATGGTCGCATATGCGACCTTTTGAACTGCCTTTGCGACCCTAATTTTTAATGGGTCGCAAATGTGCTACCTAATGTTTTAGACAATATGCTATGATTTACTATGAGCATTTATTAAAACAGAAATGTGGATTTTAAGAATACGTTTTATAACGTGCTCTGAGCCATCAACACGTTGGCTTCATTTTGGGTGAAAGCACGTCGTGTCTCTCCCTATCAGTGTGCGTTTGCGTGCTCAGCTGTTTCTCAATGAATTAGGTGCGACGCGACGCAAGCGCAGTGTCTTCCATGTTTCTGAACTTGAGCAGAGGTATTTCTTCACTGAGGACGCGGGACCCGTATGGTTCCGGGTTTATATTTTAAATGGTCTGTCGGGTCCGGTTAGGTCCTAGTTTAATTACTTTGGGTCCCAAGTCTGATTAATGTTGTGTTTATAACCCGAGTCGATCGGAAAACGGCCATGAGCGCTACCGCGCTAAAGCTCGAGTGAAGTTTCAGCGTGCCGCCGGTTTCTATGGCGATGGTTCTTGTTACGACCACGCGCTGCATTTGCTTTCTCACATTTTTTAAATAATCTTATTATTAATAAACCATATCTTTTCTAAAACCATATCCATATTAAGTTTGGACAGAGATTGTAGCAAAGAGCAATGCTAATGTCAAGCCAATTGCACTGAACGAGCAAAGCAATGTAAAGTCTGTCACCGGGACAGCAAGTAGACTTTTAAATCTGAAAAAATGAGTGGATTAAGCTTTTTAAATCGGCAAGAGAGAAGTAGAAAGATAGGCACTTTTACTGCTTCTGCTCTATCTAATAGTAATTATTACCATTATAACATCAGTCATAACATCAGTCACATTTATAATCTATAGACCTGCACTGTCTATTAATATACTATACATCGTAATGTATTATATTGAGTTCGATAAAAGGGGTCTAATTGCTTCATATATCAGTGCAAAAACAGTAAGTGTTTTCGTGGTGCTTTGACAAACAGTGTCAGCTTTGTTAATGGCAAAGAAAGTTTGGAGTGTTTAGATTAATGAAATAAAATGTGAAATTAATATTAATTTTCAATAAATCAAAGTATTGTGTTGTGTCACACATTATTAGTTCTACGTCACATGTATAGTAGACCATTATTTGTCAGTGGGTAATAATTGCCCTTTTCACAAACACGACTGCAACGTTTAAGAAAACAAGAAGGCATGTGGTTTAAAAGATGGCAAGTAAAAAAAAACATATCTGTATGCAATACAGTTTCATTATTGTTCATTATTATCCAGAGCACCTTAATATAACTTGAAAAAAATATGTGCGACCAAATCATATTTTGCGCCAGCAACTGAAAAAGTTGGTAGCGCAAGTGCCACCAGTGGAAAAGGTTAGTGTAGTTCCCTGCATTAGGAAACAGGTTTCCCTCGTAGACGGTTTATGTTTTTAAAAAATGTGCTAATTAATGATATCAAATAAATTTGTGTTTTATGTGTAATAAGTGGGATAATGTACCGCCAAGCGGGTCACAAATATATCCCTTCAGTGATATCACCCTGTCGGGAACGTCTCCCCTAGCTTTCCTTACACTAACTGTGATCATTACTTACTAAATTATGAATAATTTTTGACTATATTATTAATCAAACGTAGACTTCAACTGAAAAGAGCAAACGTTGGCGACCACAGGATGCAACTAATTGCGGGCTGCAACAACGCAAATATACTGGTTAGTTTGAAACAATGTATATAAAGTGGGAGGAGTTGGATCTAGATCAAACCTTGCCCCCTGGATGTCTTGTTCTGCAGTGAGGACCATCTCCAAAATTTGGTATTTTTGAACAAACATACCCATATTTAAGAGGTTATAAAAAGAGAAGAAATAAAGATTTTTTTTCCCGTTGTTTTTTTTTTTTAAGCAGAGGGTCTGTTCTTTCATTAGATAGATTTTTATGTTTATATATTTATAGAAGAACATTTTCCTGGAAGGCATTTTGTGAAACTTGAGTAAAAATAAAAAAAAATGATGGCGGCAACTTAAAAAAAAAGGCTGTCAGGAATGAGATAAATATCTTTCATCCAAAACTCTACCATAGATGTGGCAATTTGCATGTTTTAAGTGTAATATTTATTATTATTTTTGTTTTTTAGAGCAGCTGTGTGCTATTAAAGGCGGAGTCCATGATGTTTGAAAGCCAATGTTGATATTTGAAATCACCTAAACAAACACGCCCCTACCCCAATAGAATCTGGACCTTCTGTTGATAGACCCGCCCCACACATACGCAACCCGGCATTTGATTTGATTTGATTGGCTATAAGTGTGTTTTGGTAGTCGGCCCGTCTCCTTTTCCAACGCGTTTTTCAAACATCGTGGACTCCGCCTTTAACTGAAGTCTGCATGTGGGTGTATCACATTTATTCATTTAGCAATGCTAAAAAATCATGCGTGTATGATTTTCATATTGAACCATTACAGTTGTTAAAAATCTGTTGTTTTAGGTTGATAAATCGGTCTATATGATTTTGATCAATGTCTGGGACACATTCGGATGCATATGAATGTGCATTAAAAACACATTTTAGACCATGCTGACCCTGTTTAGCTCTGTCCACTTGTAATTGTTAATGGCAGGTGTGAACCATCTGTCCGCTATGTCCTTTTTTCTTTCCCAGAGGGAACAATAGTAATCATGTCTAATTATTTTTAGACAAACAGCCTTTCTGCCATCTTTACTTATTTTCTTACAAAAGAGAATCTTAGGACACGGCTATCTCACAACAAGATTTAATAAATGCTTATCTTACTTTAGGTTGTTTAGTATCATTGTTCTACAAGCTTGTTTCTTTCCTCTATCACCGCTGATAAGCTGAATATCTAAGTCTTCTGTCATATCTTTCGGGTAAAACATATGTTTTCGGTGAAACAGGCTGTTGGTTCACATGTCCAGTTCAGAGCTGATAAGATGAATGTGATAATATGATAGTTATAAATGCTTTAACAAACACAGGACTCACTTTGATAGTGTCCATCTCTTGTGCTGTACACTGCCGTGTGTGGTACACCAGGGCCTGAAGGTAAAAACGGGAAACATGCAGAGGTGATGATTAGATTGTGCAGCACATATACTCTCATATGTCACAATGATAGTGATATTTGGCAGAATGTGCCAGACGGATAGATGGAGCTAAACACGCTGAGCTGCGTAGTGTCACAATCACATCTGCTGACATGAAAGTGTTCTTGTAGCTCAGTAGAGTTTTGTGTAAGCAGCGGCAGCGCCAAAGGCTGTCAGTTTGATTCTCAGATGAAATACTGATCAAAAATGTCAATCTGTTTCCTAAGGAAGTGTTGTAGGAGCTGTTCATACATAAGTATGCTAGTAATGGGTAGGTAACTAAATTTTGCACCCTCCTAAGGTCCTTTTGTTTAAATAAAATCCAAGGCAGATTCACATTTGTTTTTCACAGAAAAGGAAATGTGGGAGATTTTGTAGTGGGAGAAATGTTAGTTGTATGCATGCATGATTTCTTTAAATACATGGAAATTATTTTAATAGACTAAATTGACAGCCCAAAAATAATCATAATGGTTTGATTATAGGATAAATTCATACAAAATCGCAGAAGAAATTACTTTATAGGAATATACATTAATAAACATTAAAGGAATAGTCTACTCATTTTCAATATTAAAATATGTTATTACAACTAAGAATTGTTGATACATCCCTCTATCATCTGTGTGCGTGCACGTAAGCGCTGGAGCGCGCTGCGACGCTTCGATAGCATTTGGCTTGGCCCCATTCATTCAGTGGTACCATTTAGGGATGGAGTTGGAAGTGACCGAAGGCACGTCGGCGTTTTTCCTATTTGGGACGAGTGGTTGTGCGAGCAAGTTTGGTGGTACAAAATGGAACGTAGTGCTTTTCTAAGCGGATTTAAAAGAGGAACTATGTTTTGTGGCGTAATAGCACTTTTGGGAGTACTTCGACTCGGCGCAGTAACACCCTCCCTCTCCCATTATGAGAGTGAGAAGGGGAGCGGACTTTTCAGGCGAGTCGAAGTACTCCCAAAAGTGCTATTACGCCATAAAATATAGTTCCTCTTTTAAATCCGCTTAGAAAAGCGCTACGTTTTATTTTGTACCACCAAACTTGCTCGTTTAACTACTCATCTTAAATAGGAAAAACATTGATGTGTTTGGTCACTTCTAACTTTATCTCTAAATGGTACCATTGAATGAATGGGGCTAAGCTAAATGCTATCGAAGCGTCGCAGCGCGCTCCAGCGCTTACGTGCACGCACACAGATGATAGAGGGATGTATCAACAATTCTTAGTTAAGGTAATAACATATTTTAATATTGAAAATGAGTAGACTATTACTTTAACTCTTTCCTCGCCATTGATGAGTTATCTCGTCAATTAAGAGAAAACATTTGCATTAAAAAGTGTTCCTGATGAATTTTTATGTTAATCTGTAATACAGCGATTATCCACTAGATAATCTTACCCAATTTGTGAAAGATAAAAACGGAAGCCAAAACGTTATTTACTAATTAAAAACTCTGTAATCGTTTTGAATCTGATCTCTAACAAAATTCCTTAATTTTGCACTTATTTCAGCTTTTTGCTAAAATTTTTTTTTAAAGAAAAATACCCATATCAGGGGTTCCCGCAGCATATTTCAGTTAAGGCGGCCCGCATAAGCTTGGAAACCCTACCGCCTTAACTAGGTCGTCAAAAAAAAAAGATCGCTGCACAAAAGTGCTTTACAGTGCATCTCGGAGAATAGCGCGTACGCGCATCACACCGCGAGCCGGGACGTTGTTGTTTGTTTGTTGTTTGAGCAACCTGCTAGCTAGGTTTCACGTACCTGTTGATTCGGTATAATTGTTGAGCGCTCCAGCTCACTTTATTTATGTGCATTATTTACATGCTACAGTAGTTAGACTGTAATTAATAGTGGGAAATAATCAGTTTTTACCATTTTTGCGCTATCTATCATCGTTCGGCAGACGTACTACAACATCTGACTGTTTATTAACCCTTTAGTTTCACTTCATAACGGAGCTATTCCCGTAATATGTAAAAACATTTAATTCCTTAATAATCTGTTATTTGTTAATTTTTTGTAATAGTTTCTTCAAAATTAAGTTTTATTTGAGTGTTTTAAAAATAAATATTTTATTTATTTATTTTATTAAAATATTTTAATTTTCATCATAACGCATACGCCACGCCAATTTGATTGCCACGCCCTCGGACCCATACCACCTTAACTAACACATTTTCTGCGGGAAATATTTAAGAGAAAAATACCCATATAAGCACAGAGAAAAAAATATATAGGATAAAAAAAATTTTTATTATTAAATACAAACTTTTTTTGTTAAAGGTTTTGTATTGTTAAAGGCAGAGAGTCTGTTCTTTCATTTGATATATTTCTATGTTTTTATATATTTTTAAAGAAAATTTTCCTAGAAGGCATTCTGTGAAACTTTTGTCAAAATCACAAAAAATGCTGCCGGCCAACTTTTCAGAAAATGGCTGGCGAGGAGAGTTAAAATCAAGGGCATAGATTAATGGATAGTTATTGATTGGTTGACTGACTGATTGATTGATCAATTGAAATGATCCATTTTTGCTCAGTTTGTATTTTGTGTATTAGACATTCTGTGGTCTGTGTGGTCTGGGTTAAGCAGTTCTGTAGGTTGTAGGCCCACAAGGGTCTGCTCTGAGTTCATCTAATTGATAACACAGGGACTGACCTTTCTGTTTGCTCAACAGACCCTGCTAAGCAGATCAGTGGCCATGGCAACAGCGCTTTATTGTGTTAATAAAACACGCAGCAGGGTAAAGTCACAACCAACACACTAACAAATCAGTGAGAAAACCACTGAGCCAAAGCCCTGCGGTTTTCCAAAGACAGAAACTAGTCAACAAATAAAACTAGAAATAACAGTACATATCAACAAAAGTAATGCTGCAGACAATAAAACATTTTTGTAAATATGAAAGTGTCACTGCACTTTCTTGTACTGACTTTCTGAAATATGTAAAGCAAATGCTTCACAATGTTAATATCAATAACTGGATGAACTTTATCTACATGTAGCATTGTTCTTGGTGCAATAAGAAAAATCCAGATAATTTACTCAGCACCATGTCATCCAAAATGTTGATGTCTTTTTTTGTTCAGTCGAGAAGAAATTATGTTTTTTGAGGAAAACATTCCAGGATTTTTCTCATTTTAATGGACAATCTCAATCTCAAACGAGGCATAAGAGTCTTATCTAGTGAAACGATTGTCATTTTTGGTAAGAAAAAAATCTGCACTTTTAAACCACAACTTCTCGTCTTCCTCCGGTCCTGTGACCTCACGTAATACGCCATCACGTCAAGAGGTCACGGACGACGTATGCAAAACTACGCCCCAGTGTTTACAAGTGTGGGGAAAGAGGACCGTTCCGACATTGTTGTATGTGGAATGATACGAATTAATGTCTTTGTGTCAGTTTATTGTTTAAAATGGTCTGCAAATGTGCGTTCCATATATGTAACACGTGATCTTTCGACGTCATTACGCAATTACATGAGGTCGTGCTGGCGCGTCACAGGACCAGAGAAAGAAGAGAAGTTGTGGTTTAAAAGTGCATATTTTTTTAATTTTTCTTGTCAAAAATGACAATCGTTTCACTAGATAAGACCCTTATGCCTTGTTTGAGATCGTTTAGAGTCCTTTGAAACTGCTTAATGATCGTAAGATCAAATGTAGGATGGTTTCTACGCAGCATTTTATAAATGAGGCCCCAGGTGTAGTATCATCATGAAGTTTTTTTTTTTGTCTTATTACAAAATGCTTAATTCTGATTGGCCAGTCGCAACATTTGCAGGTTTGTTATTCCCAGATATACCAACTGCTGAAAACTAATAACACATGGTAACCCGGATGCTGGAAATCATTTTGACAGGTAGAGTTTAATATTACACAAAAATTAAATATAAATATGTCTTTTAATAACATATATGACATTATATTTGCTAATGATTAATCCAAATAGCGTTTTCGTCACATTTAAATGTCTTATCTTAAAATCAAAATCAAATTAATATTTAATGGTCTTTATGAGGTAAGTAGACATAATGTACAGGACATTGTGATACAAGACCCTCTGATCACACTGTTGGCGCTTATTTCTACAATAACAACCGCATGCCTGTACATTATCCCTAACATATTATTGCAGTGGTCTCCACACTGTAAACCCGGATAAGTTCTACTAACTCAAAAAAATTGAGGCAACTGATTGCCGCTATTTTCTATATGCAAACTTAAAAGTTTTGAGTACTGACAACTTTAAAAAATTTAATTTATCTAAACTTAGTTTAAGTCTGATATAAATTTAATTATATACTTTATGTAACTTAAACTGTAGTAGTAATGTTACTTAAATATTTTGTGACAACTGATTGCCTTGTTTTTGATAAGTTTCCTGTACTCAAATACTTATATTTCACAACTTAACAGTACACTGTAAAACACGACAAGTTCAGAGTACTCAAAATATTTAAGTACACCAACTACAATTTAATTTTTGTTCACAAATCACAGAAACAAATCATGTGACTCATGAAAATGTAATACCAGTGAAAGTGTGTTGAGACTGATCTCAGTGCTGACTTTCGCATAGTTATTGTTTATATGATAAAATAATACATTATTGACTTATAGCTAAGCACAGGCACTACACTTATGAACAATGGTAAGCACTAAAATAAAAAATAGCAAAGTCTTCTAAATCTCCAACATAAATAAATGTTTCACACTACTGAGTCCTTTTCTTTACTAAAAACCACATAAAATATCACTTAATTTCAAAAAATGCTGTCGTATTGCGGGCTCATGCAAAGCATGCTGGGAACTGGAACTTCCTCAACCAATCATGTTAATTTAACCTCAAACTGAAGTAAATTCGCAGTGCCAGACTCTTTCCTAGCTTACCTGGCAAACTGAACTCATCACAACCACCAAAAGTATGTAATTATTTGCATCCAAGAGCAAATTATTCCGTTTGAAACACGTCTGAGTGTCCACGTCACTTTTTTGTATAATCCGCCACTATGGGCGTTTGAAATTAAAATATTGAATTATGGTTGAATCTATTTTTTTAAGTTTCCTAAACTCTTTAACTTTAGTGTAGTTGTAAAAACTCAAAAAAAGATTTACTGTTAACTTAAATCTATGATAGATGTTGAATGAACTCAAAAATAATAGTAAGCTAAACTTTTTGGCACATTTTCAGGTACTTTCCATTATAAGTTATACTGTTTAAGTTTACAGTGCAACATGGTGCCCGCGGGTTGTGAGTCTGTGAGTTGCCCGCCAAAGCACATTCTATTAATAGCTTAATTGTAATATTTATTTATTACATATTATATTAGCTTGGCTTCTTTTATATATGTTAACATTTTAAACAATGATAAAAACATATCAAAAAGTCAAATAAAATAAAATCAACAAGTAAAAAATGTTTTAAATAGACTATATCAAAAAGTAGCCCTCCAGGATATTTTATCACAAAAAGGTTGGAGACCCCTGTATTATAGAAAAAATGGGACATACAGTAACACGATTAAAGAGTTTAGCTGGAATAACATCAATATATTTGACTGTAGGATCATTGACCAATGAGAATAATTTGAGAAAGTCATGTGACAGACCTTTACAGTTGAGCAGGAAGTAGTTTGCATCTGGACTGAAAGCTCCAGTGACGTAGCCGCAGCTGTACTCGCAGGACAAACAGCGTCTGTTGAAGGAGCCTGTAGTGTTTGCACTGAAACAAAGCACATATCATCACTGCAGAAGTTTCAAACACTTACACTTTGTAGTTTTGGACCTGTCATCTGTCATACCTGTAGAGATGACGCCGTTTCGCATCATCTTCTGTACTCAGAAAGTATCTGTAAATGTCAAAAACATCAGTTCTCAGTATGTTACAGGAATGTTTTAAAGCTAAATGTCTTATTCACATATTAATGAGATGCTTTTGAGTATTTTCGTATTGTTGGCATTTCTATTAATGAGAAATATTATAAAAAGTTAAAGTATACGAGTGAAACAAGATGAAAATAATGCAAGCCAGATTAAAATTTTTAGCATTATTAAGGGTCAACATGTACAGGCATACGGCACTTTTGACCATGTCAAGGATCCGAAGCAAGGGTTTAGGTTTATAAAGTCAAGTCAAATTCATTTATTTAGCGCTTTTTACAATGTTGCATTGTTTCAAAGCAGCATTATACATAAAAGAAGAAGAAACCCCCAAAAAATAGGAAAATGATAAAATATACAGTCGAATAAATAGGCAAGGCAAGGCTATTTGTATAGCACATTTCATACACAGAGGTCATTTAAAGTGCTTTACACTGAAAAGAGAAAACAATATATAAGAGAAAACAATATATAAAAATAACAGACACACACTAAAATCACAATAAAAACAAAGATGCATGAGAATTTAAAATAATTATTAAAAGAAAATGTGATTGTAATAAAAACAGTATTATTGCACATATTATTCTCCTCATAAATTAAAATAGATACTGCTTCTTTGACTATCTGACATTTAGTCAATTGCTATGATAAATAAACAGATTAGTCAAATTAAACTATATGCCTTTCCATCTGAAATTATTTAAGAGTAGGAGTTTTACATTACAAAAAATTACAATAATACAGTAAACAGCAGTGTAAAAAGCACAGAGAAATGGGTTTATAATATGACAATGATCAGGTTAAATGATACTGGCTCTTGGGAGACAATTACTTACACAAGTTTGGTATTTTCATTGTATGCCAAGATCTGCGTCACATCCCAATCTCCTGACGTCAGAGACTGCAATGTGTCTGTGCTGCTGTTGGGCTAAAACAAACAATGACAGAAAGTCACCTCTTACCTTTAAAGGGGCTTAACTCTACGGTAAAATAAACCTTCAAGATTCTTGTTCTTATAGTACAATGAGCTCTTTAATCTCTGAATAGCTTGTTTGCAGTCACGTGATTCAGATGACATGCAAAATTCAGACGGAGGGCAAGAAGTGAAACAGAATAGAAGACACAGATGAACGTCTCTGTTTAGCACTTTTAAAGAAAGGTATAAAATAAAATCAAAATATTTTGCACATGATTACTGATTTTAAATACGTGCCTTGTCCAGATTTCCTTCTACTCCAGAAAACAAATAAAAGCATAGAAACATATGGAGGTATACAACTTTTGTTGGGTCAACAACTTTGTTACCACAATGATTATTGGCCAATGGCATGCTTTTTCTGTCCTGTGGGTTTATTTTAACAACAAACATTAAATATGCCTCTTGATGTTAGTGTTACATTTGTTAACCACTCTAAAAGGTTTGCCAAAACAGCACAGAAAGGCATGGATCATTGCAAAACATATTGGATTTTAATCTATTGGTTAAAATATATAGTATTGTGCAAAAGTCTTAAGAGATAGTTCACTTTAAAATGAAATTCTGTCATCATTTCCTCATCCTCATGTTGTTCTAAACCTGTATGAATTTCTTTTTTCTGATGAACACAAAAGAAGATATTTTGAGAAATATGGTAAACACACAGCAGTAAGTGGCCATAGACTTCCATAGTAGAAAAAAAATGATGGAATTGAAGATGGTACTGTCAACTGTGTGCTTATCATCATTTATCAAAATATTTTCTTGGTCATTCATCACAATACTTCCAAATTATTTTTTTCCTACTATGGAAGTCAATGGTCACTTTGTGTTTACCATCATTTCTTAAAATATCTTCTTTTGTGTTCGTCAGAGGGGGGAGGTTCATACAGGTTTGGAGCAACGTGGGTATGAGTGAATGATGACAGAGTTTTCATTTTAAAGTGAACTATCACTTTAAGCCACCATGCTACTACTATTATGTGTGTTGTTTTTGCAATTGTATAGTGATCATATATAATTATTTTTCAGTCTCTTTATTGAAATACAACTAGAAAATACAGGAAATGTTTATGCAGTATTAAAAACAGTATAAAAGTATAAGCTGAAGTGTCAAGTATTTAGGGTAAACTCCCCTTCCGCTTGAGCAATAGCAGGCAGCTGCAGGATCTCTTAAACCTAAATAAAATTAAATCCTAATTTCTAATTCTAATCGAATGACTTTAAGACTTCAGTCTCCTCAAAAAAGCTCAAGATGTGTTTCGTGCCAAGAGAGGTCACACTAAATACTGACTGATGCCTGAAGAAGACATTTATTTCTGAAAATTGTTTTGTTTTTAATTTTGTGTACACATTTCCTGTATTTTCTGTTCGTATCTTTAAAAGAGTGAAAAATAAATATGGATGGACATTAAAACTTTGCTAAAACAACAAAGCTGAGTGGTGGCCTAAGACTTTTGCACAGTACTGTATCTTTAATCTTCATGCCTTAAAGGGGACAGAGAATGAAAAACCATTTTTACCTTGTCTTTGCTGAATAATGGTAGTCTACCCGCATTCACGAACATACAAAAAGTGCTAGACATGCTAAACATCTCAGTCTCATAGAAATTCCTCTTTTTGAAATGTCAGCCAGAAAACGGCCCAATCTGAAAAACTGATGCTTATGACATCACAGGCATCTCACTGCCCCTCCACTTTAAAATAATTGGCTACATTTTTTGAGTGGCAGCAAAGTCAGCCAATCAGTAATGAGATTACAAGTTAAGCCAGTAGGAGGAGCCAAATATGAGCAAAACCACTTGTTTAAAATCCCCACCCTAATAGAGCTATCTGAGAGAGGTTTATAGGAAGCTTCTAAGGCATTACAGACCCAAACAAAAAAAATGTGTCTACATGTCACATCACAGAACAAGGATAAATACCCCGTTCAATCATTCTATGTCACCTTTAAAACTCCCAAATGCAGAATCAGGTTTACAAGCCACTTTTTTCCTGCATTTTCAGTCAGTTTATTGCATACACTCTAAAAAGGATGTGTTAATTTTTAACACATTGTTTTGTGTTACCCTATTTAACAAATCATGTGTCAGTTCGTGTTGAATTTGTGTGCAAATAAATGAAAGGGACAACACAAGATGTGTTAAAACCACACAAAGTGTGTAGTTCCAAAAATAACACAGAGATGTGTCTAGTTAAGGACAACACATTAAATGTGTAGGAGAACATCATTAAGATTCAATTCACGGTGATCGGCCCACCTGTGATGTGGACATTGATATGTGGAAAAATTTTCCCCGACCTCCCTGTGGAACGGCTCGGGTGAAGAAAAACTTGAAGCCATCTCTGGAGAACAACGGAGGTTCGTTCTGCTTAGCCAGACAGAGTAAAAATCACATCAGTGAGGGTTTCAGCAATACTCTTGCACATATAACACATGTACCGCTTGTACGTCTGCTTTTAGAGTTCATGGCTCACCTGTCTGTGGAGCCAGCTTTCACTCTCATCTTCATGTTTCTAAAACAAACCAAAATATTATTGAGCCGCAAAAGCTCTTGTATTGTGTGACTAAGAGTCCTTTGACACAACTAAAGTACTGAAGGACATTCATTGTATATACTCTCAAAATGACTGGAGTACACGGATATTGAACATTTTGATAACACTCAAGAAAGCAATAAGAAAAACTAGAGCAGAAATGTTTAAGATTTCTATGTCACTAATTAAATGATTGAACAGCGAATACCTTGGTGCAGATGCCTGTGGTGGCTTCACACAAGGTCAGGATGGAGTTGTTTTGTGCACGGTTCAGCCAGTTTACTGCAAGCTTAGTGCTGGTTGCCCATTTTACCGTGGTGATGTAGTACTCTTTCCTGTAGAGGGATGTTTGTTATAAAATACTTCCTCCAAATGACATCACTAATGTTCATGTAAATGTAGGCAAATGTGTTCATTTAAAGGCACAATATGTAATTTTATCACAAATCATGTTCATTGTGTGTCCAGACCACTGATCTATATAAATGACTGGATTGCGCATGAGGTCACATCTGTGAAGCCATCGCGCCGCCATGTTGGTATACCCAAACATTCTATTAAATCAATGGACGCGATCAGATTTTAATGATAAAACATCACTTTACTAGTCTTCATTTTTATCTCTGAAGTTACCCTGTACATTATTACAACACAAAAGACCTAAGCATTTACATAGTTATTTACTGAAAGTTGTACATTTTAGTTTTTAATCAGTTATTATACATTCATCTTCATTACAGTATCAGATCAGCAGACAGACCGCAACATATTTAGTATTAATGACAAATGTGCTCATTCTGAAATCTAAATAAATAATCATACTCTGTACCGTATGTGCATGCAATAATTTGCTGGTTTTATGTTATCTAAACTTACAAGTTACCTAAACTTATTTAGAGAAATAACGCTGACCGTGTAGCTGAATGTCAAAAAAAAAATTATTTATACCCGTTTCATTAACAGAACGCAGCAGACCCACTCGCCTTAACAGGTTTTTATAAATCCATTTTCCTGCCCGATTAAAGCATAAACATTGCAAAATAACACCAGAACTAACAGTTAATTTACGTACACATATCCTAAAAATAATCTTGCGTGACTGATAAGCTGTAAAGCGGGTGAATTTAAAACATGATTTTGAATGGAAGTCAATGACGCCGTCTGCCGGTTGGGTATACCAAGATGGCGGCTCAAACTCTGCGCTGGCTTCACCTCACGCTGTTACGTTAAGCGTTCTATGCGCAATCCAGTCATTTATATAGATCAGTGGTCCAGACACTTTTTGGGGGCTGCTTTAAAGATAGAGCACTTAGTTTGCAGCACTTCGACCTCAGATGCAGTAATATTGACGCAAACTAAGTGCTCTTCCGCCATACAATATAGTTCTCATTTTTTATCTGCTTAAATAAATCACCACGTTTTATTTTGTGCCACCATACTTACTCGTGTAACTACTCATGTAACAGTCTTTAAATAGGGAAAACATGGAAGTGTTTGGTGGCTTCTAAATTCATCCCTGTTTAGATCCTAAGGAATGAATGGGGCTAGGCTAAATGCCAACACACTCACTACATGCCGTACAAAGATTAAAGGAATAGTCTACTCATTTTCTATATTAAAATATGTTATTACCTTAACTAAGAACTGTTGAATCATCCCTCTATCATCTGTGTGCGTGCACGTAAGTGCTGGAGCGCGCTGCGACGCTACGATAGCATTTAGCTTAGCCCCATTCATTCAATGGTACCATTACGAAATAAAGTTAGAAGTGACCAAACACATCAACGTTTTTCCTATTTAAGAAGAGTAGTTATACGAGCAAGTTTGGTGGTACAAAATAAAACGTAGCGCTTTTCTAAGCGGATTTAAAAGAGTAACTATATTTTATGGCGTAATAGCACTTTTGGGAGCACTTCGACTCGCCTGAAAAGTCCGCTCCCCTTCTCACTCTCATAATGAGAGAGGGAGGGTGTCACTGCGCCGAGTCGAAGTACTCCCAAAAGTGCTATTACGCCATAAAATATAGTTACTCTTTTAAATCCGCTTAGAAAAGCGCTATGTTTTATTTTGTACCACCAAACTTGCTCGTATAACTACTCGTCTTAAATAGGAAAAACGTTGATGTGTTTGGTCACTTCTAACTTTATCTCTAAATGGTACCATTGAATGAATGGGGCTAAGCTAAATGCTATTGAAGCGTCGCAGCGCGCTCCAGCGCTTACGTGCACACACACAGATGATAGAGGGATGATTCAACAGTTCTTAGTTAAGGTAATAACATATTTTAATATTGAAAATGAGTAGACTATTCCTTTAAGTACACGCTTTGAAAAAAGATAGGTATGTATTATTCCGTCTGAGTTGAGGTAAGAACATAGTAAAATATTGAAAAACGGTGGTGTTTTCCTTTAAACTTACACACTTTTAAGCAACAGATAATCTCAATAAAAACACATCTCTTCTTCTGTGACAGATCCTCACCTGATTCTAGGGTCTTCTGGTTTTCTCATCCTCACTGTGTGTAATGGACCGTTCAGGCTCACCACTGATAAATAGATACTGGGGTTTTCCTCTCCAGCCTACAGAGAGACACATCTGAGATTACTACAGGACCTCTTTAAAGCCACAATGTTATCAAAAGAGCTCATGCCATAGCTCTCTAGATATAGTTATTTGAGGTATCATTCTTGTCCGTAGCACAAAGTTGCTTTTATGGGCTTGATCTAATCTCA
This sequence comes from Misgurnus anguillicaudatus, assembly GCF_027580225.2. Lineage (NCBI taxonomy): Eukaryota > Metazoa > Chordata > Actinopteri > Cypriniformes > Cobitidae > Misgurnus > Misgurnus anguillicaudatus. The sequence goes on along the minus strand of NC_073338.2, from coordinate 36,332,909 downwards.
AACCACAAGTATATAAGAGCAATTATACCAACATCAACAAACCATTACAGCTATTCTTCTAAATTTGTAGATTGTTTGAATTCAAATCAATAAAGCTCATTAGTTCAAATCACAAGGCACCAGAAAACTTGGACATTTTGCTTGAGTGCTCTGCTGAATGAAAAATGTGGTCAGGTTAGGAAATGTGATTGCTTTTACTTACTATTATGCAATCAGATTTAGTTCTACCATAAATAGGTATAAATGTAATTTAGGATAACAGCAACCAACCCCATTTAAAGATCACAGTGACAATGGATTATATTTTAAAGGGACACATCACTTTTTTTGGAAAATATGCTAATTTTCCAGCTCCCCTTAGTTAAACGTTTGATTTTTACAGTTTTGTTATTTATTCAGCTTATCTCCGGGTCTGGTGGTATCGCTTTTAGCATAGCTTAGCATAATCCATTGAATCTGATTAGACCATTAGCATCGCCCGACGGTCAATGCAGCAGATAAGTCCTTGATTTTTACGCCAGAAGGAGAGTATAGTTCCTAGACACATCTGCTTATAAAATCGCAACTTTTAATTTTCCGTCAGTCTCAGTACAAGATGTAACTACAGAAGAGTCAAGTTTTAAATAGGAAAAATATCAAAACTCTTTGGTTGTTTTTGGCACGATGCTAATGGTCTAATCAGATTCAATGGATTATGCTAAGCTATGTTAAAAGTTGTACCGCCAGAACCCTGAGATCGTCTGAATGGGTTCCAAAACGGTAAGAATCAAATGTTTAACTCTAGGGAAGCTGAATAATGAGCATATTTTCAAAAAAAAAGTGGAGTGTCCCTTTAATATCACTGAGAAACCTGTAAAATACTATTTATCAAGCCTTAATGTGTTCTTGAGAGATTTACTTTGGGATAGCGATACTCTTGTCCTGTAGGATACAGTGCTCCTGTGAACATGGGTATCTCCATCTTGGGTACCAGAGTATCGTTGATGGTGGCATATGCCAATCTGAGACCGTCGGGTGACCACCAGTGGGCGATATGATTCTGAAAGATCTCCTCTACATAAACAAACAAATGAAATTACATTAACCACAAAATTGAATTATAAAACATAAACATACACTGCATTGAACACATAACTGCTAAGTGACGCACGTCCTGCAAGTTTTAAGATTTGTTGCGCATTGACTGCATCTCTGTCAGATCCACAGACGCTAATAGGCATTTGAGAATGAAATATCCTTTGGAGCAAAAGCTGGCAGAGGGCACGCTGCAACAATGCATAACTGCAACATGAGCAAAATCCAGTGAGTGTGATTTATGGCATCCATTTGGCATTAGACTCCAGCCTCAGGAGTCTCATCCATCACTCCATAAAACTGACAGCCCTGAGCTAGTGGAGGACCAAGCCCGGCTGTCACACGAGAGAGCGTGATATACAGACACCTATAACACACGGCAACTGTTGAGTCATTAAGTCATTACGTGAATATTTAAATGAGAATTAGATAATGGGAACACTATGTTTTGTTTGTCTGCAACTTCTAAAACTTTAAACCAAGAATATTCGCATAACTAACCATGTAGTCTTTCAATGGATAGGACACTTTTTGTAACGTTTCTAAAGAAGTGAAGCCAGTAGAATGAAAGGTAAAAAAGAAGATACAGGTTAAACTTAAACCTGCATCACCCATGTGAGCACTACAGCTCAAAGTGTCAGGATTTGTTCTTTACTGCACCACTCTTTAGTCGTCTATTTCTCTACATTCTCTTCTATCTGTTCCCTAAAAAATGTGAAACCACATGATGGCAGTAAAGATCTTTAGCAGAGCGGAGAATAAAACAGACCAGTATGAGCATGTGACTAAGCATAGCCTCGGTTAATTTATGGTAAAACCAATTACAGAGCATACAACGAGTTCACCACATGTCACAAAAGCACCTGCAGCCAATGCGTTTTCATGCAGTACAAATGATAAAACTACTAAGCTGTGAATGAGGCGGAAAAAACAGTAACAGTAATCATAAACATGTGTATATACTATGCATTCCATTAACTCTCTCATTGCTGGCACACTTCTGTTATTTGGGAACAATAAGCGTGTTCATCTCAACAAATCTTCTTAACAAATACAGTAAATTGCATCTAGAGCCTGCATGTAATGCAGAAACCATAATAAAAAAAACTGGTGAGCATATTTCTAAAATGGACAAATAAAGATTGACACCCTAAATATATTAAGATGGCATTATTTGAGTTTGTTTAAAGCAATCATTCAAAAACATACTGTATGTCTGAAACAGGCAAAGTGTCAATATGCTTATACATCAACATCAAAGTTGAACACATCTACATATTTCTTATTATTATTTTCAACCATTTAAAATAATAGTAGTAAAGTCATTTAAACTACAGGTATGCACGCAAGTGGGTGATTCTCGCTAAAACATTTTGATCAAAAAAGTGAATGCTATCAAAATAAGAAGCATACAAACATCTCTTCATGTACTATTTTGCACATGGTTTCAAATGACATCATATAAACAATTTTCTTTTTCCACATTTAAGGGGAAAATTTTCATTACCGCAATGTGTCCATGACTGGATTTGGTTTCTTTGAAATGAAAATATTTATAATTAAAAAATTAAAATAATAAAAATCTTCAGGGCATGTTATACCATAAACATTTACAGTAAAGAAACATGTGATATTTAGTGATCATTGGTAAATGTACAGACAATAATAAGGAATATAAATGTGTCCAAGACCAATTTTCTCATCCTCCGCCACAATTTTCAATTATTGTTTAAGCCCTCAAGGAACTAACATATTAAAAAAATTGTTGGAAGGGACATAATTGACTGTGACACTCAAGATGGCTAGTTCTTATTTTTTCTCTCCAGATAAAGGTTGAAATTTGGTTTGTCATAGTACCTAGACAACTTTTTAGTTTTCATTACCGACACACGAGTTTGTAAATGCGTATATTTATTGTAATATCATGTTGCAGTAATTATCATTTTTAATAATGATAATCTAAAAAATTCTATAGGAAATATTTTTTTTAAATCCTCTAAAAATAATGGTTATCGTAAGTTCAGACAAAAAATGGCTTTAAGGGCTTTTTAAAAATTCTGATGCTGGACACCTTCTAAGTCTGGATTTTGTGAGAATCACCCACGTCGAAATATAGATATTATGCTGGGATCCAATGCCATGATTATTTTTTACATTAAAAAACTTTTGTTAAGAAATTTCAAAGAATAAAGCATTTAATTAAGTAGTGAAAGTGAAACATAAACCAGATGTCTAAATGAACATAATCCCCTAAATCAATACAATGCTATTAACAGCTACATCAATTATGAATATTAAAATCCCAGGATACTGTGGGAGATTATACCCAGCAAGCACTGCCATCATTTCACTGTCTAGGATACCTATAGACTCGATATAGTCCAGCTATGAGTAACCCACTTTTTGCCTTATTTTAGCCTAGATGTCTGGGCTGTTTTTGGAAGACCTATTTCATTGCTAAAAACAACTTTTTTTGTATTTGGCATAAAACAATGTGTTCACGTGGTTTATGGTTAAAAAACACATAATTTTCCACATACTGTACATTTTTGTAGCTCCAGATTTTCCTCACTACCTGAAATGCATTGATTCATGTACAAAACTCATCGATTTGAAAAGATTTACGTTGGAGACGATAACTCACGTCATCGTTTACTTTGGTTTTGTACCTTTTGCATATCGTTAATATGTACTAATACACACACACCAAAGAAAATCTAAAATCATGAATCGGACAATAGGTGCTCTTTAAGACATCTTTTAAATGCAAATTGCTTGCTGATTATTCAGCTCAAATCCTGATATTGGACAAAGGTTTAGCCTTGAATTCACACGCCTATGCAGTATTGAAAGTATTGAAAAATGTTTGATCCAGTGTGGTTAGTTTTTATTATAAGTGCTTATCAAACTGAACCATGTTGATCGCACTATTTCTTCATTCTGGATTTCATGAAAGATTGTGGAATGTCACATAATTGTCTGCTTTTGAAATCTTCTTACTAATGTTTTGAAAGATTTTGAGACCATCTCTATTGCTGTGAGTTGTAAAGGCCTTGAACATAAATGTTAAGTATGAATAGATACAAAAGTGACTGCTAATTCAATTTAAACTCCATTGTTATGATTTTTTTTGTACAAAACATGTCAAACAATGAGAACATCTTAATACCTTTTACAAACTCAAATCCAAGCAAAAACATATCTATATTCTTTAATATTATTCCTTATGAAGACATTAAGCAGTAAGAAATCTTGAATAATATTGCAGAAGAACACCCTTACAAAATAAATGGTTTTGCTAGTAACCATGTAGTAAAATCATGGTTTTACAAATGTAATCATCAATACGCCAAAAATATGATCACTACACTTTTACTATTATAAAACCATAGTTACTTTACCTATGGTTAGTGCTTTCTGTGAGGTGGATCACACATACACAAATACCTAATACGTATAAGCACTTCCTCCGTCAATGCGCAACAAATTAGACTTTCACAATACGTTCTTTTATTACATACATATACACACAGTCCACTGGGTCTTTTATTATTCATGCTTATGGGCCTTACCTTCATAGAGCCAGTCAGCAAGTCCATTAAATATGACCCCCTGACTGCCTGTGGAAACCAGCCGGATTGATGGACTGTTCACTCGTGCTTTGTAGTAGATGTTATTCTCAAAGATGAAAATCTGTCAGGAAAGAAAGAAGGATTCAACACAAAGTTTATAAAGCATAAAGCATAACAATAAGGTCATTTGCAAAGCTTCATGGGTGCATCAGTAGAATTTATATAAAATTTACAAATCTGCATGAAATTTTATTTATTGTTGAACATAAAAGCAGTGTAAAAAAATGTTGGGTTGTTTTAAACCCATGCTTGGGTCAAATATGGACAAATGTAACCACTGGATTAGAAATAACCTTTAGTCAAATTTAAAGGTGCCGTGTGTAAATTTTAGCGGCATCTAGTGGTGAGGTTGCAAATTGCAACCAACGGCTTAGTCCACTGCTCACCCCTCGCTTTTGAAACACATAGAGAAGCTACGGTAGCTGCCACCAGACAAACATGTCATCGTTGGAGACAACTTAGTAAAAAATTGTCCGTTAGGGTCTTCTGTAGAAAAATGGCGGCACAAAATGGCGACTTCCATGTAATGGGACCCTCGGTGTATGTTGATAAAAAAGTCTTTTTCTAAGGTAATAAAAACATAACGGTTCATTATGAAAGGTCTTTATACACACCTGATAATATAGTTTTGTATATTATTTTGCATTTCTGTCAAGAGATCCTTCTAAAAATTACACACTGCACCTTTAACCCAACAGTTGGGTTTGTCCATATTTTACTGTGCCATGGGTTTAAACTGAGGGGCAACCTTCGGATCTCTCTGATGAAGCCAATACGGGAAGTGACTTAAACTGCAATTAATCAACGATGAATTGGAATCCCCATAGACCTCCATGTAAAAATGCCCAACTTTACAGTAGAAAATAATATGTTTACAGCCTGGTTCAAAAAGTGTTTTGGTCTGTATAGCTAATTTTGCCCTTCATGACAACTGTGAGGGGGGTAAAATTTTAAATTATATTAAGTCTTACATTTCTGTATAATTAAGGGCGTGGCCACTTGAGTGACAGGTGAACTGCTGGCACTAGAGCCACCTCAGCTTCACCCATGTCCCACCTCTTTACTGATTTTCAGTTATCCGCGAGTGATGCGCGGCCAAGATTGCTTCAAAAAAGCTCTTCACAAACCTATGGGGGAGGTTGCGGACACTACGTCCATATTTTTTACAGTCTATGCTTTAAACAAGCTTTAAAGTGTGCATTTTTGCTTTGAACTCATGAAGTTTCAGATCTTTTTCATCTAGCAGCTGGTTAGTTTGGTTCAAGGCTGATTTATAATAAAAGTCTTCCAGAGCTGCTGTGCTCAATAAAATGGGCTTGTATGCAGTCTGAATCTAAGCACATATCCAAAGTCTATTAAAATAATGACGTGGATATTTATCTTATGTTTTGACCTTGTTTTAAATGTGCTCAGCAAACCTGACAGCAGGTTTGTTATATCTGTGGGCCACACCCCTATATTATGTTTGCTGTATCTTGGTTGAATGCAGCATGATTGACAGCAGTGGGAGAAGCAGCATGTGACATTTTTTGTGTGAGATTTATTAAGCTGCTAAATAATGCACTAACAATAAAATCACAGCGGCTCTTATCCTTAGCCATACGAGCATTACATTACATCTTGACTGAAAACAGGAAAGGGGACGACACAACACAGCTAATAGCTAAAATGATAGCAAAATACTTAAAGCTGGTTAATGTTATGAAGCTTGTGCTTTGACTAGACGTGTTTAAAAGCGTGCTGTTTATTAGGGATGCACGATCTTGATTTTTCATGGCCGGTTTTTATACCGATTTTCATAACAAGCAAATTGCCCGATTCTGATCCGATTTCCGATTTTTTTTCTTATCAAGCAACAAACAAGTAAGAATGAAAGTATACATAAACGATACGTTTATTTGGTATTTAACAGGCTAAACTTGGTTTGGCTATTGAAAACAATAACTGTAACCATCTAAAATTAACAGCAGTAACTGTGCAGTAGGTTATGTTCAATACATAAGTGGTTAAATGAGACCATGACATGGATGGTTGAGTGTGGGTTGATGGTCAGGTTTTATTTAAAAGTTTAGAGTGAGATAACATCTGTAAGGGGAGGGGCCCCTCTGCCCCACCAAATTCTCAAGTTTTTGCTAGCAGTTCAATGTTACCTATTCATAACTGACCAGCACAAATATAAATTATAACAATTGGTAAGTCTGATGAAAGACAGACAAATTCATCCAAATTAAATAAATTGCTCTACATATTAAAAAATACAAATGTATCAAAAAATTAAAATTAAAATGAAATCTGTATTATATAGGATTGCAGCACTTGCCATCAGCGTGTATTTTAATGTGTTTAAGAGAGAGATAAGGTCACATGTTCAGTACTACATGGCAATAATAATGAAATACATCTCTGGTCCGTTCATTAATTTCAGGAAGCCTCTACGTTAGTTCAGGTAAGCTAAAGCTTCTGATTGCAAAGCAGTTGGAGAGTTTTTTAATAAATCAAGCATAATTTAACACGTATTTGGCTATATTCAAGAAACCTGCGTTATTTACAGCATTTATCGGATCTTGATCTTTTAACTTTCACTCTGTGCTTGCACGCGGCGCGCATCCACGTGACTGACAACAGAGGAGCGTGAGAAAAACAAAATTCTAAATTTATGTTACATTTTGACTACAAATATGACCCACTTTCAATGTTTCTACCGATGAAATGTCCCTTTAAAGAGCCCATATTTTCCTTTCCATGATTCAACCTTTTTTGTTGTCTAAGTTTGTGTTAGTACATGCTACCATCTGCAAATTTACAAATTTACAATAGTCCCTTTTACACATACAGTCTTTACTGGTAATTTACTGGTAAATTGCAGTTAACGTCATGTGTGAACAGAACCTTTCCGGTAAATCAGTGCTCCCAATTTACCAGTAAGACAGGTTGTAAGATTAACGGTAATTTACCGGTAAGCGGTGTGTGTGAACGAAAAATATAGCATTACCGGCATTTAGAACGGACGACGTCAGACCGCGCTGACAGATCTGGCCAATCAGAAAGTTTTTTATACAGGTGACGCGGTTTCCCCCAGACTGTTTATAGACGTTAAAAGTTAAAAGTCGAGCACACCTGAAGTTAACATCCACATTTCTTCACCAAAGTTGTTCAAAACAGCTTACCATCTAATTGCCAAATTGCCGACATCCTTAGCACACCATCTGTGAAGCCTAATGTGCAAACGCGCAGGTTCCGTTTGACGCCGCCTAACGCAATGTTGTTTGGTCACGAGCAACTTCGCGATTGTTTGCCACAGATGTGAAAACAACAAAATACGGACCGTGGATATTAAGTCATAACCCGCCGTTTACAAATACGACACAGACGGAGCTCGCCGGCCGTGCGCCACAGGTAACTTCCGCTTTCTCTCCGAGTTTACCGGTATTTTGATACTGATGTGTGAATGATGTCTTACTGGTAAAAAGATGGAACATCACTGCATGTGTGAACAGCACATTTTTGTATTTACTGGTAAATTCATTCTGGTAAATTCATGGTAATTTACCAGAATTACTGTGTGAAAGAGGCTAATGACAAGTTATCGTCTCCAACTGAAATCTCTTTTCTTGGACTGCAATGAATGCAAGTATTGTAGGTAACAGTTTATTTCCACAGGGAGTTGATGTGAACTCGATGCATATTATCATAATCCCGCCCGCTTCTAATTTACAGCCTGTAAGTAGCTTATGTTTTTATATTTAACCCTCTGGGGTCTTGGCTGATTTTGCATCCCTGAGCAGTTTTGATCAACACTGATATTTGTGTTTTTTCAGTTGCTTAAAATCATAATACACTTTTATTACCCAAACTAACGTTCTTTTTAGCAACGTAATGGGGGGGTCTTTAAACACGGTCTGTTTGTGGCTTTGCTCTGACTAATGCTTGTGATTGAGGCCTGGCATTTAATGTGCATTTGTTATGTGTTTATTGACTCAATGTCATTTCCTCTAAATGTGAATAGGGTAAGTGCTAGAACTCATTGGACAGAGAGAGAAACAGATAATGGTTCAATGTTCTGTCATTAATGGCTTCAGATGGAATATGTTACTGAATGTATCACACTTTAGTGCTATAAAGAGGCTGATGAGGAGCAAAACAGATAAATAGGCTTCAAAAATGAATTTGAGTGAAAGCGTTTGTGTGCATAGGAGACAATGGATCTATTGCAAAACCTAGAAAGCTTCCCTACATAGACAGCATTTATTACAGACAGGCATACAAAAGCTCCATGCTCTAATACAGTAGATCATCAGAATGCCTCATTTACATTTTATGCATTTGGCAGACACATTTATCATAAGCGACTTACAGTGCATTCAACGCATATTGAATTAAACTCAATGCAACAGGTAATGCAACTGAAGCTACATCACACAATGAAAGCATCACACGAAGGCAATGAATGCAAAGAGCACAATGAGGTAATTATAATATAATTATGTCAATAACAAGTATTGAAAGATGACCATTTTACCCAGTATTTGTAAAAGAGATGTATTTTTGGGCACAGTTAACATCATTCAGATGGACAAGATGGTGTGAACATATAAAAAGTATTTCGAAAACAGACATGAAAGAGGCAAACAAGGTTATGCTTCAATCAGGATTCTACATATTCATGCGGCAATTTGCAGTGACAAAGCGACCCAGAATCATTCATCTTTAATGAGAGCTTTACTGCGACATGAGCGACAGCAATTGTGTGAGTGTGTCCAGCAACGTGTGTTTTTACTTTATGCAAATAACTTTTTACTGGCAATGCTCCCCATTAATAATAAAAAATTTTCAAAGCTATGTAGGTCAGTGGTGGAGCCCACCAATAATTTAATGTCATCCAGCAATACAGCCACTCTGCAACCTATATTACCCCTCCCATAGCTCATTGGTAGAGCATTGCATCAGCAACGCAACGATTTCGAGTTTGATTCCTCAGTAACACACATACTGTTAAATTTATATACTATCGCCTCGGATAAAAGCGTCTGCCAAATGCATAAATGTTAATGTATGTAGGCAGCGATGCTACTCGCTTTGTTTTGGAACAGATCCAACACACACGTCCACGAAATCTCTCATTGATTGCTTTGTCTCCTGCTGTCTGCAAGTTATCATCCATCACACCTGTGATGTATAACAACTCCTCCTCTACATCTCTATCTTTGCTCATCCGTGACCACCATGTCACTCTCTCTCTCTCTTTCTTCCCCTGGTCGAGTGTGTGATTTGACCTTCAGTGTAGGTTCTGGCACACAGACTGGCCCCTGCTGATTGTTCTGTCACTGAAAACTAATTGCCTGAGGCGTCAGTAAAATGCTGGGCGTGGGGCAGCATGCGGGCGCCTACAAAATTACACACCTGATGCTCCATAAGTCACTTACAGGCACACGTGTGTGCACCGAGTTAGGACAAAAACAATAAAAGCGTAGTATGTATGGCTTTATACAATATAATGCAATTAGCAGGAGAAGTGAAACTATTATTGGGTTTACTTAAAAAAAAACGATGAAAAAATTGTGCAAAATGTATATTTTAAGTAATTTGACATTTTGTGCTGTACAGTATTTACCCAAATATGTGTTTGCTCAACCTTGCTAACTTAAAGAAATATATAGCACCAGTTCACCTAACTTGTAATGCATATGAAGACTGTACTAAAATAACAATTGTTATAATGTGATGTTCATAAAGGCCTAGTGCACTGATGCATATTAAAAGACTTCATGACTGATCCTACACTCACCTAAAGGATTATTAGGAACACCATACTAATACTGTGTTTGACCCCCTTTCGCCTTCAGAACTGCCTTAATTCTGTGTGGCATTGATTCAACAAGGTGCTGAAAGCCCATATTGATAGGATAGCATCTTGCAGTTGATGGAGATTTGTGGGATGCACATCCAGGGCACGAAGCTCCCGTTACACCATATCCCAAAGATGCTCTATTGGGTTGAGATCTGGTGACTGTGGGGACCATTTTAGTACAGTGAACTCATTGTCATGTTCAAGAAACCAATTTGAAATGATTCGAGCTTTGTGACATGGTGCATTATCCTACTGGAAGTAGCCATCAGAGAAACAATGCTCAGGTAGGCCGTGACATTTAAACGATGCCCAATTGTCACTAAGGGGCCTAAAGTATGCCAAGAACACATCCCCCACAACATTACACCACCAGCAGCAGCCTGCACAGTGGTAACAAGGCATGATGGATCCATGTTCTTATTCTGTTTACGCCAAATTCTGACTCTACCATCTGAATGTCTCAATAGAAATCGAGACTCATCAGACCAGGCAACATTTTTCCAGTCTTCAACTGTCCAATTTTGGAGATGAGTACCCGGTGGGGTCTTCTGCTGTTGTAGCCCATCCGCCCTTAAGGTTGTGCGTTTTGTGGCTTCACAAATGCTTTGCTGCATACCTCGGTTGTAACGAGTGGTTATTTCAGTCAAAGTTGCTCTTTTATCAGCTTGAATCAGTCGGTCCATTCTCCTCTGACCTCTAGCATCAACAAGGCATTTTCGCCCACAGGACTGCCACATACTGGATGTTTTTCACTTTTGGCGCCATTCTTTGTAAACCCTAGAAATGGTTGTGCTTGAAAATCCCAGTAACTGATCAGATTTTGAAATACTCAGACCGGCCCGTCTGGCACCAACAACCATGTCACGCTCAAAATTGCTTAAATCAGCTTTCTTTCCCATTCTGACATTCAGTTTGGCGTTCAGGAGATTGTCTTGACCAGGAACACACCCATACATGCATTGAAGCAACTGCCGTGTGATTGGTTAATTAGAAAATAGCATTAATCAGAAATTGAACAGGTGTTTCTAATAATCCTTTAGGTGAGTGTATGTCAGTCATTTAATGGACTTGCTTCACCACAGAAATACAGCAAACTGCATTTTTGATTTTAATTATTTTGGACTTCACAGAAAAAATATTTACAATAAAATAACATCAAAAGTACTAAACAAAGCCTAAACCTCTCATTAATAACTATTTAAACCACCCATGAGCTCTTATTGTTTGAAAAACATGAATTATTAAAATATTCAGGTGCAAGGGCTTATAGATATTCTGGGTATACACTGCATTTTACTGATCATTTTAGGGTCATTTCACCTAAAATTTTACGCTTACTTCCTTTTTGAAACAACTTGAATTTTTCGATTCGGTTTATTTATACATTTTACCCTGTAATCTACATTTTTATGTCGCATGAACAATGCATTTTAAGTACTGTGTTAAAAATATTGGAAATATGCATGTTACACATAATAATACATCATGGTTGTTAAAGGAAAACACCACCGTTTTTCAATATTTTACTATGCTTTTACCTCAACTTAGATGAATTAATACATACCTATCTTTTTTCAATGCATGCACTTTTAATCATTGTACAGCGCTTCTTGAATGTGTTAGCATTTAGCCTAGCCCCATTCATTCCTATGGCTCCAAACAAAAGTTTTAATTTGTGACACCATACTTACTCGTGTAACTACTCATGTAACAGTCTTTAAATAGGAAAAACATGGAAGTGTTTGGTGGCTTCTAAATTCATCCCTGTTTGGATCCATAGGAATGAATGAGGCTAGGCTAAATGCTAACATATTCACGAGGCGTTGTACAAAGATTAAGTGCACACATTGAAAAAATATAGGTATGTATTAATTCATCTAAGTTGAGGTAAGAACATAGTAAAATATTGAAAACGGTGGTGTTTTCCTTTAAGACAATATATCGCTTTTTCAGTGAGGCTTGTAAATTTATACTTAAATGCTTGGTATAAAATTTTTTGCTGCACTTTTACATCATACACTAAATATAAAAAAACAAAAGACTATGGTAGTAATAAAAATGCAGAAATGTTCCAGTTTCATTATTTCCATTCTAAGGCGGTCGACATGGTTGAGGTCTCATGGGTCTGAACACTGTCAATGAAATGCCACTGGATATGTTTTGTCTGTTTTTCATCCTGCAGGTGAAAATTGTCTGGTTGCTTGTAAAAGTAATACAACACCTCTTGTCCACAAACTGCATTATTTCTGCTGTCATGCATGCAAGTATCATAACAATGACAAGTTCAGTTTATATAGAGGTTTGTTGAAATCTCAAACTCAAGGTATGAAAGCAATAGAAATAAGTCAGAAAAATGACAACATGGAGAGATGCCCACTTGTGCCATCTGCTACTGTGTCGCTAAAGGTCATTGATCATCTCTGCCAGCCGACTAAGATAACAGACACAATCAGGCCAACACGACCAACATTTCATCCACAATGAGCCCAACAGGACAGGCTCACAGCTCCATACCGAGCGCTTCAAAATTTATATGTACTTATTTTTTTTCACAAATCAGTATGCTTGGGAGCCTCTTACCAGTTGTTGTCCTTTTGGGCCCCATCCAGCATACTGGAGTGCAGTGTTCTGTACTTCATTAGGGGTCAATTCCAGTTTTTCCCTGTGAAAAACAACCCACTCAAGTATAACAACCAGAGCATGCACATAAAAACTGTCTGTGTGTGTTTCTCTTCCTGAAAGTATATTGTGATGTGATGGAAATCAGCTCATTACTTGAAGGATCTTACAATGACACCAGAAAAGGGCAAAATAATTTTAAATGAATTTATTAGTATGACTAATACAAATTATGAGATGTGTGTGAGCCACATACAGATAAACGATGTGGCTGTGTGTTTAACTTTTACCACAGTGCTTATTTTTAACCCAATGGTGGGTATTATTGGACCACATGCATTGCATTGAAACAACCCAGCATGGGTTTAGTTTATAACCCAACATGTGTTTTGTCCAATATTTACCCAGCATTGGGTTAAAAATAACCCAGCAGTATTAAGATTGTAGGATATGTGATAATGCATTTCACAGGTCAAACCCTGAATTCACCTGAGATGTTAAAGGCTGAAAGTGCTGAATAATTTACAAATTGCTTTAGGGAAATGACATCATTATCTAGGAAAAACACTAGGTGGCAGTGCTACCTACAAGTCTGATCTTCACAGTGGCTCTTTATTACTGAAAACTCATCAGACACAAATATCTAGATAATGTGAAGATAATACAGTCAGGACTTACGGAGTTTCGAGGCTGCAGATGATGTAAGAGGCCATGAAGGAATATTGATAAACCTACAGGACAAGTAAAATACATACATTGGATAAATACACCCAATATGAGTATCAGGGCTCCCACAATTTAGTTAACTTTAAAGTCAAGGACCTTTCAAGGACTTTCAAGGTACAATACCCTCAAATTCAAGGACTAAAGTGGGGACACATTTAAAGTAAGAGCAAGGTTACATTGTGTTACCTTTTAAGATACTTGTTACAGTTCCCTTTCGAGGGAACTTGCGCTGCGTCACTGCGGTGACACTTTGGGGACGCCTCCAAGGGTAAGTGCGTCTAAATGTGCATATCAAATTCAACCAATGGTGAGGCTTAACAGCAAAGACAGGGTGACGCGGGAGCCAGAAAGTATATTTCTATCTGAAATATTGCCAAAGACGGCTTTACAGAGATGCAGGAAGTATGGCAAGGGAGACGCAGCGCCTCGTTCCCTCATTAGGGAACAAGTGTTAAATACATAACCCGAGAAGTTTTCATGTGTCAAACTATGCAAAAAAGCATTTTGGTATAAATCAACATTCGCAGAAAATATAAGCATTTAAAGTGAACAGTTTTGCATGTGTGCTTAAAAGGCTAGAATTTTTATGATATTATCCTACACTAAACAGGGAATAATTTGAATTATTTTTTTTTTTAGAAAACTTCTTGCATAAAAGAGATTCAAGCACTTTCAATGACCTGTATACCTATGTATGCATATTTTCAAAAACTTCCCAGGGCCTTGAATTTTTCCACCATATTCACACACTTTCAAGGATTTCAAGGACCCGTGGGAACCCTGGAGTATCCAATATAAATCAGAATATGAACAACTAACCGGGACAATGTTGTAGGCCAACAGCACATATTTTCGATCAGGAGAGATTTGGTATTTGGTTGGCATGTAGGATCCCTAAAATAAAAAAAAAAAGAGCAAGACATATTTTATTAAGCTTTCAACCTTTGATCATTCATCTAAATTACTATTTATATGATAACCGTTTTGTTTAATTGTAAAACATTTACAAAGCTGCATGCAAGGCTGTTTTTTATAAAACCATAAGAACCTGGTTGCGAAAACTCTCAAACATCTTGTTCTTCACCAGAACCTCTGTAGTGTTAGTCAGCACATTTAGTTTGACCACATCGCCCTCACGTGTACGGTACAGCAGTTCAGAATCTTTGAAGAGAAAGAAAAAAAAGATTTTATATATATAATCGAATGTTTCTATTTAAACCATAACACCCATAAATAACAATATTCAAGGTTAACATCATCGCACAAAGGCTTCATTCTGCTGATGAAAGACAAATACTGATTACTGTGCTCTTTCATGCTTGCTAAACGTCTTTGGTTCATTTTTATAACCCATATCAATTTGTTCTTCCATTTAGGCTTTTAAAACCCAACTCATTACAACCATTGGCTCATTTGTCCCAGCTTTTAAAGCTCTCAGTTTTGCAAAGGCAACCATGTTCTTTATTTATTCACGTTGTAAATGTTATACCAACCCTGGTAAACAAGTCTGCGACAGACCTGAATGCAGATAGCTCCCGCCTTGATAAATAATACAGACGAGTGATCGCTTTTAAAAAGGCTCTACGAGGGGTTGTGGAGCATGTCAGAGTCAGAATAATGAGGCTCCATCTCAGGTGTAAACATAGCCTTAAATCAACAAATGCATTTTCAAGGACACAATAGCAAATATAATTAATCAAAAAAACATATGTTGAGATATACATCTTTCAAACCGTTTCACAAGGCACATTTACCAACCACAACCAGGAACAAATGACACCCCTGTTCTCCACCCACTCCAAAAATCTATTCAAATTTTACTGACAGCAAAAAAAGGCACTAACAAATGCTTTTTACTCTAAAAATGCCAAATAATATGGGTATTAGTGACAATGTAATCGTACAACACATCAAACTGCTTGTTAGTTCTTGTGTACAAGTGTTATTATGTAGTTTTTCTTAAAGTGGGAATTTATATGACATGCTGTTAGCATTGTTGTTTTGTATTTACAAATAGTGCAGAAACCCTCACATTAAAGGTGCGGTATTGCTAGTACATAAACAAAAGTATCACAAAGATTTTTGTATATGCAAGTTATAGTTTAAATGACAGTAGATACAGATTCTTATGCAGTGCCAGTGCATTAAAACAAAGTGTCCCTGCAATATTGTATTCTACATTACAGCATCAAAACACTGTTTAATAGATGCACTAATAGGACATGCAGAGAGCATTAAAATGGAACATGCTATTAAAACACAGAGAATACGGTGCGTATAACAAAATAAAATGCAAATCTTGTTAAGGATAATGTGAATTAATGTGCTAGAGATTTGCAAGTTGTTAATACCGAATACCAATGAGCAAATTCTCTTTTTGAGAACTTGCCAACTTTAATGATCACTCGTTCTTTTGGAAATATTCACATGCACTTAGATGATGTTTTTTTTTTTCACCACAGAGATTCATCAAAAGGTCTATAAAGGTGTGGTTTATTTCAAAACATAAAAAATACAGTAGCAAGTCTGATTTAATACGATATGTACCTTTAACCTGCTCAATCTACCTTGTCTACTTCAATCTACAAAACCAGAAAGCATGAAATTAATTTACAAACATCTGGAAAATGTTTTCCCCTAGATGGCTCCTGTTGGGAATTTATTAATTCTGGGTTCTAATATGCCAGGCACATATTTGATTTGGAGTAAGGAGGGAAAATAATGACTTACAACCCTAAGCCATTAACTTACAAAAACAAATCAACATACAGACGACCCGTAACAGCATTTTTAACCTATACGAGTTCTTCCTTCAGACCCGCTCCTATTTTTGAATACATAAATGAAAATGCTTTGACTAAATGCCTTTTAAAGGTACCTTCCCAGCAAGGCTTTGAACGGTTCACGGAATAAAAACGAAAACTAGAAACTTTTGATGTTTTGCAAGGAACAGAAACGAAACCAAAAACTTTAAAAAAATATATGTTCTGGAACAGAAACGTTTATGTAAAATAATGGAAACAGGTTAATACCGTTATTTTTCTGTTCTTTTGACAAGATTTCTGTGCAATATGACTTGGCGAAGTTCCGGTCGTCGTTGATTCGTCAGAGAAATGAGACGCTTGCCACCAGCAAGTAGCCTACTCAAGCCCAAGTCTCTAATGCTCAATCATATGAGGTAAATATTGTAGGCTACCAAGTATCTCAAGATGTTTGTTTTTTTAATACTAATTAATGGTTTAATGGATCGCAGTTGATCCGTGTCAGTACAGATCACGACCCACGGTTCGGCTCGCATGCGATTTGCGGATAAATACGCAAATTTAAATAGGGTGAAAGTTGATCATTTGCACGTGTTTCAAAGGCTTGCAAATGTTAAAACTTAAGTGATTTTAATTAATTTAACCACAAAAAGGCTCTAAAGTGAGCAATTTTCTGTACACAAAGACGCACATGTGGTTGAATGTGTCCAAGTCCAACTTTTCACTTTTCACTAATTTTCACTTTATTATGCTGCATCTTCTTCCCGAAGCGCCGTTTGGAATTTGTCGTCCGTCTGTGTGTGTGCGTGTGTTCAAGTGCACACAAGGAGAGACGCATTTCAAAAAGCAAGCGAACAATCTTTCTGTTTTTGACAGGACACATACAAACAAAATGATCTCGAAATACCACAGTATTCTTTTTCTAAAAACATTTGTTTAAGTTGTTTGCTAATAAATGACATGTTTTAACCGGTTCGGGAACTTTATTTTTTGTTCTAATCGGTTTAGAAACGTCAATTTTAGGGTTGAATCGAAAACTGGAAACGTTAAAATACTGTTTCTGTTCAGAACGAACCAGTTGGGGAAAAAATCTGGTTCAACGCCCTGCTTCCCAGTGACAAAAAGATAAAACTTTTGTACCTTTTTTCTGAGAGTGTGTACATAGATGCAGAACACACGCTTATAAACATGAGCCGTTTTTTAAGATCAATATAGTACATATATAGTTTATATGAGTAAATGCTAAGATATTCACATTTAGCATGATTTTGAGTATATATCCCCAAGTATGACTTTTTCAGCTAGCAGAGCAAAGTGTTACAGCCAAAATGCAATGGAAAAACACCATTGTGGATGATGAAAACACATAGCTTCAAAAAGTATAATTTGAGCTTTAACTCAGATGATTTTAAGACCGAATAGAAAGAAAATAAGTCTGTAATGATGGAAAAGGATATAACTCCACAAATGCTTTTTACCATTTCATGCTTTCAGAGAAGATGCTCTCTGCATATTTTAATGATGCAATTTCTTATTTTGTTGCTATTTTGCTGCCTGCAGTCCATCACAGCTCCAGCGTCTGGGATGGTTAGAGTAAAACTCAAATGCCACTTACCAGTAAGCCATGTAGCCTCAGGATCGTGTGCTCGAAGCCGTCCATTGAAGATGTCCTCAATAGTGACTTTCTTCTTAGAGGCCAGACTGTCATCCTCATCTGTGAGCAGAAGATTTTCATTAAATTTCAACAACTGAATAGAACATGAAAGATTTTAGGATACGTTTAAAAATCTTTTAAAAGCTTAGATATAAAAAGCGAGATATAATAAATGACAACACAACAGAACAGTCTAAACAGTGCAATGCAGCATCTAAAAGCACTTTGGACACAATCAATTTTGACTTTTAGTATAGGATATTTTTATTATTGAATATGACAATTAAGTGTTTTAATAATTTCTTGAATTACTGTCCATTATCCAAGATGGTAAACATGTAAATCTTCCCACACTGCAAGATTTTTTAATGCATCAAATTTCTCCTCTTGTGTTCAATAAAATAAAGTCATATAGGTTTTGGGAGAGCATGTTCCAGATATCCAGACCATCCTTCTACTGTATATAAACTTAATGAGACAACTGCAATATTTTATAGCTCGTCCTTGTTGTATATCCTCTGCACTAACTCTCTCTTCTGCTATACCAGTTCTCATCGTGTGTCAGGTGTGACTCACATAGATTGTTTTGGGGGTATCAGTGCACTTTCCTGGTGTCAGCAGCGTCACAGAAGTTTGTGTACTCTGTGATGCAATCAGTAAGACCATATATATCGTCCCCATTAAATTCCCAGAGCAGAACCAGGTTTATTTCATTAAAGTTAGTGACTTGGCCTTGGATGGTCATTTTCGGTTCTGCAGGTCTCTATTTGTAGAAACCGTGATTGATTTTTAATGCTTTGAGCTTTAAGACTGCACCAGCTACCATATATTACACCAGCACATGGTCTCCGTGTGTTCCAGGTTCTTGGGTTTCTTTGATTTACACACAGCCTTTGTTGCTGTGGCAGAAAATGTATTTTTTACCTGGGCCTGTACAAAAGTGAGGGGGCACTTGGGTCATTTACTAGGCAATGCGTTCCTCTTTTTATTGACAAATAAACCGCAACAGAACAGACGTACATTATAAAACACGTTCACAGACATGTTTTTGATTATATTTTTCAATGCTAAATGTGGGCATGTTGTGTTTATATACTGAGCTGATATGCTTACCTGTAAAGCATGCTTTATAAGGTAGGCTATGTACTGAATTTAGTCTTCAAGGGGTGGTTTCTCAGACAGAGATTATCTAAAGGCAGGACTAGGCTTTAGTTTAATTATGAAAATATAACTAGTTTTAACAAACATGCCTTACTTAAACCATTACTTGTGTGCAATTTGAGGCAAAACAAAGGGCACTAATATATTTTAAGATATGTCAGTGCAAGTTGTTTTCAGTTTGGACAGCTTTTACATTTATTTTAGTCTAGGAAAACTATAGTCTAATCCCTGTCTGGGAAACCGCCCCTAAATGTCTTAATCAAGGCACATTTTTCACTCGTTTTGCCTAAAGATGAATAAAATGAGGAATCAATAAGTTTACACACAATGCTGCACTTGTTAATACTACAGGTCGACCGATATGGGGTTTTTTGATGGACGATGCCGATATGAAGAGAGCAATGTGATGATATAAGGTCGATATTTAAAATATATCATTATAGTAACTGGGAAACATACAAACAATTAGTGAAACTAAATAAACATTGATATTGCATATTTATGCAATATTCTCTTAATGTATTCTATTAACTTGTAATGAGGTAAAAATTGTAATTAGATTAAATAATTACTGTTTATAGATTAATAAAACGGACAAAAACAGTATTTCATTCCTTAATATTAACAGCAAATAAATAGCATTAAGATACTTTACCCAATAAGTTTAACCGGTTGCTCTCGCGGTGCTTTGGTGTCGTGCGTCTGTGGGTCCCTGCTTGGGCTCGAGTGTATTTATCTTGGAACACAATGCTAACATGTTAGCGTGACCCAACCAGAGATTTATCAGCCAAATGGAAAGATTTATTGGCCAAGGTAATTAAAAAATATATTGTCTGATAAATCGGTCTCGGCAATATTTAATTCTACCAATAATTAACACTGCTATTGATCCATTAGCCTTATCAACTTCTTCATCTTGCTGTTAAAGAATATTACTATCTTCATTTTGACAGAAATCACAAAAGGTTTTTCCCCAAATTGTGGGCCAACAATTTGTCTTTATCCAACAACAACTACACTGTAAAAAATTACTCTGGGGGGTGTTAAATTTAACCCATGAAAATTAGTTATAATTTAATTAAGTATATAAGCTAGCAAGTAAAATAAAAAATAATGGGTATATTCTACCTTCACTATCCAATTTTTAACAGTAATAACTGCAATACTAAAAAAATAAGATCGAATAAAAATCCATATTTCCATTATTATTATTTACATGTCTGAATCTCGTGAACAGCGGAGCTGCTCAATATGAGTGGTTGAACTTGAGCAAGCCACGTGAAGAGAGAGAGCAGCGGACGGTTGATCTACAGACGGGAGAGCGTCGAGGAGACAAACAAACAACGGTAAAGTTGTCGATGCTAGATAATTAATGTTAAAGTTTTCTTGTATTTATCTGTTATTATATTGAGTTTTGTTTTAGAAGGGATCCATTTATGAAGCCATTTTATTATTATTATCATTTACGGATATATACTTAACGTTGCCTTTCGCTTTTTAATGTCTGTTCAAAAAAGTATTTCGGGGTTCATGTTATATATGTGACTTGTATATGAAGTTGAATCACTTAAAATTGAATGTAAGTACTTCTTGTTAGTGTTCAATGTTTTATGCACGTGTACTGTGAGTTATAGCATAATATGAAGTTGTATTTTTGCACTTAAGTTTTAAATGAAATTGACATGTTTGTTTGTATCGATATAGCATGCTAGTCTACTGAGTTAAATGAGATCAGTTTTTCCTCTCATATTATTGTCTTCTTTCATTTTCCAATGATAACATGAAGAACAGTATTTAGGAATCTTGCTTTTAATGGTTTTTTAACATCTCATAAAGACTTTGGTTTATTTTTTTTATGAAATAATATGTTCAAGAAGCTTTATGTAAAACTATGATATATTGTATTTCACTTGAAATGTATTGGGGTTATTTTGTACTTCCAATAATTAGTTTTTAATGTTTACAGAATGTTATTTGTTCAATAAAGCAAACAATTTATGCAATCTTGTATGACTATTTTCTTATTCAACCCTCTCTGAATAAGTATGTAATGTTTCTTAATGGCTTATCATTATTAATAATAATTTAATAGATCTGTGGCTTAATACCAATAGGGTTAATGTTATTAATTTTTTTATAAGTAATTAGTTATGAAAAAAATAGGTAGACCTTACCTAATTTTTGTTTATCAAAAGTTGTATTCTTGTGATGTGATTAAAGCTTACTTGTACTTGATAGAACATGTTGTTTTGTTTGTAAACAGCAAAAGCATATTTTGCTAAATTAGCATGGATGAACAAATGAGATTTACTTGGATCAGAGATTTGCTCAAGCTGAAATAGATTTGTCAATATTTACAATTTTACAGTGGTGAATTTAGGGACCATCTTTAAGTTACTCAATAATATACACGTTTCTACTTTTAACAGCATTTAAATGGAATGACTTAAAGTCAACAAACAGTTGCAAAACCGTTTATGTGGTTGTCTGTCAGCTATAATGCACACTAAATTTTTTATATTTATTAAAATAAACTGTTAAATACTATTGAAGAAACGTGTATAGTATTACTTTAGAGATGGTCCCTAAATTCACGAACATGAACCGTCCAACTTTATTTATTTATTAGTCTATCGGCTACACATTAGCTACACGTGTGGTAACGGCGAAGACCCCAACTCATATGCATTAACAGTCCACTTCAAAATACACTAAATATTATGGACAGGACATTACATTGTGACATAAGTCGTGATCAAGAGAAAACAAGCAAGCAAAAATAATAATAGTGCATGTCCTCTCTCGACTTCCATAAAAATGTCCTCTCTTCATACATTTTTTATTATTTTTTGTATAATATTTCTTTTTACAATGAAAGTCTGTGAGTTTGAGACATTTGTCTTCCCGTTCTTTTATAGTAGTGGCATTATTAAATTTAAGACTAACTGAGGAATTTGTGTTGATGGACTGTTTCTTGCAGGACAAATGAGACTGCCACAAACAGGGCAAAACAACAGCAGAGTCTCAAATGTGGGCAGAGCTCCCAGCATCATGTCTGGCTTCTTGTCCCGTGAGATTCACTTTCAGCAAACAACTCCCTCAGCAGTGCACAGGGCCAGTGGCAATTACTAGAGCTGATGTGAGGCAGAGGGTGAGAACAGGTTTCCCCAGCGTGTCTCTTTCTATTTACAGTTCTATTGATCCACACACATTGATCTAATCAGAGGGTTTTTCTGTGATCTCCCACAAAGTTTGTCTCGCTATAACGGGTTCCATTTAGAAAAAGTTTAACACTGAGATTAAGGAGTTGAAGTGAGAACTCCAAACTTGGTTTAAAGTGATTTTTCACTTCTCCATCTCAGACACCGTAGAACGTAACGTTATTTCGCAGCTATCATTCAGAGAACTATTCAGACTTTAATTTTGTTGGTTGGACTGGGGTTGAACTTTTTAGATCTAATCTTTTGCATTCGTATTTGTGGGCTACTGATATTCTTCAAGCTCCACCAGGATAAGACATCACCCTCAATTAGGCTGAGGGTTAAAAATGAGTTCATTTATTTCTTGAGGCTACTCCTTATATAGGCTTTCCAACAATTGATCTGTGTATGCGTAGATATTTCATCATTAGTGTTTGAAAAAACACTTCAACCAAACTCTGGGGAAACATGGTGACCTACTTTCCTCTTGATGAAGTAGTGTCATATTATATTTGTACTATACATATTACCCAGAAAAATAACTATAATGGAACCGGCAATTCAGAAGAAGTCATTTTTTAGAATTTTGAGGACTAAATGTAATAATCTAAGAATCTATGATTAAAAACTCATATAGCTTTGGAGACTAAAAATCCTGTTTTTCATTTCGCTTTTACCTTTTTAAGTACCCGGGTTATTCTCACAAAACCATAGAAACACCACGGCACTAATGATTTTAGCTTTAAAATGTGTAATATAGTAACATTAAAAAGCATCAGAATTAACACAATACTGTGTTCTACCTTGCACAATGTGTGATTTCAACATAAGAATTTATAATTGAAAATTGTATCTCATTTTCTGCTGAAATTCTCATTACCGCAATGTGTCCGGCTGTGTTTGAACATGCGTTATGTTGTAATTTAATCAAATGAACACAAAAATATTAAGAAAAAAAATAAATATTTGACAGAAAAAATATTTACTGAATATTCATGTATAATAATTATGAAGAAAAATTAGGAAAATGATGTGTCCATGCCTGATGTTCTCATCCTCTGCAACACTTTTTGAGAATAGTTTAAGCACACATATAGAATTTTAATAAAGTTTGATTTTGAGTGACCAAGCACATGGACCAGTTACTTCAAGATGGCTACCAGGTAAGATCATTTTTTTACAGTTAATTTGAAATATTGTCTTGTCAGAATGCTTACACGACATTTTGATTATCATTACCGCAACAGATGCTTATTAAATGTTAATTTAATTAATAGAAGCATAACACTTTGATTTTAAATGCATGTGCAGAATCTCCAAATTATGTTCTTTCAGGTTTGTCATGTCATTTTGAAAATATGTCAGTGTTGATGTTTTCTGACTGTTGCGGTAATGAAATTTTTTAGGACTATTTTTTAAAATTATGTTACAAAAGGTGTTAAATGATAAGTAAAAGTTTTTAAATTAATGTTCCCATTTACTCCAGACTTTGTTTTTCAATGTCTGGTGGGGAAAAAAGTAAATTTAAGCAATTTTAAAACCAAGTTTTCGTGAGAATCACCCACCCCCTAAAACTCTTAAAGAATCAGAATCAACACACAATTAGATTACAATCTCTTACTTTTGACTGACATATCTAAACAAAGGAAAATTATGTTTGTGGGGCGTTTCCAAATTAAGGACAAACAGAAAGAAAGCTTTTCACAAAATGTGATGCGTTCTGGGAAAACCGGTCGGATGTGGCGCTGGATTGTTGAGAGCTTTTCAGAAAATACAAAAGTGTTGAATGTAATTTTTTGGTCAAAATTGGGTTTTCATTACATTATTATTCTATAACATCTTCTCTATCATCTCTGAGAATATCTAGGCCTCCCTCCAGTCCTGTGTATGACATGCAAAGTTATTTTTTAAACCAAGTTTTCATAAGATGACGGAGCACATGAGAACAATCAGTCTAAACCAGTAGCTTACAGTACTTCAATGATAAACATGACCGCCTCAATCTGATCAATCCTGGTGATGTCAGTGCCTTAAACAATGTTATAATGGACTATTTCACATCCAGAGATGAAAGATTTGATGATAGAGACGTTATTGAAGAGATGGATGGAGGTACCCCATGCTATTCTGAATGTAAGCTGAAGAGTAAAATAGTTGTGCCATCTTAAACATTCAAGCGGTGATCAAAAATTCAGAGACTATACTCATGATAAACAATGTAAAACTTCACTTAAAGTAACAGTAAAATACAATAAAAGTGAATAGATACGGTCAAGGCTCGCAAAATCGCTAGCCCGACGTCCAAAATTTCCTGTCGAGAAAGAGGATGGAGCAGCTGCTTTAGCCGAGGAGTGAGCCTTGCCTGGTGGTCAGGAAGAAATGGCCAGAGCCCGGACAGACTCGAGCTGGGGCATACTGATTATTTTATACTAAATCCGATGGAATATAAATAAATAAATATGTAATACATTGAATAATACACAAATGGATGTTATATTGTGAACGTTTAGCATGTAATACTTGTAATACTTGATGGTTGTGCTTTTATTTTCATTACCTCTCTTTAAACCTGATTTTCTTAAAATTTCGTTCCTGAAAATCACAGTGATCAGCTGAATTCAGATAACTATACCTTTTGTTTAGACAAGCTATAAAAGAAACAAAAACATATTTGGAAAGGGATTAAACCCAGCTTTCAATGGTATCAAAACTTTAAATTTTACCATGAATTGGGTTTTCTCAGATCGCATTACAAATGTCTAAAAAGAGCAATGTTTATGCAATATGAATATTTTTTCTTGGCTGCAGGAAGTGTGTAACAAAAAAGGACATCACTAAATAAGCACGTGTATGATAACAAAATTAATGCACAAAAAGCACCATTCGTGTGTACCGTACAGAACGCTCGCTTCACGCGCGAATGAGGCGGAAGCGCCTCTTCCGCTTCGCGCCAAACGGCTCTTCTGCGCTGCAGGACCTCCTGACGCGCGTCAACTCGTCTTCACATTGACTTAACATTGAAATCACTCGCGCTTCGCGCCTCTACCGCGGTTGGTGTAAACGCAGCATAAATGAACAAACTTTTTTATTAAGTTGTCTCCAACGATGACATGTTTGTCCTGTGTCGGCTACCGTAGCTTCTCTATGCGTTTCAATAGCAAGGGGTGAGCTGTGAACTGAGCTGTTGGTTGCAAACCACTAGATGCCACTAAAATTTACACACTGCACCTTTAAACCTCTTTAAAATCTACATTTATATTAAATCTATTCTAAAGATTTTTTTACTATTTTGAGAAAAATTAATAGACTTAAAAGACCATTTGAAACTACACAGGATTAAACCGTCTTATTTTCTTAAATTATTTTTACCTTCCTTATTTACAACATGATTGTATGAAAATAATCTACTGTATCTGCAATTTGTTCTGAAGAACACAAAGGTAATGTAGAATGCTAGTCTACGTGATCACATATTTTACTAGCTAGAGAACCAGGCACAGTATTGATTATTGTATGCGAGAGGTGTGAAGACACTTGCTTGGTGTCAGCAGGATAACAGATGTGACGATCAGAGAGCAGATGACCAGAATAACCAGCAGTGCTATGGCAATTCCTTTCCAGTTCCTCTGTGGGGGACTGCTGCCAACCAGCTCCTGTCAATCACAAACAGACACAGTTTTAATGGCTTTTAACAGTCCGTTTGAGAAAAGAAAAAGTCCAAAAATAAAATTGAAAACAGAATAAGAAAACCAAATTCTGATGGAAAGGGCCTAGTTGGACAGATCCGTTTTGACATACTGAGTCGATTACCTCTACTGCTGTCAGGGACAAAGTTTTACAGTTTGGGACTGTAATAACTAAAGGCTGACTCAACACTTTTTTCACTTGTTTAAGATGCAGTTGAATAAGTTCAGCATATTCAGAAAGCATATTGTAAAGGTGTATATATGCATGGTGTGCTTTAAAGGGATAGTTCACTTTAAAATGAACCTCATGTGGTTCTAAACCTGTATGAATTTCTTTTTTCTGATATTTTGGAAGTATTGTGATAAATGATGAAGAAAATATTTTGATAAATGATATAAGCACACAGTTGACAGTACCCATTAAATTACATCATTACACTCGCATTTATTCCTACTATGGAAGTCAATGGTCACTATCTGCTGTGTGTTTACCATCATTTCTCAAAATATCTTCTTTTGTGTTCATCAGATAAAAGAATTTCATACAGGTTTAGAACAACATGAGGATGAGTAAATTATGACAGAATTTTCATTTTTAAGTGAACTATCCCTTTAAGCGACACCATGTAGTTTGTAGGCCAAAAAGTTCCACGGTGTGCCTTTAAAAACTAATGGAAAGGTTCAGTCTCATTGTTTTGAGTTTTTTTTTTTTGTCAACTCTGGATTGCTCAAGTAGTAGCAATTAGACATTTGTTAATGTGATTGTTACACCAACGGTAAAATAAAAACACATCAATCAAACACACTGAATGAACAAAATATTAAAGGCGGGGTCCATGATTTTTGAAAAACACTTCAGGCCGAGTACCAAAAAACACTTTTAGCCAATCAGCAGTAAGTGTGGGATGGGTCTATCAAAAGAAAGTCCAGATTCTATTGGAGGTAGGGTGATTGTTTAGGTGATTTCAAATATCAACATTGGCTTTCAGAGATCATGCACCCCGCCTTTAATGATGTTTACAATCTCATGGTAAATTCGTAATGAGGCGGTTTCCCGGACAGGGATTAGCTAAAGCCAGGACTATAACTAGTTTCAACAAACATGCATTACTAAAAACATTACTTGTATTTTGAGATATGTCAGTGCAGGTTGTTTTTAGTTTAAACAGCTCCTATATTTATTTTAGTCTAGGACTAGTCTAATCCCTGTCCGGGAAACTGCCCCCTTATTCATATGTTTAAGTATGATCCGCTTTCACACCAGGGGCTTCATTTTTGTTTTTTCAAAAAAGATTTAAGCTTGAATTAATACAAATTATTCACCTCGTAAAATAGCTGTGAATACCAGAAAGATCAGGCGTATATTCTCAAAGACAATGCATTTTTTTATATCAATGACCATTTGTAAATATTCGCTTGACTTGGAGTTTGTTCAGTGAGACATGTAATATTTTTGGATGATTACATAAAGATGTTCATAAGGGTGCTGGTGGTCTGTAAGACGGAGAGCAATCACCACGGGAGTTGTAAGAATGTGATTGCTCAGGTCAGCTTTCTGTCTGGCTTGAGACCACAGGGGAGTTTTGAACTGTGGTGATCTGTTTTAATAGTGGAATGAGCCAGAGACTGAGCTGACAAGAACAAATCAGGGAGGAGAGAAGAAATTATCGTTTATTTGCAAGAAACAGACTTGTCTGGAAACCTGAGTGAAGGGAAGAGCAATCCACAGCAGCTTATGTTTATAGAGGGAATAATGTTTAGACAAAATGTTAAAGGTTCCCTCATTGTAAGTCGCTTTGGATATAATGGCACTTTTCCATTGCATAGTACCACACGGTTTGATTTGGGTTGGGTCAGCTTACTTTTGGGGGCTTTTCCACTGAGTGCAGTACGTATTACCCCAAACTTTTTTTAGTGCCACCTCGGTCTGGGTTCCAAGCGACCCGCGCTGATACCAAAACTTGTCACGAAAACACTGTAGATCACTGACTGGTCTGAGAGAATCGTCACTACCAGCGTCATCGCTATAATGTTAAAGATTAGCTTTACCTTCATGCTAGCTTGCGCTGTATCGAGTAAACATGTCATCTGTGCTTTTCTGTAAGTTCCCAAACTCCCTTTTAGAGATGATAACATCCACAGGTTGAGAATCAGGAACACCATAACAGGTTTTTCCAGACTTGCAGTTTGTGGTGGCACATTTGCGAAGCGCACGTCCACATATATGCTTAAATGAGCAAATGAGGCTCAGCAGAGCGCCGTCGACTGACGCCACGGGTGTCATGTGAGACAGAGTTAGTTATAAACACGATGTGCAAACATCTATTTGTAGTGGTCAATTTTAATTTTGTGCTGGACTGGGAAATTAATAAATGTATGGGAATATACAACAACCCTACTGAAAAATCCAGCTAAGACCAGCATGGGCTGGTGAGCTGGTTTTGGCTGGTCCCCAGCTTGGTTTTGGTTGGTTTTGCTGGTGTAGGAAGCTGGTTTTGCTGGTGTAGCAAGCTGGTCTAGCTGTGTTTTGGTCACATTTTAAGCTGGTCTAGCTGGACTTAGCTGGTCATGCTGGAAAACCAGCTGGCCCACCAGCATGACCAGCTTTGTCAGGCTGGGAGGACCAGCATAAACCACCTTAAACCAGCTAGGGCCAGCTACCAGCTTATGCTGGTTTTGGCTGGATTTTTCAGTAGGGAACGCTCTCCCTTGTATGATGTCACAGCAGTAGGCAGCCAAATATAACGGCATGCCTATAATCCCTCCCATTTTGAAGTGTTACTAAACTCGATGGAAGAGCCATTATGGGTCAAAAATAACCCAGCTGTTTTTAAAGTGTGGGTGGAGGATTTTTTTTACTGTAATAATAATAATAAAAAATATAGAAAATAAATATATATGTAAAATAAAAAATAAAAAAAATTATTAAACATTTGTTCTTTTATGATAGTGCTGTTGTGTTTCTGTAAATAATTTATTCATTCTGATTGGCTGAGAAACATTCTATGGGTGAGCATTATTTTTCAGTAAAGGGCAAAACACACTTATGAACTAGGTCCTGGTCTGTCGACCACATTACAGTTCCATATCACTTCGCCAAGTTCAAGTAAAATAATAGATTTATTTAATTTCAACAATTAAAGTATATATATATATATGCGGTATATATGTGGTAGGAAAATAAATAAACTGAAAAGAATGAATACAATTATTAAAAAGAGTGTGAAAAGAGAGTAATACAGCAAATAAACATTTATTGCCTGCTTGTTCAGTTTGATTTTGCTTCATTCCTGATAATTGAAAACTAACAAATTATAATAAACATAAATACTGAAGAAAAATTACATATAAATATTGATAGGCCAACTTGTTCCCATTACTGCAAACACAAGTGCAAACACTTTACATCAAAAGCAACATGTGCGGGGGAGTTGTGCTACAGTTTCTCTTTATTCCTCCATCATGAGCTCTCCCTCATTCTCTCTCTCTCGCTCACTTGATATTTCGCACTCTCTCTCTCTCTCTCTCTCTCTCTCTCTCTCTCTCTCTCTCTCTCTCTCTCTCTCTCTCTCTCTCTCTGTCTCTCTCTCTCTCACTCTCTCTCTAGCTGTAAAATGTTATTTTGGAATTAGCATTTTAAAGACAAAACTGTCAAATGTCTTAAAATTTGAACAGTGTTTTATCATGTGGTAACCATGGTATAAGCAAAATGATTGACTTTGGTCCATTGAATTATTTGAAAATATTGCACTGATTCGCGTTCTGGCTGCATTGCCACCTTGGGTGTGCATTATTTTCGAATAATTAAATCGCCCGTCGTCATTTGACCCCTGTAGATAAGACATTTGCAATGTCACAGCTAAAAAAACAGCTTATCAAAATAACAGATGACAATAATGCAGTAGCACTCATAAAACAAGTCACAAACAGTGTGATCAATACCGTTTAGTCAACAAGCCATGTTATTCTAAAAACAGAAATCTATCTATGTCTAAGTAAAGGTCAAGTGCCTCTTTAGTGCAATACAGCAACAACCACATTTTATCATATAGTTTATTTTTCTAAAAGCATTACTGATATTTTTACCAAACTCAAAATCATTCCTGAGTGGGGTGGTCATTTCCAATGTATGGTTTACAATATAAATACAAAAATACATGTACAAGAAAGCACAGTTGCTAAAATCAAGCATTGTAGCCAATAGCTACAGTATAAGCAGAACTGCACACCTCTGCAATCAAAGAATTACACAGAACTAGAATACTTCAATAAAAGGTTATTGAACCTTTTGGCTAATTTTATTAAGTGTTAACAAAAAATAATAGATATTATAGATATTAATAATACAATTCTGTTACTAATGTATGAATGGGGGAAAATGTAAAGGTCAGTCTGCTTGTTAAAGCTGTAGTATATGATGTTAAAAATCGGTCTAGAAAGCCTGAGACCGTTAGTAAGTTTTAAAAAACTCATCCCGCCCCTCTGTGCTACCTGATCCCTCCCACCGGGAAACCACTGAACAACGTCACTCATTCAACGTCACTCATTGATCACTGGTAGTAAACATCAGAACAGAGATTTACCGAGCAGTAAACACATAAAGGCTTGAAGGAATGAACAATTACAATTATGATTGTAATTGACGTTATTTACTTTCACAACAACGTTTGGCATACGTTTCCCCTCATGAGCTTCAAGAAATGACTTTATAAATATAATTACTTTGACCCGTGATACGCGATGCTAAACGGCTAACATTCCAATGCCGACCGGCAGCATCAGCATGTAGTCAGATTATAATACTATATTTATGTAACACCTCACACAATCTTTGTAAATATAACTATTTTGACCCGTGATACGCGATGCTAAACGGCTAACATTCCAATGCCGACCGGCAGCATGGGCATGTTGTCTGACTGATAATATCATATTTATGTAACACCTCACACAATCTTTGTAAATTTAATTATTTTGACCCGTGATACGCGATGCTAAACGGCTAACATTCCGATGCCGACCGGCAGCATCAGCATGTAGTCAAATTGATAATACTAACACCTCACACAATCTTAGTAAATATAATTACTTTGACCCGTGATACGCGATGCTAAACGGCTAACATTCCGATGCCGACCGACAGCATGTTGACCGACTCAAAAAAAGAAATTTAAGTCACACCACACACAATAAAAGTATAAATAAGTGCGTACCTGTTCAACAAAAGTCTGCCGTGTCGGCGTCGGTTTTCAGCCCCAAATCTCCCTGAAGCTTCCTCCAACGGTCAATGGCGGACCATATATTGATTTTACTTAGAGTCCGCCATTTTTCAAATTTTTTTAACCTCTGCTCTTTCTTCAACAGACTTCCTTTTTCTTCCAACCTTTACTGTAGGGACAAGCAGGGGCTGCTTGCTGCTGTCATTTAGTTTTTTTCCATTAGTGAGATGTTGCTGCTTCGCTAGCTACCATACACTGACACAAATTTCATGTCGCAGGCAGGAGAGGGGCGGGGTGGTGTGCGATGGGGTGGAGACGCGAGCACGAGGTGGATTTTCTAATGTAGCAGGGATTGGATGAGAGCAGTTAACCAATGTAAGCTGTCCGGCCGGACAGTTTACATTGGTCAACTTATCTGCTACCATACACCCAATAGACTGAATGGATTTTTTAAATTCTTTTTTCTCTTCATATTGTTAGGATGTTACTGTAGAACCATAACCAGCATCTAAACGAGGTTATTAATAATGAACAATCTTTGAAATCGTAGACCATGTCTAACGTTATGCACTGCTTCCGGTGTCATCAGCAATTCGTTCCCCCCGGGCAATTCTGCCCCCCCAGGACCCCCGCGTGATTCCATTGGCTGCCTTATTACAATTTCTTAGCGCCTTATTACAATTCCTACAAAATCGCGTTATGATTTATGTAGACAGAACGTTGTTAAAATTACAATTGATGTCTTTAAAATTATATGTTTCATATAGTATATAAATGAGGCTATAGGTGGGAGATCTACACATTGCTTGTGTCATTTTATTATTTAGATTATTATACTGTACCCTTTCTACTTTTGTATTGTGTAAAGTTAATAAATTACTTATACAAAACATGATTACTTAATAGCAAAATCACACATTAAAATCATAATTTATAAGCCATGATTACTACTTTTACTATTAAAAAAATACATTTCGTAAGGTACGTAAATAATTTACAAAA
Organism: Misgurnus anguillicaudatus; assembly: GCF_027580225.2. Lineage (NCBI taxonomy): Eukaryota > Metazoa > Chordata > Actinopteri > Cypriniformes > Cobitidae > Misgurnus > Misgurnus anguillicaudatus. Next base: position 36,300,326 of record NC_073338.2, on the reverse strand, counting down.
ATAAAAGTATTGTTTTTGTAAAGCAGATGATGACGCAAAAGTACTGATGTGTCTGCAACATGAATATTAGTTTATTATATTATTTTTTTGTTAACTTTTATTAAAAAAAATGTTATGCTTCTATTTTCTACAACGTAATTAGCTTGCTAGACCGTTAACGCAGACGATATATCGCAATGACAAAATTTTGACCAGGCATTAGTGCTAGGTACCAATCGGGGTCCTAGGGGAGACTGAATTGCCAGGGAGGACCGAATTGCTCATGACACCGGGTCCAACCGATCTTAAATGCCATAGCAAAAAAATCATGCTAATATACAATTGTATCATAATGCAAAACCACAATTTTGCTTAAATGTGTGATATAAATAAATAGTGCTCATAAACGGCTGTTTAAAAATAACCTCTATTGAAGTTAATAGAGGCTTGCATTATGATTAAACATGCGGATATGTCCACTCCAGCGACAGAAGTCCCGCCTTCAAGTAATTGGAGCCAATCATTATTCCCGAAAGACTAACAATACTCTGTACAATGAGGGGGGTGTTGTGAAGGGTAATTTATTTATTTGTTATTTTATAACACTATTTTATATAAGTCTATGGATATATTCATGTCGAGAACAGGCTAATCTGTTGATCTATACACAAGTTGGGGAAGGACAATTTGGCATCTCCAATTCCACAAATTTGCATGTCGTTGGACTGTGGGAGCAAACCAAAGTACCTGAAGTAAACCCATGCTGAGTACATGCAAACTCCACACATATCAGGTTTAACTTTTGCTGGGAGATATGTTGTTTATGTTATGATCTTAACAAATGATTTAATTCAAGACTTAATTCAAGTACGTAGGTCTTTGCAAACATGGCTGCAGTGGGTAAATACTTCCCTAAAGGGCCTTTGAATTTAAGTAACCAATTAAGAGTGTACATTTTATCATACTCAAAAAATGATTTCTTATATTTCCACCAACACAGAAAATTTGAAAAAGATGCTTGCTTTACGTTCCCTGAAAGATGCCAGAGTAAGAGAGCGTTACGGTAACCAACTGTAATTGAAATCATTTTCTGGCCGAGCTTCCCAGATCACAAAGCAAATGAATGGAATGAATATCCGACATTCACTCCTGAAATGACCCTGGGAAAGCAGAAATATGTTATTTCTGAAAATTGACTGGTTTAGAGTACACAGCATTGTTCATCCAGCAAGGCCACATCGGCCTGATGAAATATCGGTGTAAAGGAAAAGGTTGATTGTCTCCATTACCTCTGTGCAAGAGATGGCAAGCTGAACTCCATTCGGATCTCTCTGAAAGATCTGACTAGCCAAATTCAAAAACAGGAGACTTGGGCTATTTGTCACACTTTTTCTTAGCTTCGTTTTTAAAGCCAGTTTCTATATGAGCAAATACTTTGTGGTCTTGGCTTCAAAAAATAATTCATATTAAAAATGATAATGTGTAATGAACACACATGGCCACACAGCAGTTGGAAACAAATAGGCAAAAAAAAAAGTTTATTATGGGCTTTTAAGCTAAATTTAATTGTTAATAGTCTACTCATTTTCAATATTAAAATATGTTATTACCTTAACTAAGAATTGTTGATACATCCCTCTATCATCTGTGTGCGTGCACGTAAGCGCTGGAGCACGCTGCGACGCTTCGATAGCATTTAGCTTAGCCCCATTCATTCAATGGTACCATTTAGAGATAAAGTTAGAAGTGACCAAACACATCAACGTTTTTCCTATTTAAGCCGAGTATTTATATGAGCAAGTTTGGTGGTACGAAATAAAACGTAGCGCTTTTCTAAGCGGATTTAAAAGAGGAACTATATTTTATGGCGTAAAAGCACTTTTGGGAGTGCTTCGACTCGCCTGAAAAGTCCGCTCCCCTTCTTACTCTCATAATGGGAGAGGGAGGGTATTACTGCGCCGAGTCGAAGTACTCCCAAAAGTGCTATTACGCCATAAAATATAGTTCCTCTTTTAAATCCGCTTAGAAAAGCGCTACGTTTTATTTTGTACCACCAAACTTGCTCGTATAACTACTAATGACATATTTTAATGTTGAAAATGAGTAGACTATTCCTTTAAAATAATTGTAAAACTAACTGTGAAAGGACATTTACAAAAACATTTAAACACTGTCAAACCACATCCGATGGTCCAAAATGCAGCAGCTCATTTGGTCTTCAATCAACTGAAATGGTCCCAGTGAGACTTAACCAGACCACAATTATAATAAACTGCTTTTATTTCCTATTACTAGTTTGCAATGTTTTTTTTATACAGCAGATCACTCTGTAAGTTGATAAGAAGATCTGGTATTATAGGAGAGATTTGAGCATTTTATAATATCATAGAGACTTTATAGACTAATAGGTTTCTTTAATATCATCTAATAACTCCAATAGTTTGAAAGCTAACATTCAGGGTTCCCACACCTTAGTTAACTTCCAATTCAAGGACTAAATGTGGTTACACATTTCAAGTGAGCGCAAAGTTACATCGTGTTACCTTTTAAGATACATTGTTACAGTTCCCTTTCGAGGGAACTTGCGCTGCGTCGCTGCGGTGACACTTTGGGGACGCCTCCAGGGGTAAGTGCATCTGAATGTGTATATTAAATTCAACCAATGGTGAGGCTTGATGGCAAAGACAGGGTGATGCGGGAGCCAGGAAGTATATTGCTATCTAAAATATTACCAAAGACGGTGTTACATGGACGCAGGAAGTATGGCATGGGATACGCAGCGTCTCGTTCCCTTCTCAGGGAACAACAGTTACATATGTAACCCTAGACGTTTTCATGTGTCAAACACAACTATGCAAAAAAAGCATTTTGGTATGAAATCAAGATATAAGCATTTAAAACTAAGAGTTTAGCATGTGTGCTTAAAAAGTCTAGAATTTTTATTTTGTTATCCTACACTACACATGAATATTATGGATTTTTTCCCCAGAAAACTTCTTGCACAAAATAGATTCAAGCACTTTCAATGACCTGTATCTATGTATGTATATTTTCAAAAACTTCTTAGGCCAGGGCCTTGCTTTTTTCCAGATTCTCAAACTTTCAAGGATTTCAAGGACCCGTGGGAACCCTGAACATTGTATAGCAGTGTTTGCATGGACAATCATTACATTTAATTCAAAGAAAATGCTTAATTCTTAATCTGAAACAGCACATTTGCTTACAGTTAACTTTTGTTCACAATTCATTTCTTTGCATAAAAGTACTTATAGCTTGAACAAAAGCATTTTTGCACCACACAGAACATACATACTGTACAACAAGCAAATGTAATAAATGTTTCTCAGAAAGGGCCTTGAGTGTGATCAAACAGAGAAAACCAAGCCAGCCTTTTTCTCTGTGTGCTATGCCTTTCAATCTCAAAGTCAAATGTTTGTTTGAAATAAACAAAAGATGCAATGTCAAGGCAAATCGGGCGAGTCATCTTTAATTTCAGGATCCAATATTCTCAACACTAAAGCAAGAGCTTCATGTTGAACTGGTTTGAGATAAGAACGCTACCTGTGATAAATAAAATGAACAAGCTTGTGTGCTTTGACTTAACACAAGAGAACAAGAACATTGTGGCATCTGCGGCAGCTGGAAACAGTCTGGTACTGTATGAGAATCTCAATTGCTCAATTTCAACAGCAATAAATAAGGACATTTCTTGTTATACGTATGTCTACTTTACACATGTATTACAACATTCATTCTGTCACCTTCATCTTTAGTTTATCAATCCTGAACCATTCTAGAAACCATTTTATTTTTGTAAACATTAGTGTACAAAATTTCCAGTGTTCATGAATTCATAAAAGTATTTGAAAGCATAAGCACAACTAGAGAAGTATGATTTGATTAAAGTTAGATTAAAGTTATAGCTTCAGCATTCCCTGTAAAGTTTAGTCAGTCTTTATGTTCGGTTCATTTCTTGAAATAAATGTAAAAAAGGGTTGCAACCCTACCATCTATCAACAAGTTGTTTGTATCTGCCAAACTTTACATTTCCTCATTTCTCACTATCAAAACAAAGCAGTGTTTCCCATACATTGATTAATTTGTGGTGGCCCACCACAGAATCAACACTGGCCCCCACAAATAGAATTTTCATGATTCCCATTTACATTTTTATTTCACTATTTAAAACAGCTTAATTCGGCTTAAAATATAATTTGATATATAATACAGATCAAATACAGATAAAGATCAAAGAGTAGAAGTGAAACATATTTCAGGTGCCAACACTAGATCAAACGCAAACACGATATGATGATGTCACATATATGCTAATTAGCGAGTGACGTCATCACCACCACAGTCTCCTCAAAATCCTGTGGGAAACACTGCAAAGCGCTCAATGGCTTGAAAGAGCCTAATTGAAATCTATTGTCCCTGTACAAAACATTGAAGTGAGCCATGGAGTGAATAAATATCTTTGTCTCGCAGTCGTTTGGCAGATGGGCTGCACAGGCGTCGATGTTTCCAATAGCGAACCTGCTGCACATGCATTTATTAATATGCAGTGACAAACACGCACAAACAACACCAATAAAAATGGGAATAAACAGGGAAGATGATACGTGGAAAAACTAATTGAGGTTAAATGAGTCAAAGGTAATGTGTAATTTTTTCAATTTTAAAATACTTTGTATTTAATCTTAATGCGGATAAGCAACCAGATTTAAGCTATTGATAAGTACCCAAATAGTGCAGACATTGGATCTCTGTGGCATCTCAACCAGATTTAAAGGGATAATTCACCCAAAAAAATTAAATTCTGTCATTTACTTACTCTCATGTTTTACAAGCCTATAAACATTTCTTTGTTTTTATGAACACAAAGGAAGATATTTAGAGGAATGCCGATCCCATTGGACCCATTGACTTCCATATATTCTTTATTCCTTTATTCCTTTAGTGAATGATAACAGAATTTTATTTTTTTGGTGAAATATTGCAACAGCTCACTCTGTAAACTTATGAGCATCACATGTGATGTCAAAATAAGTGCCTGGTCCAGACGCGGGTTTATAATAAAAGAGACCCTCGCGTTTGCCAGATACTCGCATAATCTCATGCGTAATCAGAGTTTACTGTTAAGTGATTGTCTTTCGAGTATTTTGTGAGCACGAGCATCTCTTTTATCATAAATCCTTTCGACATGTGTGCAGCAGGCTTGTATTTTGACAAGAGGCATGATGCACATGGTTCACATGACCCAACAAACACATATTTTGACATGACGAGCCACACAGATCACACTCCGAACACATATTTTGAATTCACGCCACTCAGAAGAGAAGTCACCGGCTGCCACTGATCAGTGTATTAATGTTTTCATAAGTCACACAAAATGTGTTTTGAGTCTTTGGGCTCTATCTTACACCCGGGGCAATGCAGCGCAATGCGCGACGCAAGTGTCTTTTGCTAGTTTCCACCCTGCGCAATTATAATTTTCACGTTTAGCGGCGCGTTGTTTAAATAGCAAATGCATTTGCGCCCCCTTTTGCACCCATGGGCGTTCTGGTCTGAAAACGAAGTGTGTTCAGGCGCATTGTTGGTGCGTTGCTATTTTGAGGCAACTAAAATAGACTACACCATTGACCAACAAAAACCTGGTCTAAAGTCTAAAGTCAATGCCGCAATATTTAATGAGCGCCTTAGAAATATGCGCCTATAAACGGGAGGACAACGCGGGTTTGCTTATCACACACATGAAGGCGCAGCAGTACAAAAACTTTTTAAATATGAAAGATTAAAGGATTGAATGTAAAAGATTATTATTGAGTCTCTTGGACATAAACGAGAACTGATTATGAGACGTTAGAAGGCACAAAGAGCTGCTTCACCTGCAGCCTGGTAAGTAAATAAATGCTTTGCTTTAAACAAATGCATCTATTTTTAAATGTTTTTTAAATGCTACCCCACAGATGTTTTGTATATGATGACTCTGTACCTGTGGATATGGTGAGATGAGAAACATTTTTAAGTAATGCTTAAAAAAACTTGTGACGCTATCCAAGTGCTGAAACGTGCGGAGAGCCATATGTAAATTCTTTATCTCCTGTTTGTAACAAATAAAGTATTTTTAGAGTACAAACCTTTTCTTACATACTTGTAAATAATTTTTTGATGATATTGGATAGCCATACATTTAAAGCAATTAAAAGCCTGCTTTTTACTTCCATGACTAAAAGAAAACTGGTTTTAAAGGTTTTAATGACAAAATAACAATTTCAATACAAGTGAAAAACAACACAATTATTTAACATTAATCTTAAACTGGGGATCTTCTTCCTCCGCTTAGTTTTTCAGTTTACAAAGTCCGTCATCTAAATAGGGATTAGACATAGCGCCAGCGCAACAGACTTTTAAAGGGGAAGAGAGCTGAGACTCTCATTGGTTTATTGCACGTTACACCCAAAATACTCTCATTAATCATTTAAAAAATAGGATCAATCCTTTTCGACCATGCGCTCAGCACACAAACATTTTTCCCGTCGTTAAATTAGCAAAAGTGTATTCGGACACGCCCATTTAGACGTCGCGCTGTGCGCTTTAGAAAATGCGCTTAGATCGTTAAAATAGGGCCCTTTGACTCTTGACACTGTACTAAACTACAACATAAGGGCAACATAAGTAAAGATGACACTGTTCACATGCAATCAGAATCAATGCATGAATAAATACTTTACTATTGAATACTGCAGCTGTAACATTGATTTTATAATGTATGGTTAATATCTGGATGTAGCGTCAAACTTTCATTAGCTGTGCAGTAATAAAAATAACTAAAACAATCAAACACGTGCAACTATTTTTGATTTCTTAACACATACCATACATGCAACCTGCATTGAATCGTCAAGGGTTTTTAAACATAGTTATCGAAACAGTCCCATTTGTAGCTTGTGTCTGTTTGATAAACATGAAAATCCCCGTTTTCCCCTGAGTGCCAATGTAATTGTCCAACAAATCTCAGACACAAAACAGATGAAAACATTTTCAACAACAACAACAAGGGATTTTATTTTAGAGCATGGTGGGACAGTATGTGTGTATTAAGCAGATTTCCACTGGGATCTGTGAGCGATAGAGATTTCAGAAATTTCTCAGATGAAATGAAGATTATATCTCTGTATCACCGAACCAAAATCTCAACTTTCGAAGTGGTTCAGGCATTCTGACATCACATCCAATGTGAAAACAAAAAGAATGAATTCAGTAAGGCGAGTTTGATCCCAGGAAATTGCTCGCAGTGGATACTGAGGTAAAAGCTTCACCGTTAGAAAATCAGTACCTTATTTCATGCAGTACATAATGTACAATTATAATAAATACACTAAGTCAGTTTTGAATCAAAAGCAATATGCTTTGTATTGCACAGCACATCACCTTCCCAGATACTTCAGTCAAATTAATATTGAAAATACTCAAGCCATACTGTACATGAAATAATTGAGAAGATTGCCAAACCTTACAAGTGCGTCTGATATGTTTTCTTGTAAATGAACATTTTTTTTATCAGACTCTTGGATTCTGCAAAAAAAATGGTATTTATGAATGGCCTGAGGCTGGGATTAAGCAGATTTAAAGTGAAAGTATTTAATGAACAGATAATAAGTGCAAAGAGCATCCGGTTAATATCTCATTTTTGACGATTTGGCATTTAGTGGCTTTTGTATCTGAGCTCCTTAATTGTAAGTAATAATTGTAATTAAAATAAAATAAAACACTGCACAAACTAAAGTTTGTCTCTTATGTAACTCTTTCATAAAACACAAAAATCCATATCAAAACTTCAAAATCCGTAGACCAGAGACTCATTCTTGCCGTAAGGATAAAACATTACAAACCTCATCCATGGTTTTGATGTTCCAGAAAGAGGGATTTGTTAGTTTGTGTTGTTTTATCAAAACAAAGTTGGCATCTCCTCGTGTGTCGGTGAAGGATGAAATAGATCTTTCCTGATCTCCAAATCCCTGTTTCCAGGGGAAGCAGGGAAAGCGATGACAATGGGCAATGAAAGGGAGAGTGTGATCACGATAGTGACAAATTTGGGGCTTAGCACTTACCGAAGGCAAAACGATCATCATCATAGATTTTACCTGACGAATGCATCTTTGAAATACATACTGTCATTGACCAGCACGACAGGTAGAACTTTAAAGCCCCATCAAATGGGATTTTCTTGATGTCCTTGTAGGGTTAGGCCAGAAAAGCACAGCTAAACCAGACTTAAATTACTTATGATGTTGAGTTAAATAAAATATAAATGATGTTGGTACTCTAAAACGTGAAAGACATGACACAGGACTGGCTGTTGGCAGCTCTACTGTTGTCCTTTGGAACTGGGCAACATTTCACTTTTATACAATGGGGTTGTTAAATTGCAATGTTTGTAGTAATGGTGGTATAAGCAGAGTAATTGACTCTGGTCCTTTAAATTATTTGAAAATAATGCACACCCGCAATGAAGCTGCATTACCACCTGGGTGTGCATTATTTTTGAATAACTTAACGACCTGTCATCAATTTTTCCGTTTTACATCTAATTTTGTTCCACAGTTTAAACGTTTGCACAAATAAGAATGCATTTGTATTTATTGTTACATCTATAGTTTATATTATGTGTAACACATACTAGGGATAGAACAACGTGTCGACCTCCAGTGGTTCCCAAACTTTTCATTGCGCGACCCACTTAAAGAAGTATAATCAATGCCGGGACCCATAAATATAATTTTTTTTACAATGGAAATATGAGGAAAAGCAATTTTTTATATAATTGACCATTTTTTATTTTCCTTGTCATTTATGAATAAAATTTTAAGTTTAATTGAAATTTCAAAATACCTTATGGGATATGGTAAACAGTTTTTGTTTCATTCACCACTACAGCCAAGTGACCCACCTTATCCCACTGTGCGACCCACAAGTGGGTCCCGACCCATAGTTTGAAAACCCCTAGTCTCGCGTAGCCAGACCTTCAATACTGAAGGTCTAGTGTTTTTCGCTGCTTTTTCTGGACAAAGCCCGCCCACAAGCTGTTTGATCGACATGTCAAACAACCAATCACAGTTTGTTTCGGACTCCCCACAATAACGAGCCGGCTTGCAACAATTCAGTTATTGAAATAACCAGCCGCAACCGAATAGCATCTAAATAAACAACATTACTCACAATAGAACAACGTTGTGCACTTCATCAACAGCCACACCAATGAGACGGTCCCGTTAAACGTCTGTTTGAAGCATATCTCTTCACTTTGTAACACCTACAAGCAATTCAGGAGAACTGAACTTTTTGACTACACTAACTGCCTCAAACAAAACTCTTGGACGTCTATTAGAGAGTCTAATCCGCGAACTTTGCATATTTTTTAGAATCCAATGTTTAGCTGATCATGATAACTGGTCATTATTATCCATGTGAAGACGACTGATTCTCTTCCTCAATGGAACGTCAGAGCTTTGTTTTCCAGGGACCGAAACTAATCGCGACACTCGCGTCTCGTGGAAATCCGGTTTATTTTAACCAATCAAAACAACTTCAACATTCTCACAGGGTTTTCAGAAAAGTGTACGAAAAACATCAGATGTTTAGTCAACAGTCTGTGGGGGTGACATCTGAGGCTGAGACCAGAAAACCTCTGACCTAGTCGATAACATTGATTACATATTTACGTCATTTGACGGAAAGGCGTCGATGCGTCACAATGTTCACATTTTGAAACAATGACGGCTTCAGCATCGGGTGAAACGACATCACGTCGCATCTGGGCAGTATGTTGAAACAGTAAATAAAGAGCAGGACATGTTTTTTATATTATTAGAAGTTATGAAATAATAAGTTACTTTGACACCGAGAGCTGATAGGCATGTACCCACCTGCACAGAAAGCCAGCTGGCAGTGCGGACTTCCTAACGAACTTATTTTTTGTGAATATGTGCGCAGATATTACAGAAGCTTGTCTTGTTACAGTAGGTATTCCTGGCCAGTGTTGGGGAAAGTTAATTTTAAAAGTAATGCATTACAATATTAAGTTACTCCCCAAAAAAGTAACTAATTGCATTACTTGGTTACTTTTCATGGAAAGTAATGCTTATGTTACGTTTTAGTTACTTTTGCGTTACTTTTTCCTTTAGGCCTTGCAGGTGTTTTTTATGACTGAAAAGTTCTGCATTCAGAAATTGCATATTTCAACACAAAAAAATATGCTTGTTTAAATGCTCGTGGATTGACGCAAAAGTGTTATTTTACCTTAAAATCATGAATGTGATGCCAAGTGTGTTTTAAACAGTAATGACTTTGAGCAATTGAACAGAAAGCAATGAAATATTTAAAAACACACTGTTGCCAGAAGACTGCGCTGTAATTCACTCTCTGCCCAGCACTAAATGAATCCTCATCTATCTTAATAATATTCAGAGAAACAGATTTGTGCCATGGGCTTTTTATGGCTATAATTGTGTGTATTTTGTCTACGGGCCCTATCTTGCACACAGCGCAATTGACTTTGTCAGTGACGCATGTATCATTCGTATTTTGCACCGGAGCACAGCGGGGTTTTCCCTCCACAGACGCACGTCGGCAAACTAGGGAATGAACTTGCGCTCCCTGGACGGTTCAGCGCAAAAAAGGAGGCGTGTTCCGGCGCAAACCATTCCTGATGCTATTTTTCAAAAAACAATTGCACCACTGACCAGAAAACAACTAGTCTAAAGTCAGTGACGCGTTGCGTGTTGTTCATTATGCTATTTTAAGGGCGCATGCTAATGTATAGCGTGCACAACGCGCACACACTTTGCTTATCTAATCTACACAGATGCAAGAGTTATTTTTGCAAATCATAAATTGTTACAATAAAAAATATTAACACATGAGATAAGGGAAATCATTGTGGTGAGCATTGTGGTGATAGGTTTAATTTATTGTGTGGCTTCGTTAAAAAATTATCATGCAAATAACGATTAAAATATTTTCATAAGTTTGTTGTGGCTGTATTACGTTTATTTTATGTAAATAATAATTAAAATGTTTTCATAAAAAACCTTAATGTATGTGAACTTGATTTGTAAGTGTACTTTGGGGTTGGACCTTGCTTGCGTTTCTAGGCTTTCAGCGGTGAGGGTGGACACAGCGATGTCCTCATCTGGCGTCAGGTCCTGTGTAGAGGCAGATCCACCTCCCGTTAAACGGCGTGCCCGATTTATGCTGGCAAGCTTGGGATTCCCCCGTCTCCTGACATCATTGTAGCGCTTGCGGCGCAACGTCCTGGGGATGCAAGTTGATGAGACAATTGTGGCTATTTCCTCTCACGCCTGTTTAACCGACGCTGATCTGGGCGGGTTTCTCCCATCCCTATACAAAACAACTTCTCTGTCTTTGACTGCTCTAACTAGAACGTCGGTCTCCTCGGCTGTGAACCGCTCCTGGCGTGCGCCTGGTAAATCCGTCATAATAATAGCAACCCGCCATGGAACTTGAGCACTTGCGTTTAAAGGGAATGTTGGATAGTGTTCTGATTGGTTTATTTGACGTTACGCCCAAACCACACCTATGAATAATGAACCTACTTAAGACCAACCCCTTATTGATTCGCGCCTGGCGCAAGAGTTATTTCTCCCGCAGGGAAAATAGCAACAGCGCCCAAAATCCGCCCACAAAGTCATTTGCGCTTTGTGCTTCGCACCTCCGTTTCAGATCGTTAAAATAGGGCCCTATATGTGTCATTACATGCACCAGAACCTCATGAAAACAATGTGGATTAAACAAATCACAGTTATATAAATTACACTGACCTTCAAAAAGCGTCTTGAAGAGGTTTTGTTCATAAATGCATGTAAAACAAAGTAATGTGAACTTGAGATTGTTATACTGTTATTAAACTGCACAGTATGCGCTGCAAACACAGCCGGTGTAAAAGCACAATGGAAAAGCTCGGCAACCGCTCTTCGCATACGCGCTGCTCAGTATTCACGCTTGCGATGTGAAACAACATTTGAATAAACTAGCAGACACTGATTAGCTACTTGGTCTATGTTTATTTAAAACAAACAGCAAGACAACTAGCAGTGAATATGCTTTCAGGAGAGTTAGTAGATTAGCATGGAAGGATTTGTACGGAGTTTGAACGCCTTTCCCCTAAAATATTTATAAAAAATATTTATAAAAAAAATCAAATTAAAACTCTACTTATTTGCTTTAGAAGTGGACAGTTTTGGGTTAGTTTGGACTAATAATCTCATGCACACCTGATGTTTGCTCAAGCAAACCTACTGCATCAGCAATATGAAACAGACTCAAGGATGAATCTATCGCAAGCCATAAATATATAATCGATGTAAAGGTCTAAATTAAGAATGCGGGCAGAGGATCAGATTCAGGGCTGATGGGTCATCCGTCTGATGCCATTCATTTGAAACTACATCCTGCTGGAAAGTTTGAAGATGTTCTGTGGAGACACAAAACCTTCAAAAGGGACAGGGGCCACAGGGGTGAAATGGTCCATTTAAGCCCACACCGGGGCATATTACAGTACATAACAAAGGCCAGTCTGATGAACACCTTCTGTCCATCATATGGTTCACACTGCAGAGACAACTGAGAGCTCTTGATCTTATAATTGAACAGACACAAGCCCTTTTTTATTGTTCTCAAAATCATCACATTTTCCATGCATAGCACAGAATATAGATTGAGTGCAGATTGAGTGCTCTGTACACTGCCACACCAACGCTCTTATCAAACTCTTATGGTTGAAGTGGAAACATTGTTTTATAGCATGAAATAGCAGCTGTTGAATGGCATGGCATCTGTTATGTTCACAAAACAACTTTTTATTAACCCTAAGGACATCTATGTTGGAGCTTCCCAGCTGTACTGTTCATGTTCATTCAGTATAACGATACACTAAATCAGTCGTTTAATAAGAAGGTGCTCTTCTCTCCTGTGACCTCACCTGATAGTACCCAAAATTCCCTGCTGTAGTCAAGACTACGATAAGAAATCCTTACATGAATAGTTCATGCAAAAATGAAAAGTAATTATTCACTTCCTAATATACAGTGCTATTATGTGTAAAAGAATAAAAATGTACATTTCTACCATTGCATGGTATTGTATAGACGGTTTCAGCAGTAACAAGATAAACAAACAGCTTTCGTCGAACACTGTGCCCTCACCTGATAGTACCCAAAATTCCCTGCTGTAGTCAAGACTATGATAGGAAATCCTTACATGAATAATTCATGCAAAAATAAAAAATAAATATGATTCACCTCCTAATATACAGTGCTATTATGTGTAAAAGAATAAAAAATTGACATTTCTACCACTGCATGGTACTGTATAGACGGTTTCAGCAGTAACAACATCAACAAACAGCTTTCGTGGAACACTGTGACCTCACCTGATAGTACCCAAAATTCCCTGCTGTAGTCAAGACTACGATAGGAAATCCTTACATGAATAATTCATGCAAAAATTAAAAAAAATATGATTCACTTCCTAATATACAGTGCTATTATGTGTAAAAGAATAAAAAATTGACATTTCTACCACTGCATGGTACTGTATAGACGGTTTCAGCAGTAACAACATAAACAAACAGCTTTCGTGGAACACTGTGACCTCACCTGATAGTACCCAAAATTCCCTGCTGTAGTCAAGACTACGATAGGAAATCCTTACATGAATAATTCATGCAAAAATTAAAAAAAATATATGATTCACTTCCTAATATACAGTGCTATTATGTGTAAAAGAATACAAAATTGACATTTCCAGCACTGCATGGTACTGTATAGACGGTTTCAGCAGTAACAACATAAACAAACAGCTTTCGTGGAACACACAAAAATTTTTTATATAATGTATACAATCTTAAAGGGACACTCAACTTTTTTGAAAATATGCTCATTTTCCAGCTCCCCTAGAATTACATATTTAATTTTTACCGTTTTGGAATCCATTATGCTGATCTCTGTGTCTTGCGGTACCACTTTTAGCCTAGCTTAGCATAATCCATTGAATCTGATTAGACCATTAGCAAAAAAATAGTTTTGATATTTTTCCCATTTAAAACTTGACACTTCTGTAGTTACATTGTGTACTAAAACCGATGGAAAATTGAAATTTCCAATGATATTACGCAGTGGCGAAAATAGTCCCCTTACTAAGGAACTATTTTCAGGCACTGCTTAATATCACTACGCCTGCTGCAGCCATGTTACGGCAGCAAAGTCCTTTATTATTATGCCAGAATGAGAGTAGAGTTCCTAGCCATATCGGCTTAGAAAATTGCAACTTTTAATTTAACATCCATCTTACTACACGATGTAACTACAGAAGAGTCAAGTTTTAAATATGAAAAATATCCAAACTCTTTGGTTATTTTTTTGGCGCAAAGCTAATGGTCTAATCAGATTCAATGGATTATGCTAAGCTATGCTAAAAGTGGTACCGCCAGACTAGGAGATCGGCTGAATGGATTCCAAAACGGTAAAAATCAAATGTTTAACTCTAGGGAAGCTGGAAAATTTGCATTTTTTTGTTTTCAGAAAAAGCGGAGTCCCTTTAACTACAGTTCGGCTGCTAAACCTCCCTTCAAAATAGCGGTAATCCATGATCGTCGTCTTCCCTCGTCTTTAGGAAACCAAAACATTTGTTATTTTCGACGAGGTACTTTTTCCAATGTGCAGTTTAGACACTAAACAGACAGAGACCGGAAGTTCCGCTCAGACGTGTAATCGCATCACCGCACGTGCGTCCGATGAAACCGTGTATAGATGCTTCAACCCTATTGTGTACCACGTAACCTGTCATGTTAAGATAATGTATTTTAAGGGCTAACATCCAAGCATGTGATCAATGAATCTAGTTAAAACATACTGTGCAACAGAAGATGTATAACGTCTCTTCCTCACTGCATTTTATATTCTCGCCTCCATGTTCTTGGATTACAGTGTCACGTTGTTGTAAATTGATATTTGACCTTGAGTCTCGGGAAGAGTTCTCTGTTTGTGAGTTTTTGTTGCTGCAGTATGTCCTTCAGGTTAGGTTACAAGAAAAGCAAACCCTTCCTGAAACAAGATGTTACAAAACAAAAAAAACTAGAGATGTCAAAAAGATATACAGGTACAGCAAAGACAGTGTTTGAATACTTAAGTAGGCCATAATTTCCATTAAATTAGATAATGTACACTGTAAAAATGATGTAAAATCAACATATATTTTTTATGTTACTTTAACTTAAGTTTAACAATTTTAACTTATTTTTATAAGTTATATCAACCTATTACAAGTCAAAATAGTAGGTTGAATTCATTTGCAATTAAGTTATTTTAACTTCATGCTTCATTTTTATTACAGTGTATATGAATGCCATTAAATTAGCTGCCTACTGTAACAAAATATTGTAGCATATAGTCAGTATTTTCCTCAAGTTTACACACACAGATAACAGGCAGAGTGTCCAAATATATTGCTTTTGTAAGAACTTTGTGACCTTTTTTAAATAAATACCACTTTGTTTAATATTTTGTTATCTAAATCAATGACATTCATATGTTTTATGTGTAGCTTAACTCAGTGGTTCTCAAACTTTTTCCGCGTGCGGCCCCCCTTTTGTACGGTGCATTCCTTCACGGCCCCCCAAAGAAAATTTATGACAAAAACTGTTCTAAAATGTAACATTTTAATTAAACAAAACATATTAAGTTATACAAAGTAGTGCTTGCGGGTTAGTAGCCTTATTTTTTTTTAATTACACAGAATTTATGATAAATTAATGTATTTTATAAAATGTCATAAAACTGGGGCCCCCCTGGCACCATCTTGCGGCCCCCCTGGGGGCCCCGGACCCCAGTTTGAGAACCACTGGCTTAACTAAATATCTTTTGAGGCCATTGTATATACATTTTCATGGTCGTTTGTATTCATGAAATTCTTGCAATGTGCATACTGTAAAAACTTGGTCTAAACCATCATAATCTAAACCAATAAGACTATCAAAACGAGACCTTTGTAAAAATCTGCCCTGGTGTTGGAAACGTAATGTTCCCCAGTCCTGTTTGGTTGTAATTGAAATTGTATTGATTTTGGGATGACCTTTGCAACGGCTAACTGCTTTGTTTCAGGTGTTAGATTGCTGCACTAAAAGCTTTCTGTCATCCTTCATGAAGGTGGAATATTCATTTGTTAGCTAAGCTTCAGTTATTTTAACCACAAAAGATGTTCGACATGTCTTCACTGCACAACCTCCAGTAATGATGTCTGACTTTCAAATGGTTTGCTGTAATTAAAGCCAATATGCACAGTCAGATTCCCTGAGACTCTTAAGGAATTCCCAGACGTAAGTAACCTTTGTGTTCACATCTCCTTAGAGATCTCTCAGTTGTACTGAAGTCAACATGCTTAGATGGTAAAAGCGTAGAATCAGAGAAACATGGAAACTAGATGCAGAACAGCTCTTGAAGGGCCCATATTATGCAAAATCCACTTTAACAAGGTCTTTACACTTAAATGTTTGTTGGCAGTGTGAGAACGCAAAAATCCTACAATGAAAAAAACCCACTCCTCCTTTTTTAATCCCCATTGAGGCCACATCTACACAAAGCCAGTGCTTCCCCTATCCGATATTTTTTTTTATCCGATCGTTTTTTCCCTCTGTAAACACAAAGTTGTCCCAAGAAATGTGTACGATGTGAACAAATGGCAGAAACAATGCCTTAAGGGACGTGTTGTAGTGAGGATGCATGTGTCATCGCAACAAGACACCTTTCAGCACTGGAATTTTAAATACAGATCAGCATTTATGACGAGAGATGTGTGCAAACTGGAATAATGCAGAGATCAGGGAGCTCTTTACTATCCGTGCTAAATCTGAGATCAATCAACAGCTTCATAGAACAGCGCGAGTCATGTGCAAGTTCATGTTCAGATAAAAAATGCACGAGCGTGGTTTCTCCAGAGACAAATAGCAGATGAAAAGCAATTTTACAAATTTTTCTGTGTATTTTCTATAATCTGTGTGAGAAAAGGGCTAAAATATACATATTGGCTATACACATGAAGACGCAAGGGCTTAGACTTATCCACTCTCCCGGTTTAAAAAAATAGTGAATTCAGGCTTCCAAAACCCAAAATCCGTCTGGACAAAATGCCGATTTGATAAAAAAATTGTACTTATACAGCTAAACATGGCTCCGTGTGGACAGGCTCTAAACTAAAGCAGTCTCAGACATTCTGTTTTGATTCTCTTGTTAACGTGATGTCACACTAACAAAGCCCTAACCAGCCCTTAACTAAATGGTTAATTTACCCAAAAGCTTTTCAAAATGTGTTTGTTAGCACATTGTAGCACTAATGCGGCTAAAGATACTACCACATCCGACTAGGGTGGGGAAAATATCAAAAAAAAAAAATTTAGGAAAAATCACGATTTCGCGATTTTATCACAGCTCTTTTTAATGTTGGTAATGCCCCCTATTTAAAAATGCAGTCCTACAAGGTAACATAAAAGGGGGAAAAGACATACCATTTAGGCCAAAGTACATTTTCAAGAATATTTATTCAAGTGTAGATTTAATGCAAGTGCAAATCTGCGTATGACAGCTCGTGCACATGAAAATGTTGAGACAGTATAAGAAATCCTTTGTATTGCGTATGTGTTGAATGTGCCGCGGCGAGTATACTTGGAAAGCTATGCGGACGCGTGCACACTTGAGGCGGACGTGGAAAAATGTATACCCAGCCCTTCAGTTTGTCGCGTACTTGCACTTGTCACATGCTTGATGTAGGCACGATAAAATTATATTTCCAAAAAGTGGATCGTGGAGAGATTTTAAAGGTGCAGTGTGTAAATTTTGTGGCATCTAGTGGTGAGGTTGCGCATTGCAACCAATGGCTTAGTCCACTGCTCACTCCTCGCTTTTGAAACACATAGAGAAGCTACGTTAGCCGCCACCAGACAAACATGTCATCGTCGGAGACAACTTAGTAAAAAAAGTTTGTCCGTTAAGGGCACAAAATGGGGACTTCTATGTAAGAGGACCCTCGGTGTATGTAGATAAAACATCTTATATAAAAGTAATAAAAACATAATGGTTCATAATGAAAGCTCTTTATACACCCATGATCATATAGTTTTGTATATTATTTTGCATTTCTGTCAAGAGATCCTTCTAAAAATTACACACTGCACCTTTAATCATTTATAATAAAATATCGTCATATGGCACACCGCATTCTCAGACTGTATTTAAAGGAATCAGATCTATTTTTAACCAAAATCAGTAGCTTATTTGCGTTTAAAGGTACACATATGAAAAAAAGCATTTTTTTGCTCCCGCCCAAATAGGGGCATTTTGGACATGCTATAACAATGATCTTATATTACAATTTATATTTATATTGACTTATATTACATTTTGTAAACATGGGCATAATATTGGCCCATGTTTGCAAGTGGACTAAATTATTGATCGTATGTGAAAAGAAGATGCGTTTGTTGTTATTTGGATTATTTTCTTCAACTTTCCTTTTTCCGTTACACATTTCATGTTTTTATTATCACTGTATATGTGATATACTGTATGTCTATATCACACATCAGTATCAATACCGTGGCCTTTCCGGGCACGAAACACACAATCACGGAGAGACGGATGAAATACTGAAAGGAGGATCGTGCATTACTGTTA
Source organism: Misgurnus anguillicaudatus (assembly GCF_027580225.2). Lineage (NCBI taxonomy): Eukaryota > Metazoa > Chordata > Actinopteri > Cypriniformes > Cobitidae > Misgurnus > Misgurnus anguillicaudatus. Next base: position 36,281,598 of record NC_073338.2, on the reverse strand, counting down.
AAGCAGGTTAAAAATGATAATATGATATTGCAAAGTAACGTATGCCGGAACAGAAGCTACAGTAACACGATCCGAGGATCATCTAAGGAATATAAATAAGATCAGCAGAGGTATGAAAGAGCGTGGTTACATATGGTGTTCCCTGCAGGAAAGATCACAAATGAAATCTTAATATTTTCTCAAACATAGCACCCAGATGGAGACTTCTAAGAGTTTTCTTTAAAAAAAAATGACTCAAGTAATCTTAAACATGTTGTAAATGTGCAAAAACAAAACAAACTGTGGTTAGTCATGTTTTTCGTAGGCACCAAAGACAGAAAAGTAGTTTGCCTTGCGAGAACACAACCAAAGAAACAAGCCACGATCAGGTTAACCTTGAACTACTTTGAAGAGGTGACATTGAACAAGACATGTTCATTAGAAGCCTTTAGAGAACAACAGAAAAGATGAAACTCTGAGTGAGAGGAAACTGGAGGCGACACTAAAAATGAAACAATCTCATTTGTTTCAGATCTAATGGGCAAACTAGAAAACAACAAAAGAGGCAACAGGAAATAACGGAGGGCGAAGACAAGCTATTGTCACAGCACTCAAACATAAAGAGGCGTAGTTTTCTCATACCGTATATAGAGCTTCTTGTGATAAGCCATCTGTCTGAATGTTTTTTTTAGTTCTTTAATATGAATGCTGGTACAGAAATCATAAGCCAGTCTCTGTCACGTCACCTGCCAGACATGTTTCACTTCGCTTCCCAAAAGGTCATCCAGCGACATCTCATAATGGCACATCACTACTGATAACCTTTTGTTTCTCCATTCTGACAGCAAGTGCTCAACTGTATTATGGAAATATTGCAGACTGAAGATGCATATGGCAAATGTTACAATATATTGCTCTTTATTTTTGCTCTCCTGACAATTTACCCTGCAATAGTGATCTTCTAGCGTACAAATCTAGACAGCACATCTGGAGGAAAGCACTTAATGCCATTTCTATGAGGAAGGACACTTTATAACCATGAGACCTACAGAAGAGTTAATTGGCACATGTGTGACGTCAATAACTAAGCTGTATGCATTACTTCAATCAATTATAATCTGCAACAAGATGACTGTCAGAAACTGGTCTGGAAAAATGGTCACATGATGAAACCATGAATCCTGCTTAATAAAGTATATTAGTGATGCACCGATGTATCGGCCGCCGATATTTATCGGCCGATTTTTGATGAATTTGAAACCATCTGCATATCGGCAATAGCACGAGAAAGGATGATACCGATTGTAAACTGCATAAAGAAATCCATTATATGTAAAAAATGAGTTAATGTTGTTAATAAAATAAATGCTGAATAGCAAAAAGCACCTTTGAGGGTTGTCATGCTGCCTTATTATATTTGTTTTAGCTTAATTTGTGCCTCTCTTATTATGTTGGTCAGTTGAATGTTAATTAGATCCAATCCATGTTCAGTAAAAATAATTTGATGCAGAAATAAACTAGCTAATAGACCAACTGTATAGTATTGTATACAAGTGTTTAATATCGGTATCGGCCGGAAGTTGTCTGTTTAAATCGGTATCGGTCCAAAAAAATCCTATCGGTGCATCCCTAATGTATATTAAACTGTATGTGTAATTTTATTATAAGTTTTATTATATATATTCATAATATTATAAGTTATAAGGGGCTGTTCACATGTCGCCCCTAAAAATGCGTGAAAAACAGTAGGTGCGTAGAATTTTATCACATACATTTTGCGCTTGTGGCGTACTGAATAGTTGAAATGTTTTCAACTCGATGCGGTGCAGACACTTGTAAAAAACTTGCTTCCATTATAAGCGCGCATACCGCGCGCCTACATTTGAAATAACGAACTTGATCATGCAAAAGAGGCGATATTTTGTTAATTTTGATGTACTGTTATGTAAACCGACTTTATGCTTTGGAAAGGCGCTATATAAATAAAACGTTGTCTTCTTCTTCATATGTGAATCATCCCTTACATGTGGGTTCACACCGCAAGCAAGTTCAACGACTTGTGCGAGTAGATTACATACAAAGTCAATGCAAAGACTCGATCAGATGTGTCCTCGCAAAATGTGGCAATGCGAATGATGCAATGCGAATAACGCAATACGGGCCGTACGTTTGCCTTGAAAATGCACGTTATTTGCCTTAAATGCGTCTTCGCCCAAGTTGAAAATATTCAACTAGAGCGCAAAATTTGCTTGACACAAAGTTACATCCCGCGAGTAATCTAGAGCGAGTAACGTGATGCCCCGCGTTTGGTGTGTAGGCTCTAGATTACTTGCGGGATCTGATCGGGTCTTTGCATTGACTTTGTATGTAATCTACTCGCACATATCGTTGAACTCGCTTTTGGTCTGTATGCCCTATTAGTCACCACTTGTCTCTAAACGTTTATCAGCAATAAAGAATTTTAGTATGAACTTGTGAGGTCAGAAATGAGAAATATCCAGGTCATTTTCACCCCCCATTCACCAGCCTATGTTCTTCCAATGCCAATGGTAATATAGAAAAATACCTTGTTCCCAAAAATACTGCAGAAGAGAGCTGGAAAAAAATCATAGCACAGTTTTACTGTAGACTAATGTGGGTCAAAACTATCCACTACATTTCAGAAAAGACCTGACAGAATCTATTTCAAAAGCCAATGTTTTTATCCTGCGGCAACAGAACCTAGCGAGGATATGTGATGATGTGCCCTGAAGGTGATGGAGGGAGGAAGACAAACAGGTCTACCCTAGCAGTTGGTATATATGAACAATAGTACTATTACTTATGTTTGGTAAGGCAACCACAACCATTACTATTCTTATACTTAGGGTTAGAACCCACCAAACTCTTCACCAACCATGTACTGTATGTATGCAACAAATAATGCTCTCACAACTACAAAGCAATCCTGACAATAATAATGCTGGTGAGAAAATTGTACAAAAATGGTACATTGTGTGTATCTATCATTGACATGACCATGTCATATTTTACCATTGCTGGGAAAATGAACAGATGAAATAAAAAAAAAAAATTTGCCATGAAACAGAAGTAGCGATTGCCTTTTGTTCCCCGTGGTGATGTATATCCGAGTTATACTGGCTTCTAAAATGAAATAAGGGGGCGTGCACACCGGCGCATGTTTTCAATTGATTCCAATGGAAACTCTGCGTTTTCAAATAAGCCGGCGCTCGGCAACTTTTCCGCACTGAGCGTCGGAAGTTGAAAAATATTCAACTTTGGGTGAAAAGCTCCGCTCATCAATGTCAGTTCTCACACGGCCATCCAATCACAGTGGAGGAGGGGAGGGACAAGTATCACAACAACCAACCGGCTCACAGCTCAAGTATCACAGCTAAAAAGCGCTCGGCTGAAAAAACGGCAATCAGTGTCCTCCAGGCACGTTTAAAAGTTTTGGTGTGCACAACCCCTAAGGCAGGGCTGGATTTGAATTTGTCCATTGAAATCTGATTGGATCATTTGAAGTTGGTAATTTGAACCCCGTCCACCTGCCATAGCTTATGATCGAAAGGGGGATCGTTTTGAGACTGGGAGGAGATTTGCGTTTTTCAAAGATTACGAGGGGACATGAATTAAAAAAAAATTATGAAGCTCACAGATAAGTCATTTGTAAAAAAAACCCCACAATATTCCAAAACAAATGACAGTTTTTCTTTTTTTTCATGCCAACTTTAACATGAAAGCTTTTTACAACCACAAAGGTCTCCTATAATGGAAACAAAATATCAATGTCATTACTGTACTATTTAAATGTGGTTTTTAATTTTGAATAATAAATAAATAAATAAATACTGTAAACTGTATATAATGTATATGTTCTATAAGTGATTTTATTGTATTTTCTTTTGTTTTGGTTGAAAGACTGTTTGAAGCGATTGATTGAAATGACCTTAGCAGTAAAAAGGCAAAAGAAGGTACAGGCATCACTTTGCAATTATTAAAACCTATAATACAGTAAACCTATAACATCACTGTCTGAAATCAGTCACCTCTGAAAACATAGATATTATGAAAGAGCCAGATGAAAATGTGTAGCGCACACATCTGTGGTAATACAACAGCGACTCCCACACAACCCCAGAAAGCAAGGTTAAACATAAACCCACACTTGATATGTAAGTCATAAAGCGAACGATATGCGAAAATGGCACGAGTTATTAAAGAGATACCAATAAAATGAGATGTTCCTTCCTAGCATTCATAAATATTAATGACTGATGCTCTGGGGTCATATATATTTAATAATCGCATAAGTAAGAACAAACAGAGAACAATCTTTTGAGGTAATGAAAGGGATCCAAATCAGACACCTGCCACAACATAGCTGCTGTTATAGCTTACAAAGACGGGGTGTTGTTACAAAAAAGCAGGTGAACTGCAACACACTCCTCCTTAACTCCATGACTAAACCGATTGCTCATAATTGTACTTTTTTTTGAGAACATCAAAAGCAATTCCCAATTAATCCCAACTATCAGACCTACTTTATGGTTGCCACTACTCCAAATATAACCCCTCCTTCCAGCAGAATTAAAGGCAGATATTATAAGATAGCAATTGAAGAGCTCAGATGCAAAAACAAGTGCATCAGACTTTTAAGGATTCTGCCAACAAACTGGTATTTTCGAATGCACTGGGGGCGTGATTAAAGGCAGGATAGGCAGGAATTATCTAAAAAAAAAAACTCTTTACAAATTTGATTAAACTGTTTTTATACCAATACATTAGTAAAATGAAAGTACTCTGAAAAAGAGAGTATAAAAATCGAATGTCTGTAGACCTCTCACGACTAATTTTTCCATTCACTCCACCCCCTCCCTTCTGGGTTTCTTCTAAAGCCACGCCCCCAAAAACACATGAACGCGCGACACTGACCGGCTCTGCTGGTAGAAGCATTTACCAGGCGAGCGGAGAGGAAGGAGCGCGGTGCATGTAGTAACATCATGTCAGAATCACATGTAATAATACACCTAACTTTATCACTATGAATATAAACAAATAAGCCAGTGTTTTGCATGGAAAAGTTTCCGTGATGAAAGCATTGTTGACTCTAATGAGGACTACACTCTGGAGACAATACCGCTACCGCATCATCGACTCGGGGAAATGACACGCGATATTCACTCTCATTTGATTTCGTCGTTTATTCCTTTTTTTGCCTTCGCTGAATGCATATGCAGGTACTGTGAGTTCTGAATGCTCTTTCTCTGCCGTACTTTTGCTCTTCCTAGAGTGCCTCGTGCACGTTCAAATCAATTGGGTGTGCGCATGTGTGGGCAGATCCCATAGCAACAGGGGTGGTGCCATGGTCGTGAGAGAGAGAGAGTCGCGCAAGCCAATCATTTGTTTCTTCCCGAATGGAAAAAATTAGCTGTGTTAAAAACAGTCGTGAGAGGTCTACAGACACTCGAGTTTTATACTCTCTTTTTTCAGAGTACTTACATTTTAATTATGTATTGGTATATAAATTCCTGCCTATGAGCAGATTTGAAGTGAAAGTATTGGATGATTGGTTAATATCATCGCCTATTTTTTGACGGAGAAAGCGTTTAGTGGCTTTTGCATCCGATCTCCTCGATTCTTCCTTTTCTAAACACTAATCATTGTCTTCGGTGAGCGCTAAAGTGCAAACAGAAAATTGAGTGGGTGGATAAGAATTAAACATCTTGAAATGTATATGTAAAGTACTCTTAAAATAACTTTAACTGAATGACTCATGTGTCTCCATTGACTTTTAAAGTAACACACCAGTTGATGTTATACTCTTAATGACAATCATACATTGGAGAACAATGTAACAAGGTCAGGTGAATGCTTGATTAATAGATGGCAAGGAGGTAATCGGAGCACAACAGATGCAGTAGTTTGGCTTAATTGATGTGAATGATGGGATCTGCAGGTTGCCATGCGTTTTTCAAATGACACAATGGACTGATGGGACAAAAACGTGAAATAAAGAACCGTGTTTAAGTCGACCATCTGTTGTGTTGGAGACAATCTATATAGTCCAATGGAACTGCGATTTGTATGAAATATATTCAGGCAGACTACTGCCTTAAATGGTTCTTGTGATGAGTTAATTTAGTAGTATTTCAATTTAATTTCTCTAATAAATCAACTGACAAAATGAAATTACTAACATAACTTGTGACCCCGTCATTAAAATCCAGGCTGAAGTCTCATAATCTAATTATGAGATCAGGAGCATCAATGTATAATTTCAATCATTGATTTCAATTTTTTGACATGGTGATAGTCAGTATTTAAGATAGCAATTATTTTTTCATAGAGTGTTCTACATTATGTAGAAAATAGTAAATTTTACAGACTGGGTCATGTATGTAATATATATCTATCAATCAACCAACCAACCAGCCAATCATCTTGATCTAATATATCACTTTATTTTCAGTTTGATAAGTAACTACTATACATAGCCACGTATTACACCATAAACATACCTATAAATGATCTACTCTGTGTTCAGTTTTGCTATGACAGCCACTAAATAACATTTAATCAATACACATAATACGCACCATTCAGCAACATAGAGAAGGACAACTGTCAAAGCACAACAGTAAAGGCAAACACATTATTTCATCTCAGGCTTGCTTGTTAGCTCAATTCAACACAAACTAAAGAGAAACTCAATGACTTCAATTTGCTACCTGATCTTGAGAGGCTTTCCTCTGTCCAGTGGACTCTGCTGAAGTCATGCTGAAGACGTGGATACAAACAGCGAGGTAAGAGCCGTGCAGATGGAATGGAAAGCGCTATTCACCCATTCAATGAGGGCGAGAGAAAGAGAGCAAGAGAGAGAGACAGACAGGGACAGAGGGAGGGAGAGAGGGATGAGACGTGCGAGCAGAAGAGAGGGAGCGTGGAAAAGCTAGATGTGCTTTATTTAGAGTCGAGAGAGGCGCACTGAACAACATTAATACTGAACAGCTCTGTTGCGCAGGTGCAAACTGAGATGCGCTAAAGGTTTTCCTATTTGGGAGTAAATTGTAATAAAACCATCAAATGTTACTGCTACATCAAATATGAAAATAGTAATATTTTACTTATCACAATATCTAGTTGTGAATAACAAGAACTGTTCTTGCTTGGGATATTCCTGAATTAATAATATGTTTTTACCTTTGTGCAGTATATCTTACCACCAGCCTTTTGTTACTACACTGTGGCTGTGTTTGGAATAACACACTGCCATACTACTCTTACTATTACAGTATGCATGCAGAATATCCACTATGCACAGTATGCATGCAAATGCATGCAAAAAGGTTTCACATGCTGACATAATGCATAAGAATTGCTAATACTCAAACACAGATTTTTTAAAAGTTATTCAAAATGTATCGCATAACAATTCCTGCTAATCCATGATACCTGAAAACAGGCTACTGCAGAAGTAATAAGAGACAGACAAACAGCACTTACAGTAAATGTGTGCCAGTAACTGTTGGCAAAATGGGAAATTAACAATTTGCAGAGAAATGTTATCAGTTAATGGCCCATCTTCAGCACAAACAATGCATTTAGCTTGTTCTGAATGCTACAGTACAGTATATTGCAGCTTTGATGCTTACTATGGGTCAGGATCAAGCGTGCCGCACAAGCCCTGAAAAGTGAAGCCAAAATGTCTCAATCGCCCCCCAGTGACTGGTCCCACTATAGGTCATAAACCCCGCCTCCCCCGTGTTATAATATAATATATATAAACAATTTAATTACACTTCAATTATCTTTTTTTTCCAAAGCTGGTTTCTGTCATTACTGTAGTTTTGTTACGCTGATGTAAATTCTAGGGTTTGTTTTTAAAATAAGTTTGTTTTTAGTTTTAGTTATTTAATACTATAAAAACGGTGGTGTCACGCCATGATTGACAGCAGTGATATGTGCATTCTACGAGGGCTGGGCCTTGATTCACCTCTTTACTTCCTGCTCACTACTGCGCTGGACTTGTCCCGAAATCGCTACTACGCAGACTCAAGACCCAAGATGTCAGCGACGTATCGGGACACTGACGGCTTTACATTTCACCAATGAAAGAGAGCGAACGGGCATCGTCCATCTTTTTTTACAGTCTATGGTCGGGATTGCTGTCAATAGTATGTACAGTACATGGTGTGTTAGTTCTAGTAGTGGCAACTATATTTCTTGATATATTTAAGCATATCTAGCAATTGCAACTTTACTGCAATCATTTCTTCAGTTTAGACTACTGTATAAATCAAACAATTTGTGCCTCCTTGCATCATTTGACTGAAAGGTAGAAATGCAAATATATTAATGCACACTGCACAGGCCAATTATTCATACAGAATTGTTTATAAACAGCTGAAAGGGAATAAGAAATCAAATTTAGGTTTCAAAACTGAAGTCAATAATAATTCAGTCTCGTCAATGCCCAAATGATGTGTTGGAATATTAAAAAGACTTGGCTTTAAATGGTCATCCAGTGAGGACAGACGCTGTCCAAAAATGCATTCTGATAAACTGCCTCGGATATAAAAAGTGACAGATGGCTTGTGCGAGGATTTACAGAGCACTTGCTCATTACAAAGTTTCAACTTAAAACAGACAGGGTCATTTGAATGGGTTAAATTTAATTATATACAGTACGTAATGTATAACAAAAATAATGCAAACAAATACTGGCTCTATGCTAACAAACACAAAATAACATGCAACAGCACTTTTATGTTACTGTATGTCAGTTTGTTTTGTTTAGTAGAATAAGGGTTGGTTCACATTTCGTGTCTAAAATCACGCGGTTCTTGTCACATGACCTGCGGTGCGCTTGCGGCATTCTGAAAAGTTGAGATGTTTTTAATTTGATGCGGTGCAGACGCACCTGGAAAATACAAGTGCGAGTCACGACAGTGTCACTTCCATTATTAGCGCACATTTGAAATAATGAACTTGAGCGCGCAAAAGAGGAATAGGTAATCCTTAGTTAACTTCAAATTCAAGGACCTTTCAAGGACTTTCCAGGTCGAATACCCTCAAATTCAAGGACTAAATGTGGGGACACATTTCAAGTGAGAGCAAGGTTACATCGTGCTACCTTTTAAGATACATTGTTTCAGTTCTCTTTCGAGGGAACTCACGCTGCGTCACTGCGATGAAACCTTGGGGACGCTTCCAGGGGTAAGTACGTATATCAAATTCAACCAATGGTGAGGCTTAACGACAAAGACAGGGTGACGCGGGAACCAGGAAGTATATCGCTATCTTAAATATTGCCAAAGACGGCATTACAGGGATGCCAGAAGTATGGCAAGGGAGACGCAGCGTCTCGTTCCCTTCTCAGGAACAAACGAAACGTTTTCATGTGTCAAACACAACTATGCAAAAAAGCATTTTGGTATGAATACTTCAGGGACAATTTTATGACCATATTTATTTCTGAAAGTGTAGCTTGTTCAGTAAAGTTAGATTCATACTGCTCCAGCTGCTACACGTGTAGCATAACACCTTATTCAACAGTCTCTTTACCCAGCACTCAGCCATAATTTAGCACATCTTCCTCATGCGAAACGTGTCATGCTGCACCTTCCAATTTCCCCTTGTTCAAAAGCCTGTACCTTAGCACATTCATATGGAAATACAGAAGAACAGACAGAGGGATCTTCAGCTTTGATAAGTGACAGAAAGCCCAGTGTTGAATAATTGGATACTGATCTACTTCAACTGCTCAGGCATTTTATTCATCAGGGGGCGTATTATAGAAACTTTCTAGGTCTTAACTTAAGATATATGTTAAATTAGGATTTTTCGCAAATTCGTTTTGCAGAAGCAAATCTTTAGTTAATTTAGGATTCTCATCTTATCTCATCAAATCTATTCTCATCTCTAGTAAGTACAATCTTAAATCGCTCAATCATGTTCGGCTATCAACTTTTAGGTCTGTTACCAAGCAACCAACAAAGCTGCTGCTATAAATATACAGTAAATGAAATGAAAATAATGCGACGGAAACAGTGGTGGATTTAGCGAATTGGGGGCCCAAGGCGAAGGTATGTATGGGGCCCCCATTCGATCTTTAAAAGAGAACGAAAAAATTTGTTTTACTTCAAAATGAAGATGGAAAGCAGAGAACACACAAAGTGTAGCACTACACAAACTAATAGTCACGATGGAACCCAATGGGGCAAAAACAGCCATGGAGATTAAATGAGGGAGAAAAAAATTAAATCTGATGCTGCACAAAAACTAACAATGCATCAAAGTCAATGTTGTTACTAATCTTTCACATGCCCAAGATTGTGATAAAAGGTTAAAAAAATCCAGTCCACAACCACTTTTTATATTGAAAATAAGTAATTGTGTGTGATTTGCTCGCAGCACCCGTGAAGGCTCCTGGTGAGGAGTTCGGTCAAAGTTGTGCAAATCACTCCGCCCAAGTAGCAGTGCTTCGCTTCTGAGAATATAGTTCCCAGTATGTATACTGTTAAAAGATGGCTGTGTCTCATATGACCTTGTTATTTGTACACACTGTGACTATACAAACCACAACACATAAATAGGAAAATGTTCGCGTTATTTTGTCACTTACTGGGAGCAGTATGCTAGCTGAAGCCATTCACTTCCAGTCTTTGTGCTAAGCTAAGCTAACGGGGGCTGCGTCAGACCGAGTTACAGCACGCACAGAGATGAGAAAGGTATGTATGGACTTATTTAACTATGGGGGATACGGTGAATAAGCTAAATTCCCAAAATGTGGGCGTGTTCCTTTAATTCGTCTTTGTTTGTGTACTTTCCCAATCTTCCTGTCACTCTATGTTTATCTTTCGCGCCGCGCAGCGGGCACTGTAAGGGACTAGTCCATTTCATTGTGAAAGAAGGGGGTATATGTGTGTAGTGATAGATAAATAGAACTGGACATTTTAATTACTACTTCAAAGTTTCAACGTATTTCTTAAGAATATTTATATAATTTACCATGCTTTTAAAGTGTTCATGATGATAAGGGTTTATTTATTTTTTAGGTTGGTTGGGGGCCCCCCTACTATGATCGCTGGTAGGGGGCCCCAAGCAGCCGCCTACCTGTTCCTCTGTGTTAAGACTGTCATCTGTGGTTACCATTACATTTAAGCATTTAGCAAATGCGATTTACAAATGATTCTTCCTAAGGTAGATAAGTGCTAGGATACTACATCTCAACATTTGATAAAGACATGAGAAGAAGTAGAAGTGGAGTCAAGTGTGTATTCATCATGATCCTATTAAGTGTTCACGCATAAGGTAAATTACCTGTTTTCTAATAATGAGGGATGACAGTGATTATAAGATCGCAGGAAACAATGAATCTGAATAATGGCAGCGATTTATGTCTGAAGGTAAAAAATATTCAAAGAGTCTTTAATCTCAAAACAAACATTGCTGTTTTTCATTGTGTTGAAATGTAATGCCATTCTTCAGCAGGGCTGTAAGATGTGATTGCTATAGCTGGCTTTCATTTAACTCTTGAATTTGTGGAGTAACCGTAAAGTTAAGACAATGTGATCACAATACCCCTTTCCTACATAATCTGTAGTAATGATAAAATAATGCCTTAGTATATGTTATTCTGCAAAAGCTTCTTCAGTCCTATTTGAAATGACCATGGTTACCAAACAGATAAGATTTCAAAATTACAGTCTTTCTGCAATACATTTATTATTCTGACACTTCAGCATTGATTCGAATTTCATGAAGCACTGATACACTAATTAAAAAAGCCATTGTTTTTTATCAGACTGATGTTAATGAGAAAAACAAAGACCATTTGATTAAAGGGAGACTCTACTTTTTTTTGAAAATATGCTAATTTTCCAGCTCCCCTAGAGTTAAACATTTGATTTTTACCGTTTTGGAATCCATCTGGCGCTACCACTTTTAGCGTAGCTTAGCACCGTCTATGGAATCTGATTAGACCATTAGCTTCGCGATCAAAAATAACTAGAGTTTCGATATTTTTCCTATTTAAAACTTGACTCTTCTGTAGTTACATTGTAAACTAAGACAAATTAAAAGTTGTGTTTTTTCTAGGCAGATATGGCGAGGAACTGTACTCTCATTCTGGCGTAATAATCAAGGACTTTGCTGCTGAAACATGGCTGCAGCAGGCACAATTATATTATACACTGCCCGAAAATAGTCCCCTTATATAGTAACTTTCAATGGCAGGGGACTATTTTTGGGCATTGTGTAATATCATTGCGCCTGCTGCAGCCATGTTACAGCAGCAAAGTCCTTGATAATTACGTCAGAATGAGAGTATAGTTCCTAGCCATGTCTGCCTAGAAAATCGCAACTTTTAATTTTCTGTCAGTCTTAGTACACAATAACTACAGAAGAGTCAAGTTTTAAATAGGAAAAATATCAAAACTCTTTGGATATTTTTTTAGCACAATACTAATGGCCTAATCAGATTCAATGGATTATGCTAAGCTATGTTAAAAGTGGTACCGCCAGACCCGGAGATCGGCTGAATGGATTCCAGAACGGTAGGGATCAGATGTTTAACTCTAGGGGAGCTGAAAAATGAGCATATGTTCAAAAAAAGTAGAGTGTCCCTTTAAATGACTGTCTTAGCAGTACTAGTTTGGTTCTTAGAAAGATTATAATACTGTTAAAGGAACAGTATGTAGTATTGTGGCCACAACTGGTATTGCAATCACACATCTTGTGAACAACTACCACGTTACCTTTTCATAATTGTTTCTTATGCAAAACAGTAGTTTCCATGTTCTGATCAATTACTTTTATATTAACTGGGGAAAAAAACTAATAATGTGGAAACAACATTAGAGCGGTGATGACAATTTTCATTCAGTTTATTTACTATATTTAGATAGTCTCAGCATTAATGGAAACATACGATAAACTGGGCTATACTACACTCTTATTGGGGTGGCACGCTTTTAAAAAGTAAATTTTTATACCTAAGAGGTGCATTTTAGTACCTCAAGGGCCCTATCATACACACGGCACAATGTGTCCGAAAAGTGTTTTTTGCTAGTTTCAGTCCAACGCAGTTATCACATCCTGGCCACGTTATTTAAATAGCAAATGCATTTGCACCAATGGGTGTGCTGCTCTGAAAATGAGGTGTGTTCAGGCATATTGTTGGGGTGTTGCTATTTTGAGGCAATTGATTGACCAACTAAAATCTGGTTTAAAGTCTAAAGTCGCTGCAATATTTTTGTTATTTAAGAAGCGTGTTAATAATATGCGCATATAAACGGAATGACAATGCGCGTTTTTCTTATTACGCAGCACCACACAAATGTTTTTAAATATGGAAAATAATAGGATTCATATGTAACAGATGTAACATATACTAGCAAAAGTGGATTTGAACACGCCCTAAGTGCACTTGTGCTGCACGCTTTAGACCATGCGCTTAGATTGTTAAAATAGGGCTTCAAATGTGCAAATCTGTACCTACAGTAAATGTGCACATTAGGACCTTTACAGCGTCCCAGTTTTAGTGCCTTTAGAGTTAGGGCTTATAACTGAATGACTTACTTTCACCATTGTTTTATATGTGCAGTGGGGGGCATTTTTATTTTCTGTCCAATAAAAAGCCACTAATAAAATCATTAACCGTTATTATAGGTGATTGGATCACAAAATCAAGAAGGCAAACAAACAATCCAGGTGAATGTTGATTTCCCCTGTGATAATTAAAATGTTCTGATTCCTATTAATGATCCCTAACAAAATTTTTATGACTAAAAGCTCATTACCTTTTCTCGCGGTTTTTATTTTATTTTTATAATGAATGTTGTCATGGCAACGGAGACCAATTGCCGAGCCTGTTTTGTTACTTGGCTAGCAGAGCAGCAAGGAAGTGAACAATTATTTCCACCTCCTACTCTGTTTTGTCATATAATCATTTCACATGCATGGCATAAATGCTACTGTAATGGATTAATCTAACTGCTGGAAAGAGAACAACACTTTTGAACGATGTTACACCAGAGATAAAAATACTGAATATATATTACAATTATCATTATGAAAAATGGTACACGTCAGGCACACAAAATTTTAAATGACACTAAAGTAATCAAGCTATCGCTCTTGCTGTATATGACGCAAATATAAGATCATCCGAGAAAGTACTTTATAAAAAATACAGCCTTCAATTCAAGAAAATAACACCTGATCCAATGTGTGCACTGAAGACCCAGAGTCTGATCACCACAAATAAAACTGACGAGCTGGACATCACATCTTTCAGCGTTAGTGGAAACAGTTTGCTGTCAAAACTCATTTAAGCACACGTAAAATCATAGCTCTATAAACAACATCTCAAGGCCACTGAGTCCATGTATGTCGCAAACAGGTCTTCAGATTTATCTTGAAATGGTTTATACTCTACAATACCTGGAAAAAGGCTCATCTATCAATTCTTGATCTAGTTCCAGTTTATCTTATGTCATGTGCATCTTTAATGCTTGTGAAAGACGCTATATTAAGCACACTTTGAGGCTCTGCCATGAATAGATTTACCAGCATGTAAATTGTATTGTTCCCTTTTATGTGGCTATATGCAAGAAAATCAGAAGCTGTCTATGTTGCCTGTTGAGTTACAAAGCACAGGAGAAAAACATGAAATATATTAATAGTAAAGTAAAATATTACTTTAATAAGTAATACAACAAAGGCGACAATCTTTTTTTAGTTCTGGTACAGAGGATGTACAACAGCATACTGGTTTACGCCTTACTGAATATGGCACAGAATATTGCCAACTACTTTTTAAAAATAGTATGTAATTAGAAAAGAAAAGCACACATTGTAACAATTAACATTTTTAAAGTAATGTTGTAGAAATTGTTGAAATTGAACTTGTGCTCTCTTTCTCTCTCTCTGCACTAAATGGCAGTGCCATGGTGGGATAGTGCAGTTTAAAGGAAGTCAATTTTCTATAAAAAAAATCCAGATAATCTACTCACTACCATGTCATCCAAAATGTTGATGTCTTCCTTTGTTCAGTCGATCAGTAATTATGTTTTTTGAGAAAAACATTCCAGGATTTTTCTATTTTAATGGACTTTAATGGACCCCAACACGTAACAGTTCTAATGCAGTTTAAAATTGCAGTTTCAAAGGACCCTAAACGATCTCAAACGAGGCATAAGGGTCTTATCTAGTGAAACGATATAAATATCGAAAAATAAAAAATATGCACTTTTAAACCACAACTTCTCTTCTTCCTCTGGCTGTGTAACAAGCCAGCGTGACCTCACGTAATTGCGTAATGACGTCAAAAGGTCACGCGTTACATATATTGAACGCACATTTGCGGACCATTTTAAACAATAAACTGACACAAAGACATTAATTAGTATCATTCGACATACAACAACGTCGGAACGATCCTCTTCTCCACACTTGTAAACACTGGGGCGTAGTTTCGCATACGTCATCCGTGACCTCTTGACGTGCTGACGTATTACGTGGGGTCGCGCTGGCGCTTCGCATGTCCGGAGGAGGACGAGAAGTTGTGGTTTAAAAGTGCTTTTTTGTTGCCAAAAACGACAATCGTTGTTTCGCAAGATAAGACCCTTATGCCTCATTAGGGATCGTTTAGGGTTCTTTGAAACTGCAATTTTAAACTGCATTAAAACTTTTAAGTGTTGGGGTCCATTAATATGAGAATCCTGGAATGTTTTCCTTAAAAAACATAATTTCTTGTCAACTGAACAAAAAAGACATGAACATTTTGGATGACACTGGGGTGAAAAAATTATCTGGATTTTTTTTTAAGAAAATTGACCAATCCTTTAAGGGGCGGTATTATTATAATAAGATCCCCTTTTGACGTCACAAGGGGAGCCCAATTTCAATGACTTATTTGTTCACATGCTTGCAGAGAATCGTTTTTACCCAAACTTCACATTTTCTAGGTTGCACTGGGGACCATATTATAGCACTTAAACATGGAAAAAGTCAGATTTTATAATATTGCATTGTGTGATACTGTATTGCATGCAACATTATGTATGTTTGCATATCTGACATTTTGCATTTGGTTCCCAGTATAAATACTACTATATATACTGCACTGCAGACATAGTAAGAGTAGTACAGTACTATGGCAACGTGATATATTTCTAAATTTGGGGGTATTTTATCATTTTCAAAATAAATTCTACTCAAACAATAAAAAACATGTTATACTATTTTCTTTAGAATTTCATATTTCCCTGGAAACATGTTTCAGCACCTATGCATTTAATAGACATTGTACAAAACAGGTTGTACAGCTATGTATAAATCCACTGCTAGATTTGACAGCGTATTCAATTTATGTATTTTATCAATAAAACATTTCACATCCTCATCACTGCTATTCACCACCACTCAAACACATTTGGCATCACGCCAGGGGCAATATGTTATTTTCAAGAGAACAATTACAGAAGAAAAACACAGATAATCGTGTCTACAGCAATCACTCGGGCCTATTGAATTTATTGGTGCCAAAGCATAAGTTTTGTAGCGTAGAGTCCTAAACTTTGACCCCATCTTCGCGTAAGTACAGATGAAATTTGTCTGAAATGCTGATGGTGCCCACACACTTATTCCTGAGAGATATTAGACAAAGCGAGCTGCTTTTCTCTGCTATTCATGGTAAGTGATTATAATCGGAGAAAGCACAGGCTCATGTATAATTGAAACTAGAGCTGTGTTATGAATACTTATAACATGTCTCAACATTATAGCATCAAAATAACCTGAATGTAACATCATTATAAAATTGCATATACTGTATAATCATTTGATGTTTTTTTATCAAACAAAGAACTCACAACAGCAATTTCTTGTTAATATATTTAGAAAATACATATATAGACATTTCAGTCTCATATGTTTGACAGTGAGAACACAGCAGGTAAAGTACTGTATTCATCTCATTACAAAGCATATACCTGTTCAAATGTTATTGACAAGTTATTGATCAAACTCCTCCCAACCATTTCCACTGCATACTGCTGCCCCCTCTGACCTTTAACAGATTTTACTACATGGTCAATGCTGTAAAAATGCACTCTGCTGAAGAAAAAAGAACATCGATTGACATGTTATGTGAAATAGCATCTATTCTACAGCTGTCTTACAGACCGTTACACAGCCATGAAGACTATTTTGGCATACTCAATCTCCAAACAGCCAAATCTCATTCTGCAACTCCTCTGCTAAGCACCCGGACCAAATTGCTTCAATCAAAAATGATTATGCAAATCAGGTGCTTTATTGCTTAGCTGGAATAGAACATTACCACAGCAGGCATTCTCTTAAAGGTCCACTGTGTAGATTTTAGCGGCATCTAGCGGTGAGATTGTGAATTGCAACCAACTGCTCAGTCCACAGCTCACCCCACCCTTTTGAAATGCGTAGTGAAGCTACGGTAGTTGCCACAAGACAAACAACTCATTGTCTGAGACAACGTAGTAACAAAATGTCCTGTATACACTGAAAAAAATGATTCATTGAATTTAATCATTTTTTTTAAGGTAAGTGGTTGCAATCAATTTATTTAAGCTACATTTAAACAAAAAAGATTAGTAACGTAGAATAAAATATAAAACTTTTGTTTAAATGTAGCTTAAATAAATTGATTGCAACCACTTACCTTAAAAAAAATGATTAAATTCAATGAATAATTTTTTTCAGTGTAAGGTTTGTCTGTTTACGGCTACTGTAGAAACATGGTGCTTCGAAAAAAAGTGACCCCAATTGAAATGAATTGGAAATTCGTGTTATTCATCAAATAAAATCAATGCATCCAGAATAAATCTGAATATTTTGACACAGAAAGGTAGGCCTGGTACTAGAGCACAAATGCAATATAGAAAAGAGATGCTCAATCGCACAAACACACACACACACACACACAAAGGTATGACTGCCACAGAGAGCATTTTTTACAGAATTTGGCAAAAAAACAGCCACAGATGCAAAACAAAGATGTAATGCTCACACAGGTGTGTGTGTGCATGCCCACACACACACGCACAAACACAGACTCACACACATGCACAAAGACACAGTAAAACTTACACACACATAAAAACACAGACACACACAAAAAGACAAAGTCACAAACATGCACGTGCGCGCACACACACACACACGCGCGCGCGCGCAAACACACAGACAAACACCCTTACATTTAGTCAAATTTCCGTGGCATTTTGTAAAAACAGACATTTCAAAATGCATCAAAAACTACAAAAAATTATATTATTTGAAATAATTTTTATTTTTAATGGCCTTTTTAATGTTTATATATACATAAATTCACAAAATGTTTCACTATAGTATTGATGTTGAGCAGTTGGCCACATCCAGTAAAATGAATGGGTCTCTATGGGCATCTGCTGGTCAAAATTATTTATTTCCTAAACTGTAACCATAAAACAGTTTTTTTCTAAACACCAAATGGTCGAAATCAACACATTAAAATCTAGATCAACATCTAAAAACAATTTAAATCAAATTTAGATAATAATTTAGAGTGGTAAACAACAAAAAAAGATATATTATTTGTATCATTAAAAATGTATATATTTTTTGTAATCACTCTTTTAATCTCTGGGGTCATTTTTACCCCCAGGGAACTGTAAGGTACACAGGAAAATAAGGGCTTATGAGGGTTAAGACAATCTTTTTAATGTTGTCTTTTTGAGATTGTATGGGTGATTCTCATGAAACCATTGAAACACCACGGCACTAATGATTTTAGCTTTAAAATGTGTAATATAGTAACATTAAAAAGCCTTAGAATTAACACAATACTGTGTTCTACCTTGCACAATGTGTGATTTCAACATAAGAATTTGTAATTGGAAATTTTATCTCATTTTCTGCTGAAATTCTCATTACCGCAATGTGTCCGGCTGTGTTTGAACATGCGTTATGTTGTAATTTAATCAAATGAACACAAAAATATTAAGAAAAAAAATAAATGGATGTTTTGCTAGACTACTTTAGATGACAGAAAAAATATTTACTGAATATTCATGTATAATAATAATGAAGAAAAATTAGGAAAATTATGTGTCCATGCCTGATGTTCTCATCCTCCGCAACACTTTTTGAGAACAGTTTAAGCACACATACAGAATTTTAATAAAGTTTGATTTTGAGTGACCAAGCACATGGACCAGTTACTTCAAGATGGCTACCAGGTAAGATCATTTTTTTACAGTTAATTTGAAATATTGTCTTGTCAGAATGCTTACACGACATTTTGATTATCATTACCGCAACAGATGCTTATTAAATGTTAATTTAATTAATAGAAGCATAATACTTTGATTTTAAATGCATGTGCAGAATCTCCAAATTATGTTCTTTCAGGTTTGTCATATCATTTTTGAAAATGTCAGTGTTGATGTTTTCTGACTGTTGCGGTAATGAGTATTTTTAGGACTAATTTTTTAAATTATGTTGCAAAAAGTGTCAAATGATAAGTAAAAGTTTTTAAATTAATGTTCCCATTTACTCCAGACTTTGTTTTTCAATGTCTGGTGGGAAAAAAAGTAAATTTAAGCAATTTTTACATTTTCATGCTTGACATTTTTAAAACCAAGTTTTCGTGAGAATCACCCGTATATGCCTTATGTTCTTTGAACGTGAGTTAGTTTTATCATGTACTGGATGTATCTTGAAAGCTCTTACCCAATCATATAAATACAAAGGTAGGGATAATTAGCTATAAAAGAAGCTAAAATGTTGGGTCTTCAAATTATTGGGGTCGACTAATTATTTCAATCCTGAAGATAGGAGCCACTAATGAAAGTACTTTAAGGCCATTAAATGTCCTTAAGGTTGTTTGATGGGAAGAGCAAGGAATATATATTTTTTTAAATATTAAAAGTTTCTCAATAGCATCCCTAGTATATTCAATAGTCTGAATAAAATCAGTGATTGCATCCACTAAGCAAAATTGTTTAATCTATAACAATTTCTAGTTCCTATCCAGCTGGCTGACACCACTGTTCACCTTCCCAGAAGTCCCTCTAAGAGACCTGATGTTGAGGTTCATCCAAATAGTGGACCACCTGCTGTTACAACTGACTGCAAATTTGCAAAGGCTCCACAGTAAATATTTAACCCAATAAACAGACAGGCTCAATGAAGGACAATTAATGGCTCAAAGGCCCTGTTTACACCTGGTATTAAGATGTGTTTTGGTTGATCGGACAAAGTGGACGACAAGTGGATAAACATTTTAAGCTCATCCACATTCAGAGGTAGTCGAAAACGCATTGCTTTTGTGGTGCTTATGTGCTTGAATTTTTTCAAACAGCCAAAAAAGTCTCCGACTACAGATAGGGCCTTATTTTAATTCATTCCCCGCCAGCCATTTTTTGAAAAGTTGCTCGCCAGCATTTTTTGTTATTTTCACAAAAGTTTCACAAAATGCCTTCCAGGAAAATTTTCTTTTAAAAAGATATAAACATACAAATATATCAAATGAAAGAACAGACTCTCTGCTTTCAAAAAAACTATAAACAAACAAACAAACAAAACAGGAGAAAACGTTTCATTCTATCTATATTTTTTCTCTGCTTATAAACTCCTAAATATGGGTATTTTTCTTTAAAAATATTTTTTTAGCAAAAAGCTGAAATAATTGCATTTTTTGTGAAGGATTTTTGTTAGAGATCAGATTCAGAACGACTATCAAAACATACACACATTACACAGAGTTTAAAATTAGTAAATAACGTTTTGGCTGCAGTTTTACTTAAATTGGGACATCTAGTGGATAATCACGGTATTGCAGATTGACATAAAAATTCATCAGGAATTTAAGCGCATGGTCTAAAGCGCAAGGTGCAAGTGCATTTAGGGCATATCCGAATCCACTTTTGTTAGTTTAACGACTGGAAAACTGGTTTATGCGCCTGGCACACAGTCTTAAAGGTTCTTTATATTCTCGTAACGAGTAATGGGTTTGTTTTAGGCGTAACGTGCAACAAACTAATGATAGTCTCTTCTCTAATTCCCTTTAAAAGCCAGATGTGCTCATCCATTGTATGTACTAAGCAAATGTGCGTTGTTGTCCCGTTTAACATGCTCTTTAAATAAAAATATTGCACAATTGACCTTTAGACCAGATTTTAGTTGGTCAATGCAGTGTTTCCCATACATTGATTTATTTGTGGTGGCCCACCACAGAATCAACGCTGGCCCCCACAAATAGAATTTTCATGATTCCCATTTACATTTTTATTTCACTATTTAAAACAGCTTAATTTGGCTTAAAATATAATTTGATATATAATAAAGATCAAATACAGATACAGATCAAAGAGTAGAAGTGAAACATATTTCAGGTGGCAACACTAGATCAAACGCAAACACGACATGATGACGTCACATATATGCTAATTAGCGGGTGACGTCATCACCACCACAGTCTCCTCAAAATCCTTTGGGGAAACACTGCAATGGTGTGGTCTGTTTTAGTTTCCTTAAAATAGCAACGCGCCTGAACACACCTCATTTTCAAGCATGGCCATGGGCGCACAAATGGCGCAAATGCATTTGCTATTTAAACGTGACACTAGACGTGAAAATTATAACTGTGCCGTACTGAAACTAGCAAGAAACGCTTGCATCACACATGTATGACAAGGCACCTAATGAGTGATGTACCAAGCACAATATTTTTTCCATTGGTCCTGATTTCTAGTGCGAACCCACAGTGTTCAGCGCGGTCTTTAGGCTATCATCGCTAAAACTAAAGTGGCTGCTCTCTGCCTCTTTACATTTATGTTTCATTTTGTGAGCGTGTGAAAGTTGCACAAGCTTATTTAATCAATTTCTCTTTGAGAAACATGTTTAGTGTGTAAATCTAAATCATGTCAATGACAATCATGTCACTAAATCTTTAAGGAATCGTTCTCATTAAAATGTTGCCATAATTTACGACACTAATTTGGTCAGACTTTGCTGTAGATCTTGAACATTATATGTGGTCCAATTTCTCAAACTTGTCTAATCGGTCACAAATCACACCAAGACATGAATAATTTATAATGAGACTGGCACACAACATCTAAAAGTGTTATGTGTGCATATCTAGAGACCAAAATATTTGAGACTTCTGAGGTGTTTTAAACTCTGGCCAGTAAGTAGGCACCGACATAGCAACCATTCAGTAACTACCTACAGTACTGTATTATTGCCCTACCAACCAAACAGTGCAGCCTCGCAACTACATGAAAAACCCCAAATCAATCACATTCAGTAGCAACATCTTGCAAACTCCCTAGCAACAAGATCTGAATCATCAAGCAATTACATTCTCCAGAATAAAATAATATGTAAAGAGCTCAGATGCAAAACCGTCTGCATCTGATATGTTTTTTTTAAATGAGACTTTTTTATTAGACTCAAAATGGATTTAGCAATAAACCGGTAATCTTTTTCAAAACATGGTCATGATTTTAAAATCTTAAGAGCTAACAGTGTTCTTTTCAGTATGGCACGGATTCTGAACTTAACACACAATGTAGATTTTACATAGAATCTAAAACCGAATGAATATTTTGGATGATTCAGCACTCATTATGAGTTCATTAACTCGACCGCGGTTATGGTGCAATTTCACAGAATTATGGGGCGTCTGAACTTTATTCCCCCCAATCAATTTCCATCCTAATGGCATTAAAAGTGGAAGAAAGCCTTTAGAAATAAAAGTTTTAAATAGGCAGACCATGGTTATTTGCCACAAAGCACGCGCAACAACAATAAAAGACAAATTATAAGCAGTAAAGGTGAATGAGGTCTGTGCAGGATGTCGAAATCTCATCAGTGCGAAAACATCCATGCAGATGATAAAACTCCAATGAGAAGGTGTGTAGATAACACGAGAAGATAAAAACTATACAGACAGAGGATGAAACTTATCAAAGTTATATTTAAAGAGTTTCGTTGCAAAACGAGATAAATCCATTTTTTAACATTTTTGTCAAAACATGTTTATTATTATGTTATCATGTTATTATTTTGTTTTATGGTGCTACTTAGCTGTATTTTTTAAGTTATGAAGGTTTAAATCAAAACAAGCCAACTGCAGTTGCATTGAAATGAATTGGAATGTACAACCAAAAAACAAGATTTCTGAACAATTAAATAAACGGTGGTTATCTCGTTTTGCAACTCTTCATAGAGAAATCTTTTATATAATTTACAAGTGTGTGTGAAAGAGTAAATTAATGTCTAATCTTCTTTCTTTTAAACCTCATTGAATAACACACATAAGTAGACATAAGGGCAATCGTTGCCAGTGGTAAGCAGTGTTGGGAGTAACGTGCATTACGTAATATTAATTTTCTGAAGTAACAAGTAAAGTAACGCATTACTTTTTAAATGTATATATTAATATTTGAGTTCCTTTTTCAAAAAAAGTAATGCAAGTTACTTTTTTAGTTTAATTAATTTGATGTACTGAATTAAACTAAACATAGTCACATTATGCACTCTATGCGTACATGCTTGTGTGGGAACAGTTTGAGTCAAAAACTGAGATGCCAGGCTAGAGCTCGACGTTTTTGTGATAAAATATGCAATTTCTGAATGCAGAACTTTTCAGTCATAAAAAAACACCTGCAAGGCCTGAAAGAGATCAAGCCTCAGCCAAGCAAAAGTAACGCAAAAGTAACTAAAAAGTAACGTAAGGATTACTTTCCATGAAAAGTAACTAAGTAATGCAATTAGTTACTTTTTTTTGGGAGTAACTTAATATTGTAATGCATTACTTTTAAATAATAATAATAATAACTTTATTTTTATATAGCGCCTTTAAAGTAGCTTCTCAAGGCGCTTTACATAACAGAATATAAGAAAACAACACACACAAAATGAGACAAGTAATGCATACATACATGTAAGAATAAAACAAGTAAATGCATACGTACATGTAAAAATGAGACAAGTAATGCATACATACATGTAAGAACACACACAAATAAAAGGGTCATAAAAAGGCTATCCTAAAAAAGTGAGTCTTTAAAAGAGATTTAAAACTACTAAAGTTCTGTGCGTCTCTGATGTGAGGAGGGAGTGCATTCCAGAGTCTAGGTGCGTACGACGAAAAAGCCCTATCCCCTACTGAGCGCAGCCGTGACTGTGGGACTACTAATAGTCGTGCCTGTGAGGAGCGCAAGTGACGCGTGGGTGTGTAAAACGTTAAGAGTGCTGACAGATACTGGGGGGCAAGACCATGCAGTGCCTTGTATGCAAGCATGAGGACTTTAAAATCAACTCGGAACCTGACCGGAAGCCAGTGCAGGGACTTGAGAATTGGTGTAATGTGCTCATTTTGCCTGACTCCAGTCAGGATCCTAGCAGCTGAATTTTGCACACATTGCAGTTTATTCAGTGTGGTTTTAGGAACTCCAATCAGAAGTGCATTGCAATAGTCAATGCGAGAGAACACAAAAGTATTAATAAGCCTTTCAGTCACAGAACGGGACAGCATAGGACGAAGTCTAGCGATATTTCTGAGATGAAAAAATGAGTTCTTTACGGTGTAACGAACGTGGGGGTCAAAAGACAAACCAGAATCAAAGATTACTCCTAGGTTTTTTAATTTGGTTTGTGCTTCCAGAACAGCGCCATCTATGTTTAAAGATAGTGAGCCAGCTTTGCGAAGCTGGTGAGGGGTGCCAAGAAGCAAGACCTCCGTCTTATCACTATTGAGGCACAAAAAGTTTTGAGACATCCATGATTTTATCTCAGCAATACAGTGAGTCAAAATAGAAAGGTCCAGATTATGATTAGGCTTAGAGTGAATATAAATCTGAGTGTCATCCGCATAAAAGTGATAATTTAGCCCAAGTGATCTTAAAAGCAATCCAAGTGGAAATATGTAAATGCTAAAAAGTAAGGGGCCTAAGATGGAACCTTGAGGAACACCCGTACAGACATAACCAGTCACGGACCGGAATCCACTCATAGATACAAACTGTTGACGATCAGCAAGATATGATCTAAACCAAGTTAAGACAGTCCCAGAAACACCAAAGACAGTTTTCAAACGCTCGAGTAGCAGCTTGTGATTAACCGTGTCGAAAGCGGCACTAAGATCTAGGAGGATCAAGATGGAGAGAGATCCGGAATCTGAGGCTAATAACAGGTCATTGGTGACCTTGACCAAGGCTGTCTCAGTGCTATGAAATTTTCTAAAACCAGACTGAAGAGGTTCGAAAAGATTGTTAACTGTGAGGTGACTATGTAGCTGCAAAGCCACCAAACGTTCCAGAATTTTGGCGAGAAACGGTAAGTTTGAAATGGGGCGATAATTGTTGAAGTTGTCCAAGTCACCGTTTTGTTTTTTTAGAACAGGTGTTACAGCAGCAGTTTTCAATGCTGCTGGCACAACACCAGTATGCAGGGAATCATTTACAATATTGAGAACTGCAGGACACAATGAATTAAAACAGGATTTAAACAGGCTTGTGGGGAGGGGATCAAGTACGCAAGTGGTAACTTTCATACGTGACACCTCCCTAGTGAGCAGCTCATTGTCAATTTGTGAAAAGGTAGAGAAGGGTATACCAGAAAAACTAGGTGAACAAAATGTGGATGATGATACGGGTGCAGCATGAATAAGTTTGTAAACATTGTCAATTTTAGAGCTGAAAAAATTAAGAAAATCATTACACAACTGATTTGAAACAGGTAGAGAGGAGCCAACGTTAACTTTGAGGAGTCGGTTTATGGTGTGGAAAAGATGTCTTGGATTCCTTTGGTTACTGTCGATGATCTGTGAGAAATATGCAGATCTCGCAGACTCAATTTCAGCCCTATATTCCCCCAAAGTCTCCTTCCAGGACTGATAGAAGACAGTCAGACCTGAGTCACGCCACTTGCGCTCCAATTTACGACAAGCAGTCTTCTTAGCACGCAGGTCCTCATTGTACCAAGGGGCAGAGCGAGCAAAAGAGACACTGCGAGACTTTAAGGGAGCAAAAAGCTCCAAGTTAGATGCCAGAACAGTGTTCAGTTTTAGAATCTTGTCGTCAAGAGGAGCCAAGTGAAGTTCACTAAGGGAGGGAACTACAGAGCCAGCAAAATCTGCCGGGTGTATTGATTTCCATTTACGGAAATTAACAGTATGTGAAGGTGATGCACATGGAAGATGCCATTCCAGATTAAAGAAAATTGCCAGATGATCAGAAAGACCAATGTCAGCAGAAGACAGCTGAGACACAATTGCATTATTTGCAATCACAAGGTCCAAAGTGTGACCTTTATTGTGGGTTGGGCCACTTATAAACTGTTTAAGATTAAAACAATCCAACAGGAATAAAAAATCCTTTGTTATCAAGCAGTCATTTGCATCAATGTGAATATTAAAATCCCCTAAGATGAGGATGTTCTTAAATTTAAAACACAGCATTGACAACAGGTCAGCAAACTCAGATATAAAAACATCATTAGCCTTAGGTGGTCTATACACAGTAGCAATAGTAATTGCCATAGGAGCAGAAATTGATAACACCAGGCATTCAAATGAAGAGAACTGTGGAATACACACAGTGCTGATGTTAAATTGCAGTTTGTGAACCACAATAATTCCCCCACCTCGACCAGTAAGTCGCGGTAGATCAACCAGTCCGTACCCCTCAGGAGTAAGCTGATTAAAGATGAGCCCATCATTTTGTTTATGCCATGTTTCTGTTAAAAACAACAAGTCTAGATTTTGATCTGCAATGATGTCCGATAAAAGCAGGGCTTTGTTGTTTACTGAGCGTGCATTGAACAGAGCAGCATTGACTGGGCTCTGCGATACCGAAGGTAACTCCAATCGAACGAGCGAGGATAAGTTTTCGAAGACCGCACCAGATTGTTGATACGTTCTTTTAGTCAGACACCGGCTCAAAGGCACGCGGATGTTGTTAGAAATGCTGTAGCTGCGTCCTGAGCGCCGATGTATGTACCGTCTTTGCCTCAACAGGCCGGTATTACAACATAACTCGTAAGTATCTTTGTGTAACCTGTAATTCTGTTTTAAGTTGTGCAACTGATGTGCGGAGTACCTCAAAACCATAATCCGTGAGGCTAGGACCGCAACCGATCCACGACAGCAACAGGATAGAGATGGACTCCTCCGATGCAGCTCCAGAGACCTCCAGAGAACGCAGACAAATAAAAGAAGTAATCCAGAGAGTGTGAAGGAGACCCGCGACATTACTAAAATATGTTATAATCAGCAGGTAAGAAAACCCAGCTTCGGTAAAACAGAAACAAACAAACAAACGGTGAAAGGAGCGGCTGCCAAAACGCGCCAGCGTACCCGATCAAACCGGAACATTAAAAATAACTTTCCCCAACACTGGTGGTAAGTGTCATCCGAAACCACTATGTAACTATTAAATGACATTATTGCATCCTTCAGCATCCTCCTTGCAAAGCAATATGACAGATTCACAAAACATCCGCATTGAAAGTCAAACTGAAATTATAAATAGCAAAATAAATAAACAGCAATGTCCGTCAGCCTTGGCCATATTCTATTAAAATGAGTTCGGTGTTTGGGAATATATTTTCTGGGACTGAGAAAACCATAGTGCATTCAGACACTACCTGTAGATGTGTAATTTAAATCTTTCTAAACTCAGGAGGACGTTTTGAGTTCTGAAAATTTAAGTTTTCATACTGCATCTACTTCTTTAATATAACATAAGATCTATAATATGTCAAGGAAATGTAATTTTAAATAAGACCCTTTTCAACTTGCTTTTTTAAAGGCACACATTTAAAGGCATCATTAAGTCTAAAGTATGACTGTACTAGTCAACAGGGACACATTTACTTAACATTATTTAAGTTTTGAAATGAAGGGTATTGAGAAAATGCCACTGAAGCTTGGCTTGCCCTGGTGAATAGGGTGCATGAGACGCAATTTTGTTCATTAATTAATCCACCTATTGAGGATCTCTAAGATTTGGTTACAGATGTACAAACTGAAAAAGCACATACTGTGAATGGCATGGACAAGCAAATGATTTACTTTCTGAATAGTAAATCATTTTAGTGTATGACGTGAATGTCAGCACAGTTAATTACTGAACCTAAAGTTTCATGGCCTTGTAAGTTGTATAACTGTAAATTTAATCAAGAAATAAAATCCTTTTGAATACATTAGTAGATGAAGTTTTACCATCATAAAAAGAAACAAATGCTACTGAACAAAATCTCAGAATAAAGGTCCACTTTGTAACTTTTAGAAGGATCAAAGGGGTTTATGATAAAAGAGACGGTTGCGGTTGCCAGATACTTGTTTAATCTCTAAAAACTCTGCACTCTAAAAACAAACTGTGCTAAATGGCACTAAAAGTGGTTCTTGACTCGTAATCATAGAGGGTGGTCATACAGTATAGCACCACTATAGCACCACATATGGTTCTAGCAGCCTATGGTTCTACACAGGTACTTCATCTGTGCTATATGGCCCTTAAAATAGTTCCTCTATGATTACGAGCCAAGAACCACTTTTAGTGCTATTTAGCACAGTTTGTTTTTAGAGTGCAGAGTTTAGTGTTAAGTTATTGTCTTACAAGTATTTTGGTGAATGTAAGCATCTCTGTTATCATAAACTCTTTCAACGCGTGTGCGACAGGCAAGTATTTTGACGCATGATCCCGTAAACGACACTCCGAACACATATTTGGAATTTGTACTCCTAGGAAGTGAAGTCACCGGCCGCCACTGCTAAAATGTTAAAGTTATGCACTCTGCCGTCCGTCAATACCCACCAGTTCTGTATTTTTTGCAGAGCGGCTGCGTGCTCAAGTGATGAGGACCCATGAGGTCTCGCAAATTCACGTGATGATTGTGCGATATCTAGTTCTGTCTCCGCCCATTATGACGTTAAATTATGACGTTTTGCTGTACCAGCCCAGATCACAACATGAGATCTCGCGAATTCAGGTATGATCACGCGTTTCAGTCATGGCTCCGCCCTGCGGAGCTGTCCGGCATCCGGCAAAAATAGAAGCTCTGCGTATTTGTTCCGGAGGGCTGCGGATGTCCGGAGCTGTGACGGATTTGGAACGCAGTCAGTGGAAATACACACATTGACTTGAATGGAAACCGATTGACTCCGCCGCCGGTCCACAGTTGGTGGAAATCCAGGGTCAGGCCTTGTCCACACGGACACGGGTATTTTTATAACCGTGACTTTTTTTTACACGGTTCGGCCGTTCGTCCACACGGAAACGCAGTATGACGTCACTGAAACCGCACATTTTTGAAAACCCCTGCCAGGGTGAGGTTTTTTAAAAACGCTGGTTGCGGTGTTGTTGTGTAGACAGTAAAACCGGGTTTCTGCCTTGGGACGTCACTTTTGTTAGGCTTCTGATTGCCAAAGGTTACTTTACAATATGAGTTATATCACCGCCTGCTGGTGTGGAATGCTCTTGACTAGGGCTGTCAGAATCATTAAATAATCATCTCATCGCGATTATTTGCCTCATCGCAATGATTTCAGATCACCGCAATGATTGCACATCTCTCTAAAAAACACAAGGGGGAGATGCAGGGCCTGTATAAATAAGACAGTATCAGATTACTTTTAAATATGTGTTATGTGTATTGCTGCCAGGTAAACCTTGCAAAAGATTTAATTTAAATAATCACATGTGTGAAAATTATTTCATGAACAATCAAAAAAATTTATGAGAATTAAATGTCAAAGCAACAAAACAGACAATTAATCGTCATAATCGGCAAAGCCCTTAAACAGGCAAGTAATCGCCATAACGACACAATTTATTAGGCAATTAACCGTCAGCCAAATTTCATAATCGTGACAGCCCTACTCTTGACAGCGCGTGATCACGTGTTTTTGCGTGTTCATGTTTTAAAAAGAAATCTCCATCCTCATGAAAAAGCAAAAACACGCTATCAAGCGCTGTCTACATCATTTATAAAGGTAACTGTACAAAATCCACACTAAAACATTCAAGACAAGACAAGAAAGGGACCTACAGGAAGCTCAAAAACAAAACAGTAACACAACCAACATATGCAGCCAAAAAAGGGACATTTCACATAAAAGCTATGTGATAAGTGTAATATTTTTGTACATTTTTGTCCTCTATAGAAAATGCACAGTTGGCTGTTTCACAAGGAAACAGCCCTAACTGCACAAACTTGTATTTGATTATTGATCAATAATCTTTCGCTCCAGTTTAATTGGTAAATCTTTAGTTGTCTTGTTCAAAAAGTAACAAAACGTATATTTAGATATTAGACATTTAAGGTATAACATAATTGCCCTCTAAAAGCCTGACTGGCACCAGCCTGGGACAGTTAAAATGATGTATAGCTTCCACTGCCTACATGCATTTACGGAAACAGCAAACAAAATATCAAAGGTGAAATGACTGACAATGCATGTCAAGTTTTCTGTTAAGTAGTTTGTGCATTAAGGCGAGGCAGTTGCCTCTCAGCAGACTGCAGTAAATGTGTTTCTGTAGTCCATTACTGTAAGTGGCTAAAAGCTAAATGGATCCTTCGGTACAGTGAGGTTGGTGATTCGCTGATACTTACACTATGTTACACCATCATTTATTGTGTTGATGAGTGCTATATGTAATACAGTACATTATGATATAGAACCGTATTAATTTTGACTGCTGATTACTTGAGCCTGGTTTTTGGGTATGGTGTCCTTTTACAACGTTTGAGAATGCTGTTAAGTAGTACCTGTACTGTATGGTTTAGCTTTAAAAAGAGTTTTTTATCCATTTCATTAGTTAAGATCAGTGATAGCAGGAGAAAGATCCCAAAACAATTCAGGTCATCCAGGAGGCAGAAAGTGGACAGCTCAAAACTAATTACTGAACAGATTTTCATATTAAATTTAGTATTAACAAGCAATTAAAAGTGCAAAACATTCAAATCAATATAGGAAAAATAGGAAAATTTAGATAATGGTCTGTTAACTGTATTACCCCACTGTAAAAAAATATAAACATATATATTTTTAAGTTACTTTATGACTGGCACCAGATTAAGTTAAACAATTTAAACTTGTTTTCTAAGTTGTGTCAATTTATCACAAATCAAAACTTTAAAGTAAAGACTTGCTTGTACCCATGTTTTTTTGTTTCATCGACTCAGATTTCATTTCAACTTACTGTTATTTATCTTGACTAGAGATGAGTTGTTATAACTCATAAAATATGGTTAGAATATGTTGTAGCAATAAGTTGTAGCAACTCATCTCTTGTCAAGATAAATAATAGTAAGTTGAAATGAAATCTGAGTTGATTAAACAAAAAAAATTAAGGCAGCAAATAATAATAATTTTTTTACAGTGTAGACATTTGGAATTGCATTTATTACCTTTTTTCATAAGGAAATATGTTTACACGCACTGTAAAAATTACTTTGCTGCCTTAAATTTTTTTTGTTGAATCAACTCGGATTTACAAGTCATTTCAACTTACTATTATTTGTATTGACTAAAGATGAGTTGTTATAACTACAGGTGAGTTGTTATAACTTATAAAATTAAGTTGACTTTTCTCAACTATATTTTATAAGTTGTGACAACTCATCTCTGTTGACATAGGGATGGGAACGAGTACTTGATTGATCGAGTACTCGAACGGGGCAACGATGATCGATCACGAAAAAGATGATCATGTGGGTTTATTTATTTATTGTGGATATGGCGGCATTTGGATGTCTGGTTAGAGTTACAAGCTCATGTGGTAGTAAAGACTGGGTCTGGAGATGGGTGTTTGACCTCGTGTCAAGCTACGCAGACCGGCGTATGACATCAGTAACATTACCATGCATGATTCAAAAACACACAGATAATTCTGCGCACCCCCGCCGCAGCAACCCGCCGATCCCGTGAAGCCGGCCACACCTCACATCACTGAGGCACTATGGTTTAAAAGGATGCCGTGATTTTCGGAAATACAGTCCATCAGGTGCAAAATGTACAGCGCCATCAAAAGTTATTATCTCATATTTAAGCATCAAATGTCAAGAGATACCAGAGAGCCATACAAGCATTAACATGACATCTTGACTGAGAACAGGTAAGGGGACGACACGACACAGCTAATCGCTGAAATGATAGCAAAAGACTTAAAACTGCTTACGTGTTTAAAAGCACGCTGTTTAGTCAGTCAGGTGCAAAATGTACAGCGCCGTCAAAAGTTATCATCTCATATTTAAACATCAAATGTCAAGAGATACCAGAGAGCCATACAAGCATTAACATTACATCTTGACTGAGAACAGGTAAGCGGACAACACGACACAGATAATCGCTGAAATAATAGCAAAAGACTTAAAACTGCTTACGTGTTTAAAAGCGCGCTGTTTATGATGCACATCCACAAAGGGAGTTAAACTTTCTGTACATAACTTAGTTGGAAGTCATGTATTTTATGCAGATAGATGCACGTTGTACATTTATGTTGTTTAAAGGCTTAATATTATGTAGTGCGCGTCATATAGAAAGCGCTTCGGTTTGTGTTTAACCCTTTAGTTTCACTTCATCACGCAGCTATTCCTGTAAGAGGTTTCTGTTAAAAACATTTAATTCATTAATAATCTAGTATGTGTTCATTGTTCCTTCATTTTCACCAAGACGCGTAGGCCCCGCCCCTTTGATTGCCCGCCCCCAGTTAATCGAGTACTCGTTCTTCAGACCTATGGAATAATTGAAATGAAAAAATGACATAAATGCACAACCCTAATGACTTGTAAATCTGTGTTGATTTAACAAAAAATTTTAAGGCAGTAAAGTATTTTTACAGCGGGGTAAAAAGCATCTCTTGTCAAGATAAATATTAGTACGTTGAAATTAAATCTAAGTAGATTAAACAAACCAAAAAAAAAGAAAATAAATAAAGCAGCAAATAATTTTTTCCAGTATACTTCAGAAATATATTAATTTTGTAATATATTTATAATTAATATACCACAATATATTTAATAATATTATAGTGAACACAGCAAAAAATACTCTATCGTAACCTACTGCAAGTAGGTGGTGGATAAAAGCCAGCAAATGTAAAAAAGTTCCTTATTAATTTAAAGCAATTACTTTTTTGTATCTGCATAATAGGCACACTCGGTTAAAACATGCTTATAGAGAGGTAAATGTTTTACATTTTGCTATTAAAATGATTACTGTGTCTCAAATTAAATATCCCAGATACATGTATTTGAGAATGAGTTGCTAGCATGAGTAGCTTTGATCTTCATGCATTACCGAGTATAATTCAGCCACCTCTTGACCAAATTGAATGCATTTCTCAGTCTCTTTCCCCTAGAGTACAATTTAATGTCCTGATAGTCATTCTGTAATCCTCACTTAAGAAAGCCTTTCAGAGTGCAACAGAAACATTTACAGACACTTCTGAGGAGATAGCATTTGCATTCAGTGATTTATTTTTTTCTTATGTTTTCAAGTTAAATTGTTTTATATAGGGTTTGCATTTTGAGCTATAAATGTCTAATGGTTTTCCAGTCATTTATGATCACGGATTAAGAATAAAAAACGTACCGAAAGCTATGCGCATAACTAGAAAATTAATTTAGAAGAAATTTCCATTATGAAATATTCCAACTATGAATTTTACTTATATTTACATTCCTGGAAATAACATTTAATCATATTGCCCAATATTTTTTAGCTTTTCAGTTAAAAGATTCACATTTTACAGCATCATTGCATAATTTTCTTAATATTTGTTTTCCAAAATTAGTTTTTAATCTATATAAAACAGGATAAACTTACTTAAATAGTTTTAGTTAAAACTTTTTTCTTACAATATTAATAATTTTTCCTCATTTTAAGCATACATTTAAAGAAAAAGAAAAATGCTAATAGGATAAAAAAATGTTTACATAGTCTCTAGAGACTAACGTAAGCAAATAATAGGTGACAAACCTGCAATTAACTGACTTACATAATCAATCAAAGGTATAGCACTAAATAACAAAAAGTACAATTAAGTCAAACACAAAAAATAAGTCAATAAAGATCAATCTTACATCCCTTGAGACCTGCCTGAAGAACACGCTGAACCTCAAACCACAAAACATACAGAACTGATGCAAACAACAAGATTTGTTTCGATCACATTTATAAACCTTGTTTCAGCAATTCTCCAGAAGTAGTCAAAGCACATATCATGCTAAAATGTTACTTACAAGCCACAGCCTCTGGATTCTCGACAGCTTGCGAGTCTTCATGCTGTGAAGAAGGTGCCGGTTGACAGGAGGATGCGTGTGGGGGAAATGCGGCCCATGTCGTGGGCTGAAGATATTTTAATGTTGACGACACACCCTAGCTTTAAGTGCACCTGATCTGGATCCTAACCACACGCTGAGACTCAGCACTAACCCTGCCAAACGCTCACATTAGTGGCCTCCCCGATGTCTGAGTGTGTGCGTGTGTGTGTGTCCGTGTTCCGGAGTGTTTGACACATATATAAGTAAGTAAGTTTTGGTCGTGTAGACACTGTATATGAAAATAATAATCTCAAATGTTTGTTGTTATTCACTCACCTTCATGTCGTATGCTTATTTCTTCCACGCACCACAAGTTAATTCCTAAAGGTCACTTCTGTTGTCCATACTATCAAGCTCCAATACGTGCAAAAAGCCCCATAAAAGTATACCACACGACTTGTGCAATATATTCAAAGTCTTCTGAGCCATGCAAAAACTTTGTGAGGAACAGACCGACACTTAAGTCGTTCACTGGTTGGACGTCATTGACTCCAATGTTAAACCAATGGGCTCTAACATATGTTACATCATGGTATGTTTAAAATGCAACCACAAAAGAGATTTGAGAGCTAAGGAGGAGCGGAAGATTAACGTGAATAACAGCTTAAATTTCGTCTGTTCTTCACACAGATATCGCATGGCTTCCAAAGACTTTTGAATATTGCATGTCTTCACAGAGTCGTATGAACCGCTTATATGTTGCTCTTCTTCGTTTAGGAATTTTGGCAGCATTGCTTTATACTCAGCTCAGACATTATGCATAACAGCTCATGTTGTGTTTTAAAGAGGAAAATAACACAATTTTGGAATCAACATCATGTTATTATTTGGTATTAAGTTAATGATTACTATTAGTGCTGCACAATTAATCGCATCGCAATCGCGATGTCAGCCTGTGCGATTATATGACAGCAAAATGTTGCAATTATATTAAATAAATAAATGTGTGGACTTGTTAACACAAACTTTCTGATAACAGTTTGATGATTTTTCTTGCTGTTTAAAAAAAGAAAGAAAAACGAACAAAAAAGGCAGTGCACGAGTGGCATGCACGTGTGTGGCGTGCGTCGTCACTTGTGTGTGCGCAGCGTGGAAATACCATAGCGAAGATGGATGCAGAGGAGATTGACTGTGATCTGGTAGCTAAAAAAAAAACTGAAGAGAGAGACGCGCACATCCAAACACTAGCAGGTGCCGGAATCCAAAAATACAACTCAATAAGACAAAAATGGAATCCGCACACTGAACTCACAAAAAATCTTGATTTATTCAATCAAAGCAACGCTTCGGGCTACCGCCCTTCTCCAGACCTCCTTTTAAAAAAAAACTCTACGTCTGTTGTATGGCGGTATTTTGGATTTAGGATTACTGACACTGAGCAGTTGCTACATCACGTGGCAATTCGAAAACATTTCTAGTTTTACAAACTAAACTGTGTGTGGATTTTCCTTAAAACCCATCAAGTTGACTCATGATACCATTTATTATAATCGCAACCGCACATCGCAATATTAGCATCAATAATCGCAATGGGAAAAATTACCCAAATCGTGCAGCCCTAATTACTATGTATTTATAGCTCGACTATCCCTTTCAAATGTTCTTTCTGACACAATTTTTTAAACCTGGTTAGTGTGTAATGTTGCTATAATAGCATAAATAATACCTGTAAAATGATAAAGCTCAGTTCAGTGCCAGGCGATATATTTTCTTTAACAGAATTCACCTATCAAAGCCTACAGCGAATGGCCGGTTTGGACTACAGCCCTCTACTTCCTGCTTTAATGACGCCAATAGAACAGTTTTTTGACTAAACTCCGCCCACAGGAATACATCAGTCGCCAGCTACGCTAATGTCAAGCTAAGCTGCTTTCGAATCACAACACTATACAAACTACACAATCAGAACTGGTTACGTATTTCTGAAGGAGGGACTTCATAGAACAAGGAAGACATCAGCCCGTTTTGAGGACAGTGAAAACAGCGTTATACAGATTTGTGTGAAAAATACAGCGTTTTTTTACACGTGAAACATGAACACACGTTATATTGCACACTGTAGACACAATCAAAGCTTCAAAAACACAGAAAGAACGGGACCTTTAAGGCTGTACGTACTGTAGGCCTATCTGATTGTTGTAAAACGAACTGACCTTTCTCAAGTACCACCGAGATTACATGAAACCATTGATGAGTGAAACAAAGACACACGAGAACCGTATCAGCCTCCATCAGGTCAGCGATGTCCAGACTCTGACAGCCACAGATCAACGTACACATTGACAGAAGGCTGCATCAAACTGTTTCACCAGCATCAGCACCGAACCACTTACCCGGCCATTAGCCCCCATTTACACTTCAGCGCATATCAGCATTACTAAACTACATGTCTAAACACATAGACAAGCTCCGGCTAACCTCTTGACTTCGGCTGGTAAGTTCTGCTTATGCAAATGCATCGGATTCGCTATTGTTGAAAGAGGAGAGTTTATTTAATGGTACTAGTGGTGCATGTGACTGTGATGAAGGCCTACTCCAGGCTTGATGGAGACTGGGATAAAAGCGGATGAAAGTGTGTTGTTTTGTGAGCGTAATGACTCTGGATATTCTGTAAGAGGCAGTTTGAGAGTCTGTCTGAGAAGATAATTATGTTCTTCAGACGGTAGTGCCGAATATAAAACCTGAGCAAAACCTGAGCTGAGCCCGGGAAAAGACAAGACCGTTAAATAAATTCATAAAAATAAAAAATAAGCATATTTAAAAAAAAACTGTGGTGGTGATTAATCAGTATGTGCTCAGGATCTGTAAAGACTACACTTTTAAAGTACTGCCCATAATGATGGCATGCGATTGAGGCTTAAGGTGCCACGATGGAGTAGTGCAAGCCAAATGTTTGTGCTGGTGTGCCAGCCAACATGTATGGATGTATGTGTCAGCTATCAGATGTATTATTTTAACATTGATGAATCTGGCACAGAGTTCAGTCAGGTTTTCTTCAATATGTGAAATCGTTGGCATTTTAATAAGTCTTTGTGTGTGTATTTGTTGTAGAGAGTGTCCCTAATAAAATTTAATTGATTGATTGATCGCTTCAAAGTCTCCAAATTGATGCTAGTGTGCAAATGCATGTTGCTATGGTGCTCATAATGCTGCTTCAGCACATTGCTGTGTTGTTCGTGATTGCTTGTTAGCCAACGTTAAAGGAGACTGCTGTAGTCTATCTAATCCTGAAAGTAACCTGTGAGCAATAGTGACTTATGCCTTAGAAAACAAATAAAATATAAGCTTTTTCTCAGGACAAGCAACAATAAAAAACAATTTTAACCTTGCAGTTAAAAATCCTGTACGAATTTCCTTCAATCAGAAATACACCAAAGTTTAATGTTGACTTGCCCGCTATGGGTCATAAAATATAACTATTTATGCAATCGCTAAGCCTGACTGAATGTTGTTTTATCTGTAGGATCAGTGGGATGGAGAAAACTAAATCTAAAACTAAATCCAATCCAACTAAATCTAATCCAATTGATGTTTTACTATACCTAAATTTGCAACCATTCTTAAGGGGTTTCCCTTGTTGATTAAGTAGGGCCCTATTTTACAGTTTTTCTCAGTCGCTTTGGTACATTTCTCGAATCATACTCACAATTTGCAAAACAGTAAGTGCATTTCTCACAACAATTTGTACAAATAGCAAAACATCATGGATAACCTGCAAAAGCCACTCTTTTACTCAAAATACTTAGTTCATCTCTCAAAATTAAATATCTGTGAACATGTCAGTGCCATCAGAATAACAAGTCCTTGTGTCATTGTGTACGGATAAGACAGTCAAATTGTTTAGTCATGTTGTCAATATAACAGTTTACTCTGAAGTGATGTTATGATGTGAACTATGGCTAAAGATTTTATGACAAGTATTGTAAATTGTAAGTTACACTTAGTATAAGTTATGCGTGAGTTTGATTGCAAGAGACTTGACAAAATTTACATTTACGCTTTTACTGTTTGTACTGTAATTCGTTGAAAGACCATGTCATTGCCATAAAGAAAGATAAAGACAGCACTGCAAGCACTGCATAAAGAGAGAAAAAAGTAGAAATTTGAACATGATAGATGTCTAAAAGATGTCTAACCATAGCCCAAGAATAGATGATGCATATACTTTTAGAACATGTAAAAGAAATGAAAGCAAACCCCTTGAACACACTTTGCTTACATGTTGGAATATCATACATCTTCAAGTTATTTTGGCAAAAATGGCATGTAACCAAATTCAAGGTTATTTAGGGTAGAAGTGGGTTACTCATTGCCGGACTATATTGGGTAGTTAGCAGTCATTTCAACGTCTCGGTTTTTGCTTGCTGGGGACGTTCCTGTTTGTTAGAGAAAGTCAAGATTCACCTGGGAGCAATTTACCAATTCACGACAG
Source organism: Misgurnus anguillicaudatus (assembly GCF_027580225.2). Lineage (NCBI taxonomy): Eukaryota > Metazoa > Chordata > Actinopteri > Cypriniformes > Cobitidae > Misgurnus > Misgurnus anguillicaudatus. The sequence continues at coordinate 36,242,822 of NC_073338.2, read as the reverse complement.
ATTTAGAAAAAATGTCTAATGGAAATGTATAGAAATATGTTTGACCATATCCTGTATTTTGACAACATGTTCAACCATTTTGCATGTAAAGACTTATACTGTGAACTAATGCCTAAATATTGTGGGGGGTGAGACTATTCAACAGACCCATTATAATACATTTTGATCAACATGACATAAGCATCTGATAATGTAGGAAAAAGCAGAGAATTGTACATAATCATTTGCATGGATGTACCAAAGCATTTGCAACTTGTTCAAAGAAATGAGAAACTGCTTTTTTGATGTGCACGAGTGACACAATGATGTGAGAATTGAACAAGCAGTTTTGAGAATTTCAATTCTGATCTGAGAAATGTACCAAAGCGACTGAGAAAAACTGTAAAGGAACAGTATGTAAGAAATGTATATCAATTAATCATAAAATGGCCCTGATATATCACTAGACATTTAGAAATCATTTTCATTTCAAATACTTATATCACTGACAACAGTGGTCTGGCCAGGATATTGTCATTTAAAAAGTGGATTTGCAGCCCTCAACTGATGTTTATGTTGTCATGTGTGTATTGGCCACCAGTTGGGTGATTGCAGTACCAGTTTTAGCTAGGGATGCACTGATATGGAATTTTGGCCGATACCGTTAACTCTTTATATTTGGGGGGCGATAACCGATATGAATATTTATAGGCCTATATATATATATGTATATATATATATATAGGCCTATAAATATTCATATTATTTTCACAATGAAAACTCCCAGACCGCGGACATCTTGTCTTTGCGCTAGACTCTTCTTAAGCCCGCAACACGTGTCGTCTTTGTGCTATGTCACAGAAATCACCAATCAAAACTTTACATGGCCAGCAATGAGCAAGTGAAGTGGTTCAACAAACCAAAATAATCCATCATTTATCGGCTTTCATTTATCGGCCTAATTTTGCTATCAGACCGATAACCGATAATATTCAAAATAAGCAGTTATCAGCCAATAACGATATGTCGGCCGATATATCGTGCATCCCTAGTTTTAGCCACAACACTGAAAAAAATGATTGATTGAATTTAATCAATTTTTTTAAGGTAAGTGGTTGCAATCAATTTATTTATGCTACATTCAAACAAAAAAGATTAGTAACGTAAAATAAAATATAAAACTTTTGTTTAAATGTAGCTTAAATAAACTGATTGCAACCACTTACCTTAAAAAAATTTATTAAATTCAATGAATCATTTTTTTCATTGAAGTTTTGTTATTGCAATACCAGTTTTGGCCACAATCCTACATACTGTTCCTTTAATGATCTAAGTGCATTGTCCAAAGTGCACAGTCTAAACGGGCGTGTTCGAAATTATGTCCAAGAGACTCAATAATAATCTTTTACATTTGAATCCTTTAATTTTGCAAAACGTTTGTGTGCAGTCCATATGTGTGATAAGCAAACGCGCATTGTCGTCCCATTTTTAGGCGCATATATTACTAACGCGCTCATTAAATTACAAAAACACTATTGCGCCATTGACTTTAGACTTTAGACCAGGTTTTAGTAATGGCGTAGTCTATTTTAGTTGCCTCAAAATAGCAATGCACCTGAACACACCTCGTTTTCAGACCAGAACGCCCATGGGCGCAAAATTGGGCACAACTGCGTTTGCTATTTAAACAACGTGCCGCTAAACGTGAAAATTATAATTGTGCCTGGTTGAGACTAGCAAGACACTTGCGTTGCGCATTGCGCTCCATTGTGCTGGGTGTATGATAGGGCCCTTAATGTTAATCTCATACTGACCTTTAATTTCCATTTAGAGATGCAGACACATCTCTGTAAATATATTTTTATTTTTCTTACATGGGTACACATGGTTAAAATTCAATCAATAGAAACAGCTATGATAGGCTTCAGAGCCTACTGAACTGTACGCTGCATACTAATGAAGGTTACATGTAGGCCTATATTAAAAGCAAAATTATTATTAATATTTGACCCTGTCTGTGAAATCCAGGCTAAAGTCTTATATTATGCTTTTGTATAGGAGCATCAAAGTTTGATTTAAATAATTGATTTTACCATACTTAATATTAAAGCTTATATTTTCCCAGAATGTTCTTTACATGTAGAATAATTTAATGTAGTAAATCCAAAAAAAAGCTGGGTTTTCACAGACAGTGTCCACAATGACTTGCTTTTGATGCAAGCAAATGTAGGTAGAGCTTGCAGGTCAGAGCTTTTTCTTCACCAGCTCAATACAGAGTTTATTTTAAACAGAAACACATTTGTCAATATATTGTATACAATTATCCATATCTCATTTCTATAAAATGCTATCTGATGACTCACTGAAAACCAGCAAGACTGTAGAAAGTAGGTGAGATGAAGGGTTTCAAAGTGCATCACAAAATAACCAGGTGGCCACACTGATTCATGGCATGCAAAATTTAGCACCAGAAGAGCCAGCGTCTCCTCAGCAGGTATAAGAGCTGCGCTACCTCCTCATGTAAGCTTTCATTTCAACTTAATGAGAACACTGAAACATTAAATGGCAGCCTGACCTGCTGGAAGGTGGGTGAAGTGTGCTTGAGCTCTAGAATGTAAGAGCTACTGTATGACTCAGCCATGGCATAATGTAAATCATCTCCAAAATAAACTGAAGCATGTTGGGAATTAAAATTAGCACGACATTATCAAGTGTAAATACTGCTTGAACCTATTATCCACCTGACTTCTGAGAATCTTGGCCAATATATGTCCTACATTTGGGTACTGTTTAAACTCTTGTGCCTATTACTTTTAGTCACATTCACACACAACCTGTGACAAAGACAGTATCCTTTCACATCAAAGTACAATGGCACAGTAGCAGCCCTTTGACATGGATAGGCAAGCCGCAGAGAGTTTCTTTGACAGTGCCCTTTAAAAAATATTTTTACCTTATAGATTTCAAAGTGAATATACAGTTGAAAGAAAATGGATTTCTTCATAAATTGGTCATAAAATGTGTTCTGATCTTCATCTAAGTCACAACAATAGAGAAACACAGTCTGCTTAAACTAATACGCATAAACGCATTATACGTTTTCATGTTTTTATTGAACACAATATGTAAACATTCATAGTGTCATAAGTCGCACTGGACTATAACTGGCATTTATTTAGAAAATTATTATTCCTTTTGGGGGCATTTTATTTGTATTTCTACATTGTCTTTAAGTTAATGTTTCAGTAGTAACAATTTTTTCAGAGGTAGGCTACAGGGATAACATATAGTGCCCTCTCGTGGCTGTAGACGGTTATGTTTTCTTTTGGTTCACGTTAGTCAGTATGAATTAATTTTGACATATATAAGTCGCACCTGACTATAAGTCGCAGGACAAGCCAAACTATGAAAAAAGTGTAACTTATAGTCCGGAATACATTTTTTGTTAAATCAACTTTACAAGTCATGTCAACATAGATAAGTTGTCACAACTTATAAAATATAGTTGAGAAAACTTAATTTTATGAGTTATAACAACTCACCTATAGTTATAACAACTCATCTCTAGTCAAGATAAATAATAGTAAGTTGAAATGACTTGTAAATCTGAGTTGATTCAACAAAAAATGTAAGGCAGCAAAGTATTTTTTACAGTATATATATATATATATACACACACACACTCCAAAAAAACAAACGGTGCTATATAGCACCAAAACCGCTGATTTGAATCGCAACCACAGAAGAACCGTTCCCAGCGCCACACAGCACCGGTGAAGCACCCGTGCAGAACCACACAGGTGCCATACAGCACCACTATAGCACCACATTTGGTTCTACATAGCACTATATGGCTCTACACAGGTGCCCCACCGGTGCTGTGTGGCACTAAAAACGGTTCTTCTATGATTGCGAGCAAAGAACCACTTTTGGTGCTATATAGCACCGTTTGTTTTTAGAGTGTATATATAAAATATATATAAAATGTACAAAAGTTAAGACCCTGGACTACAAAAATCATATGGGTCATAAAATTGACGTGTACACTCTAGAAATAAAGGTACAAAAGTTGTCACTGGGACAGTACCCAAAAAGGTACCTTTGTACCCAAAGAAAGCATATTAGTATTTCAAAGGAACATATTGTTAGTTAACATATTTGTATCTAAATTGTACATATTAGGACCTTTTTTAAAGGGTACTGCCCCAGTGACAGCTTGTGTACCTTTATTTTTGACAGTGTATACCTAATCTGAAAGTAGAATAAATAAGCTTTCCATGGATGTAGTTTGTTAAGATAGGACAATATTTGGCCAAAATACAACTATTTGAAAATCTGGAATCTGAGGGTAAAAAAAAATACTGAGAAAATCGCTTTTAAAGTTGTTCATATGACATCCTTAGCAACACATATTTCTAATGATACATTTTTTATATATATATTTACTGTAGGAAATTTACAAAATATCTCTTCATGGAACATGATATGATCTTTACTTAATATCAAAAAAATGTGTAATTTTGACCCATACAATATTGTTGGCTATTGCTACAAATATACCCGTGCACTGGTTTTGTGGTCCGGGGTCACATATATGGTATATGCATTTGGTAGTCAAAACCATGTCATTGTATTGTTTGTTGTATTTTTATGTGTACTTTTAACAGATGCTGGTTAGCAATAACTTATGATCCATATAACCTGCCTGCAAAAACCCATCTGAAGTTTTTTAGTGATGATGTGATTTACTGTTCTCTACATAAAGTCATCCTACAATGCAAAGAACATTCTTACTCTGTTTGATATCTTAAAAATAATGACGAAGTAAAGCTGTCAAAGATGAAAATGTATGTAAAATCAATAAATGAATATATATGAACATAATTAAATTGAGACTTTAGCCTGGATTTCACAGACAGGGTCACAACAATACTGTCTTTCAAAAATTATTCCTCAAGAATGTTTGCTATATATTTGTTTATACCTATTGTTTTTTGTCATTTCACTTATAAAGCATGAATCATTTAGTATTTATAACATATACATATACAGCTATATAACCTTTCCCCTTATTAACCATAATTCACTGTCACCAAATGAAGAAACAGGCATTAAGGATATGCACCCAGTTGCATAAGGAAAAATAAATTCACATTCTCTGACATTTCTCTGTGTTTCACTGCGTAATGAGAGAGTAAATAGAAAACAAACAAGCTCTGCAGTTTGATTCCTGATGGTCCCAAATGCCTCCTGCTATCATTTCAAAGTCAATAAATGACAGCGTGTGTGACACAACACATCAATTCTGCATGAATTCATCTTCACAACCAAGAACAACTACCTTGATGTAAGGAGAAACGATACAGCCTTGCTTTTATGTGCTTACCTGGATGTGTACATTTATTTCTTTTTGATTTATGTTTAAGTATATAACTACTGACGTTTTGCTTTGTTTTCAAAAATTTAAATATTATAAATATATTATAAAAAATATGAAAAATTCCTTTTAACAGCTGTTGAGAACTGTAGGCTAGATCTCTCCACAGGGTTGCACTGCCCCCTGCTGATAACAAGTCGCAATTTGTAAACAAAGGCTTGAATACTATGATGGTTAAGAATATAATTTTCATTCTATAGGATTCTACTACACAACTTCATAATCACCTTTTTATAGTTTCTTAATTTTTACACTCCCTGAGACCCTATGAAGTATATTTATACCTTTCAAAATGTAATATGTCTCCTCAAATGAAAAATCTGGCTATTAAATAATTAAAAAGAAGCAATGTGTAATAAACCTGATACTTGTGAAGTATATTGTTTAAGAAAAGGGGCACACCAAAAGCACATAAGGGTTCCCTGAAATGACCTTTAGCAAGATAAATATTTAAACTCACAAACGCTTCTAAAGCTATTGCTAGATAAAGTATTGCTCGGGGCATTTTGACTCATACTAATTGGAAATTGGCTCTTTTGTCTTTCTGTGATGACCACATGAACAAAACTACCCTGTTGCTCATTAATATCAGCCTTCCGGTTAAGACGCTGACATACTCATTACCTGACACACTCAATCCCCTTCACATTCAATGTTAAGAGTGTGAGAAACTAAAAATAGATGTAGCCTGAACTCAGAATAATTTTTATATTAAAGTCACATTTCTGGTTCATTTCAAGTTCACATCTCCTTCCCTACATCAAAGACATAAAATGCATAAGACAACTTTCTAAAATATGATCAAATGTACGGCAAGATATTATTAATTCAGAATTGACTTGAAAAGAAAATGTTACATACCATAATGAAGTCAGGTGATTGGAGAGGAAGAGTTTACATAAGAGGGATTTGTATTGTCAGCCTATAAAGTTGTTTCTGGGGTGGGATGGAGGGGGGACAAGTTATTTTGTAAAAGCTTAAAAATGCACCTATGAGAATTATGTATGCAGCTTTTTGTTCTATGTACAGTACAGAAATGAATCCAGCCTGGCAAATATGGGTTGAAACAGATTCAGGAATACAACATCAATGATGCTTTGATGCTGCTTACTGGAGCTTGAGCTCCCCTGGTGGCCAGCAAATGTTCAAGCAGGTTTGCACTGCTGTTACCCCACAGAAATCTATAGCCAAACTGTATACATAAACAAGAAATAATTATATCTCCTCTCAGGTTTCCACTTTGATCTCCTATTTAACCCTTACAAGGCAGTGCAAACTACTGTAGGACACAGACAATCAAGTGTATTGAACTGACTGCATCACACAGTAATTAAACTAAAACAAACTTTAAAATTACAGTATCTCTGAAATGTGACCAGCTGTACTTTGACTGTATGTAAAATATAATAGGACTTAAAGGTGCAATTTGTAAGATATTTGCAGTAAAATGTCCAAAAACCACTAGGCCAGTGTTATATTTGTACAGCTGATTACTATCAATATCTGTAATGTTTTCAACTACTTGTAAATCGTGAGAAAATTTCCATTCAAAGCATGGACACAGGGCAGTGCAGTCAATGACGTTAATATTCATGTGATCCTTTGTCACCGCCTTTACTGACGTAAAAACCACATGACAACAGTGGTCGAGTTCGAAAAAATAATATGGCGGCCAAGGAAGCGACTGGAGCACAAATTTAGTGTAAATACAGGTATATTTTCACTTTTTACATATTTTAATTGCATTTCTAGTGAGAAATTAGTATTGTAGTTTTCAAATATGTGATTAGTTATCACAAAGGCGCTCTCTGTTTATATTTCAAACACGCTGCCTTTGAAGTGTGTCCGAAAGCCTTTCTCTGAGCTGCCTTCATGCCTCCGAAGTCATTTCCTCATGAGGCAGCGAGGCAACAAGGCACTGCCTTGAGTTTTCGGACGCAGCCAGTGTCGTGGACACATGCAGAACTATGCGTTAGTGCCTGTCGGGCTACGCGCTTGCGTATGGACTTATGGATTACTCTTTACCGTCTGCCGCTGGTTGTGTCAGCAAAGACAGCTCCCATAAGCATACGGGCCAACCAAACGACCCAAGAAGAGTTTGGAACAAAACGAGAGAGGATCAATTTGTTGTTGCATTATCTGGATGGAGAGAGCTTTACGACAACATTTAACTAGACCGAGATTCTGATCCTGCTTGTGTTTTACGCGATGGGTGAGTTGTTTTGATTCGTAACCCTTCAAAAAAAACGTATGCTATTATATTGATGACAACATTAGTGTGTAGACTGTAATCAGCGCGTCTTCCCGCGGACGATATGCACATCAAGAGGTATTGCACAACAATATAAATGGTCATTTTAAGACACTTCACAATAAGATTTGTACTGTCAATACATTATGTGAAAAATCATTGTAGATTGTAGGTTAAAAAAACTTAATTCTGTCCTGTGTTAACCCTCGAATTTGGACAAATACTGTAACATCTATGACTAACAATTTTGTTTTGAACATCACATATAAACTTACATAATGAAATAAACGATGTCATCAAACGCAACATTTATAAGACTTGATTAGCTTATCCGTCAACGTGATTTCTCGTTCGCGTCTGATTGATGGCCATCAGCGGTTGAGTTAAAGACTACAAATCCCATAATTCCACGCTGCTTCAGAGCGTCATTAAACAACGTCATTGTTATTGATTTGATCTGACACAATAATACAAATTGCATCTTTTATTAATACCCACCAAAAATGATTACATTATGTATTGTGGACATTTCATAGCAGAACTGAGTCATGTGATTTAAGAGGCATAGTAAATTATTGCATTTTGGTGAAAGATTATACTTTTTTTACTAACATGGGTGATTCTCACGAAATTAGACTTATGAGGTGTCATGAAACATTTTGATAAAAAAAGTAAATGCAAAGTAAGTAAGTATTAAAATAAGAAACATACAGTTACAAACATCTTTTCACGTACTATTTTGCACATGATTTCAAATGAGTTTCGGTAAATCCATATATTTAATGTAATATCACGTTGCGGTAATGACAATTTTTTTATAATGATAATCTAAAAAATTTAAATAATTTTATAGAAAATATGTTTTAAATCCTCTAAAAATAATGGATATAGTAAGTTCAGACCTTAATCCTATATGTGCAAAAAAAAATTGGCTTGCAAGGGCTTTTTTAAAAATTCTGATGCTGGACACGGATTTCGTGAGAATGGACACTGGATATCATGAGAATTACCCACATGTGTAATTATAAAGTAAATGATAATTTCTACAGTTCTTTCTGTATGTCTTTGTTTGCTTTATACCCTCCCTTTTCTCTTATTTTCTCTTTATCATGGCTCTTTTAGGTTGAAGAACATCTTCATCCCTTCTGTGCTAAGAATAGCAGTCTGTTTACTTTGTTCCACTTTCCTCCCCACTTTCACTTTAAGCCCTTTTCCCTGAGTTTTATGGGCCAGCAGTGATATACAACCTTGTGCTGGATAATGTTTGCTTGAAATAAGCTGTTCTTTTTCCTCTGAACTTGTTTTCCCAATGTTTTCATAGAAAGGACTTACAGTTTTCTTAACAATACGAAAAACATTCAATAGTTATACAGTATGTAACGCTTTGGACCACATAAAGTGAGGATTCAGTTCAGGGTTGTACATTATAAACAGTCTTTTGTGTCTCCAGCTGCACATCCTAATATGACCAAGGCCACAGTCTGCCAGTAATACATTACAATAATATGACTAGCAAAGCAATATCCAGAGCTGGGTTGAGATATATAACTGTCTGAAAAGGATTATAAAACCAGCGCATGTGTAAACATGCATGACCAGTCAAAAGATTGGACTCACATGTAGAGCTGCCTAACGATAGTCGCGATTATGTATATAATATTTATGTATATATGCACACAAATGCATGTATATATTTAAGAAATATTTGCATGTGTATAAACATTTGTATATATAAATACTTATTATATCAATATATTTTTTCTTTAAAATTACATACATGTGTTTGTATTTATATATACATAATCTTTGTTGATGTACTGTGTATAATAATTATGTAAACAAAAACTTTTATTCTGCAAACGAATAGTCATAAAAACAAATGGTGCTATATAGCACCAAAAGTGGTTCTTTGCTCGTAATCATAGAAGAACCGTTTTTAGTGCCATATAGCACCGGTGAAGCACCTGTGTTGCACCGGTGTAGAACCAAATAGGGGCCATATAGCACCACATTTGGTTCTACATAGCACTATATGGTTCTACACAGGTGCTTCACTGGTGCTTCACCGGTGCTATATGGCACTAAAAATGGTTCTTCTATGATAACGAGCAAAGAACCACTTTTGGTGTAGGCAGACCTACTCACATGGCTCAATAGGCTTTATGCCCAGCTGCACTACTTCCTGAACTTCAACCAGCTCCTTGTTTCCTGTCTGCCATTAGTGTACAAACTGACCAATCCAGGTGTGCCCGACCTCAGTAGTCACAACAACAATAATCAGACACACCTGGATTAATCAGCCTGTCCAACAATGGCAGACAGGAAACAAGGAGCCGGCCGAAGCCCAGGAAGTAGTGCAAGCTGGGCACAAAGCCTATTCATGTTGCTTGTGAAACTAAAAAATAATTTGATCTAAAAAATTAAAATACAGTTTGTAGACAAACTAAATATTTACATATGGACAAAGCTATGTTCTCAGTTCAAGGCCTACATATACAGTAACTGTTTAAAGTTTTTGCATCATTTAGCTTTTGCATATGTAATACATATACTGTATAATGCTGTACTTTCACTCTCATTCATTAAGTCACCTCTCATAGACAGGCTTGTTTTACAGGGAATGTACCACATTAAGCCAAGTGCAGGTAAATCTATTCCCAAAATGTACTTCACAGCTTTTAGATCTTTGTGATCGGCCGGCTGTATGAGGAAAGATGTACTCCATTGGGCTCGTGCACATTAACGGGTTGACAACACATCCCAGGGGCGTGGCAGGAAATGACAGATAGGCTGTCAACGCAGCCGTGGGAGGGTTTGAAAGCTGACTGATGGCCCGTTGAGAAGCTCTGGGGTGGGATGAACGAGGGAGGTTTGGCAGGCAAAGCAGATCGATGCTCCATGATAGCGAGCTCTCAAAAGACCTAAAGACAGCCACGATGTGTGAATGTAAAGAGGGCTTGTCACTTTGACACACACGTACACATATTTTTACAGGTTGAATTATTTATGTCTGCAATTAACAGACTTATGGAACTGGCATTTTCACACCCGCTAAATAACTACACAGGTTTTTTAAGCTCTCATCTGGAAATAAACAAAAGCTTGATATCCCCCTCCAACTGAAACCTCCCAGATCACATGATATCATAATTGGCACTTGATTTTGTGAAAGTCTACGTCATCCACAGATGGTTATCTGTGTGAAGTTTACCAAAAAAAATAAAAAGAAGCCAATGTGCAGGTTTCAGCCTCACCCTTTCAACCTTAGAAACCATGGCAACGGCGAGGCAGAGGACCCATTGAGAGAAGATGGAGCAGCTTTTGTAGCAGAGGCAGGAAGCCATTACAACACAGAGCAGGAGACCTTTGAGACCCTTTAGATTGATTTAATAGGTAGATAGGAAAAAAAACAGTGTCAGGTCTGCTATGTTTATTTGATTGTGGTGAAGGTATAATTGAAGTAAACAGGAAGTATATGGGTTTGTAAGGAAAGTTGGCTACTTGGCAGGGATATGCTATATTAGATCGAGGAGGCTAATGAGGTTTCTGGCTTCTATTAGAAGTGTATGTACTGTAAACATGTTTTTCATTCTTTTTTACAAAGTAAAGGATGAGCCTAAATACTTTTGGATAGAACACCTGCAGATGGTATCCCTAGATTTTAGGTTAAAAATACCCTGTAGCCCTTATGCACAAAACTTTAACATTTATTAATGGGGTTGGGAGTTGAGGCTCGGCCACAATTTACCGTGGTAAACTTATATAACTAATAATAATAAGTTGGTTCAGGGTCAAGTTCACTTTTTTTGCACCCATAGCTAGACTAGATAACACCACCACAAACATTATACGACATATATGATAAAAATGTATTAAAGGTGCAGTGTGTAATTTTTAGAAGGATCTCTTGACAGAAATGCAAAATAATATACAAAACTATATTTTTTTAAATGAACCGTTATGTTTTTATTACCTTAGAATGAGGAGTTTTATCTACATACACAGAGGGTCCACTTACGTGGAAGTCGCCATTTTGTGCCGCCATGTTTCTACAAAAGCCCTTAACGGACAAACTTTTTTACTAAGTTGTCTCCAACGCTGACATATTTTTCTGGTGGCGGCTACCGTAGCTTCTCTATGTGTTTTAAAAGCGAGGGGTGAGCAGTGGACTGAGCCGTTGGTTTTAATTCGCAACCTCACCACTAGACACGGCTAAAATTTACACCCTGCACCTTTAAGGTTCTCAGCATCACAAAAAAAATTTGTTCCTAAGACATATCCTTATTTAACTGAGTGATAGCAGTTTTTAGGAGTTTAGTTGTTTTTATACCGCTTAGTTCTACAATACAGAAATACAAATCTTTGTCTAGATGGCAGAAAGTTTAAATTCATTGTTCAAAGGATGAAAGTCCTCATTTAGAATTGGGATGTTGGACTAAGCTGTGACTTTCCAACAGACTGATCTTACGGAAAGTCGTGTTATAGTTACGCAAAATTTGATTAATTTATTTGTGTCCATGGGACGAAATTCTGCTTTTTTGTGCCTTGAGCACAAATGTCTTTTTCATGTCACTCGCACAAATTTCTAGAAATAGTTTTTCATGTCCGTGGCACAACTTTCTTTATTGTGTCATTTTATGTATTGTTTTCTCATAGTTTTTTTCCTATTTTCTTACAATTGTCGCTTGGGGTTAGAATCACTTTCTGTAAATTTTTTGACATTCTAACCCCAACTCCAGGCGAGAGTGGAAAGAAAACATGTAGACACCAATACATAAAAGTACATCCTAACCCAAACCCCAAATCTAACCTCAACCCCAACCGACAATGATTTAAAAATAATTAAAAATGAGAAAACAATGCATAAAATGACAGGAAAAAGAAAGTCGTGCCACCGACACGAAAAACTATTTTAAGAAATTAGTGCACGAAAAAGCTGAATTTCCGCTTTAAATAAATCAAATTCGGCGTGACTAACATGATTTTCTGTGAGATCATGTTGCCTTCCAATAAGCTTACAGTACTAGACCATCTAACAATTTGACTCAGTAAGTTCTTGTTCTTTACAGACAGACAAATTTCCAAACCAAGACACCAAAGAAAATGTTAAAATTGATTCCATGAAAGCACAATAAAATAACATCAACATGGTCCTGTCAATGTGAAAATGGGCCAATTTTTTCCCCAGAACAGACGCTGGTGCCTCTTTTTACACACTGCTTCATAATTCGCTTGCTTAGCTTAGAGTCAATGATGGTCCCAAGATATTTATAAGATTGCACACATTCTATTTTCTGACTTTCAATAGATGTAACTTCATGTTTCCTAAAATCAATAATCATATCTTTTGTCTCAGTAAACTTTAAAGGACAAGTTCGGTATTTTACACTTAAAGCCCTGTTTTCAGATTGTTTATGATGAAATAGAACGGTTTTGACTGAAATTTGGACATATGCTGGCCCGAGAATTTTCGGGTGTTTGTTGTATCAACCCCCACCTCTACAATGGGTTTATAGGTGCACAGGAACAATCCTTCCTAAAAATGCATTAAACTTTCGTTTACAAAGACGTGAAACTCACCGAGGGGTCAGGGGTGTTCACTGATATGCTCACACAAAAATCACTGCAAAAGATGCTTTCCAACAGCTGTTTTATCGTAGTTTTTGTCCAACTCCATTGACTTGTATTAGATGTGCTATGAGGTACTTTGTTTGTATTCTTGCAATTGGCAAAAGCTGATAAAATGGGAACACTGTTCGCAATGATGTGGTTTGTTGCAATTAAAACTCAACTGTGCTGTCAATTATTTTTCTCTCTCTCTCTTTCTCTCTACACTAAATGGTTGGATAGTGCAGATTAAGGGGCAGTATTATTATAATAAGATCTCTTTATGACCTTATAAGGAGAGACAAATTTCAATGACCTATTTTTTCATGTGCTTGCAGAGAATGGTTTACCAAAACCAAGTTACTGGGTTGATCTTTTTCACATTTTCTGGGTTGACAGAAGCACTAGGAACCCAATTATAGCACTTAAACATAGAAAATGTCAGATGTTCATGATATGTCCCCTTTAAGTTAATCCTGACAGTCCTTTTTAACGCCAAAAGACGTTTGCACTAACGCAAGCTGTTAGTAAATCTAGCCATAATACAGTTATCGATATCATTCTTGGTGTGAATGAGCCTTTACTAAAGTCATTTATGAGTTTTCATTAAAATGCAATAAATTACTCCACCGCCCAAACAACTTTATTCTCCAGCTGATGCCACCAAGCCATTTCATTTTTCATCTCATCCAATCAGGCTCCATTTTAGTATGAAAGAACCTTGCTTCCTTACAATCCCCTTGCCTCCCTATTACCAAAAAATGTATTAGAAATCTTATTTGCAAAAAGCAGAAAGGCAATATTGGTCACCAGAGAACACAGACGGAGTGTAAATCGGCTCTGATGAGACTCTCACTCCAGATGTCTGTACGACCAACTCGGCTTAAAGGAGCCGATTATCCACCCACAATCATCTGTCTGCATGAGAAGGGCTACAAACCACTTTTGCCAAATGAGGGTCAAACCAAAAAGCACGAACGTAATGTGATACAGGTGGAATATGTTATTATATAATTACGGGCCTGCAAAGGCAACACTGTAAACATTATGTGTTTGTGTGTGTTTAGGCAGTAGGGAGTGTTTATACATTCAAACTGGAGTGTACTGCTCACAATGACAGCTGGGTCTTAATATGACAGGCCCGAAACGCCGCTGCCCGCCGTCTGTTCGAAATGATGCATTTCACAGACTCGCATTTCAACCGGGCAGAGCCGGTCTTTCCAATCAACTTCCTCTCCACATCAAATTCAATTTCTAACACATGATAGGATTATTATTCGCCGAAGCAGGACAGGCTTAAAGTTTGGTGGGATTTGCGCTTTTCAGCTGCAGTCTATATTTAACCTCTATTGAAATCACAGACGCCCGTCTTCTCGTCTCCGGAAATCAGTCAAGGCGTTTGCGTTGGCTGATCTTTCCAAGTGACAGACGCTCAAAGAATTCACAGCAAACCGGGTGTGACGTGAAGCGATAAACTGCAAAATCACGTCTGATAAGAAAAACTGCGGTTTCTTTTAGCTGAAGTAAAAATAAACATTTCTAAATCAAGTATGTAAATGAGAATGTGAAAGCTAAGAATAACATTTCTCTTCTTGAATGCTCAAGTGAGTCCTCTGGGAAATAGTAACAACTGAATCAGCGATACAGTACGTCTCTCACGCTAAGCCACTCGGAAACAAAACATTAACAATCTGCTTCACCATTATCACAGCAGGAAACACAAGACATACTGTATAAACCCATAAATGTGATATTCGAGAACAACTGTTTGACAAAAACATACTTTAAATATTCATGCTGGACTCGATTTTGACTTCAAAATGTCTCTAAGGCAGCCACCTCACTGCCCAGTCAATGACTTAAAGAGCATTTTAGCATCTGGTTTTAAACTTCAGATGCACTTTTGTGCTTTGGAGCATTTAATTACAACAGTATTTAATTACTATAATGTTTAAACTAGATAAAGGCGTCTTAGTAGATGAAATAACATACCCACATTCACGCACTGCCTTTAAGGGCAAAACTGTTTTGCTTTCAGACACACTACCATTTGTGAACACTGCAAATGCTTGAACCTCCTATAAAAGATGTTGCCTCAGGATAGTAAAATGATTTTATAACGGTTGGATGACCTGAATATGCCCCAAAGAGATGAGATATAAACAACAGACGAGAAAGGTACAGTAGATTAATTTCTTGGATCAGATCTAAGCACTAAGAAAAGCACATTTGACCCGACTGTGTGCATTCGAAAGGTCTGAAAAAGTATTTTCCATCTTCTGTAGGAACTTTTAAACAGCATTGTTTACACATTTAAGCCATTAGTCATGTTATTCTGTGTGATTTTATCTAAATGCCATGTTTGTTTAGTTAAACATAAAAGAAAAGTTCACAGAAGTATGACATTTTTATAATTATTTACTCACCCTCATGTTGTTTAAACCCTTTAATGGCTTTCTTTGTTCTTCTGAACTAAAATGCAGATTTTTAACTCCGCGTGACAAGTGTCCTGAAGGCATACGAATGTGTTTGGTTTTAAACTAACTAAATTTTATCCATTATTTGATGAAAGTCTTGACCTGTGCATCTCTCTCTGTGTTGTTTGCCCATGTTTTAGCACGATTACTTTTTAATAATGTCTAATTACCGTAACGTAACGGCGATATCCACGAAACGAGAGTAGAAAACTGAGCTGTGTGGTTAGCGTGCGCTCTTACGAGAAAAGAAGAGGTAGAGGTCAAGACTTTCATCAAATAAGGAATTATATTTTAGTTTGTCTAAAACAAAACCTGTTTGTGTGCCTTAAGGAAACTTAAAATATACATTACAGCAAAAGTCATACATTGCTTTCAGATCCTTTAAGGTATCCAACGCCATCCGCGTTTTGGAACTAAAAACAAATGAAGCCATCAGGAGTTTGAACGACATGAGGATGAGTAAATAATGAGGGAATTTTCATTTACGGAGGAACTAATCCTTTAATAGCATTACTCATAATAGAGAAATAAGCCTACAATGGAGTGTGATATTTCAGCACAGATGGTATTATTTTCAATAGTGTGTGGAAGGGTAATTAAAAGGATTGTGATGATCGACTTACTCAAATGTCTGAGTCATGTAGCTATACGTTAACTAGCGATGCATACAGTCTGAAAAGCAGCAGTTTGGTCTCGGAGCTCAGCCGACGAGACTTCAACCAAAACATGCAAGTCACGATTTTCCATTTTCAACCTCCTGTCTTCAGGCAGTCTGGTTGATCTTATCGAGCCTGTGGCATAGGGTGGACTCTGACACTGGACAAAGCCAGGCTGTTTGACAGCCACCCCCCAGCTGAGTATACAGTGGAAGTCAATATGTTTCTCTTCATTAAAGGAACAGTATCCACAGGCCTCTGTCCTTTTAAATGTCACTCTATTCAGGTCCAGCCATCTATGGATGATTAATTAAGGTCGCCTTATTGGCTAGCAGCCCGCCAAAGCGAACAAAGAACTACAAGATAAAAAACGTGGTGTGATATTTCCTACACTGACAGACTTTGGATCAGAGAATCAGTGGAAAGTCTGGCTGCTGTGAGCGTAATGAAATCCACTTTATAGTTTGTCAACACTTTACATAAACCATATACGTAATACTTTTGTGGCATTTTACTATCATACTGGTTATATCAAGCTGAAAATAATATCAAGTAGAGAGGAATAGGATTACAAAAAAAAACAAAAAAAGCATTTAATGGAGATATGACCTGACCGACATAACTTTGATTAAAAAATAAATAAATAATATAATTCAATGTATAATACAGTTCCATTAATTAAATATGACCGATGTCTAATGTCTACATTGTTACTAGGGATGCACCGAATATTCGGCCACCGAAAATGTTATCACCAAAACAATATGGCCGAAATGTTGTGATGACGCAAACAGAAACCGTGACCTGCACGTGCTTGTCTGAAGCAACATGTCTGCGGTGTGGACGTATTTCAGTATCCCCGTGTCTCAATTTGTTCCCTAGCTCCCGAGGTCGTGAATCAGTATGGATCACAGATCGGCTAGCATGCGATTCGCAGATAAAATATGCAAATTTAAGTAGGGAAAGTTTATCATTTGCACGTGTTCCAAAGGCTTGCAAATGTTTACATTCAAGTGATTTTAAACAGTTTAACCAGAAAAAGACGATAAAGTGAGCAGCTTTCTGTACGCACAGACCTATGGCACAGACGCACATGCAGTTGTGTCCGGTCCAGCTCCAGTCAGACGTGATGATCCCTACGCTACGCCCTTCAAAGATCAGAACTCTTGATGTGTAAACTTTAGAGAGAGTTTCGCTACTGTGTCTCAAAATGTAATCTATTAAAATACATTTGGCGAATAGAACAATGAAAAACAAGGTAATGTTTTTATGTGGAGCGACTGTCTGTGTGTGCGCGCGCGTGTTAGTAGTGCACACACGGAGAGACGCATTTTAAAAAGCAAGCGAACATACAATCTTTCTGTTATTGACAGGGCATATACAAACAAAATGATCTCCACAGTATTCTTTTTCTAATAAAAACATGAGTTTATGTCTTAAGTGTATGTATAGATTAGAGTCAGAAACCAGTCTGTGCTTATTTGTAGTGGTGCACCGAAATTTCGGTCGTCTGCAAAGATTAAGCATGTCTTGATGTGTAAACTTTAGAGAGAGTCGCGCTAATGTGTCTCATACTGTAATCCCTTAACATACATTTGGCGAATAAAGCAATGAAACACAAGGTAACGTTTTTATGTGGAGCGACTGTTGCACTGTTTGAGATTCACACTCCTTCTCTGTGTGTGCGCGCGCGTTTAAGTGCCCTTAATAGTGCACATACGAGAGAGACGCGTTTAAAAAAAAAACAAGCAAACATAAAATCTCTCTGTTATTGATAGGGCACATATAAACAAAATTATCTCCACAGTATTTTTTTCTAATAAAAACATTTGTTTATGTCTTAAGTGTATGTATAGATACAGTCAGATTGTGGCATTAATGTTAATCAAACAACCCATGACAAAGAGACAAATAGCTCTAAAAATAATAATGTATTTAATTTACTGTGTTATGATTCATTTAATTTGATTTCCACCTAATGCTAATTTCAGACCTTATTAATGTACAACTTTGTTCTTTTTTATAAATGTTTGCAATTTCTTTATTGTTAATTAGATTTTTCCCAACTGCTTTTTGCTGATCGGAAAAATAATCTGATCTGTGCCTCAAAAACTGTAATGTGATCCGAACTGATTTGTGATCCATCACACACCCCTAGTAAAGTTAGTACACAGTGATAGCCATAAATGCAATTGTACTAATAATTGGCATAATAATTTCTTTCTGTGTTTTGGTTTCGGTTTTTCGGCCTTGGTTTGCTTTTTCGGTTTCGGCCAAGAATTTTCATTTCGGTGCATCCCTACTTATTTGGTCTTAAAGAGACAGTAACCTCAATTAACCTACTTAAGTCTGTGTCATTAATGTTAATCAAACAACCCAAGACAAAGAGAAAATCACTTCTGTGGCTCTTAAAAAATAATAATCATATTTAGTTTATACAATAAATACAGTATTATGATTCATTTAATTCGATTTCTGTACCTAATGCAAATTTCAGACCTTACTTAATGTGCAACTTTGTTCTTTTTTATAAATGTTTGTAATTTCTTTATTTGTTATTAGATTTTTTACACCCCTTTTTTGCTGATCCGAAAAATAATCCGATCTGTGCCTTAAAAACTGTGATGTGATCCGACCCGTGAGTTTGGTGATCCGTCACATCCCTGGTAAAGTTAGTATACAGTCATAGCCATAAATGCAATGGTACTAATAATGGCATAATTTATTTCTGTGTTTCGGATTTCGGCCTTGGTTTCCTCTTTTTCGGTTTTGGCCAAGAATTTTCATTTCAGTGCATCCCTAATTGTTACTTGCATGCAAAAATGCATAATTAAAAAAATTACGTGTTCCTGTTCTCTTTTGGGGAAAATAATCACTCCACATATGATTTCAGGGACACTTTTGCATTCCAGGCATAACATGAATAACATGCATAGCCCCAACTATACAATACAGTAGTATAGGTCTTTGTTTTACTGTACTGTATGCATAATAGACAGTAGTTATTTAATTGTGAGAATACAAAATCAAGGGGGATTGCCAGAACTCCATCTGCTCAAAGTCACTGCCTTATTCATTAATTATTCAGTCCAATCCACCTGTGCTGACAGACAGTCAACGGACGAAAGGGGTCCACAATTATTTTGGCCTACAGCAGTAGAATTAAATTCTCTCCTTAAAGTCGCAATGAAAATGAAAAACTGTCACATGTTTAGGAATATTGTGGGGTTTTTTAACAAATGACTTATCTGTGAGCTTTATTACAGCTCTTTGGCTTCACAGATTCAACAAGAAATCAAAGCTCTTTCATCAGACTATGAAAGCCACAAAAAAAGATTGAACGTCAGTTCACAGAAACAACTGAAATGGGGCACCAAAATGTGTTTTGTGTCAGTTTTGTTGAATTATGGTGGGCATAATTTGTTGCTTAGACATCAGGTAAGTCTACTTAGTTCTATTGGCTATTTTTATGAATAATGATGCATAAAGACTTTGTAGAGTTTTTGTTGTCTATTAATTATGCTTAAATTAATTATATCTAAATTATAATTTACATATAGAAATAAAAAATGCAAACCATGTTTATTGCGTCATATTAGCAGCAGAATGTTTAGAAACGACAATTAGTGAGTGACGCGTCATATAAGCCCTGACGTCATTCTCGTCTTCGAAGGTCAAATTTATTAAAAACATGCGATCAGCCTGTTGCAAACGAAACGTAACAACTCTTTGTACGGTATTTTTACAGCACCAAACGCCCTACCGGTCACTGGCTGTTTTGCTTTCTTTCAGAGATAAATAAAGCACTTAAGGACCCTGTGACAGTTTGCTGCAGTTTCATTGCACATTTGCTCAAAAACAGACGTTAGTGCACAAAATAGCTGCCAACTCTCAACCAAACTCTAATTTTCACATAACTGGTCATTGCAACAAGAATAATCTAAAACGACATGCAATAACTTTTATTGCGTTCTCGTTCTTAAAAACAGACATGCGCATAAGAACCAAAGTCTCTAAGTGAAAAAATAAAGTGTAAATAAAATATAACCGTATTTCTTACGTCTTCTTCCTCGCAGGCGGTTTTCTTGCGGTACTGGGCAGGAGGTCGGGATGAGGGACTCTTCCCAGGCTTATTCCCATCCTCAGGGACCTGTCCACCCAAGAGATGGCTGGCTTCAGGTGGATGAGGAAAAGATTTGTTGGTGTTAATCTTTCCCGAGAATCTCTGATAAAGCGAAGCCATGAGTCTGGTAAAAATCACTTAAGCATCTCAATGCGAGATATACTGTAGCGGCTGCGCTCCTGATGTACTTGTTTTACGTTATTCCGCAAAAGGTAGACGCTCTTCGTCTTCTCGAATTGCCGGCAGGCTGATGTCCCCAAAAGATAGACGAGTCCTTTAATGAAAATTAAAGTATAATGCGCTCCGTTAGTATGTATGGTAGTATTTCTCTGTTTTATGGCATTGGCTCGAGCCCGGGCGGTATGAGAGAAAGTCTGCTCTGTATTCAAAGCACGTTGTTTCCTCTATAGCCTGTCTGCCGAAGAGCGACTATACAAATAAAAACATAGTCTGTATTAAACTATATTTGACCATCAGATTAAACAAATGGACTTCAGAGTTTGCACTGCATTTTTTAAATGAGGCGAGCGATGTAAAGACAGACGCGTGAGTATGAGCTTTACGCAGAGCAGTGTGTGTGCGCGCACGCGTGTGTGGATGAGACGCGCTCTGCATGAGAAGTGACCACTGAGAGAGTATTTAACTGTATACACATAGATCTCCCTCAAATATCAACAAATATAGTGAATCAAATTGCAGCCTAAATAATTAGTTTATGGATGTTGAAAAATATGAAAGAATAACCTTTACTTCATACGATTGCTGAAAAGGTCAAATGCGCAGTACTGGAGTGCCACACTGTGGTTAAATGCAAGACAACATCTTAGGGAAGGACTGTCAACAGAGCACAGTGGTCCATGCTTTCCATAAAACCATTAAGATAGCAGGATTCAGTAGTGATAAAGCATAGATTGAATATCAATATATTACTTTTTTCAGGATTATTTTTTTCCATAAGAAACACCCCCAGAAGCTTTCTGACACATAAAAGGCTTTTGAAGGTGGAGAAAGTTTAACAGACTATTATGTTTCTTTTAAGAACCATTGCCCTTAAAGATTCTTTGGAGAACCAAAAATGGTTCTTCTATGGCATTTCTGCAAATAACTTTTTATCAACTTTATTAAGTGTTGCTAGAAATTGATAAAAATTTGAATATACACATGCTGGGTGAATATTGGACAGAACATGGGTTAAAAATGATCCAATGTTGGGTTTTTGTTATGCAACCATGGGTTAAAATAATCCAGTACACTCTAAAAAAAATGTAGTGCTAAATAGCACTAAAAGCTTGTAATCATAGGGGAACCATTTTTAGTTTTTCACCTATAAAGCACATGAAGAACCATCCGGGGGGTATATAGCACCACTATAGCACCAGAAATGGTTCTATATAGCACAATATGGTTCTACACAGGTGCTATATAGCATTTAAAATCGTTTCCCCTATAATTATGAGCCAGTGAACCACTTTTAGTGCCATTTAGCACTGTTTGTTTTTAAAATGTTAGTTGGGTTCAAACAAACCATTGGGTCAATTTTAACACAGCGGTGCGTTCTGTCCAATATTTACCCAGCATGGAATGGAGTGAATAAAAATATATGCTAAAAAGCATAATAAATTTCTGTGAGTGCCCGGGAGTCCATAAGAGTGTGAAAAGAGTGTGAAAAGAGTGTAAGTCCAGCTGCAACATGAAATTAATTGTGCTGCAGGAGTCGGACCACTACCATCCTGTAACTGTACTACTTGTGATGCAGAATGTGTTAGCCGAAACTTTTCCGTCTTTGACAAAATATTTTTAGCAGTGACAGAAAAATCTGAAAGCCATCTGTCATTTTGACAGATTACACTTACAACTTGTAAATGTAATTCCCAGCCCTGTCAAGTTGGCAAGTGCATATTTGACCTAATGCACAGACTGATCTTAAACTCACTCACGATACTTTGATGTCATAGGCTGATACAGATCTATGCTGCTGAAGTTTAACACTCCATTGTGATGGAAGAGCGGGAGATCAGTATTCAGAACAAAATTAAAACTGCAACGAGGTGTCGTCTGTCCGAGCTAAAGATACAAAATCAAATGAATAGAGTATGCATTACTCTGCCTTGGTGCGTTTATTACACAAAGACGAACAATTAATGCGCATTAAGATGATTTCAGACACAGTAGTGTGTCAAATGCATTTGAGTTTAGTTGAATTCAGATTTTACATGTTTGTTGATATTTTAATCCCAATAGTATTTATGTGCCTTGTCAGGCACTGTAAATAAAAAACAAGAATTTATTCTGCTTCATGTGATGTTGAACATGTAAAGTGATGCACAGTCTCTGTTCATCTGTTCGCTTTACAAAAAAAAACACATTTTAACTTATATGCTTGTCTAGTAAGTTTGTGATTAAAAATGAACATGTGAAGGAAAACAAAAGCTATTAAAGTGGACATTTCGCAAGACTTTTTTAAGATTTCAAATAAGTCTTTGGTGTCCCCAAAGTACGTATGTGAAATTTTAGTTCGAAATACCATATAGATATTGCACATTAAAATTGTCACTTTGTAGGTGTGAGCAAAAATGTGCTGTTTTTGGGAGTGTCCTTTTAAATGCAAATAAGTTGATGTCTGCACAAAACGGCGGTGGCGTGGTTGGATAGTGCAAATTAAAGGGCGGTATTATCCCCTTCTGACATCACAAGGGGAGCCAAAGTTCAATGACGTATTTTTTCACATGCTTGCAGAGAATGTTTTATCAACACTAAGTTACTGGATTGATCTTTATCCTATTTTCTATGTTGATAGAAGCACTGGGGACCCAATTATAGCATTTAAACATGAAAAAAGTCAGATTTTCATGATATGTCCCCTTTAATTGTTATCATTAAATTATGATATGATTGATACAATTGAATTATGATGAAAATGTACGACCCTGTCTGTCAAAATGATGGTGCATTTTATTTCATTCTTTACACTTTAAAACTACACTTTGCTGTAGTTATGCAGCGGTTTGCCAGTAAATTACTGTAGATTTATATTTATCTAATTTATAGGTTTAACAGTTTGTTAAAAGAAAAATTAACATTAAACATTAACAAATCTTTGTCTTTACAGAATAAAATTATAAAAACAGCCTAATACAAAGCATTCTGGGAACTAGAAATCATCATTAACCTTTTTCTGTTTTTTTTCTGATTTTGGTTTTCAGAATGCTTTGCATATAATGCTGTACTTCTATTTTTTCCTGTAAAAATAAAGTTTTGTTAATGTTTAATGTTCATTTATCTTTGCACAAACTGTTGCCATTAAATAACATAAATTTAAATCTACAGTAAGTTACTGGCAAACTGCTGCCAGAAACACTACTTAATTTCTATTAAAAACAGTGTAACCATAAATTGTAAAATATTTTCTAAGTAAAAGGCTGTTCATGTTTCTTTGCCAATTAAAGAAACTTCTTAGAATTTTACTGTTTTCCTTTTTTATATGCAACTTCTGACAAGTAATTCATATACACACTGAAGCTTATCACAGATCAATGATTTTAGTCTAAAACATTTAGACACATTTTTGTAGTGTGAGCCTTAAGTTCATTCATGGAAGCCTTCAGGAAATTCTAACTTGATATTGGTCCTATATCACAAATATGCATGGAAAATTAAATAGCATGCACTGCAAAAAGTAATTACCTTTTTTCTTTTACTGGCAGTTATTTCCATTATACAGCCATCTGAAGTATGCTTACTTAAAACAGAGCACCTAGAAGCTGAATAGCTTACAGCCTGCATAAATCATGCACTTTGTGCTACAAATGTGTTTGGATTTAATTGATTTCAATAGGCAAAAGTAGAGATGGCACTATCATGGATACACTTTAGTCATACCTCCTAGATAAGCTATTAAACCTGCCATCAGGGAGCCATTGTCTAAAATAGTGGCGTCTACATTAATTCGTGTGATTAAGATAATATAAGGTTGAATTTGTTGACTAAAGCCCTATTCGGACAGTAATTGTTTCTTGTGGGAATGTATTTTCATCATTTAACCTACAGGGGGTAGTCAGTGATTTTAAAAGTGAGGTGAGCTGACTCAACCTGACCCAAACCAAACCGTGGGGTACTATGCAATGGAAAAGTGCCATATTGCTGTCCAAATCCAGAATGTCAGTACATCTCCATCCACCCATGTAAAAATTCCTGGCCAAATTACCTACTGTTTTTTGACAAACACCAAGGTCGTTTGGTAATTGAATCACTGTTGGAATTCATATCTCTGAGTTTATAAAAGTGGATCAATGTAAAAGTCATTCTGCACTTACTTTTAGACCACTAAACAGCACCGCATGGTCATGCGTTTTGCGTTTATTGGAGATGCGTCTTTGTGAACATTTTAAACACTTCATAACTGAAATGATGAGAAGTATGGGCACAATCTTTCATTGCTTTTCTACAATGAGTGGGAGCTGATGTAAATAAACAAAAATATTTAAAATGTCTATTATCAGCAGCAACGAGTGCTAAATACAATTTTAATTTGTATTCAATTACACAACCGTTCCGTATACATAAAATCAAGTTTCATGTATCATGTGATTCATTGTGTAATTACCACACATGTAGCGCATTTCCAGGTGTTTCGAATTATAAACTCACACATTGCGAATTTATCTTCATCCGAATGCATGAGTTTTATCACAGAGGAGGCATGCAAATACATTTTTACAGACATCCTCATGAGAAACAATTACATTTACATTTAGCAGATGCTTTTGTACAAAGCAACTTACAAATGAGGTAAACAATAGAAGCAATTATAGCAACACCAGAACAGCAAATAAATAAGTGCACTGGAAATAGTCTCATCAAGTCCAACACCATATACATAGCCATGGGTGAGTGTTTTTTTTTGTCCAATTACTATAAGAATAGGGCTTTACACAGCCGAATAGGACTTTACACACCCAACTCAGAAATAAAAATAACATGTGATGAAGAAATTTACTTTTTATGCCTCCAAAACACACTATGTGTGTGAACGAAAACACAACTTTCCACAAATTCACAGAAAGATAGTCTTCTGACAATAAAAGCAAAAAGATCAAAAGCACAGGTTACTCAGCCCTGTGTAATATGTATAAGGTCTGTTACAATTAACTCCTCATAGTTTAAGTCCCGCTTACAATAAATTTGATGATTTTGTTTACAGATTGTGTCACTTAGTGTTCTGCAGCAAATGCAGCATAACATCATAAACTCTTTAAAAAGACACATCTACACTCACCTAAAGGATTATTAGGAACACCATACTAATACTGTGTTTGACCACCTTTTGCTTCAGAACTGCTTTTATTCTAAGTGGCATTGATTCAACAAGGTGCTGGAAGCATTCTTTAGAAATGTTGGCCCATATTGATAGAATAGCATCTTGCAGTTGATGGAGATTTGTGGGATGCACATCCAGGACACGAATCTCCCGTTCCACCACATCCCAAAGATGCTCTATTGGGTTGAAATCTGGTGACTGTGGGGGTCATTTTAGTACAGTGAACTCATTGTCATGTTCAAGAAACCAATTTGAAATGATTTGATCTTGGTGACATGGTGCATTATCCTGCTGGAAGTAGCCATCAGAGGATGGGTACATGGTGGTCAAAAAGGGATGGACATGGTCAGAAACAATGCTCAGGTAGGCCGTGGCATTTAAACAATGCCCAATTGGCACTAAGGGGCCTAAAGTGTGCCAAGAAAACATCCCCCACACCATTATACCACCAAAAGCCTGCACAGTGGTAACAATGATGGATCCATGTTCTCATTCTGTTTACACCAAAGTCTGACTCTACCATCTGAATGTCTCAACAGAAATCGAGACTCATCAGACCAGGGAACATTTTTCTATTCTTCAACTGTCCAATTTTGGTGTGCTTGTGCAAATTGTAGCCTCTTTTTCCTATTTGTAGTGGAGATGAGTGGTACCCGGTTGGGTCTTCTGCCGTTGTAGCCCATCCGCCTCAAGGTTGTGCGTGTTGTGGCTTCACAAATGCTTTGCTGCATACCTCGGTTGTATTGAGTGGTTATTTCAGTCAAAGTTGCTCTTTTATCAGCTTGAAAAAGTCGGCCCATTCTTCTCTGACCTCTAGCATCAACAAGGCATTTTCACCCACAGGACTGCCACATACTGGATGTTTTTCCTTTTTCACACCATTCTTTGTAAACCCTAGAAATGGTTGTGCATGAAAATCCCAGTAACTGAGCAGGTTGTGAATTACTCAGACCGGCCCTTCACTGGCACCAACAATCATGCCACGCTCAAAATTGCTTAAATCACCTTTCTTTCCCATTCTGACATTCAGTTTGGAGTTCAGGAGATTGTCTTGACCAGGACCACACCCCTAAATGCATTGAAGCAACTGCCATGTGATTGTTTGATTAGATAATTGCATTAATGAGAATTGAACAGGTGTTCCTAATAATCCTTTAGGTGAGTGTATATTCTGTAAACTAAAGAACAGGGACTCATCAATAGTCCCATCGCATAAAGCAAATTCTCAAAACTCATCACCTTCATAAGACATTTCATCTATTAACCTGAAGTGCGGTTTTGATACATTTAAACACCAATTTAATCCTTGGCACTGAATAATGCATAAGGTTTTATTTATGATTTTGCACGGTTATCTTAGGCGTCTTGTTAAAACTAAGCAGCATATAAAAACTCTGTTTATTATGACAGACAGTGATTCATGCTAATGTTAGTGTGTATATATATATATATAAAATGCAATTACCCACAGAGATGCTGACACTAATAAAATACTGGTTCAGATAAACTGCTTATCAATCAATTATGCTTCAACATTCAATTACAGCCTTGGCTCGTATACTGATGTGACACGTTGAACACTATTTAACAGCTTGAACTCTCAAAGCACCTTCATGGCACAGAGCCAATAGGTGTGTCTGAAAGCTGAAAATGCTTCTGGATAAAGGCCATCAAGATGCAGCAGATACCAATGCTTGCGCTACATCCTTTCTAGTATGATGCCTTTATTAAGGCAAGCATATGTATCATTTAGTTGCAAATGACACTCCATAATGTGCATTCTAGTTCAATGTAAGTAGATGTGATGTAGTGTCTATACAGTTGTTTTCAGACACAGTCCATGGGCTCTATCTTACACCCGGCGCAATGCACGACGCAAGTGTCTTTTGCTAGTTTCCACCCTGAGCAATTATAATTTTCACGTTTAGCGCCAAGTTGTTTAAATAGCAAATGCATTTGCGCCCCCTTTTGCATCCATGGGCCTTCTGGTCTAAAAACGAGGTGTGTTAAGGCGCATTGTTGGCGCGTTGCTATTTTGAGGCAACTAAAATATGTTTTTTCAATCAATATGTTTTTTGTTATTTAAAGAGCGCATTAGTAATATGGCCTATAAACGGGACGACAACGCGGGTTTGCTTATCACACACATGAATGCACACTCACAGCAGCACAAAAACGTTTTTAAATATGAAAGATTAAAGGATTGAATGTAAAAGATTATTATTGCGTCTCTTGGACATAAATGAGGACTAATTATGAGACGTTTGAAGGCGCAAAGAGCTGCTTCACCTGTAGCTTGGTAAGTAAATAAATGCTTTCCTTTAAACAAATGCATCTGTTTTTAAATGTTTTTTTTAAATGCTACCTCACGGATTTATTGTATATGATGACTCTGTATATGACTCTGTACATAGCGCCAGCGCAACTGGCTTTTGAAGGGGATGAGAGCTGAGACTCTCATTGGTTTATTGCACATTACGCCCAAAATACTCCCATTAATCATTACAAAAACAGGAGCAGCCCTTTTCGACCATGCCCTCGGCGCACAAACCATTTTTCCCGTCGTTAAATTAGCAAAGTGGATTCGGACACGCCTATTTAGACGTTGCACTGTGCGCTTTAGACAATGCGCTTAGATCGTTAAAATAGGGCCCCATAACTGATTCAGTCAAACTAAATAGCAGCGTTGTAGTCAAGACCATCTAAACCAAGACCAAGTCAAGAAGACCAAGACCAAATGTGTTGAGACCAATACAAGATCAAGGAAGGGAAAAACTGATTCAAAACCAAACATTAACATATATTAATAAACAATGTTTTTCCATGTTTTATCATCCAGCTAATATCTTATGATTTTATGCATTACGCATCAAATATTTAGGCATTTCGGTAGGCGTTTTAATGCAAAGCAATTTATCGATCTATACATTTTATAATTTGAGTTTCCTGGGACCTTTGCATTTTTATGCAATGCTCTAGCGTCTGAGCTACAGACTCAGGAACACTAAGTCTTTAAAAAACTTTCAACAAAACAATATAACACTAATTCTAGCGACAAGCAATTTGATGGTCCACACGAGACACAATGCAACTAAAACCACAGACAATCACAAGAGCGTGAGGGGGCAGGCTCTCTCTGTAAGTAACAATAAAAATGGAAATAAGAACACAATTTAAATCTGCATAATAAATAAATAAAAATAAATAAAATCCACAGTCCTCGTATAACATGAGACTTAGGCCCTGTTTACACGAAAACGCTTGAGGATGAAAACTAGGGATGCTCCGATCAGGATTTCTGCAGGCCGATACCAATCACCGATTTGTTGTCTTCGTGATCGGCCGATACCAATGCCGATACCGATTTTTCAAGCTAATATGCAAGCTCTTTGATGACTGTAACTTCTAACATTTTTTCTAGATAAAGTAATACCACAGATGTTGCATTTGTTATATTACTTGCAGTAATTAGGTATATTATTGTTTTAATAGAGAATCAAATAAATTAACACAACAAATATTTCTTCTGCAAAGAGAAATTTAATATGTCTTTAAAAAGGCTTATGTCTGTAAAATCTAATGAAAATAAAACACTTCACAGTCTTTACTGTATTAATTAAATATACACGCATTCGTATGAAGTACAACAGTTCTTTAGTGAAGAGCAGAGAGTGATTTTATTGAGAGAAGAATTAGGTTACTGTAACTTTAAGACTTGACAGAGATCGCTATGTACACGTGCACTGATGACAGGCTGCTGTGTGCGCGCGACAGGTGTATACAGACGAGAGCAGCTGTGAGGAAAATTAAAGTTTAAACGCTCAAAACTTTAAAACGCATGCAAATAAGAAACTTTTGACATGAGGATGCAATTGTCCGCGATAGATATGTGTTGTATACGCTGTTTGATGGGGATGTGAAGACGGGTCGTGCTGTTAGGACCGGACCGCGTCCTCATAGAAAATACACATATATCTGTAAAGGCAAAGAGAGAAATGCAAATCTGCACGTCGCTCATGAGCCACGGGTTATAAAAATGCTCTCACTGCGTAAAAATGGTCTCTACCTGCAGCGGCATTGAGGAGCCATATCATGACAAAAGTAAACAGAAAGATTTTACGAATTTAACGAGGACCGATCGAGTCATTTAATGCCGTTATCGGCCGATACCGATCTGCGGCCGATCGATCGGAGCATCCCTAATGAAAACGTAAAAATATTTTATCGAATGTGCCTTTCGTTTACATGGTGATGGCGTTCCTGTCTAAGGGGTAAAAACACAATAGTCTGCTCACGTTGGCTCTCGTCGCATACGCGTTTACGTCACAGGCATGCGCCAGTTCAGGAAAATAACAACAAACATGTCCAATTATTTCCATACGTCGGACCTTCAAGTTGCCATAGCAGCTCTGATAAATATTCAGTCTTTCCAGCAGTTGTACGAAATATTCACAGCTAGTATTACTGATCAGTAGGGGTTAGGGTTGCCGCGGTGACGTAATTTTCCCACCGGTTAATCAGCGCGTCACAAACACGGTGATACCGGTGTCACCGTGTGGGAGGGGCTTATAAATGTGCATGCAGACATGCACATTTTACTTTCACTTTTGAATTACGCAACTGTTTAAATGCAGTGCTTGCGTACGCTACGTTAAATTGCGTATGCATTTGCATGCAATGCGAGTCCAACAGCTGATTTAATTAAGTGCTTGAGTCAATGTGCGTAGGTAATTCTCAAAGAACCAGCCAGTCCCAAGCAGAGCAACCGGCTACTTCTCCATAAAGCGCTGCTTGAATGATGGGTTTATTATTTTTCTTGATGATAAACACAACAACAAAACGATCTCGCTTATATTAAACATCATATATTTATATTATTAAAAAAAACGAGTAAGCACGCGGCTTCTGCCTTCGTCTGGTCAGTCAGCTTGCCTCGCAAACTCTGACAGGAATAAATGAAATCTGACACCTGCTGCTTTGTGACGTGAAGCGCGTTCAGCTCCGCTTAATTCAGGCACCAGACACATTCAGTTTGCTCTCTCTAACGAAACTAAATGATTAAATTACACGAAAATATCAAAACGACGGTGAAAGACGGTGTCGCGGTGGGCAAGTGATCTAACCGGTGAGAGGCTGAAGCACCGGTTATCACCGTTTCACCGACTATCGCGGCAAGCCTAGTAGGGGTGTAACGATTAACCGTGCAAATGCGCGTTTTCTCAGTGAATGAATTTGAATGAATTACGGTGAAATCCCGGCACATCCAAAAGCCAGGGGGCGCTCTCGTGCACAAACTCCCTTTGTGCCATAGAAGAAGTAGCATTACAAACGCTATTCCAGGAAATGTCTACAGGAATATTTATATCGCTGTTCTTCAAATTGTTTCAGCTATTTTCATGATAATAAAGAATATTGTGAATGATTTTGTTTAACGAGTGTTGCTTTTTTAAAATGCACGTTATAAACGCACTGTAAACAATTTCTGTAGAAATTACAGTATTACTGGGTATTACTGGCAACTAGCTGCCAGTAACTTACTGTAAATTTTACATTTATGTTATTTACCGGCAACAGTTTGTTCAAAGTTAAATGAACATGAAACATTTTCAGTCTTTATCTTCTACAGTAAGTTACTGGCAACCAGCTGCATAATTACAGCTAATTTTTTAAAGTGCGACTCTGACTCATAATGATTTTAGATTGATAAGGACTTCCTACTGACCAAATGCCGTAGTACACGCACAAGCTGTGCATGGAACACAGAATTGCAGCCTTGCGATTCAGAATCGATTTAAGACAGGCATTTTTAATGGGACACACGATTAATCGTTACAGCCCTACTGATCAGAGAAGGTGCATTAATTACCTCCATCAAATTGTTGATGCACCAATTTGTCAGAGGCAAACCAGATGGCTTTGGACGAGACCTGGGAGAACAAGAAAGACTTGGTATTGTTGTGTGTCAGTGCTTCACATTGCCACCTAGCTGCCTGGAGTGCATACTACATCGAATATCACACACTTTTGTGTCACCATATGCATGCAGATTTCTCCTCCAAAACACTTGTATAAACGCGTAATAAAAAGTGATAATGCAACGCCACTTTTGCGTTTTTCTTCAGATCGTTTCCGTGTAAACGTAGCCTTATACAAGACAGAATTCTTAGAAATGTTCTGCCTGTCCAGTAGAATAATGGCGCACTGACAGGTGCATTAAAATAAGTTAACGATGGACGACCCCAAAGATCTGCTCAGGTGTAAACAGCTAGAGTTTTGATTGAGTTGGTTGTTTGTGGCTTTATCTTTGAGCTGTCATCTATGTTTAAAGGCACATATCTCTCTGTGGAGAGTTCAGCAGACCTCAGCCCATCTGAGTCACTGAAAATCAATAGATTAATCTGTCAGGACGCTCCACAAACACTCTATGCATTGCCAGCCCAGGTCACAGGATGACAGAGAAACTTCACTTCAAGGTTTGAGGTTAAATCTTAATTTTCTGCCTCATTAAATGTATTGGAAAGGTGCTGAGTAAGCAGATAAGTCGTTTTAAAAATACAAGGAATGCAAAGAAAACTAAAGTTTAATTTCACTGTGGATTCATCTCAGTGGATTTTCACTTCAGTCATGCTTATAATTCATGATGGAGATCATTGAAGAATATCATTGAAGCTCATGCAAGTATATTTGTTTCATTTCCATTTTCTTTTTCCTTACAGTGAGTCTGTTTCTTCACATTCTGTACAATCTTTATTATGTTCCTTTTTCTCACATTTCCATATCTAAGCTGCCCTCAAAAAGCCTCACAATACACCACAAAATAACAATTTATATAGAGCAGGATGTAGACAGATGTAGATAAGCGCATTGTGTGAAATAAAGAAATAATATAAGTTCACAGCTTTTTTTAGCTCTAAGGGGTTGTGCACACCAAAACTTTTAAACATGGCTGAAAACGCCTGGAGGACGCCGAATGCCAGCTTTGTTCAGCCGAGCGCTTTTTAGCTGTCATACTTGAGCTGTGAGTCGGTTGGTTGTTGTGATACTTGTTTCGTCCCTCCTCCACTGTGATTGGACGGCGGTGTGAGAACTGACATTGACAAGCAGAGCTTTTCACCCAAAGTTGAATCTCTTTCAACTCTCGACACTCAGCGCAGAGTGCGGAAAAAACGCGGAGTGCCGGCTTATTTGAAAAAACGCAGAGCCCCCTAAGAGTGTCCTCTGATGACTTAGTATATTTTGTCTTCTGTATTACACAGGTGTTAATTTCTCTATAATCCATTTCTCACAATCATTACTTTCTTTGTTATTTGGGAAGCATGGCCTCCAATAAAGCCTCCAATAAGGCTGATATCCCAGGATAGTCAATATCACTATAAAGTGTATTTTGCTGTCCTCATCAGAATCACTCAGTCATCATGAATATAATCCAAATAATGAAATTCTGAGGTTTTATAAATAGCCAAACATTTACACACATACAAGTTCAATGATATGTCTCTTGAAATATGTTTTTTCCATTTTACGCCATTTTCTTATGCGATTTTGGCATATCCCAGACACTGCTCAGCTGACTTTAGTAAGTGTAAAAAGTGAATAAATGACATAAAATTCAAAAATGTTTTAATTTTCTTATTGTTCTCAACAAGTTATTTGAAAAAACAAGTCATTTTTATAATTTATATTCAATTTTCATAATAATATATTAAGAATTTTGCACGTGTCCCTGTACTTGCTGTCTGTCCACCCTGTCATTTTGGGGTAAACGCCCCTTTAAAGGAAAACACCACCATTTTTCAGTATTTTACTATATTCTTACATCAACTTAGATAAATTAATACATACCTATCTTCTTTCAATACATGCACTTTTAATCTTTGTACAGCGCTTCTTGAATGTGTTAGCATTTAGCCTAGCCCCATTCATGTCTATGGCTCCATACAAAAGTTTTATTTTGTGCCACCATACTTACTCGTGTAACTACTCATGTAACAGTCTTTAAATAGGGAAAACATGGAAGTGTTTGGTGGCTTCTTAATTCATCCCTGTTTGGAGCCATAGGAATGAATGGGGCTAGGCTAAATGCCAACACATTCACGAGGCACTGTACAAAGATTAAAAGTGCATAGCACATCATGTGTTCATTAAATGCTATTCCTAAATTTAGGTAAAATGTCTACCCTGTCATGAAAATTTACAATGAATTTGCATGACAGGGTGGACATATTTTACAGGTTTGTTTGTATGGTGTCTGCTTGCAGTTCATTTATAAAAAGTGCTGGAGTTTAACCAATATGCATTTCTAACAGCCTAAGGTCTCCCTAAAAACATAAATTATGCACATAAATGAAGTTAAATGGAAAATCTCAGATTTATTTGTAGTCTCAAAGGCACTTTAGTGATATTGACCCAGAAACCATAATTCTACACTGTGAAAAATAATACACTGGATTTACTTAAAAATATAGTGCATCATTTTTGCATCGACTTTTTTAAGTAAGTTTTACTTTAAATTTTAAGCAATTGCATAAATTCCTTAAAATTTCATGTAATACTTACTTGAAAAATGTATGCAAAAATGATGCACTATATTTTTAGGTAAATCCAGCTTTTGTTTTGTCAGTGTACTTGGACACAAATGGTATATTTACTGGTTGACACATTTCTGCCATCACACGGTATATTCTGTTATGAGTACTGCATACACATTCAAGCTCCTTTTTCATACTTCATTGAATTGACAATCCATATAACTGGTTTAAACTATATGTGCAATATATTTACTTTATGGTACATTTCACGTTTATGTATTTTGGTATTGTGTTTTGGAAAGTGTTTTCTGTATGCTGTGGTGCTGCAAAACTACAATTTACCCTCAAAGGGATAAAGTTTACTTTGATTACATCTTTGAAGGTCGAAGTCTTTTTTTACCCTTAAGCACCCAGCATAAAAGTGACTTATGGTGCAAAATTCCTTCAGGCATGGAGGGCCAGCATTAGGTTTAATTTTTAACTTCAATCTCAAGTTCTTAACTGATTCTCAGCACCTCAGGTATATTGAAAGAAATCACTTTTGCAGACTCAACTGATTGCAACGGTGGGCAATTTCTTCATAACTACTGTGAATTCATATAAAGCTATGATGAAAATCGTGGTACAACTGGGTCATCATCATTCTTATAGGGCGCATCGCAAACCAGGACCTTCATATACAGTACTATACGCCAATTGACTAGCTCTTTCATCTTTAATCTCTCTCTCTTTTCAAGTCAGTGTCATGAAACTAAGCATGACAATTAGGATTTGTTCTCTCTGAGGATTCTCCTGTTTACTGAACCAAGTTTTGACACAAAGCACATCATACAGTCTTTGAATCCAATTTTAAAATGTTCAAGATAAGGGTGCAAGTGAAATTAAAACCAATGATGATGTAACATACTTCAGAAGTAAATTTAATAACTGAGCAAATGAACGAATTTCTTTACAGAAAGAGAGAGAGAGAGAGAGAGACAGAAAAGCACAAGCAAAGTTAGACATATGGATTAGAAATCTGAAACCTTTTTTCAGGAACAAAATGGTCAGACTGACATTTCCTTTATGGTCAACTCTAAAATGATTTTATTGTAGCTATCTGTAAGCTCTATATCTGCTGTATGGTGTATTTATGACGGCAGATGCATTTCAGACCTGGATCTGACAAAATGTATTCCTTACAACTCAGAACGTTTTTGTTATTATGAGTACTGAAACACAAGGGGGTGATTCTCGCGAAATTAGACTTGCGAGGTGTCATGAAACATTTTGATAAAACAAGTAAATGCTATCAAAATACTAAGCATACAGTTATAAACATCTCTTCATGTACTATTTTGCACATGATTTCAAATGACATCATAAAAACCAATTTTGTTGTTTTTTCCACATTTAAGGGGAAAATTTTCATTACCGCAACATGTCCATGAATGGATTTGTGTTCTTTGACATGGAAATATTTATAATTAAAAAATCTAAAAAATAAAAAGCTTCAGTGAATGTTATACTATAAACATTTACAGTAAAGAAACATGTGGTATTTGGTGATCATTGGTAAATGTAGAGACAATAATAAGGAATATAAATGTGTCCAAGACCAATTTTCTCATCCCCCGCAACAATTTTCAATCATTGTTTAAGCCCTCAAGGAACTAACATTAAAAAAATTGTTGGAATGGACATAATTGACTGTGACACTCAAGATGGCTACCAGGTAAGCAGTTCTTCTTTTTTCTCTTCAGATAAAAGTTAAAATTTTGTTTGTCATAGTACCTAGACAACTTTTTAGTTCTCATTACGGAAACATGAGTTTGTAAATGCATTTAATGTAATATCATGTTGCGGTAATGATAATTTTTGATAATAGCCTCTTTCACACAGTAATTCTGGTAAATTACCATGAATTTACCAGAATGAATTTACCAGTAAATACAAAAATGTGCTGTTCACACATGCAGTGACGTTCCGTCTTTTTACCAGTAAGACATCATTCACACATCAGTATCAAAATACCGGTAAACTCGGAGAGAAAGCGGAAGTTACCTGTGGCGCGCGGCCGGCGAGCTCCGTCCGTGTCGTATTTGTAAACGGCGGGTTATGACTTAATATCCACGGTCCGTATTTTGTTGTTTTCACATCTGTGGCAAACGGTCGCGAAGTTGCTCGTGACCAAACAACATTGCGTTAGGCGGCGTCAAACGGAACCTGCGCGTTTGCACATTAGGCTTCACAGATGGTGTGCTAAGGACGTCGGCAATTTGGCAATTAGATGGTAAGCTGTTTTGAAGAAATGTAGATGTTAACTTCAGGTGTGCTCGACTTTTAAGCAACATGTGTGTTGAAACGTCCGTAAACAGTCTAAGGGAAACCGCGTCACCTGTATAAAAAAACTTTCTGATTGGCCCGCCCGATCTGTCAGCGCGGTCTGACGTCATCTAAATGCCGGTAATGCTATATTTTTCGTTCACACACAGCGCTTACCGGCAAATTACCGTTAATCTTACAACCTGTCTTACTGGTAAATTGGGAGCACTGATTTACCGGAAAGGTTCTGTTCACACATGACATGTTAACTGCAATTTACCAGTAAATTACCAGTAAAGACTGTATGTGTGAAAGGGACTAATGATAATCTAAAAAATGTGAATAATTCTATAGGAAATATTTTTTAAATCCTCTAAACATAATGATTATAGTAAGTTCATAAGAATAAATCTTATATTGGCTTCAAGGGCTTTTTAAAAATTCTGATGCTGGACACCTTCTAAATCTGGATTTCGTGAGAATCACCCATGTTTATAAATCTAAAATCTTTTTTATGAAAGTGAAGTAGTCCATGTATACATTGTATGTATTCACTTTCAAAAAATAAAAAGCAGTGAGATGGTATCATGCAATAAGCCTTTGAAGAGTTCATATATCAACTTAGTTTGTCCTTAATGCCAGAGGATTCACATCCACTAAAATATACAAACTTAATGGTCATCAAATCTTCCTGTAGTTATTTCAGCTACACTTTAAACGTTTTGCCTATCTTACAACACTGACAATATACCTAAATATTCACTGACAAGGGTCCCAAATGATTTATGCTAATCTCAATCAACCAATCTTGTGGTTAAGCATTTTCCCCTTAGGAGGCTCTTAACTTAAACTATCCATACACACAATATCAAGCTGCAGTATTGTATTCATGAAAATGTTTAATAAGCTTCAGTTTAAATGCTTAAATAAATGCAACAAATAAGGCCTTACCTTTCTATTTGAAGTGCTGGTGTCGATTTTCAACTGACTGGCAATAAGGACCGACATTGTGGATCTACACGACGATCATGCGCTTTTGGGTTCGGTTCAGGTAAAGTGGTAAAAAAAACCTCCACTGAGGTGCAGGGTGCTTTACCTGCCTGTTGTTCACCCTCTTTCTCTGTTCTTGCTATTAAATGTTCAGTCTTGGCCACACAGACACTCAGAGCCAAAGTATGCAATTCCACGGCTCACGCTGCTCTAAGCTGTATTTTTCTCCTCTGCCCTTTCAAGCTTCTCTTGCTCTCCTCCATCACCTCCCTCTCCTTCTCATCCTCCCTCGCTCCTGTCTTGCCCCACTGAAGCATGAGGGTAAACCACTCAAAAATTCTGGACAGATATCACAAAACACAAATAAAATCAGCGGCTGGTGACAGTAAGCCCTTGCCAAATAGTTTAGGCGAGACCAAAGGAAAGACCACGAATGTGAGTGACAGGGCTAAGCAATAAAACAAATAAACAGTGTGTTTACAGTGACATGGCTGGAGACAAAAATGAATTTTCAATATGATTTCAATGCGCTTAATTTGGCCATTAGTAAGAAAAAATTAACATGGGTGATTCTCACGAAATCCAGATTTAGAAGGTGTCCAGCATCAGATTTTTTTAAAAAGCCTTTGAAGGCAATTTTTTTTTTGCACATATAAGATTACGGTCTGAACTTACTATAACCATTATTTTTAGAGGATTTAAAAAATATTTCCTATAGAATTATTCACATTTTTTAGATTCTCATCTCATTATCAAAAATAATCATTACCGCAACATGATATTACATTAAATGTATGCAGTTACAAACTCATGTTTCGGTAACGAGAACTAAAAAGTTGTCTAGGTAATATGACAAACAAAATTTCAACTTTTATCTGGAGAGAAAAAAGAAGAACTTCTTACCTGGTAGCCATCTTGAGTGTCACAGTCAATTATGTCCCTTCCAACAATTTTTTTTTAAATGTTGCGGAGGATGAGAAAATTTTTCTTGGACACATTTATATTCCTTATTATTGTCTCTACATTTACCAATGATCACCAAATACCACATGTTTCTTTACTGTAAATGTTTATAGTATAACATGCACTGAAGCTTTTAATTTTTTAGATTTTTTAATTATAAATATTTCCATGTCAAAGAACCCAAATCCAGCCATGGACACGCGGTAATGAAAATTTTCCCATAAATGTGGAAAAAACAACAAAATTGGTTTGTATGATTTGATATCATGTGCAAAATAGTATGTGAAGAGATGTTTGTAACTGTATGCTTCTTATTTTGATACTTTTGTATTTCTTACTTTGCATTTACTTGTTTTATCAAAATGTTTAAACCAATTTCAGAACAGAAATACAAGGAGCACTCGTACATTTCTCTGTGCATATCCACATTGGATCAATTCAATCAAGTGAATGGTGATTGATGCAGTACAGGTGATTTTTATACCCCTGTAAATGGATAGGGTACTGGCATCCTCAATGTCTGGCAATTTAATCTTTGAAGCATAGTTGCCTTGCACACGCCCAGTTCAGGATTCTGACACCCAACATTCAATTTATTACACAAACCCCAGTGACTCTGCTCTGCCAGTCGCTCTGGAAGATTTGTTTTGGACACAGGGGATGAGATGAGTGGAGAGAGACGGCAATAGCACAGTGTAAATTACAATTCATTACAAGACAAGAGAGTTTTAACAAAAACAGACAGTACTGCTGGCTAGCAGGCCCCTAATTGACTGAGTGAGAAGAGACTCAAGATGTTTAGAAACAGAAGATAAATGCATCCAAAACAACAAGAGTCTACAGATGGCCACATGCCCAACACCTTAATAGTTTATCCTCATCTTGTTTGACTTGTTTGGGACACATCTCTCTGTTGTTTTGAATTACTCCATGTTTTTTCATCTCTGTCTCATGTAAATAAATGTGCTACACAAATACCATGGTAAAACAGTTTAAGCAATCAGCAACCACATGTTATATAGTCATATTGCTGAGCCCTAATGTGTGGATATCTGAAAAAAATGTTAAAAAGCAAAAAGTTATGTCTAATCAATTAAGTTAAACATTTTTAACTTGTTTTTATAAATTAGGTCCACTTCATGCTGTATTTTTTTTTACAGTTTTACACAATCATACTTGCACTGCACTAGTCTGGCATAGATGTTTTGAGAACTACCACTGTGTTATTAACTCTTTCCCCGCTATTGACGAGTTATCTCGTCACATATACAGACCCAAAAGCAGTAAATACTCTGAGTATGTTTTGATCATCGTTCTGAATCCAATCTCTAACAAAAGCACTTTACAAAAATGCAATTATCTCACCTTTTGTTCAAAATGTACTATTTTTGAAGAAACCTACCGTATTTTCCAGATTATAAATCGTTCCGGAATATAAATTGCATCAGTCAAAAGTGCGTTTTGAAGAGGAAAAAACATATATAAAAGTCACACTGGACTATACGTCGTGTTTATTTAGAAAATTATTTCACAAACTCCAAGCTGAAGAACAGACATTTAATCTGGAAAGGCAAGTTATTCAACTAAACAATAGCACAGAACGGCAGGCTGAATAGGTGTCCGTACATGTTAAAGTAACATTAACAGTTATTTTCACTATAAACAGTAGCATACAGAACATACCTGAGAGGCTAAATTAACACGACAAGCCAAATCAAGTTCAACAAGCTCCCGAAGTCATTCCGCATCACTGAATCCATTGAATTACATAAATACAGAAGCAGCATAGAGCGGACTCTCACGGCTGTAGAGGGTTATGATGTCTCTTGGTTCATATAAAAATAATTTTAACGTATAATTTGCACCTGACTAGAAGTTCCAGGACCCGCCAAACTATGAAAACTACCGTATTTTCCGGACTGTAAGACGCACTTTTTTTCATAGTTTGGCTGGTCCTGCGACTTATAGTCAGGTGCGACTTATATGGCAAAAATAATTCATACTGACTAACATGAACCAAATGAAAACATTACCATCTACGAAAGGGCGCACATAAACTTATAGAAAACATAGAAAGACTTAACAAACAAAATGCCCCCAAAAAGAATAATAATTTTCTAAATAAATGCGACTTATAGTCCAGTGCGACTTATATATGCTTTTTTCTCTTCATGACGCATTTTTTGACTGATGCGACTTATACTCCGGAGCAACATATAGTCCAGAAAATACGGTACTACGGAATAATACTGTACTCATATCTGAGAGGTGATAAAAAGAGAACAAATAAAGATAGGATGAAACAAGGTTTTTTCTTGTTTAAAACTAGAAGGTCTGTTCTTTCATTTGATATATTGTATGTTTATATATTTAAAGAACATCATTTTCTGGAAGGCATTCAACTTTTATGAAAATCATAAAAAATGCTGTGGTTGGCTAGCAACTTTTTTAAAAAAAATGCTGGCTGGGAAATAGTTCAGACCTTCCAGAAAAACACAGAGTTTTTTTGTGATTGTTGTGGGCAAAAATCCTCAATTTTGCGGCACGTTTTCTTAAAAAATGCGATGGAATATGCGGGATACTTATGCAATTTATGCAATGGAATTGCGGGAATTTGCGAAAATTGCGGAACTTGCAAAAACTGCGGAAACTTGCAAAAGCTGCAATGATGTTCACGTCACATAATCACGTCACTTCGTAACGTTCCCATGGCAATAGAGGACACGGCTGCACTTTTGGGAA
Organism: Misgurnus anguillicaudatus; assembly: GCF_027580225.2. Classification (NCBI taxonomy): domain Eukaryota; kingdom Metazoa; phylum Chordata; class Actinopteri; order Cypriniformes; family Cobitidae; genus Misgurnus; species Misgurnus anguillicaudatus. The sequence continues at coordinate 36,201,448 of NC_073338.2, read as the reverse complement.
GTAAATGCAAAATTTTTCAACTTTCTGCTAATATATATGTGACTTTTTGCTACGAAAATGCGGAGATTATGAAATCATGCAAGCCCCGCATATTTTGTGCGCGGAAATATGTAATTAATGCGGCGAAAGTGCGTCGTATTTGGAAAAAATGCAGCCCTGCATAAATATGCGGACTTTGGCTGATTATGCAATATATCGCGCGATCGCACAATCGCGTTTTTCTGGAGGGACTGATAGTTGAAGAAAGATAAAACAAAGACCAAATAACTTTCTTTTCCCAGTGTGCAAACCCTCAGCAAAAATAAATAAATGCCTAAGAAAAGGTTAATTTTGGTGTCATGGTGTTTTCTTTTCCAATTCACTCCCTGGGCACAGTTAAAAAGCTTTGCCCCCTCTCAGCTGCATCATAAGAACTGATATATAAAATGTGGCAGAGTTGTGCAGCATCCTCCATTAGGGTTAGTTTAAAGATGTGGTGTAGGGCTGTAGCAAGGAGGTTATCATCAGCATGTCCAGACTGCTAGTGTCCACCAATTTATGTTTAGTCTGCATAAATGAGAGCTTAGTTTAATTATTTATTCAGTGAGTGAGGTATGTTTATAAATTATGGTTAAACAATATGCTGTGGAACGCAAATGTAAACTTGATTTTAATGAGTTTGACGACACCTGTCAACAAAAAAATCAATCACTGAACAAGACATAATAGTTTTTGTTTCCCAGCAGTTACTACACATCAGAACCCATTCTGAGTTCTTGACATGGAAGCATGCGAGACATGAGAGAATAAAAGATAATGTTGTGAAGTACTGTTATGATGTTTTTATAGGCATTTTTGCATTTTTGTCATTTAGAAACTTGACAGATTTGATATGAAATGACATTGCCAGATTTTTCAAAACAATTCAATGTGTTATACAAAAATAAAAGGGTTTTAAAACAACATTGGTGAAACCTTTTTTAATGTTTTATTACACAATCTGTTGAAAAATCAAGTGAGCATAAGTTAGGGGTGTAAGAAAGCATGGTTTCTCCATTTGTATCAGGATATTTTGTATGTCGATACTGTGTCAATTCTCAGAAAAGCAATATTGTTTTTTTTCATACACATTCATGTCAGTTGTTTCATTTTGAGTTTACATTCCGACCACTAGATAGCAGTCTTTTTGTATCTAAGCTTCAGCGCCACGATGTTTAAATTGCAAATGCATTTGCGCCTATGGGTGTTCTGATCTGAAAACTAGGTGTGTTCAGGCGCATTGTTGGCACGTTGCTATTTTGAAACGACTAAAATAGACTACGCCATTGACCAACTAAAACCTGATCTAAAGACTAAAGTCAATAGCGCAATATTGTTTTTGTTATTAAAAGAGCGCGTTAGTAATATGCGCATATAAACGGGACGACAACGCGTGTTTGCCTATTACACACATGGATGCGCAGCAGCACACCAACGTTTATAAATATGAAAAATTAAAGGATTAAAATGTAAAAGATTATTATTGAGTCTCTTGGACATAAATGAGGACCGATTACGAGACGTTAGAAGGTGTAAAGAGCTGCTTCACCTGTAGCCTGGTAAGTAATTGAATGTTTTTAGTGTTTCCCACAGGATTTTGAGAGACTTGTGGCGGTAATGACGTCACACGCTAATTAGCATATATGTGTGACATTATCACGTGTTTGCGTTTGATCGAGTGTTGGCACCTGAAATATGTTTCACTTCTACTTTTTGGTCTGTCACATTATATTGCATTTTAACACAAATGAATGCTATTTTTACATTATCAGTTCTGTTGTTAGACATAAAATGAGTAGACTATAAAATAGTTACTAAAAACGACCCAGTAACACCTTGTGTTTAATCCAACTTCTGCTAAAATCCTGATTTATAAACGTGACATCGTCTGACAAAATTACCATACATTTACATTGAAGCCTTACTGCTGTTGCTCTTTTCATCAATGACTTGTTATGAGCCCTTTTTTATTTTAAATGTGAGTTTTATTGTCGCGTATAGCACAGACACTTCGGTGCAAATTCAGAAATATGAGAGAATATACAGTAACTGTTACACAAAGTTAATACAAAACACGTGCGCAGGCATACCGCATCAGAGAGGGAGAGAATGGGTGTGTGTGGGAAACACTAATGCTAACCTTTCGTCAAGTCATGATAAACTCAATCAGCTGTCTTCTCTCTCAGTAAAATCGGTGACTGTTGACGTTTACGCGAAAAAGAAAGTATACGGAAGAACAGACATTGAAAACACCGCCACCTTTTCGCTGTTATGTGAGAGAGAGGCACGCGTGCTGCACGGAACGCTAGAGAAAGGGAGGGAAATGTCAGCTGTGGGACATACAAATAAGTAGGCTGATCATTAGGACATTAAACCTAAATTATTAGTTTACATAATTTTCTAGGGGTGACAACAATAATTGATTTGGCGATGCATCGCAATGTGCGCATGCACGATTCAGCATCGATGCAGCAAAGTGCCATAATCGATTATGTCACTGTTTATTTTTTGGCCTCGAGTGGACAATAACGTTGTGAAGTTTCAATTACTTTCGGGGGCATAACAACAACAATCAAGATGGCTGAGACAGAGAGAGATGACCGCGATAGACGGGTAAATAAAAACGCACCATTTTCCATGGAAAACGGACATATGGGCACATTTCGGATTCTACGAAGTTAAAGGGAAACTAGACAAGACTTACGCTGTGACTTTACTACTTGACTGATGAAAAATTTGCCTTGTTGTGTACAGTAGAATTCTGATGCATTGCAATGCATCGTAGAATCGAATTGAATTGAATCGTTACCTGGTGAATCGTAATTGAATCGAATTGTGAGAGCAGTACCAATGCACACCCCTATAATTTTCCTTAAGTGTCTATCTTGTCATCAAACATTAATAAAGGCTACATTATGTAAGCGGCATAACTGTAATTCTGACATGTCTACATTTGTTGAGTGCACTTAAACACGCGCACACACATAGATAGAGGACGAATTCCAAATGGCGTTTCGCTCCACATAAAGTGAAAATTGTTTTCAGTGCTTTATTCATGTATTTTAATGGACACAGTAACGCAACTCTCTCGCAAGTTTATACATCAAGAGTTCTGATCTTTGAAGGTCATAGGGATAATCACATTTGATTGGAGTTGGACCGGACACATTCAACCGCATATGCATTTGTGAGTACAGAAAATTGCTCACTTTAGCGCCTTTTAGCGGTTTAATTGTTTAAAATCACTTAAGTGTTAACCTTTGCAAGCCTTGAAACATGTGCAAATGATAAACTTTCACCCTATTTAAATTTGCATATTAATCCGCGAATTGAACCATGGGGCATGTACGGATCACGGATCAACTGCAATCCATTACATCACTAATTAGTAAAAAAAAACCATCTTGAGATACTCGGTAGCCTACAATATTTACCTCTTATGATTGAGTATTAGAGACTTTGGCTTGAGTAGGCTACTTGATGGTGGCAAGCTACTCATTTCGCCGATAAGTCAATGACGACCGGAAGTGAACTTCACCGGGTCATATTAGACAGAAATCTAAAAAAAAAAATGGTATTAACTGGTTACCATTATTTTAAATAAACTATTCTGTTCCAGAACATATATTTTTTGAAAAAGTTTCTGTTTTCGTTTCTGTTCCTTGCAAAACATCAAAAGTTTCTGGTTTTCGTTTTTGTTCCGTGAACTGGTTCAAAGCCTTGCCCAAGAGTGACAGTAAGTACTAATGATAGGGTTTGTTGATAGTAAAGGAGCATAAAAGTTTTGTTCCTACTTCGGTGTACAAAGCTGAAGTTTGATGTCAATTTACCTTTTGTTACAGACAAGCACAAAAGAGATTGTCAAAAGTCATGCTGTGGGTAAAATGTACGATGTCAACGTCAAACAACAAGAAAATCTGAGAGTGCACATAATGAGTCACCATTCTGATATACAGGTAACAAAACAACAGCAGCAAGTGGCTAAAAGTGTGGATCTCCTTTAACTCACTCTGGAGCAAGTTCACACATAAAAGTTAAAAACATTTATAGGGTTTGCATATGGTTATGTGTTCTTGATGACTGCTTTCCTAAAATTATATCCTTTTCTACCCCCCCTTAAAAAATGCCGTAACATATCGTTTCTGCGCATATCATCACAACGCACAGTATCGTATAGCAAACCATGTCGTGATACATATCTTATCGTCAGATTTTTGCCAATACATATACTTCAGGGCTTGACATTAACTTTATGAGGAACTTGTCCTTTGGACAAGTAAATTTATGTTTCACTTGTCCATGCACAAAAGTCACTTGTCCGGGTAAAGATTTATAATATAATTTATTTTTTGTGTTTTGCTAATCAGTGGCGGAGCAAGGGATTTTTCATAGGGGTGGCCAGGCAGGGGTCAGCAGTTACTCTGGGGTGGCACATAAAATCTCTATCATCCAACCTTAAAATACTTTAAGTATTATAGGTGCGTTAATCACAATGATGTATAACATACAATTGCTACAATATTTTAATTAAAATTAATTGAGATTATACAATTTATAGTCATAATTCTACCTCATGTTTTTTTTACTATTTAATCAAATAAAACATTTGAAATTTACTTTGAAACCAGAATTTATATCTCCCATTGCTGAAAAAACTATAGAGACCAGAAAATCATGTGAATTTTGTAGGCACAAGATTTTAAGCCCATTATGTGTTTTTACCGAACTTTAGAAGAGAAAAATACGGACTTAAATCGGCTTTTTTGACACACAGTGATGAAAACGCGGTTGAAGTGCCTGTCATTTATATTCACGCCGGAGCCTGAAGAAACATCACTCTCCACTCCTGTCTTTTTTGCCTAGTTTTATTGACTTCCAGTTGCAGCTGCCGAAAAGGCAGAAAATATGCCGTCCCGTCGCTCCGTGTTCAGCGATCAGGTTTCATGCACGTGCAGCTTGTTAAGTAATAATAGTAAGGTGTAAACGTGTTTGTGTGTCAGCGCGCTGTGCTCTCTGTTCAATATTCCGCTCGGTGTTTGCGCTGCTCTGTCGTTAACGGCACATAACGTTAAGTAACATGCCATTTTATTTTGTTTGAAATTTAACTTGTCCAGTCGGACAACTAATTTTCTCTTACACTTGTCCTACAAAAAATCCACTTGTCCCGAACAAGCGAACAAGCCTTAATGTCGAGCCCTGTACTTAGTGTTGACCGAGACCGAGACAAGACCAAGACTTTAAAGGGTCGAGACCAAGTCAAGACCAAGACAGGCCAAGACCAGTGCAATCACTGCATTAAAACACTTATGATAAAATGTGGAATATGCATACAGTATGATTAGGCACTTCTTGTCTGTGTGTGTGCGTGCGTGCGTGTGTGCACCATCAGTGAAGTTGATAAAATAATCAAAGGCATTGCAGATTTGTGGGAATTTATCTTTGTCTATAAGCAAATAAAAGTGAACAAACACTAAAGAGCTGAAATCAGCTTAACCATTTATTCTGAACTGTCTTTCCATGTCTTGCCATTCACTCACAATGCAGGTGTTTTTTGTAATAAAATTAGAAAAATTGTCATTGGGAGAAACTTAAACAATGCTTAAACAATGCCAAGCCAACATCATATGCGAAACCTTAATAAACTGCATAAAATTAATGATAAAAAAATAAATTTGTGATGTGCCATCAGTTGTGGTCTTGAGCGGTCTTGAAATAAAATTCTGAGTCCTCTTTGTCTGAGACCGAGACGAGGCCGAGTAAAAATACGGTCGATTCCGAGATGAGACCAAGACCTTTAAAAAGTGATCTTGAGACCGGTCTCGAGACCGATACCGGTCTCAAGAACTACAACACTACATATACTATTCTTACAACTTATTAGGGCTATGATGAACACAGGTAAGTAGACGTAATGAATTCTTGTTCCTACAGTATTTACATCCAAAATCATTCCTATACTGACTAAATGTTTGAATAGTTAAGGTGCAAATAGATTTGCCCATTGACAGAGGGACAGTTTGCTTCAACAGTGGCCGTGAATGCAGTGAAAACACTCCATATAAATTTACAGAAGAAACAAGCCAATGTCTGCTTGGATATTTCCCCACAGGCTTACGAAGGCTACCTGGATATGTCTTGATTAAGTTCGGCTTGACCACTTCCCTATAAAGTAGACATCCTGAAAATATTGCCACTTCTCTCTGGGGTTTGTGTAGTTTTGCTTCCTCCTTATCAGCTTGAGTAAGGGTTTAAAGTATAATCTGAATTAGGGTACTTTGTCTGCTCCCCCAAATAATAAAGTGACCCCTTTACCACTATTATTAATTACCACATGTAGACAATGTCATAAAATATTACAGTAAAAATTAAGGGTTTTGCTATAGATCCCCTCTATGTTATATACATTGTTACTGTTGTATACTGTTCCTATTTTACTTGTTCATAGTGTAATTTTGATCAAAAATATCTGCTTTGTCTAAGATCTGAAACTTAGCCTTGATTTTGAAAACATGGATAACCTTTTATAGCTTCATGATTATTAAAATCCCTCAGACTTTTAGCATACAAGGTGAGTCATGCCATTGAAATGACTGACAAGGAGTTTATGCCAACACAGAAGCACATGCGGCAATGTTAAAATTCAGCACAATGAAGGCAAATAGGAAGCTCATTTATATTGACTGTCAAATTCAAGACTTTGCCACCAGCATGATCCAAAAGAAGCACAACTGAATCATTCATTTAACAAATGCAGCAAACCAGAAAATAGAAGTTTTGTTTCCCTGTAAGCTCAAAAGCAATCCTTCACTTCAGGGGGCTGAAGCTTATTCTTTTATTACAATGTTTTTATGCAGTTTTGGGGCATAAATGTTTGAAAACTACTAAAATGGAGCGTTTCACACGATGTGGCATTGTGTAAATTTTAATATTATCAAGTGTTGGGTATTATAAGAGGAGTTCAGATGCAAAACCATTTAAGTGCGTCTGACATGTTTTCTTGTAAATGCACCTTTTTTATCAGGCTCTTATGTTTAGGTTCAATAATTGTACTTTAATGGCAATGAAAAGGTTATTAGCCAGTAACTGATATAACTGAATAACAAATCATGTTGCCATTATAGTTAACTCGTCAATTAAAAGAAAAGGCTTCCCTGCCAATGACGAGTTTTTATGGCAATCCATATTTCCTCTGTAATCCACCAGATGGTGCTCTTACCGAACTTATAATGCCTGGAAGCAACCCCTTAGGTCAAACTGTAAGAACTCCATGAATGTTTTGATCATCGCTTTGAATCTGATCTCTATCAAAAGTCCTTTACAAAAACAACTTTTTGCTCAAAATTTTGTATTTTTAAGAAATCTACCCATATTTAAGAGGTGATAAAAAGAGAACAAATAAAGGTAGGATGAAATAGTTTTTTTTTAAAGCAGAGGGTCTGTTCTTTCATTTGATATATTGTATGTTTATATATTTAAAGAAGAACATTTTCTGGAAGGCATTAAACTTTTTGTGAAAATTATAACAAACGCTAGCGCTGGCTGGCAACTTTTTTTTAAAAACTAGATCTAGTGCAGAAGACTATACATCTGCACCTGAACAGGGAAATAAAAAATCTAAAAGACTCAGCAGTATCTGCAGTATTGGTGAATAAAAGTAAATGATGGCAGCTAACCTTTTCTTCTGGCGTAAATTGCGGAGAGCAGCGACAGGCACTGGATAAAAACTGGCATCATAAATGAGCCGCATCAGCTCTAGGAGACAGATGGCACATAAAAATAACCGAATCCTGTATGGGAAAGGCTCCAGCGCTGCTAGTAAAGTACATTAAGCTAAGAGGATACTACAGCACACATGACACTTTGGGCTATGATTGAAGAAAGGTTTCAGGTTATGAACCATTTAGGCATCAGCTGTGATAAGACTTTATAAGCACCAATTCCACTAGGTTTCCCTTTTGTATTTCTTTTGAAAGGTTGAAAGAATTAAATAGGTTTAACTGTCAAAATCAAACCTTTTATCAGCTGACATAGTAAAGAGGAGGTGTCATTTTAATTCACTCAGAAAAGCTGGTCATGCACTAGAAAAGAAATATAAATAATACCAATATCAAATGAAAGTTATTCCGAGCTATATGAGTAATCACAAGTTAATGCTTGTCACCTTACTTTAAAGGGATAGTTCACTTTAAAATGAAAATTCTGTCGTCATTTACTCATCCTCATGTTGCTCTAAACCTGTATGAATTTCTTTTTCTGATTAACACAAGGGAAGATATTTTGAGAAATGATGGTGGACACACAGTAGTAAGTGACCATTGACTTCCATAGTAGGAAAAAAATATTTTGGAAGAATTGTGATAAATGACTAAGAACATATGAAGAGTTTCGTTGCAAAACGAGATAAATCCATTTTTTAACATTTTTGTCAAAACATGTTTATTATTATGTTATCATGTTATTATTTTGTTTTATGGTGCTACTTAGCTGTATTTTTTAAGTTATGAAGGATTACATCAAAACAAACCAACTGCAGTCCAATTGATATTAATTGGAATGCTCAACCAAAAAACGAGATTTCTGAACAATTAAAAAAATGGTGGTTATCTCGTTTTGCAACGAAACTCTTCATATTTTGATAAATGATGGTAAGCACACAGTTGATGGTACCCAATAAATTTCATCAAATTTTTTTATTCCTACTATGGAAGTCTATGGTAACATACTGCTTTGTGTTTACCATGATTTCTCAAAATAACTTATTTTGTGAAATTCATACAGATTTAGAACAACATGAGGATGAGTAAATGATGAGAGAATTTTCATTTTAAAGTGAACTATCCCTTTAAAGGGTAGTTCGCCAAAAAATGAAAATTCAGTTTTTATTTTTCCCATGGGGTGCCAAAAGTTGGTCCTGGGGGCCGTGTCCTGCAAAGTTTAGCTCCAACTTGCCTCAGCACACCTGTAAGTTTCAAGTGTGCTTGGTAACATAGATATATTCACTAGATGTCGCCTTGGGGTTCTAAGTATGTGTCAAAACCACTGCCATCTTGGAACAGGGGTCTTGTCATAGGCAGTAGCTAGGTAATGCTATCTCCGCCTGTACTTCAAACTGTGTATGGATGTTAGGCCTACTAGCACTATGTATTATATTTAGAAAAAGTAGATTTTCTGATTCAGGTGTGCTTGAAACAGGGGAGCCTTGCATGAGCATCATTGTAGGCAAAGGTGTAAGTGAAATAAAATCACCATAAATCGTCCTGATTGCGAGTTTTTTTTTTGTTCGTTCCAATGGTCAGACATGTATTAAGCACTGAGTCCAGAGAAAATGTAAAGTTTGCATTGACTTTGTATGTAATCTGCTCGTGCAAATCGTTGAACTTGCGTTGTTGAGTATGCCTGGAAACACATAATTCCCTTCGCGTCAGTGCACATGCACTAGCGCAGCGAGTACACATGCACCAGCGCAGCGAGTACACTGGCAAGAGCAGAGCGAGACCTTCAGCCTATGTGCCAGGGCTTAGCCCCGGAGGCCCCGGCTCAATTTAAACCCTGGTTATACCCCATTTAGCACTAATTTTATAGGTGTGTTTGAGACATTACCTGATTTGCAAATCTTTTAGTAAATCAGACAATGTACTAGGATCGAGGAACACATGCATATGGTACCTTTAGATTTGATTTCCTCTTATTATTATTTTTTTGCTATTCTGCATGGTGTCAAAATACATTTTGGGGCCACTGGATGTGCTCCACTTGAAACATTTCTATGTGCAAAACAGATGTACTAAATGCTATGAATTGTCACAGTCATGACAGCCATGTTTACGGACTGGTTTCAGGCTACGGTTAAAGGCATGACTTGGTACGTCTTCGTGTTCTTACCGCTTTTTCCTGCCTTAGTGGTGATGAACCAAATCACCAGTGCCTTTCTGCCCAAAAAGAAGATTACTAACTGAACACTACTGAAGTCTTACAATTTGTCAGCATATCCCACATTTTGTTTATTTACTGTAAGACTTAATGTCATGAACGATTTTCTCTTTCTAGAGGAAGGAAGAGAATTTCAGGAAGGGAAGTGCATCTCTCTCTCTCTCTCTCTCTCTCTCTCTCTCTCTCTCTCACACACACACACACACACACACACACACACAAATCTGTCGTCCTGCTGTGGCTCTGTGAATGAGTTATAACATATATCCACCCCTGAAGCAGAATGTGATGGGTTCTTTCTATAATGTGGTGATATTTATCAGTGCCGTGATTTAGATCCTTTCAAAGATACTTTACATCTTCTCCACTCAGAGCTCCAGCAGACAGGCTTCGGCTGACAAGCACAGGGTTATTGAGGAGAATCTCGCACAAATAAAAAAAAATGAGCCATCCATGCTTCATGCTTTTCTCTGATCAGACATTTATCCGATCGTCAAAAGTGTAAATGTCCTTCGAAATGTGTTTGAGAAGATCGCTCAAACCACTTTAGGAGGTGGTCTGGGATGTGAAGCAACGCGCTTGTTGCTTTATGGAGTAATAACAGTGTGTAAAAAAGTTTTCTGTAAGAGAGAAGCTTTTTTAAGCGCTTTTTATCCTGTCATTGTCCTGTCCGCGCCGTCTTAAACTGTGTGCATACCGCTGGCAACTAGCAACGCCGACAACCAGACAACCAGAAGCAGTTGTTTATTTGCTGCAAAGCTTCAAAGTATAAAATCTACAATGAGCTATAAAACTTTAATAATCCAGAAGGGCAGCCCTGAAAAAAACTCTTAGTCATTTGGTTATGTTTAAAGAGCACCTATGGTCCGATTCACAATTTTAAATTTTCTTTGGTGTGTAGTTGTGTATTAGTATTTGTTAACAATATGCAAAAGGTAACCCAAAGTAAACGATGACACGAGTTATCGTCTCCAACATAAATCTCTTTTCTTGGACTACAACAAACACACGAATTGTAGGCAACAGTTAACTTCCTGGGCCTGTTGACATGCACACGACATTATCCTAATTCCTCCCGCTTTATCTCACAGTCTGTAAGTTAACTCCTGTTAGCATTGAATTGTGACCGAATCTTTCAAACATGGTAAGGAGTGTCACATTTCCGGCTGACATCAAAGGTATTCAGGCCAATCGCAACATACGTACATGTTGTGGTAGCACCTACATAAATACAAAAAAATATGTTTATTGTTATGCCTCTCATACATTACACACTCTAAAAAAGGATGTGTTCATTTTTTTAAACATCTTTTTGTGTTGTGCTTTTAAAACATTGTTTAATTTTAACACTTTATGTGTCATTTTGTGTTGTTTTTGTGAATGGCATGACCGCAGGCGCAGGTCATGATGATCTTAACATGGCTGACCCAATTAGAATACATCTTTCTCCATCTACAATTAAACAGCTTTTCTAGGTCACTGATATGACTGTAAATTTAAGCAGTAATGGTTTAGATTGCATAAACATCAAAAATCTCTCGAAGCACTAGTCAAGTCAAGTACTAACAAGTACACATCCTGCCAGCAGAGGGCACACTCAGTTCAGTTTGCTGCTTCCTAGTTTTTATATCTCACAAACATGACAGGAACCAAGACAGTATTGCAGTCTAAAGCCACATTTTCCATGAAAAACAAAATAATAACCTGAAGCAAATAACTCAAAAATCCTAACAAAACCCTCCCACTTCTCTTTTTAGACTCCCAAAACACCAAAGAAGAGAAATATATTCCAGTGTAAGCTGTTGACAGCTTTGATTTTTCAAAACTTGAAGCCATCTGCCTCACAGCAAAGATAAAAACTTCTAAAAGTTTGCAAATAAAAACACCCCCATCCTCTCGGTGCTTCGGTTTTGACTTTCTTCGTATCCAGTGGGTGTAAAATTGTGTCAATATTTCAAATAAGTGTGCTGAACTGCAAATAAGAAAAATCACTTCAGTGCATCTTCATGAGCAATGAACTACATATCGTTTTATGTGGGTCAGAATGTTGGCAATTGCAACTCCAATGATGACGTTAGACCTTTGGTAAGACATAGCCCCGGAGGTGTTTCCAGAAAACATTGTCAGAACAAAATAAGAAAAACACTCCACAGAAATATTACAACAATAATTCAAACTCTGATGTTGAGGACAATTAGGGTAGGAATGGCTGGAGGGTATAAGCAGGCTCAAATTTGATTTATTCACAATCTATCTGCTTTGAATACAGAGCATGGCTAAATTTGATTAGGCCAAACAAAGCTAACTTGAAACTGCTAGTGGAAGTTTAGATATGTGGAGGAGGAAAAGACCCGAGGACCCCTCTGCAATCAAGTGCCACATTTAACTAAACGACTGAATCCTATATGGATGTTTTAGGCATGGATGTCACAGCAAGGCTGTCTGTTATCTATGACATTTGAGTCAGAGGGGTGGATTTTGTTACGGAAGAACGCAGTTTCAAGTTACCTGTGTCATCTGTAGGATTAAGTCCCTGTGCCAAGACACTTAGTTTAACTGCACAGTTTTTGCCAGGTCATTAGGTACGAGTGTCAACTTTTCTGTTGTGCAAGAAGCTACCATAATTGCTTTAGAACTGACATTTACACTTCGTACATTTATTAGTGTTTTAGATATATATAATATATATTTATTTATTTATATTATTTTGTAATTTGTCTATGCAAGGTTATTCAAAGTTTGTTGAATATATACATGGTCGTATCCAGTATACGCTTTACCTTGATAACTTTGTCATTAATCTAATTGCATGCCGGGGCATCATCAGTCGACACTATTTGAAAATTAAGAATAAGAATGATATTAACCGAATGCTCTCGCATCAAATCCAATTAATCCCGGCTTCAGACTGTTTTCTAAATAGCACTTTGTTGGCAGAATCCGCTAAATGTCAGAGTTGTAACATGGCTGCAGCAGGTGTAGTGATATTACGGACTGCCCGAAAATAGTCCCCTTGGTTACTTTCAATAGCTGGGGACTATTTTCAGGCGTTCCGTATTATTATTGCGCCTGTGCAGCCATGTTACAGCAGCAAAGTCCTTGATTATTACGCCATAATGAGAGTATAGTTTCTAGCCATATCGGCCTAGAAAATCGCAACTTTTAATTTTCCGTCGGTCTTAGTACACGATGTAACCACACAAGAGTCAAGTTTTAAATAGGAAAAAGATCGAAACTATTTGGTCGTTTTTTTGGTGCGATGCTAATGGTCTGGTCAGATTCAATGGATTATGCTAAGCTATGCTAAACAGTGGTAGCACCAGACCCGGAGATCAGCTGAATGGACTCCAAACGGTAAAAATAAAATGTTTAACTCTAGGGGAGCTGGAAAATTTGCATATTTTTTTTAAAAAGTGGAGTGTTCCTTTAAAGTCACCGGCCACCACTGCTTGGACCTGAAGACAACCCAAACGTGGCAGTGACAGTTCACAGCGCCCCCTAGTGTGTGGTTCAGTTTCTTCATTTTTACATTCTGACTTTCATCATTTGCAGGGTTTCTAGTTGTATCTTTAGTGACTGTGCAACTATTTACTACTAGTCTTGTCCAAAGAAGTGTATTTATTTTTAGACATGGAGGTTTTTGCCAAAAAAGTATGCACTTAGAGGGTTTTGCAATGGAAGAATTTGTTAAATAGCAATGAAATGGCTAAAGTGACGTTTGTAAAAATAAGGCATTAAATTACTGACTAATAACCTTTTCATTGCCATTAAAAGTGAAATTACTGAACCTAAACATAAGAGACTGATAAAAATGCTTATTTACAAGAAAACATGTCAGATGCACTTAGAGGGTTTTGCATCTGAACTTCTCAATTGTTTACCTAAAGAGCAGGGACTTTCAGCATTTGGTCTTTCATTCATGTAACATTTCCAATTATCTTATATAACATTCACGTACATAATTGTCACAAATCATCTATGTAATTGGTCTAACCTCTAAAATAAAGTTATTCTCAAAAGGGAAGTTTTGGACTGGATATGGTTGCTTATTTTTTTATTGTCCTGAGGTGGCTCTGACTTCCTAAATCCTGACTAATTCACACATTTTTTTCTGTCTCCAGAAACTCAATACACTTTGTCACTGCAAAGTAGGTAAAATAAAACAGAGCAAAACAACAACCTAAATGCTGACCTTGTGATGACAATCCATGTCTCAACCTCACATACATTCTCTTATTTACCATTTACATGTAAGTCCAGGTAGGTAAACAATGGGTGTGATGCTATTTTTTCCATGGGTGCTGAAGAGGGGCTTGATAATGCTCGATAAGCAATTTTACTTTCATACAAAATGGCACAAAGGGAGTGTAAGATAAGCAACTGTTCCAAAATATGACTTAATTTGTTGTGCATGCCATTCACTCCATCCTTTATATAGGCTATATATATTTTAAACAAACATCTTACCTTATCTCCTTTGGTTGAACCCCTCCTGTAATTACCTACTCCAGCAGACGAGTTCATTCCTCAACCGTATGTCTGAGAAAGATAAACCGGAAGTTACTTTAAAAGAAACCTTTTAACAATATATCCCGGCTTAAGGAGGACGCTCCATATTCATACCAGCAGTGGTGTTTTCCGAGTTCAAAATCCGTACCACGGAGTAAATGCAGCAGACACACAATGCAGAACTTTCCCACGCTAATTTGTGATATAAAATGTTCATCCGACAGCATCAATGTGCGGTTAAAGGCAGTTTCCCGCCGGGCGGGAAGTTACTCTCCCTCACCTCAAAACTGCAGGCGCACGGCGAGTCTCCCTCACAGCAGCACGCGCGCTGAGTGACGTAACCTACCTGCGGGAGTTCTTCTGTCAAAAAAAAAAGTGCGCGCCGAGCTCGTGATTTCTCGTTAAAACGCGGGGATATCAGCCTCTTTGCAACGCCTATGCAGAAATCTGTTTCTTCAGCATGGAAAACTATCTTTAAAGTATCAAGTATGTATACTGGATACTGGAATGGTGCAGCATTAGCTGCCTAAAGATAGCATTACACCATGCAGTCTCATCACATTTATTTAAGAGAAACAAACATTTCAACTGTGTTGACACAAGTTTCTGAATTTTTTAATGTTTGAAGTTTGTGCTGAAATGCTTAAAAGTTTTAAAGGGGACACAAGACTTTTTAAAGATGTCAGATAAATCTTTGGTGTCCCCAGAGTGTCAAAATATCATAAAGATAATTTATTATAGCATGTTAAAATTGGCACTTTGTGGGTGTGAGCAAAAATGTGCCGTTTTTGGATGTGTCCTTTTAAATGCAAATTGACTGATCTCTGCACTAAATTGCAGTGCCGTAGTTGGATAGTGCAGATTAATGCCTAGCGTACACCAAAGGATTTTCACAGTCCCAGACTAAAGACCGGCAGTCTTTAGGAATCTAACTGGAGTCTCTGCGCGCTCCCGTCGTCTCGATCGTTAACTGTGAGGTGATAATCTGCAGTCAGCGACCCGATTTATGCCAGTCTTTCTTTAGTCTTTCATATCAAACATGTTTGATATTATCGCAAGTCCCAGCGTAGTCTCATGACGTAAAACAATCAACAACCAATAAATTCGTTCTCCGGAAACAGGAAGCCATCAGTCACAACAAAGAAACATGTCGACGGACGTGGAAACACAACGAGCGCGAAGTAGGCGAAAATGGACCGTGGATAAAGAGGAGCGCATTGATGAGCGGTGGGCAGAGCAGCCGTGTCTTTTTGATGTAAACTCCCATTCATACCACGACAGAGTGGAAAAAGAAAAGAAGTGGAGCGATATTGCCTGTGTGTGTTAACATGCTAACTCTACCACTCTATTGAATGGCATAACGTGCTAATGTTTTCTGGTATGTGCTTACATTCTTCACGCCGCAAGCGTGAGCAACGCGTAAGTGGCGCGTGTTTTTTTCGGCGCTCATGTTAACAAGTTAAAGCACAAGCACGTACACCGCACGCGTGCGGTCATACATGTGACGCCATAAATGTCATCAATGTGTGTTTCAAACAGTCATGATTTTGAGCAATGTAAAAGAAAGCAATGAAATATTTAAAAACACCAGAAGTCTGCGCTGTCATTCACTTTCTGCCCAGCAAATGAGTCCTCATATAGCTTAATACTGTTCAGAGAAACAGATAACGTACATCTATACATCTAAATCTTATGCTTAAACTGTTGACGGGAAACACGATCGATTGCTTCATGCTGTCAATCACTGAGTGTTTTTTTATTTTATCTTAAAACCTAAGAGAAACAGATTTAATAATGCGCCAAGGGCTTTTTATGTCTATAATTGTGTATTGTGTATATATCTGTCATTACACGAACCAGAACATCACGAAAACAATGTGGGTTAAACAAATCACAGTTATATAAATTACACTGACCGTCAAAAACCGTCTTGAAGAGGTTTTGCTCATTAATGCATATAAAATAAAGTAATGTGAACTTGAGATTTTTATACTGTTATTACAGTATGTCGCTTTGGTACATGTCTCCAATCATACTCACAATTTGCAAAACAGTAAGTGCATTTCTCAAAACAATTCGGACAAGTAGCAAAACACCATGAATAACCTGCAAAAGCCACTCTCTTACTCAAAATTCATCTCTCAAATATCTGTGTCAATGAACATGTCTTTGCCATCAGAATGACAAGTCAATGTGTCATTGTGTATGGATAAGACTTTATTGTTTAGTCACGTTGTCAATATAACTAATATCTAATAATATTAGACTTTCACTGGCAGCCCAAATTTAGCCTTGTTAGCCAAACACGCTTGCTGGGTCAGGAGGTATAGGAAGACTTCAGTGTAACTTGTTCAAAGAAATAAGAAACTGCTTTTTTGATGTGCACAAGTGACACAATGATGTGAGAAATGAACAAGTAGTTTTGAGAATTTCAATTCTGATCTGAGAAATGTACCAAAGCGACTGAGAAAAACTGTAAACTGCACAGTATGCGCTGCAAACGCAGCTGGTGTGAAAGCACAATGAACACGCGCATACATTTTTGTTAAATCACTGCTGAGCATGATGATAAAAAGCTAAAATAATCTTGTTGTAGTCTTGTAAATAGTGTCACTACAAGATTCAGTGTTTGTAAAATCTTTAGTCTGAGACTAAAAACTGTGAACCCAAGTCTTTTAGATGTGAGCTGATAATCTTATAAAGTCTTTTCTAAATCTTTTCAAAGTCTTTAGGTGTACACAAAGCATAAGGGGCAGTATATCCCCTTCTGACATCACAAGAGGAGCCATATTTCCAGGTCCTATTTTTTCACATGCTTGCAGAGAATGGTTTACTAAAACTATAATGTTACTGTTTAGGGGTGAGGTTAGGGGTGGAGCATAATTCTTGTAGACCCAATTATTGCAAAATTGCCACTAACCAAATTATTTATTAGTGCACTTGTTGTTCTGCTCCCAGGTAAGTGAGTGTAACAAATTTTTCTCCATTAGTGGCATATTTCAGTGTAATGCTGTGTAAATTGTTATTTGAGCACAGAATTAAGATTTTACAGAAAGCATGCAGGTTTTAATTTAATGCATAAAAGCTTTCACAGTCTGTTCAGATCTGCACTGCACATTGCAGGATATTTAAATTAGTTTTACCTTACTGCAAAATGGGAGCCAAAAACTGTATATTCTAGTATAGTCACTTGAAATCACATGGAATGTGGTAAAGGGTGGCAACATCATCTTTTCTCCCATTAATAGTTTTCTCTCAGTGTAATTAGGAGGACAAAAGCAATTTTCCATTAAATTTGTTTATCGTGTGAAAAGTAAATTAGACACAGTGGGAGGTGGGAGTATGGTGAGGAATTAAATCTCTCCTGCATGTAGAGCAATATATTTTGGTTTTATTTACCGGTATTTAAAAGTGACTTTGTTCCTGTAAGTGAAGAGATTGTCAAATTGAGATGCAGCTAGTTATCATACACCTTTCATAAATTTAAGCAGACTTTAGAACGGCACTCTGCTAAAAACTGTAATGACACGTAAGGAGTGGAAACAACTGCAGGATAAAATTCAAACAATGTTTATTAAATATAAACAGAGAGTGAGTATTTAGAGTCAATGCGGAAGTGACACAGTCCGGTGTTGATGTTGCTGACAATGGTGGCGAAGACTACGGTGGAAGTTGGTGTAGAGAGTATTGAGTGCGACGTTGGTGGAGTGGTGAGCAGTGGTGAAATCCAGGCTGAACACGGGAACATCCACACGAAGACGACGACAATACACATCCAACTGTAACAGTAATCCGAATCGACACGAGACAACCAAACAACACGGGACCGAACACAATGAAAGAATCTGGCAGGGAAGGAACAGAAAGTCATGTGAGTATTTATGGAGGAGATGTAATGATGAACAGCTGGAGCGAGACACTCAATAGTCCAGGCAAAATAGCGTTTTACGACAGACTAATTGTAAAATAATTTTTTTCAGCCTGGATCATTTCTATGAGGTGTCCAGAACAACATACTAAAAGTCCTAAGAAATCCTAGTTGAGGAAATATGTTAATTTTTCATCAATCCGAAATGTGTGCCAATAAGGCCAGACTACAATACACCCCAATGGGGCTATTTTTTTCCTTTACTCCTATCAAAATGAAACTTTACACAATGAAAGTACCCATGAAAAGTAATTTTTTTTGTATTACAAGTTGTTTTGAAAATTACATTTAATATGCAAATGAGCTATACACTAATCGAATATGCCCAAAATACACCCAAAAGTAACTTTTTGGTATTACAAGTTTCTTTTGAAATGAATTTGAATATTCACATGAGCTTTACACTTATTTAATATGTCCTAATTTGCATAGACAGAAACACCATTCATATGTATGATAAATATATAGGCCCAATGTTCATCCAATCATCCTGCTGCTTTTAGACAGGCGCAGGCCTCTACCTAACCTACATTTTTTTCAATTCAATTTTATTTATATAGCGCTTTTCACAATTTGGTACCTTTTAGACCTATGCGTATGTGTTTAGTCATAGCAGTGATTAACAATCCCTACTGAAAAATTTAGCTAAGACCAGCATAAGCTGGTAGCTGTTTTAAGGTGGCAGTAGCTGGTTTAAGCTGGTCCTCCCAGCCTGGCAAAAAGTAACCTGGTGTTGGCTCGTTACGCTGCTTGGCTGATCAGTCATTATTGGCATTAATCTCCCATCCAAAACATGGCACCCCCAAGGTTTTGGGTCCATAGGTTCACTTCCCCCTTTCCACTTCATCATTTGGTAAAAGACCTGGAGACTATGGAACTTTGCAGCTGCTGACGTTGGAGGGAGAGATTGAGCTTCCACTGGAGATGAGTTCTGAGTTACTTTAAGAAAGAATTGCCTGTTATCTTAGCATGTCCAGTGATTCATCCTTTTGCCCCCATACAGTGATACTAGAGCTTTTTCACCTGCAATGATGATGCCTTTTCCCACATTTTCCTGTGACTGGCTAAACACCTTAGTTTGTTTGAGAAAGCCAGTGTCATTCTTTACTTTTTTCAGTGCCATCCCTTTCCTATGCAAAATAGACGAGATGTAGAATGATTGGGGTTGGATTGTTTGAAGAGCTCGATGTGTCATCTTGAATGGAAAAAGTTTGAAATCATTTAGTTGCTTTTAAATAAATATCTATAATACGGTAGTGTTTTCGTTCCCTGATTAAAATGTAAGTATGGAAAACAATCAATTACACATTCTTAATAAAAATGTCATTTCAATTCAGAAACATAAGAGGATTTTATATAAATTGTTTCAGCACTGACCCATAATAGTGCCCCAACAAAATAAATGGCCAATTGTAATGAATGTATTTTGCAATGCAATTTTTTTTACCCATATCAATGCTGCAAGGAAACCTCAGGTACATTTATGCTGTTATACTAGTGTGACCTTAAGAAAAAAGGAATCAGTCTTTCTTGTGTTTTGTTAATGATTTACTGTGTTGATCTATTTTCTAACTTAACATGCATTTAAATTGTACAGATTTTGCTAGTCCTGCAATTCAGATTGCTTTAGTGAGGCAATTTTATCAGATGAATATAACCCAGAGGGGAAGAACCAAGTAAAGAACAAACCAGGAAATGATATGGGGGTGCCCGAACCAAAAGCCACAAAGAAGGGGTTGAGGATCCAGGCTGGATAAAAAACATAAAAAAATTAAAAAACAAAAACACACACAAAAAACACAACCCTCCCCTTCTGTTCAGGCTTGTGTTCCTTCGTGAACCTGAAGATAATACCGGCGGGGGTTATACAGCTGGCAGGAACCAAAGCCAGGCAGTTTTCAGGTTAGAGGCCAGTTTGAAAGCAGCAGGTTGATTGGATGAACATTGGGCCGATATATTTATCATACATATGAATTATGTTTCTGCCTATGCAAATTAGGACATATTAAATAAGTGTAAAGCTCATGTGGATATTCAAATTCATTTGGAAGAAAACTTGTGGTGCCAAGATGTTGCTTTTGGGTGTATTTTGGGCATGTTCGATTGGTGTGTGGCTCATTTGCATATTGAATTTGATTTTCAGGGCAACTTGTGATACAAAAAAAATTACTTTTCATGGGTACTTCAACTGTGTAAAGTTTCATTTTGATAGGAGTAAAGGAAAAAAATAGCCCCATTGGGGTGTATTGTGGTCTGGCCTTGTTGGCGCACATTTCGGATTGATGGGGGATTGGCACGTTTCCTCGGCTGGGATTTCTTGGGACTTTTGGTGTGTTGTTCTGGACGCCTCGTGGAAGTGATCTGGGCTGAAAAAAATTCTTTTACAATTACTTCTATTTTTTGCTCCAAAATGGGTAGTTTGACTACAACACACAGGTGAGCTGAATCGCTCTAATGAGCACATGGCAAGGGTAAGTGAACAACAAACACACACACACACATGACACGGAGGAGTGAATTTCCTACCGTGACAAAAACACTTTGGTTTGAAGCGTATCAAAACAAAATGCAGCTGCAGTGCTGACAACACAAAAAGCATAAGCAAATTTATATTGTTGAATTTTTTGTTTTAATAAACATAACTTTTTAATTTGGAATGGAACAAAACCTTTTTGTTGGTCTGCAGCTAATTTTAAGGTCATTAGAATTAATGGCGTAATTATATACTGTAACTAGAAAATTATGTTAAGAATAACAAAACATTTTACTACTATTTTACTAAGCCATATAATGTTACAGTACTATTGAGTCTAAACCAAGAAATATATGAAGTAATTTGGGCACCCTTCATTGGCATTAACCATCTTATTATGGCCTTGGGCTAAGAGTAACACATTTTCTAAATGGGTCTAGCTAGTGGCTATAAAAATTAGGTTAACAGAACACAATCAATTTAAAAATGTTGTCTCCACATTAGTGTGCACTATAGTTTGTTTACTCGTGACCCGTGTGAGCCATTCAACAATCAATATAGCATTGTTGATTCCCTTTAATAGCATTGTTCAAGTATGAAAAATACACTATATTGTAAATATGCCAGATGCACAGTGAAGTCTACTCCAAAATTACTAGCAGACTTTTCTGACAAGCTTGCCATAGCTATACTTGATAGGCTGGCTGTTATGACAAGAACCTTTGGCTTTGGAAGGCTGAGCTGAAGATGACATTGCTTCATCCAGCCCAGGATGTCAGAAAGACAGAAATGTGCAGAGGTATTCAGGTCATTGAGCTAAAATGACAGACTTGTGTATTATCTATATAGGTATAGGAGAAGTATGAGATATTATACGTGGGCCCAGAGATGCTTTTATCTAAGAGTCTTCCAAACATACGATGCACAAAATCAATGGCAACTTCATACCGATGCCATAGAAGAACCATTTTTGTTTTTCTCATAAAACTGTTAGTCAAAGGTTATTAAAATATCAGTTTCTTATCTTTTTCATAGCCTGAAGAAAATTTTTCCACTACAACAAATCTTTTGTGCAGCAGAAAGGTTTTGTGATTTTAAAGGGGACATTTCACAAGACTTTTTTAAGATGTAAAATAAATATTTGGTGTCTCCAGAATACATATGTGACGTTTTATCTCAAAATACCATATAGAAACCATATAAAATACAAATACCATTTATTATAGCATGTTAAAAATGGCCACTTTGTAGGTGTGAGCAAAAATGTGCCGTTTTTGGGTGTGGCCGGCGCATGTTTTCAATAGTTTCCAATGGAAGCTTGGCGTTTTTCTAATAAGCCAGCAGCTAGCAGTTTTCTTCCGCGCTGAAAATCGGAGCACAGCGGTTTTCCGCGCTGAGCGTCGAGAGTTGAAAAATGTTCAACTTTGGAAGAAAAGCTCCGCTCGTCAATGTCAGTTCTCACGCGGCCGTCCAATCACAGTGGAGGTGGGGCGGGACAAGTGTCAAAGCAAACCAACCGTCTCACAGCTGACGTATCAGAGCTACCAAAGTGCTTAGCTGAAGAAAGCTGCCACTCAGCTGAAAAACAGCTGGCATGCGGCGTTGTCCAGGGGTTTCAGCCGCGTTTAAAAGTTTTGGTATACACAACCCCTAAGGGGCAGTTTTATCCCCTTCTGACACCACAGGGTGAGCCAAATTTCAATGGCCTATTTTTTAACATGCTTGCAGAGAATGGTTTAACAAAACTACACTGTAAAACCTAACAGTCAACTTAAGTCAAACCATTTAAGGAAACCGGTTGCCTTAAACCATTTAAGTTTTAAAACACATACATTTAAGTACTGTGAACTTGAGTCATGTGCAATTATGCACTTATATTTAAGTAGTGTGAACTAAAATATAAGTGCATAACTGCATATGACTCAATTTGTTTAAGTTCACAGTACTAAAATTTATGTGTTTTAAAACTTAAATGGTTAAATGCAACTAGTTTACTGAAATGGTTTGAGTTGAATTAACTTTTAGGTTTTACAGTGTAAGTTACTGGGTTGATCTTTTTCACATTTTCTAGGTTGAAGAAAGCACTGGGGACCCAATTATAGCACTTAAACATGGAAAAAGTTAGATGTTCATGATATGTCCCCCTTGAAGGGTTTTATGGAACTGTACAGCCCAACACAGTGTTTTTTTTTTTTTTTAAGATTGACATCATGCATGAGCATTTTTTTCAAGGGTGAAATACTGTAGTATGGCTGACAAAGACAAAATAGATTTTAAGAGCAATACTGATATCGAATCTAGCTAGGCAGTGTCTAAATGCGGTGTGTCTTTCCCGAGCTCTTACTGTATACTTCATCCACGTCTGTACATGAAAGTAAATTACAACCTGACTAATGTATAGTTCCTTTTTTCTGGAGGAGAAATCAGATCACTGTACAGGCATAATGAAGTTCACGTTCTGGTCCATCAACCAGATCAAATCACTATCACAAAGAAATAGATAGCAATGGTGCTACAGCAGCAATCCTGTTAAAAATCAAGACATTTATAGTCATTTAAAGCATTTTTAAACTGGCATCATTGACTGAATGTTTGGGCAAATAAAATGATTTTAAATATATGGAAATGTGGTTGCTAATGGCTTTCTTGTAAATTAGGAATAAAAACCATTAATACATAATTATCACACAGCCCTTACTTTGTTAGATAAGTTAATTTTAAACAGTGAAACTGTTTAGCTGCTTAATTCTGACGACTGTGTGTTCTCGGACAGATCTCTTTACATGACTTGTTTCCATTGAATGCAGGGTGACAATTATAGCAATGCTCCCAGAGAGGACAAACGACATACGATCTGGAAGCAAGCATCAAACATAGAGACTGTGTGTTTAACCAGCCTATCTGTATGTGTGTTTGTCTGCGAGAAAGGCTGTATGCAAAACTGTGAGTGTTTCTCTTATTTTCTGGCATTGGCTTACAACAATCAATTGACCGATATTTAAGAAATACCATGTTTCCCGGTTCCTGTTGTCAATAAGCCTTTAAAACAAAATTTTAAAGTATTATGATAAACGGTGAAATAGCACCATACCTTTAATCTTTATTTCTCAAAGGTTTTGAAATCAGATTCATCTGAAAACCAGTGCATAGTGGAAAAACTGGAAAAAACTGACACTACACTCTAAAATGCTTGGTTGTGTCAACCCATAGCTTTGTTAAAAATTGACAAATCCTCTTGGTTTTAATTAACCTAGAAAATGTCCATATTTGACCCAACCATGTGTTGAAACAACCAAGCATAGGCTACCGTAGGTTATTGTAAATCCAACTATTGGGTTTGGCTTTATTTTATTATACACACTTTCATAAAAAGGTAACTGTACAAAAGTTGTTACTAGAATAGTACCCTTTTAAAAGATCCTAATATGCACCATTTAGGAACAAAGTTGTACTTTTTGTACTGCCCCCTGACAGGAAAACAGGAATTTCAAGGATTTCATATTTTTTTAATGATTTGAAAATATTTTTTCTATTGTGAATAGATTGTATCATAAAAGTGGAATCCCCGGGTGGTTCGCAGGAATTGCAGGGGGTTCGTGAGTTGCTGAAAAAATAATAAATTACAATAAATCATAATTTTAAAATAAATTTAAAATAAAAATCCAGACACTAATAAAATCGATATTTTTTACTTAATCTAAATAGCATTGTAGTCACTACAATATCAGAAAAGGTATAACAATAACTAAATACTGATAAAATCTTTAAAATGGATGAAAAATAAAGGTTTTTGAAGTCAAACATGCAAATGTGTTATTTAATGATTTAAATATTTACTTAAATTTTCTGGGGGTACTTGGCGGCCGGTGACTTTTTTCGAGGGTGCTCGATGCAAAGTTCGTCAACCTGTATGTAGCCCGTCATGTGTGTGTGGTTCGTCATTTCAAAATATGTGTTCGGCGCGTCGAGTGATCCTATGTGCATCACATGTTTTGTCAAAATAAGTGCCTGCTGCAGACGCGTCTAAAGGGTTCATAGAGATGCTCGCGTTTTCCAGATACTCACATAATCTCATGCGTAGTCAAAGATTACTGTTAAGGGAGTGTCTTGTGTGTATTTTGTGAACGTGAGCGTCTCTTTTATCATAAACGGTTTTGACGGCACTGCAGCAGGCACTTATTTTGACAAAACAAGTGATGCACATGGTTCATATGATGCAACAAACACATATTTTGACACTCCGAACAAAATAACACACATGACACTCCGAACACTTATTTTGAATTTGCGCCCTTCGGATGAGCAGTCACGAGACGCCACTGACTTTAAGTAATTAATTTAGGTCAAAGGGGTTTGGCTTACAAAAACGTTTGAAAACCCCTGGTTTGAAACATCAATGCAGAGACAGAAATTCTTGTTAGAATTAAAAGTCTATGGTTCCAAAAATATAGATTTTCCACAAGCATCTTGTTTGATTAGTTTAGCACATAAACAATGGAAAATGCAGGGTTCAGATTCCATCCTTATGGAAATTATTATCTGATATTGAATCAAGATATCACTAATAACGCTAATAAAGACTTTTAAGGTTTTTTATATTGTATTTCCACATGAGAAAATGTTGTTTGTATTGACTATATTGTATTTAGCTGTATAGCAGGTAATGCAGCATGTTCTGGTGTCAGTGAAACAATGTAACATTGTGCAAAACAAGAGCCCTGATAGTGTGACACCGAGCCACAAGCTGCTTCCTGTGATAGGAGATAGCAGTGCAAAGTCTTACTTTTTTGCTAGATAAGGTTTCTCACACAGATACCCAGCAGGGCTTCATCTATCCCAGATCAAGTCTGTAGTGCATCAATTTGTACATCCTGCCTGTAATAAACATTATGACTAACACCAGCAGGGAGCTCTGAAAGCTCAGATTTAACAAATGAAGACCTTAGAGGTAAAGTGTGTGATTTGTGCTCCACTGTCTGGCAACACCAAACACAACTGCAAAAATAATTGGATGAGAAAAAGAACAACAAACACATTAAACAGATAGTCCCACGTCTAAACGTACATTTTTGGTTGATCCAATGTTGACCAGCCATTCAAGTTTGGCCATCCAGGTTTAAGATTAGGTCAAGGGGTTTTGATTCATTTGAAAGAAGAATATGTCCATGCGCTTAAAAATGCATCTGGATGTTTGGGCAACTTATGTAAATTTGACTCCTATATGGATCTACATCTGCTTGCTTTTGAAGCCCCACAATCCATTTTAAACAATTGCAAAATTGATACTCAGTGGGGTGGTTTCCCAAACAGGGATTATCGCAAGACTATAGGCCTTAGTTTAATTAGGAAATGTAGCTAGTTTTAACAAACATGCCTTACTTAAAACATTACTTGTGTGCATTTTGAAGCAAAACAAAGAGCACTGATGTATTTTAAAATGTTAGTGCAAGTTGTTTTTAGTTTGGACAGCTCTTACATTTATTTTAGTATGGGACTAGTCTAATCCCTGTCTTGGACACCGCCCCTAAGTGCCATAAAAAGAGGGAAGCACAACCAATTCTTTCTTAGAGTTCACTGCCTTGGGATGGCATCCTTATAAAAGTGAATCAGGATTTTAAAAGAAGTCAAATTTGCATATAACTGGATTTTCCCCATTTCAATCAAGATGCACGAAAGAAACAAGTGGAAAACCTTTTCACACCAAACATTTTGGTATGTTTCATTTGCATGTGTGATTAGAAGATTTGTTTTTTTTTAAGACGAGTATGCTGTATTCATAAGTGATGTGGCTCAAGATATACATGAGACAGCTCAATATGTACAGAATGTAGCTCACTTGGTTTATGTTATGAGCACAAATGTCAGGGGTGTAATTCTCACATATAATGCTATAACACATTGAAAACAAGCAGGTCTCTTTGGATAAAAAGTGTCTGCCAATTGCATAAAATAAACGTAACTTCCAAATAAATTGGTCTCAGTACTCAAATGGAAGAACAGAAAGATTGAAACAGAGTCGAAAAAGAAGAATGATGTGGTGTAAAGCACACGGGGCAAAATGCCACAAGCAACAATAAAGGCAAAATGAAATAAAGTTTAGAGAGGAATGGTGTCTGTTTCCTTTAAAACCTATTTTATTTGATCTCTTTTGCATGTTACAACCTCTGAGCCATCTGTTTGTCAGTTCATAACATTACACTGTAAAAAAAGTTGTTAAAACAATTTGGTTTTGAAAGTGAATTCAACCTACTATTTTAAGTTTTGACTTAAAAAGTTTACATAACTTATAAATTCAAGTTGAAATTGCTTAACTTTTTATTAAGTAACATAAAAATATGTTTCCCTGAAAGAAAATTATATGAAAATTTGTATTGGCAAATTCCTTAAGGCAGTTCCCATGTGTTTCTTGCAATGATTTAAAATCAGCTTTTTTAAAGATAATAAACAGATAGAAAGATCTGTCAATTAATGTATTTATTTAGTGGCATTCCAACAACTTGGGGAAGGACAGTTAATTTTAAGAAAAGACAAAATCAATATGTGTGGTTTAAAAAAGTGTGTAAATGACACTCGTCGCAGAATATTTTGCCACTGTATAAAAAGTTTTGTTGGTTCAACTTAAAAAAGTAAGTTACCTGGTTGCCTTAAAAATTTTGAGTTAATTCAACTTTTTTTAGTTAACTAAGATTTTTAAGTTGAATTAACATTAAAAATTTTACGGCAACCAGGTAACTTACTTTATTTTTTACATTGAACAAAGGCACTGCACCCCGGTCACACGTCTCAATGTACAGACCAGTAGCGGCTGGTGACTTCTTTTTCGAGGGCGGACGATGCAAAGCTTGTCAAAACATGTATTTACCAGTGGCGGCTCGTGACTGAGGGGCCCAAATTCAAAATAAGTGTTCGTAGTGTCGTGTGTAGTTCGTCATTTCAAAATATGTGTTCGGTGCGTCGAGTGAACCTATGTGCATCTCATGTCTTGTCAAAATAAGTGCCTGCTGCACACGCGTCAAAACCGTTTATGATAAAAGAGACGCTCATGTTCACAAAATACACGCAAGACACTCACTTAACAGTAAACTCTTATTGTGCGAGTATCTGGCAAACGCGAGCGTCTCTTTTATCATAAACCCGTTAGACGCGTCTGCAGCAGGCACTTATTTTGAATAAACACGTGATGCACATAGGTTCACTCGACGCACCGAACACATATTTTGAAATGACGAACTACACACATGACGGGCTACGTACATGTTTGACGAACTTCGCATCTTGCTCCCTCGAAAAAAGAAGTCACCGGTCGCCACTGGTATTTACCCCGTTGTGTGTGGCTCGTCATGTCAAAATAGGTGTTCGGAGTCTCACCAATGAGCATCACCCGTCATGTCAAAATACAAGCCTGCTGCAGAAGGGTTTATGATAAGAGACACACAAAATACTTGCAATACACTAACTTAACACTAAACTCTGATTACACATAAGATTAAGTGAGTATCTAACGAACACGAGTGTCTATTTTATCATAAACCCCTTTGAAGCGTCTGCAGCAAGCTTGATTTTGACATGATATATGATGCACATTTTGACATGATGAGCCACACACATGACACCCGGAACACATATTTTGAATATGCGTCCCACTGGTACAGACAACAATATCATATATAAATGCAAATATGACACAGCATACACAGATTTTATAGGGAAATTAAAATCTGCAGTGAGGAAATGACCTAATAATACACTAATACAGTAACTTAAATACATGTAATACAGTAACTTGCAATGTACAGAAAAAGCAGAATTTGAGTCATCCTAATGTAGCTGTGGGGTAAATCATACAAGAAACTAGGATGCCGTAGCCTGCTGCATTTATGAATTATAATGTCTTTATAAGCTTCCCAGAGCTATGATAGTGCTGAGTCAGATCTCAGCTACATTGTAATCGGAGTACAGGAATTAGAAAGTGCATGACAGGCTAAAAGCGCTACAAATGATATAGGCCAAAGATTGCATTGGGAATTTATTTTCATTTGTGGTTAGATATGGGTTTTGCATGAAAGATTTTTTTATTTATTTGTATGCTTGTTTTTCAGTTTATGTGCTTTTTGTAGATCTTGCTCAAGTTATTTCCTACAGAGGCTTTACTGAAGTGCTTTTAAAAGTGATGACCCATGCATCTAAGTTACGGCTTTGAATATCTCTCTTTTGGCTGTGCTGACTGCTGTGCTGATACATTTAAGCCATGAATGCGTTGTGATAATTTACATTTCACTTATTAATATACAGAGCCTTGGGACTTTTTATTCTGAAATTTTGATACCAACAAAGCAGCTTCCAAAACCACAAGGACTTTCTGAACTTTCAGGCAAGGCAAATTGGTTCTTGATGTTCGCAAAAGCTAGAAAGCTTAAAAGAAATGTAAGTCACTATTAGGCCCGGTACTACGCTTGCGGGACTGGGGGGGGGGCAGTCAGGATTTTTGGGTGGGCAGCCATTTCTCCACAAAAATTATTCATACACTAAAACAATGGATGTTTCAATCCAATTTTATTTTGCATATGTCTTATAATATGTCCTTTTGCATGTTTAAATTTTAATAAACAGAACTACATCTAAAACAACCACATTAAAAGCTGCTGGAGACTTGCCATTGGCTGTTGTATTTGAATGAATAAATAATGAGGTGAGTCTAAGAAAGGATAAGGGGCTCTTTTGGGGATGTTTTACTATAAAAAAGTTTCATTTTAGTATGTGTTGTCGTGTTATGTAATACTCAATTGCATTGTTTCTGATATATATTTTTAAGATTTTGCAGTTTTTTTAGTTACCGTCGTCGTAGAGAATAGTAGTACTTTTCCTATGAGTTAAATACTGCTGAAAAAAACTGTACTTTGAGTAAGCTAACTAAACAATAGTGGGCAGGGGCCTTAAAAACTAGCGTTTGCCAACAGAAGACTTTTTTTGTTTAAGCAGACTACGTTTTTATGGTTGGCTGGCAGAGGTGTATACTATTTAAGTATTTTAGTTACATTTTCCAAGCATCTGTGCTTTATCAGAGTGTTTGTCTTGGGAAAAAATGTACTTTACTAACAAATGTTCACTACATTCTAAAGCATAGAATCATATTGTGTATTCCTTTAAAGGGATAGTTAAACCCATGATTTACTCACCCCCAAGCTGTCCAAGTTGCATATGTCCATCGTTTTTCAGACAAACACATTTTCGGATATTTTAGAAAATATTTTAGATCTTTCAGTTGAATAAATGTAATGTTACGGGGTCCACCAATA
Organism: Misgurnus anguillicaudatus; assembly: GCF_027580225.2. NCBI lineage: Eukaryota > Metazoa > Chordata > Actinopteri > Cypriniformes > Cobitidae > Misgurnus > Misgurnus anguillicaudatus. The sequence goes on along the minus strand of NC_073338.2, from coordinate 36,171,294 downwards.
GTCCACGACCTTCAAGTCCAAAAAAAATGCGTCCATCCTTCACAAATTAAATCCAAACGGCTCCAGGATGATAAACAAAGGTCTTCTGTGGGTAATCTGTGCGGTGTTGTTGTAGAAATATCCATATTTAAAATTTTATTAACGTAATTAACTACCTTCCGGTAGCGCCGCCATCTTAGACTCAGGAGAGAGTATTAGCGTAGTGTACGCACTTTTCTTAGTGACGTATGACAAATTTGGAGGGCGGGGGGACAGAGCAGCAGCAGAGAAACTTTTGTACGCTGCGTAAGCGCTCATCCTGAATGCGGATGAGACTAAGATGGCGGCGCTACCGGAAGGTAGTTTATTACGTTAATAAAATTTTAAATATGGATATTTCTACAACAACACCGCACGGATTACCCTCAGAAGACCTTTGTTTATCATCCTGGAGCCATTTGGATTTAATTTGTGAAGGATGGATGCACTTTTTTTGGACTTGAAGGTCGTGGACTATTGCTGGACCCCGTAACATTACATTTAATCAACAGAAAGATCTAAAATATTTTCTAAAATATCCGAAAATGTGTTTGTCTGAAAAACGATGGACATATGCAACTTGGACAGCTTGGGGGTGAGTAAATCATGGGTTTAATATCGTTTTTGGCCGAACTATCCCTTTAATATTGCATATTAAAATTGATTTAATACCTAATTACATAAAAATTGTGTACTTTTACTTTGTTGAGTAAAAGTAGAGTAAAAGTAAAAAAAAATACTATATGTTTAATGTACTTAAATATTAAATATAAACCAAAAACTTGAAATTATGAAATGTAGTGGAGTAAAAATGATGATAATATTCTCTGGAATGTATGTTTTCCAAAGAAAAACACTAATAAAATACGAATACTTGAAAATTTACTTTTATGTAGAAAGTAAAAATACTTAAAGTTGCAATAAAATTTAAATGAAAAACGATATAAATATTTTTTAATATTGTGGTATTATTAACAAATGACTTATCTGTGAGCTTCATTATTTAAAAAAATTTTGTGTGTGCTCATAATCTTTAAATCAAAAATGCAAATCTCCTCCCCTCCTCAAAACGATCTCTCTTCACTTCCCGTCATAATGTATGGCAGGTGGGCGGGGTGTCACGGCTAGTCCGTGTCATGTTTTGTGTTTGTCTCCGATTACTTCACCTGGACTATTCACGGACTGATTGCTCATCTCACCTGTTCCTTGTTTAGTCTTTGTGTATTTATACTGCTGTCTGTGTCACACTTGTCGCCGGAAGATTGTTATTACAACCCTGTCTGTTCTCTGTGTCGCGTTTTGGATGTTCCTGTGTTTGCTTACCTGTTACTCCTCGTGTTTTGATTTCCATTTTTATCATTAAATGTTATTTATTTTTTCCGAACTCTGCGTTTGTGTCCTCACTCCATTTCCGGGGTCCGGGAGAAGATCGCAGCGATTAGCAATTAGCAACACGACCCAACTTCAAACTATCCAATCAGATCTCGATTGACAAATTCAAATCCAGCCCTGCCTTATTTCATTTCAGAAGCCGTTTAATTCGGATATACGTCACCACAGGGAAAATAAGGCAATCGCTACTTCTGTTTCATGGCGACTTTAAGTACTATACACCTCTGTTGGCTGGACATTTTTGGCGGGCAAAAGGAAACTCTGGGGGGACAATTCCCCCCAGCCCCTCCTAAACCCGGCCCTGGTCACAATTTGTCTATCTATCTTTTAAAATACATTTAGATCACTTAACATAGTGATTGCTATCAGGATACGAGGAGGCTTTCAATCAAGATAACAAAGAATGTTTATGTATAATCACCTATTGCACCTTTAACTTTCCCTTTGTTGCCATCTGTGTAATCGTATTGATTTCACACAATAAATGATCTTGGGATGTATCCTAAGATTAAATATGCTCATTATTTGCCTGCTTACAATGTAGCTCCAGTCCTTTAATTAGAGTTCTGTGTTTGTTTGCAATAAAAAATGATGTAATGAGCATTTTCACACTGCACTAGGGTTTAATATTTTTCCCGAAAATTAGATCAAATCAAATCCCGGGAAAAGACGACCCATTTCCCGGGAATCCCGGGAAATAGCTGTTTTTTTGCACAAGTAATGTATCAATATCATTCAAATATGCTTTTCCAACATGTTTTATATTATTTGTATCATTATTAGGGCAAGAAACACAGTTTATGTCCATATCAACAACGTTTTTTGCAATGATCAATTCTGCTGCGGATCAAGTGAGCTGCGTGCGTGACAGCCTGCCGTAGCGAAATGCCAGGTGGATTGTCTGTGACTTCTGAAAATCTTTAAAATTATAAAACTATAATTTAGAATAACTGAGGAATAATCACTCGAAGTTAAGCAACAATTTCTTTATTAGGGCAGGTATATTTCTCTTTTAAATAAATATAGGCTACAAGTTTTGACTACCCTAAATAAAAGCAAACGACCCACAGAAAAAACTGTGCACGGCAATAATTAAAGACAGGACCAGTCCTATGTAGACTAAAACTGAATTTAAATAATAATTTAAAAAACTAAAACAAAAGCATAAACACAAACAGTAACACTCCCGCAATAGGGCAATTTCGCGCAAAACTGTCACTTACAAGTTAAGCAACAATTTCTTTATTAGGGCAGGTATATTTTTCTTTTAAACATAAAACAATTTTAACTTAATGAAAGCAAACGACCCACAGAAAAATGCAACTGTGCACGGCAATAATTAAAGACAGGGCCATGCCTATGTAGACTAAAACTGAATTGAAATGATAATTTTAAAACTAAAACAAAAGCATAAACACAAACAGTAACACTGTCGCAATAGGGCAATTTCGCGCAAAACTGTCACTCACAAGTTAAGCAACAATTTCTTTATTAGGGCAGATATGAAGAGTTTCGTTGCAAAACGAGATAAATCAATTTTTAACATTTTTGTCAAAACATGTTTAATATTATGTTATCATGTTAGAATTTTGTTTTATGGTGCTACTTAGCTGTATTTGTTAAGTTATGAAGGGTTAAATCAAAACAAACCAACTGCAATTTAATTGAAATTAATTGGAATGCACAACCAAAAAACGTGATTTCTGAACAATTAAAAAAACTGTGGTTATCTCGTTTTGCAACGAAACTCTTCATCTATTTTTCTTTTAAACATATCCTACAAATTTATACTAAATAAAAGCAAACGGCCCACAGAAATGCGCAACTGTGCACGGCAATAATTAAAGACTGGGCCAGTCCTATGTAGACTAAAACTGAATTTAAATAATAATTTAAAAAACTAAAACAAAAGCATAAACACAAACAGTAACACTGCCGCAATAGGGCAATTTCGCGCAAAACTGTCACTTACAAGTTAAGCAACAATTTCTTTATTAGGGCAGGTATATTTTTCTTTTAAATATAAAACAATTTTAAATAAAAAAAAAGCAAACGACCCTCAGAAATGTGTAAATGTGCACGGAAAGATTAAAGACAGAGCCATGCCTAGGGTAAAACAGAATTGAAATAATAATTTAAAAACTAAAACAAACGCATAAACAGTAACACTGCCGCAATAGGGCAATTACAAGCGAAAGTGTCACTCACATTATCAGCATTGCATTTCAAACCGTTTTTATTTCTCACCTTGCCCTTCATTTATTTATTTTTTTTGGAAATGTGCTTTTAAAAAGCACAGAGCGTCGATGGACTCAGGCGGTTTCGTATTTTTGTAACAAATTGGCCGCAAATAGAGAACGCTCTCTCCGCCTCCACAGATGTAGCCTGAATAGTGCTAAGAGCATCAAACAGCTGTTGCAGGTGGGTTGGTCTCCTTTTGGGGCTTCGAAAAGGGAAAACTCTTTGTTTAGAATGAAGTCACCGTCTTTCATTTCCTCTGAGGCTGGCTTAGTGGTCAAAAAGCCAGCTGCAAATCTAATCTAGCGCACGTTTATATAAAAAAATATATATATAAATTTCCCGTTTCCCGTCATAACTTTTCCCGGGAATCGGGAAATAGTCTTGATAAGATTTCCCGGGAATCCCGTTTCTCGGGATTAAACCCTAATGTGTAATCAGAGTTTAGTGTTAAGTTATAGTGTCTTGGGAGTATTTTGTCAACGTGAGCGTCTCTTTTATCATACAGTAAACCCTTTCGATGCATATGCAGCCGGCACGTATGCATGATGCACATGGCGCAACGAACACATATTTTGACATGGTGAACACACACGTGACACTCCAAAAACATATTTTGAATTCACGTCCCTCAGAAGAGAAGTCACCGGCCGCCACTGGCTATGAGTAAAACAGAAAAAAATTAAATTTGGTTACAAGTTGTTTTTGCCGAAATTTCTTGCAAGATGATCTTGTATGATATTGCATCATGCAACCAAAGTCAACAGTGATTACAATAAGGTGTTTGGTTTTAATTATTTATTTAAAATTGTTTTTAGAGGATGCTCTGAATGTTCAGCAAACAAAATATTTAGCGGAAAATAGCAAAAAACAACAAGCAAGCGATGTTAAGCATTATATATTTGAACAAGTTTAAAAAGTCAATCATCTGTTTTATGCATACTAGTCTAGGACTAGTCCAATCCCTGTCTGGGAAACCGCCCCTCAATGTCTGTCAGGGTTCAAAGCATTTCTTATACAGACAAAAATTTATGAAAACTTTGAAGTATACCACCCCAAAATGTATAACATATTAGGATAATAGCTGCTAAGTTTGACACACACAAACCTTTTTATTAGGAGCCTCATGATGTAAAGCATCGTTTCAAAGAAGTTTTTCACAAAAAAAAAGTTTCATTTTAGTATGTGTAAGTTCAGTGAGTTTTGCTTTATGACATGCAGGGAGTTTATCTTCCGCATTGCAGTTTGAATAAGTTTACTGCTCTACTCTGCGCTCCACTGTGGCTTTTGCTTTGACTCACAGAGATTGTTCTCCATTTGCACACTGAACAGCACTACCCTACTGAAAAATCCAGCAAAGACCCAGCATAAGCTGGTAGCTAGTTTTAGCTGGTTTAACGTGGCAGTATCTGGTCTAAACTGGTCCTCCCAGCCTGGCAAAGCTGGTGTCAGCTGGTCTTTCAGCCTGTCCAGATAAGTCCAGCTAGAGCAGCTTAATACGTGACCACAACACAGCTAGACCAGCTTGCTACACCAGCAAAATCAGCTAAATCCAAGCTGGGAGACCAGCCAAAACCAGCTCACCAGCTTATGCTGGTCTTAGCTGAATTTTTCCGTAGTTAGCATTTTAAAAGTCTGTACAGCTTCACCTACTTTCATTCCCTCAATATCTGCAGCACACTTCCTAATAAATATCCCAGATCCTTCTTTGGTCACATATTTCATGTCCTTCAGTGCTGTGTTTGCTTCTTCCTTACTAATGTAAACATTACACTTTCATCAAAACTTTTTAAAGGTCATCAAACTCTCGCATGGCAAAATAATCAGGCCCTCCCTTTAGAGTTCAACGATAAGCAGAGTAAAACTTTATGAACTCAAGATGTGCTCTGAAAATAAGTAGATAAAAGCAACTTTAAGATCATGGATGGCTACAGAAGCTCTTGAATCATCCATGAGTTGCAAAAAGTTTTCTTATAGTTTTTATAGTAATTAAGTTCCAATGTGGAGCAAAAAAAGGCTGAATGCAAGGGAAGTTTGAAGGTTTTTAATTTAAAAGAGAAGCAAACCATGGCCAAGATCAAGTAGCAAAACAAAAACAAATAAATGGACTGAAAAAACACACTGAAAAAAAACCTTGATTCAATCATGTTGAACCGATGTACATAATTGAATTACGTAGATCCAAAAAATTTTTAAAATTCATTTAAAAAAAAACTTAATTCAATCACATGGAACCGTTGTTTCTTTGAGTGCAGAAAACCACTGGGGTTTATAAGCATAAAGGGGACAGAGAATGAAAAACCATTTTTACCTTGTCTTTGTTGAATAATGGTAGTCTACCCACATTCACAAACATACAAAAAGTTCTAAACATGCTAAACATCTCAGTCTCATAGAAATTCCTCTTTTAGAAATGTCAGCCAGAAAACAGCCCAATCTGAAAAACTGATGCTTATGACATCACAGGCATCTAACTGCCCTTCCACTTTAAAATAATTGGCTACATTTTTTGAGTGGCAGCAAAGTCAGCCAATCAGTAATGAGATTGCAAGTTAAGCCAGTAGGGGGAGCCAAATAGGTGCAAAACCACTTGTTTAAAATCCCCCACCCTAATAGAGCTATCTGAGAGAGGTTTTTAGGAAGCTTCTAAGGCATTACAGACCCAAACTAAATTTTTTTTGCCTAAATGTCACATTACAGAACAAGAATAAATACTCCGTTCAATCATTCTATGTCATCTTTAACACAGCAACCAGGAGAAGACACTGATGACAACAGTTGGGGGGGCACAGGGACAGGACTACAACTAGACAAGAAAAAACTACAACAGGAAGTGAAATAAGAAAATATTAGAAGATGGAGGACAGAAACTACCATGCAAACATGTTACATTAGCCCTGCGTTTCATTCTGAAGGGCTCATCCCTGTGCCCTAATACCCTCCAGGGTGAGAGCTTCAAGTGGATAAATGGTGTAGGAGACCAAAATCTATTTCTTGGGGCAAATCAAAAAGGTAATGTCATTGCACAAAGAATCTGTTTTAAGAATCATGAAATTAAATTGTGTGCCCTTTGAAAAAAAGTGTGAACACAACCGTAAACTTATTGTCTGACATTGTTTTGTACACCTCTTTAACATTATCCTTGGTGATCTGCGACTGGCGGGTCTGGTGTAATTAGTGCCGACATGGATGACAATCTTAGAAAACATGCTTAGCATTAGCCAGCAGTTTAGTTTGGATCTAATGTCAGACGCTCTTAGCCTGGATGCCAGCCGATCTTAGCCCCGCCCACAACATTTTGAGAACGGGAAGATCGGTCTGTGGTTTCTGCGTTGAGGACCTACTATGCTAGACCCAAAGCTGGTCGAACCAATCAAATTGTCAGGGCGGGCTTTATACGATGATGGACAGATGATCAACAGTAATGAACCACGTCACCAAAGAACAAATTCAAAACTTTTGGCACATATTTCTATTAAATGCAAAAAATGATCTTCCAGAGTATTGTTTTAATTATTAATGTGATATTTGCAAAGGTTAGGATATTATTTGGAGGGCAGTTATTGCACATTAAACATACAACAGCATTGCACAACAAACTGTCGGTTATAGGTTTTACACTGTGACATCACTTCCTAAATCTCCATTTATGGTAAAAGCACACATTTTTACAGACATGGGAAATTAGATTTGGAGTGGGGAATATATTGAGTGAATTATCCATTACCCTGATTTCATGACTTTGATGTGATGACCTTGTATCTTTCAGTGGGCGGCAATCACTTTAGTCATGCAAAAAGATGAGAAAGCAGCTCTTAACTTGCCGTGCATCTCATCTTAAAAGAACAGGGTTGAAGAAGTCATCAAAACTGGTCATGAAAATCAATTCGTTTCGTTTTCTGGCCGCATGTGAGGATGCATTTTTCAAAACTAAGTGAATTTTGTTTTTCAATCTGGACATTTTTTGCTGACAAAAAAAATAGTAGAAACCATCTTGGATGCCTTTGATTCATATTAAGTAAGACCTCAATTAAATGCATGTTTTATGTGCAGGCTCACATCATTGCTTTTTGTTACTGGTAGCAGTTAAATAATTCATATACAGTATATAAGTTTATAAACTAAGTATAAAAGTGAAGTCTACCTACAGCATGGACTGGATCTGTATTGTTTGATGTTGCAGATTGTTTGGGCTGCCATTTGGTTTTTATTGTTATCTTAATCAGCTCAAATTTTTTAATATGAAAAAAATGCTTATTAATTCATTTACTTTTATTTCCCTGTTGGTTTGTGGCAACTTATTGTTATTCATGTGTGTCTGGTATTGCGTAACACAATAAATTTATTAGATCTTGTTTCTTTGATGGTGTACCCATAGACATTATGTGCATAGCAATTACTGTCTGGTGCTTGGATGATGCAGTTTGATCTTGCTATAATAAAATGGGAACAGGAAACAACTGTGATTTAAACTTTTGTGGCGGCTCTACACCATGGCCTTTTATTTAAGTTATATAAGTTTTATCTATACTTCAGTGATGGAGGTAAATAGACAATCCCTTTGTTTTAGCTTAAGTTGTTAAATATAGCTCCTCAAATTGGTCCATCTTTGATTTTACTAGAAAAGCAGAAATGTGACGCCAATTTTTTTTACCTGATGGAGGGGTTCTAGCAGACCAATTGCGGTGCAATTTTGATCCGCATGACAAATACGCCGTACACTTAACGCAGAAGTATAAATTGTTCTGTACGGTTGATGTTCTTAAAGGCTGCTTAAAATTACACAAAGAAATATGTCCTCAGCTGCATCTCAGCTGAAGTTTGTCCTTCCTTTTTTTAGTACTTTTGGAAGTATGTACTTATAAAATCATAAAATGTGGGTGTTGTTTGTTTAATTATATTAAATTTAATTTAGAAAAATTAGTTTTGAAATACAAAAAAAGGAAAAATGTCAGCTTACAGTTATTTTGTAAATATTACTGAAAAGTTAATTAAGTCCAAAGGCACTGATTATTATTAGTGTAATATCAAGCGCAACCAATTTTTTTAAAAGGCTTTATTTTGGCATGAATATTTATGATAAATAATGATTTGCATGTTTCACCTCACTTGTACTTTAAATGAATTGGGTCTGTTTAATTTGAGCTGATGAATAGAACAAATATTATAAAGAAAACAAACAAGCACTTGTTGGCAGAAATGAGTGATTAGTTGTGTTTCTCAACAAACATTTTGACAAAGTAATTTGTTGCCTGCACATCAAAACAAGAAACTGTGGAAAAATACCTGAAAAACAAACTAAATGATTTAGAAACACTTTGATGTTATTAAGACGTCTGTCTAAAAAAACAAATTAGACAGTGAGGCCTGCCTCTGTCGTCTCTGAGTTCTGAGACTGATGAATTAAAAATGAAATATCTCATTTTCCAAATGAATGCTGCATAGTTGCAGGTTATTTCAGGTCTGCCAAACAACTAAGCCTTAGTTTGTGTTCAACAGTTGATAAAAGCAAAGTAAGTTTTTATAATCATTTTGTTTTTGAATAGAAAGGTAGTCCTTATAGGTTAGTCTAAGTAACTTAGGTTGAGTTTAGCACTATCTGGTTATATTAGCCACAACCAAACTCGACTTAGCTAAGCTAGAAATAATGTTGTAAGATCAATATTTCAATAGTGTCACAATGTTTATACAAAAGTTGCAAAAATATATTTGGTGTACTAACATCAACAAAAACTGCACAAAACATTTCCAGAATAAGGAATGGTGCAGAGGAGATGTTTCAATACACAAGTATACTGGTTTGGTTTATAATTGATGCTTTGAGTTTGATTTTTACTCTTTTTATCTTTTAAATTTCTCTTAACTATTTTTTGTCTCTTAAAAGGATAGTTCACCCAAAATGAAATTTCTGTCATTATTTATTTACCCTAATGTTGTTCATATCCTGTATGAGTTTCTTTATTCAGTTAAACACAAAAGAAGATATTTTGATAGTTGATGGTAAGCACGGTTCCCATTGACTTCCATAGTATTTGCTTTATACCGTCAACTGTGTGGTTACCATCATTTATTAAAATATCTTCTTTTATGTTCAACAGAATAAAGAAACCAATACAGGTTTACAACAACATGAGGGTAAGTAAATGATGATAACATTTTTATTATTTATTTTTATAAAGGTCCCATTTCACCTTGCTAAAAAGCACATTATTTTGTGTATTTGGTGTAATGCAATGTTTTTAGGTGGTGCAAAGTAAAAAAAACACATTATTTTCATTATTGTTGCTCCTATACCTTTCTGAAACACGAAACAGAGCTCATCGCTCTGAGAAAGCACAGTGTGATCTGATTGGCCAGCTATCCAGTGTGTTGTGATTGGCCGAATACCTCAAGCACGTAAACAGAAATGTGATGCTCCTTACCAATATTTGAAAGATGAGCTCCCGAAGCCATGGTCAAAGGCAGGGTTGCCAGATCCGCGAATCAAAACCATTCGAAACTAGTCCAAAAGCCCTCCAATTACTATTCACAGCCCAAATACCAACAACTAATGAACAAAATCCTTTTATGTCTAACCCACAGAAAAATGTCAACCTGCAGAAACAGTTTAAAAGTTTCCCCTGAGAGGCAGCGGACCTGGCAACGCTGGTAAAATGAGATTATATCAATATCAATATTGATATCAATATCAATATGAGCCCAAATCTGATCCAGAAAATGCAGATGAACAAGCTGATCGACAAACTTTCCTGCACGACTTAAGCAGAACCTTACAGATTGGTAAAAACGACAAACAACAAGCGCTACTCTACACTGCTCGAAACTCGTGTTTAAATTGTCATTAAGAAATTTCTTTAGATATGAAAAAATCGGCTACTTCCATATAGGGCTAATCGGAAGAACCAGGCTGTACTTGCAAAGTTGGAATTGCTCCACTTTCTAGACAAAGCCCTTGTGCACATACAGCATTATACTCTCCCATGTTTAGTCGTAAAATGCGCAGCACAAACGGCATTGTAAAAATCGTATCAATTTCCTCTATTGGAAGATCAAACAAAGTAGTTTGCTGATCGCAACAACAAACACAGCGTCTTCACAACATGGCGGCGGCAACAATACAACAGTGCGAAAGTTACACTTTCTTTCTTTGTATATACATTAGGGCGGTGTTATGAAAATTTTCCCTGCAGTATGACATCCAACTTCAGGGGTGTGTTTGAATGAGGCTTTTAAGGAAAGCTTTAAAAGATGATCTCTTGGGTTTGAAACTTTCATATTTGCAAGAGATCTTCTATATGCACAGACATCTTTTACTACTCTAAGGACAAACGGAACATGAAATCGGATCATATGACTCCTTTAATCTTGCGTGATCTAACAGTTCTGGTGTTCTTGTACACTGCTTTCTAAAAGCTTTTCTCTACTATTCACAGAAGAGTTAAAAAAAGATGTGTGCACATGAAAGCCATGCATAAAATAAAATAGAAAAAAATAGTCAGTACAAGACTATCAAGGACATATAAAAGCAATTTTTCAAGCATGATAATTGCATCAATTGGATAAAAGTAACGATGTGTTTTGGTTATCATTGGAAGCTGTTTCTATCCTATCTCATCCTAAATTACTACAACTTACATATATAATTTAACAGGCAACATCGACTCAAATAACCACTTGTTACAATCAAGGTATGCAGAAGAAAACACTTTGGTGTCCTTGGTAGTACTTATTGAGCACCATTTAAATACCAAAGCCTGTCTGAATATTGTTGCTGAGAATATCCATCCCTTTATGACCACAGTGTAATGATCTTTCTATACTTTTAGTAAGACAACAGACTATGACACACAAATCACTGATCATATCATACTGGTTTAAGAGTTCACAGTCAGCAGATCTCTTCATTATCTATAAAAATTGTTAATTTTTGTTTTAAAACTGTACTATATAGTAGATTGAAATATTTGCATTGGAAGATCTTTTGACATAAGCAAAGTTTATTCACACAGCTGGCCTCACAAAACTTCTCAATGAAGACCTGGTGAGATTCTTGTGTCGTTAACATGTTGGGTTATCATGGGGTTGCTGTCGAGACGCATGTGAGACAGCTAACCCGTGAATGTGTGTTTTAAATATGTATGGCTAGATACACCACATGATGTCATGGTGGTGTCACTGGGTAACTCTATCTAGAATAAATGATAAATGCACTGTTGTTCTAATGGTGTGCTACACACTGCTGGACATTGATCAACACTCATGTTGTTCTTCTTCACCTGCTGTCACACAATGACTGTCATGTTGAGTTGTAAATTGCCATTTTTTGCCATTCCAATTTTTCTTCTTGAATTTCTTATTGTTAATATTAAAAAAGCAAGTCACCAGTTAAGTTATCAGAAGTGTGTTATACGGCCTATTTCACCACTGCCAGAAAGTAAAACCAACACCTTTGCACTAGGTTGGGGAACTCTGGATGAACTTCTATAAACCAATGAATATTCAAGATGGGTGAACAAGTGAAGGAAAGTCACACGTACTGTATTTCCCTATAACTTAAACCAAATCAGTCAATGTTACATCTGAACCCTCACAGTTTATAACACAACCAGCTATGTTTTCTTATGTCACCTTTACTTTACTTTTCAGGACACATTCACTGAACAACTGCTCCAGTCACAGCTACTAAATAACACCAAAGTCATATGTTGGATAGATCTTGCAGGGATATAAACCAAAGTATTTTTCGTGTCTTCTTTTCTATGTGTAATTTTTCATTAAGCTACTAAAAGGTATACCCATTTAAATATTTTGTTAGCCACACTGACTAAGCAACCCAGTCTCAAGGCAAGTCATGTTATAGTAACGAAAATTTTGATTAATTTATTTGTGTTTGATGACACGAATGTCCGCTGTTTTTCGTGTCTCTGGAGACAAATGTCTTTTTCGTCCTTCCAAGCACGAATTTCTATCAATGGCTGTTTGTGTCTGTGGCACGACTTTCTTTATCGTGTCATTTCATATTTTGTTTTCTCTTCGTTCTTTTCTATTTTTTGACCATTGTTGCTTGGGATTTGGGTTAGAATCACTTTCTGCGACTTCCTAACCCAAACCCCAACTCTAACCCCAACTCCAGGCGAGAATAGTTTTAAAAGCGGACGAAAAACATGTAGAAACAAATCATAAAATAACATCCTAACGCAAACCCGGAATCTAACCCTAACCCCAAGCGACAATGATTTAAAAATAGAAAAGAACGATGAGAAAACAAAATATAAAATGACACGATAAAGAAAGTCGTGCCACAGACACGAACAGCCATTGATAGAAATTCGTGCTGGGAAGGACGAAAAAGACATTCGTCTCCAGAGACACGAAAAACAGCGGAAATTTGTGTCATCAAACACGAATAAATTAATCAAAATTTTTGTTACTATAACACGACTTGCCTTGAGGCTGTGTTGCATTTCGTTACAATAACACGACTTGCCTTGAGACTGTGTTGCAACCAAACTACCTTATGAACAAAATTACAAAAATGTAAATTATGAAGGGCAAACATTCGTCAGATGATTAGTTACAAACTGGCAGTGAGACAATGAGAGTTACAAAATATAGAAATACTGTTGAAAACAAATAAAAATAGCTTTAAAATAGTAAATATTTTCCTACAACAATAAATGACATGAAATTTTCTGCATGTACAATGACTTTAATTTCTCAGTGCCTTCTAAAAGTTACACAATGCACCTTAATGTCATGAGCTGAGCAATAACATCTCCTTATCATTTTGTACATATGAGCAGTTCCATTCACTAAATGTAATGACAGTTACAGTACATTGCCGTATGAGTACATACGACTAAATGCACAGATCACTAGATGTTTTTGATACACATATGCCACAAGGGATGGTCAACCAAACGCTATATATCAGTGAATCATGTGCCAGAATTCAGAATCCAGAGACCTGGAAAGCAAACACCTTTAAACAAATGTTGTTACCAACACTGAGCCTTTCTCAATGTACCAAAAGGGTCCAGTAGAAACCTTAGACTGACAGCTAGTGCTGGATGGTACATGGGACATTTCACAAGACTTTTTTAAGATCTCAAATAAATCTTTGGTGTCCCCAGAGTATGTATGTGAAGTTTTAGCTCAAAATACCCCACAGGTCATTTATTATAGCATTGCCACTAATGCTATAAAAATTGCCACTTTGTAGGTGTGAGCAAAAATGTGGCATTTTTGGGTGTCATTTTAAATGCAAATGAGCTGATCTCTGCACTAAATGGCAGTGCCATAGTTGGATAGTGCAGATTAAGGGGCGGTATTATCCCCCTCTGACATCACAAGGGGAGCCAAATTTTACTTACCTATTTATTCACATCAGTGGTCTCCAACATGATGCCAACGGGCACCAGGTTGCCAGCATGAAGTCTGTGACTTGCCCGCCAAAGCACATTCTATTAATAGCCTCAATTTTTATATTTATTTATTACATATTTTTATATTAGCTTGGCTTCTTAACATTTTTAACAATGACAAAAACATATCAACAAGTAAAATAAAATAAAATCACAAAGTAAAACAAAAAGTTTCGAGTAGACTACATCAAAAAGTAGCCCTCCAGATTGTTTTATCCATTGTGGTAACCCTTGCTCACAAAAAGGTTAGATACCCCTGATTTACATGCTTGAAGAGAACGATTTACCAAAACTAAGGTACTGGGTTGATCTTTGTCAACATTTTTAGGTTGATACAAGGACTGGGGACCCAACTATAGCACTTAAAAAGTCAGATTTTTATTATATGTCCACACTACCAGCATCTATTTAAACTTTAGTTTTACACATTTTTGAATATAAAGGTTTCTGCAATAAAAGGTAAAATGACACAGCTGTTAATGAATCTCATGACAATTCATTTGCCAAATAACAATATGACAATTTTATATGTGAATTTACCTTTTTATGAGTACAATACAACAAAGTTTGATATTGAAGAAGCTGTAGCATCATAATTTCACATGAGGATTATGGCTTTCATCTTGTAAAAAGCTTTACAAGACAAATGTGTGTGTGGAGTGTAAAGAGTCCCTATGAAATTATTTGTTTGCCTTCGTCAAATTGCATTGCCTTTGAGGCTTAGACACTGTCCTTTTGATCCATAACTTTGAAAAATATATATTTTAAGTATTAAAAAAGAAAGAGATTCATTTATTAGAGCTCAAAGTAACATAGAAGTAAATGTTTTTTGATTTAGCAAAACTATATGACTCTGCTTTACTAAGTTGGATGTCGTTACTGTGTAAAGAACTTGAAATACGGTTCTTGCTTGCTGGTGCAATAAAGTGAAAAAGTGATACAAATGAAGTGTAC
The DNA here is from genome assembly GCF_027580225.2 of Misgurnus anguillicaudatus. NCBI lineage: Eukaryota > Metazoa > Chordata > Actinopteri > Cypriniformes > Cobitidae > Misgurnus > Misgurnus anguillicaudatus. Next base: position 36,156,268 of record NC_073338.2, on the reverse strand, counting down.
TTTTATTATCAGGTTAATAGTCCGTACTATTTGGAGTCAAAAGCGAACAACACATTTGTATATGGAGATATGGTTAAACAACTTTACTCTATCCCCAAATGTTTTCCTGCCCTGATAACAAAGATTTTGGTACCCTTTATCATAGCACCACTCTGCCTTGCTCGTGATGCGACTTTTGTCACTGTACATCATCAGGACATAAAAGAAAATTTCCAATACACAGACAAAATCAGTTTGCATTGTCACCTTGAGACGTATCATCCTTATATTATAAAAAAAATTACTGTCTCATTTGACAGTCTTATCTATTTGATAGCTTACTGATATTCAAACTGAAAAACAAAGCACAATCTAATAGTTGTGTAAAGTCATTATGGGATTTAAATCCATTCATGAAGTAATAATATCTAAATGAGGACAATCCAACTGGGGAAACAACCAGAGGTTAGTAAGATTTAAATCAAGGGGGGGGGGGGGTACAGCAACAGCGATCTATCACAATTTAAAACCGTTTCATTTTTATAGCTTGCGGCTAAAGGCACAGATTTTGAAAACACTGCCCCTGTATGGAGATATGTGTGTTCATGTCTAATGAGAGGAGTAGGCTTGCTATGTAACCACAACAGTGAAAGAATCCCACTAGATGCTCATGAGACAAACCCTGCGTCCCAATTTGCATACTTTCTGCCCTAAATGTTTTTCAAAATTAGAATTACTATGTCCCAAAACGTAGTATGTTAATATGAATATCCTAGCTGGGTGGTCTACTATTTTTAGTAAAAATTCAAGTCAGATCTATGCACAGTTTAACAGCTGATATAGGCACAATTCATTGCGATAACAAGCAGTTTAATGAAACCACTCTGAATTAATAAATTCAACTTTAGTAAGCATTACATGGGAAAAAATAAAGAAAAGCTGAACTTCTGTCCCATTATTATGTACCACTCTTTTGCTACACATTTAAATGTATACATCACCATAACAAAGGCAGTACATATTTTAGTGCATATACGATTACTACAATTGTTGCTTATAGCTAACTTTTTTTAAAACACCAATAAGAATCACTTCCACCCCAATTCAACAGGTACACTGTCCACATTTTTTTTTTAAACTGTACCTTTTCTGTCGCTGGGGTGGTACCCTAAGGTTCTGTTTTGTAAAGGTATACTTAACATTATATAATGTTGAATCCTTTTGGGTATATTTCTGTACCTTAAAGGAACAGTATGTAAAAAATGTATATCAATTAATCATAAAATTGCCCTGATATGTCACTGAATATTAAGAAATCATTTTCATTTCAAATACGTTTATCACTGACAACAGTGATCTGGATATTGTCATTTAAAAAGTGGAGTTGCAGCCCTCAACTGATGTTTATGTTGTCATGTTGTGTATTGGCCACCAGGGGCCCGTTTCAGAAAGGTGGTTAAGTGAAAACTCTGAGTTTGTTAACCCCGAAATAAGGGAAACTCTGAGCTTTCCGCTTCAAAAAGGGAGGTAGGCTAAACCTGAGACAGCGGGGTAAGTCAAGCCTATTTCAGAAGGAGAGGTAACTTATACTCAGAGTCTGTTTCCGGAGTAACATACTCTCTGAACCTAACCTGGTCGGGAGCAGGTTTTATCCTGTAAACTCTGAGTTTCTTGTGGTCTCCTCCCCATTTTTAAAGGAGTAGCCGTGTTTAATCTTGTTAGTTGCTTTAGTACATTCATTCATTGTGCACATTTTTATCATGTACACTGTAAAAAAAGTTTTAGCTGTCTTTAAGTTATAATTCAATTGCCAGTGCAAACCATTTTAACTTACTACTTTATATATTTATATATAACACTAAACTTTCAACTAAAAAAAATTAAAACAGTAAATTGAAATGACTTGTAAAGCTAATATGATATACTTAGGTGCATAGATCGTCTTAGTGACTAAAATGTCATGTACTTTTATAGAGAATCTTGTAGATGATGATGTTGCATTATTTGTAGAAAGTTAAATTTATGTCCCGAGAGGATTTTGAGACCCCGAGTGTTTTTTGTCATATCCGCTTACATTTATGTGACCGAAATTATTATTTTTTGCAGTCATTTTAGATATATAAATATCATTGTGTGACTAATATCAGTCTTTGTGGTGCTCTTACATTTATACAGTTGCCTTGACATTTCTTACGTATCTACTCGTCATTATCGCTGGTCTAGTGGGTAGTGCTGTGTGCAGAAGTTAGGGCAGACGTACTGTCGGCGATCGGAGTTCGAATCCTGGCTGGGCGAATTTTTGTTTTATTCATGACAAACATTTGTAAAGTTCGTAGCCTTATATGACAAAGTATTATGCTTAATTTCATTTTTAGCTGAGCTGCTGTCATCTTTTTGTCCATGGGATTGCATCTGCATGTAAATTAATATAATAACGTACAGTCCTCAGTTTATTTACTTCGGATATTTTAAATTAAATGTACGCATTTACTACACTGTAAAAACTCCAACTAATGAAATGTTGGACGGGCAAAAATATATAAGTTAAACCAAGTTTTTTGTTTGAGCTAGTTAAGAAGAGATATTATTTTAAGTCTAGATAAATCTGTGTTTAAAATATTAAATGAATGGTTATTTTCAAATTCAGTCAACATTCAGAATGGCTAGTGTTGACTGAACTAATTAACACAAATCAGGTAAATATGTGGACTTATGACAGCTATGTTTCCTGACAACAAAATGCTCATAATATTACTGTTATTTGGTCACAAAATGTAATTTTAAGAGTTGTTCAGGCGTGAATGTATGTGCTTAAAGTTTAAATATGCGGTCGGTTAATAAAGATAGCGTCTATTTAAAAATGTGCTCGGACACTTTCGGACGTAGATGAGCTCCAGATAAGCTCCAGAAAATCACAGACACTTAAGCGCTCACACCCCGCCCAGCGCAGCCTTGCCTCGGCAAGCGCATCAGAAATCGACTGCTGGCTCTGGTATCTCTGTGGCGTTTAAACGTGATTGAATTCATTTTAATTTCTCATACTTAACAATGAAAGGGTTATGTTTTAAATCATATTTTAGGATTGCACTTAATTGATATCGCTGTTGAGTGATGTTTCATATCTTTTACATTTGTTATAACCGGACTGCATGCGAATTTGAACTTCAGAGCTGAAGGAGCGGGTGGAGAAATAGTCCCAATATCGTAACAATCTTAAATAAAACTTCTAAATATACCCGTGTGTGTACCCGTGTGCGCGCGCACGTGCGCGCGACCCGCTCGCGCGCGCGTGTGTATGTACAGTATGTGCGTGAGTTTTTAATTTAAAATGTCTTAACTTAACTCGGAAGGATCTGATTCACAGGTCATTTCATCTGAGATCATTCCGCATGTAACAGCTGGAATCACTCTGTTTCCCACAACGACACAAGTCATCAGCCGTTTCCTCAAGGTCACGTCAGGTAAGTGTTTGTAAATAAATTTTAATTTTAGACTATATTAATTGGCAAAGACGCAAATACTCGACGTTTTTGTAAACATATAAGTTATATAAAGGTGTGTTATGTTATGTGTCCGAGTTAAAGTGTGTGTTATGTTATGTGTCCGAGTTAAAGTGGAGCTATTTTAGTTAAGATAATACCGGACAGGACTCCGTCTTAATTATAATTGGGACATTTTTACAAACAAACCTTATAAAATACAATACTGGCGTGCATTTTGAGACAAAACAATAGCACTCATATGTTAAGAGATGTCAGTATTTTAGTCAGTGATAAGTCCTGTCCGAGAAAACCGCCCAATAGTGTTTAATTCAATTACGTGTGATGTCTGAGGGAAATTTGGCAATTTTAGGGTATAAAATCTTTCACCGTCAAGCTTTATTATATTAAACATGTTATTTATGTATGTGTGTGTGTTTATATTCCTCTGTTTATTAAACCAGAGCGGTGATGATGTGGAAGAGGCAGACCAGAGGGCTGAAGAAAGTCTCCTAAATGGCCCTGCAGATGTTCTGACGGACTTTGGAGTGCCTTTTGGACTGTTTTATGCCCTCTATTTAGAGAAGACTTAATTCTGTATGTTCAGTCTGTATGATAAGTGAATAAAGCTTTTGTTTTTATGTGACTGAAGTTAATTATTTGTTAACAACACCAGCATAAATTATTTGATAAATAATTTAAAAAAGTTTCTTAAAAATTCCCAAATAATAAATATTAATTGAAATAACACATACAACATTGAGTAAATACTTAAATTTTAATTGACAGAGTCTTTGCTGTAAGTTTTTAAAGATTCAACTGATTAAAACATTTTAGTTGAATGAACTATAAAGCTAGTTGAGCAAACATACTTTTTTATATTTGAGTCAAGTTTGGGCCAACTAAAAAACATCAATCCAGGTAACACTTTGGAGTCAGAAATTGAGTGAACGTAAAATTTCTGTGGAACTAGTTACTAAAAAATAATTCATTGAGCCAACAATTTATTTTTTACAGTGTAGAGTAGCAATTTACAAAAACAACTCTTTTCTTTAACATATGCTCGTAGTTGCTGTACACTTGCAGTAACACTTTCAGTTTTAGTAGTAAAAAGATTAAGACCTCTTTGTCACGTGCTGTTGCCATGGTAAATTGTAATATCTGAGCTCCATTGATGATGGCTTTTCATTGTGGCTGTGCACGCGCTTAACTCAGAGTCAACCTACTCAGAGTCGATTGAACTAACTCAGATCAGCTTTTCTGTAACCGAAAACTCAGAGTTTACTATCTCAGAGTACATCAACTCAGAGTTCAAGTTTAAACTCAGAGTTGGTTGAACCTCCTTATTGAAACGGGCCCCTGGCAGTCCCCGGCCTTGTGTGGAGGTTCATGCCTTGTTTTTGTGTTTGGCATGTGCCTCCGGTGTCTTGTCATTTGTCCCCGCCCCCTCGTCCTCCTGCTTATTTTTAATTATTACTTATTCCCATCACCTGTTCCCCGCTCGTTATCTTGTTTGGTTCATTCTATTAAATGTCAGTGTATCTTTAATTCTGTGCAGGATCATTGTGTTGTGTCGTGTTCTCGTGTTCCACGTCATTCAGAGTCTAGTTACCCAGTCAAGTTGTAGAGTTATCTGTCAGTTTCATGTCTTCATGTTGTGTACCCCCTTGTGGGTTTTTGTTTTTGTAAAAATAAAAGTGTTTTCTGTTTTTTCCCCGACACCGTCTGCTCTTGGGTTCATTTGTCCTCCAAACCTTCACAGTAGAAAATTGTTCCTTGAGGTGCACAATAGGTCCACAGCATATAATATTGTATCCCAAAAGGTACATCATTTCAATGTGTTGTATACCCATAAAGGTACAAAAATTAACCTCCCCAGAGGTGCAGTTCTATACCTTTTTTGTAACATTTTTCTGACAGTGTAGTCACCAGTATTGGGAAAGTTCACTTTCTACATGAACTAGTTCAGTTCACAGTTCACAAATTTTAAAATGAACTAGTTCAGTTCATAGTTCACATTTCAAAATTTTGAACTAGTTCACAGTTCCAAAAATGAACTAATTTATAGTTATTTTTCCCCATATTATTATTTTTTTAATTATTGCCATTATAGCCCATATAGAACCACAGACAGCAATTATTTTATCAGTTTTAACACTGAAGCTAAATGCGCCAGATTTCATCTTTATATCCAACTTTACATCCTTATCCAACCAGGGTTTACATTAGCATTGACTGTCCTTTAATTTTTATATTTGCTTGCACATACCTTGAAAGGCTAGCCGGGTGCTTCAAGGGGGTCGCACACCGGGCGAGAAGCGCTGCACGGCGTTATGTGTAAGGGCCGATTCACACCGGCTGCGTGGCGTATCTGTTGCATGTCAGTTGCGTGGTGGCTGCGTCGCATTTTCTGTGCCTGTACATACCAGAAGCGTGCCTGACGTGCTGCTGTTGCTAGGTGATATATATTTTGCCTGGAAACGCTTCCAAGACGCTTGCGTGTGGCGTGAAAAATAGGCGTCGGTCCTATTCCTAGCATGCACGCGTTTTCGGCGCGGCTCGAACCGCGCCTGAGACGTGCGTGTCATGCAGGCGGTGTGAACTGTCAAACCTGCTAACATAAATAAAAACGGACACGCCACGAAGCCGGTGTGAATCGGCCCTAAGACAACTCGCAGGTACTGCACATCGCACGTGCACGTTAAATAGCGTGAGCTTAGTCAAAGTCTATTTCAAGATCCAGAATATGCGTTAGCAGCCTTTGTTAATCGTTAACAATTTAGGACAAATATGATTTTATTTAAAGCAACACTATGTAGTTCTTTTTCTAACTTCGCTCGGTGTTTCACTATGGGAATCGCTTTGGGCGTGACCAACTGCGGAAGCTCTAATGACACCACGTCTGTCTTTGACAGACAGGTCGACCTGTTACCAGGCTCCACCCTACCTATATCAGCCAGGTCGACTCCTGCCTACGTCATTCGCGCTTTCTTCCCGTGGGAGACTGCAGCAAGCTCTCTCAGCACATCCCGACTTGCTGATTTCGTTTAACTGTTCAACAGGCGGACCGTCATTGGATTCCGGCACCGAACGCGACATCAGTGGAGGGATTGTGTTGAGTGACAACTTTTAATATTGGAATAGCGTCCGCGTCGTGGCGAGCTATTCTGATCTTCCTATTGCGTATTCAGTTACAGCGGTAGGTCACATCTGGTTTTAACTTTCTGGGTTCACGCGTCAAGGCGGACCTGTCGAAGGTTTAATTACCTATTTTAAGCAGACTAACGTGTTGTGACGAGTCTAGTGATTGCGCTATGTCGACGGCGACTACCCCCGCCAAAGGGCACGAACCGAAGACTAAGGAGGCTGCATCCCGCCCTTGTCCATCCTCATGTGGAGCTACCATCTCGGGCAGGGACCCTCACCCTATGTGCATCGTGTGTATGGGCCCGAAACACGCTCAAACGTCGCTAGCGGACCCGCAGACATGCGCTCACTGTGCGTCAATGCCGGTGAAAATTTTGGAACGGAGGCTGAAAGTGTCGGTGGCTAACAAGCAGGACCCTTGCCTGTCTGGAGCTGCCTCGACAGCGACCGATCATCTCCCGCGAGCGAGTGCTAGCTGGGCGGAAATGATGGAAGCTGAATCCCCGGACATGCCTCCGCTGTTCGAGGGCCTGCTCGCGCCGGAGGATGGCGAACTGGGGGACGAGGACGCAGATGGTGATGCAAATTCTGACCTCCTCGATCTGGATATGGACGACGAAGAGGAGGAAGACAATTCCCTCTTCCCGGCCCAGCAGTCCAGACCACCTAGCGCAAACGATTCGGCCCCTCCTGCTGACAACAATCTACATGAGGTGTGCAAACGAGCCGCGGCTAAGTTGGGCCTAGCCTGGCCAGCCGCTAAAGACGCCGAAGGAGCCGTGAGAGACCTTTATGATGGGAAAAGGCTGCCGCCGGCCCACTCGACAGCGAGACAGCTCCTGCCTGCCGTGCCTGCGTGTATGAAGGAGATGTCTCGCTATTGGTCTAGCCCCTTTAAGAGTAAGCTCCCCACCAAGGGACATTCGATGCTGGAGATTCAGGGAATGGAGGAGCTGGGGTTGGCCGGACCCCCAGCTGTGGAGCCTTCAGTGGCTTATCACCTCCATCCGAATCGTCGATCTATTTCTGCCTCATCGCAGATTTCACTGCCGAGTAAGATGGAACGACTGACCGCCGCATCTTTTCAGAGGATGTACAAATACGCGGGTCAATCCGTGTGCTCACTGAATGCTGTTACTTTACTGTCAGCATACCTAGCGGAGATTTTGGAAGAGATGGGGCGGCAGTTGGACTCAGGAGCACCGAACCCGGTGCTCTGGGACGAGATTTGTGTGGTGAACGATCTGATACTACGCTCCTCACGTGGCGCGGTTCAGGGCTGCGGTCGTGTGATGGGTTTGGCCGTATCAGGTGAGAGAGCGTTATGGTTAAACCTGTCAGGCCTGGGCGACGCTCAGAAAGCGGAGGTGATGGATGCCCCTTACGACCCGACTAAGGGTTTATTCGGGCCCGCTCTCGAGAAGATGAGAGAAACCAGCACCCTCAGGAAACAAGAGGATGAAGCTTTCAACCTCTGCTTGCCACGCAAACAGGCGACGCGACCGCCTTCTCAACCGACGCGGCAGGGCTTCGCAGCAGCCGCGGCGGCGAGAGGGAGGCCGATGAACGTGAGAGCTGTAAGACCTGCTCACAATGGACAACAGGCCGGCCAACGTTCACGACCGGATGGCTCCGGACCTTGGGGAAAACATTCATTTGCGGCCGCGGCGGCTAGGAACCGCCCGCCCCACCCCGAGGACAGGAAGAAGAAGCGTGCGACCTAACACGCCGGTATTCTCCTGCCTTTCTCTCTCCGCCTGCAAAAAGAAGAAGGTGGGAATACAGCCCTTCGGTTCTGAGTTCAGTAAGGGCTCATTATGTTCGCTCTCCTCTCGTTCAGACAAAACAAAGAGGTTTGAGCCAGTGTCACCAAGCACTCACACACACAGGGGAATTGAAAATAAAACATGCATTTTCGCAGCCAAGCCACGGGCTGAGGGCGATATGCTCCCCGAGTTCAAAAAGTATGAAAATAAAAATAAATGTTGCACTATCGCAGCCAGGCAAACAGCCGAGGGCGATATGTTTAAAAAATCCCATAAAATGCCTACACACGAATTGCACTTTCCCAGTTCCCTTTCAGTCGGTCACTACGACGTCACGTCGTGACCGACGAATTGGGGAACCGCTCCGCGGTGGCAAATCTACTTCGAGAAGCTATTAAAAAGGCCAATGAAATTGGCATGCAGATTATTTGCACCTGCTGCGCTGCCCAGCCGCGCGGGTATATAATGAGAGGCAGGTGCAGTAATCAAATCAGCTTTTCGCTTCGAAGCCGGCAGCATTCTGCTCTTGAGAAGCAATCCTTTCTGGGACCTCTGTGTGTGTCGAAGTTGGTAGGACAGACAGCACCTCAGCGGAGACTCGCATTTTGTTCCACCTCTTTAATTTCTATCTTTTGATTTTATTTGAGTGTGTCGTTGCCTCTCCCCTGCGTGCTTCATCAACTCACGCATTACATCTAAAGAGTGAATTCCCTAAAAGAGCAACACGAGCTTGAACTTGTGCCTTTGTAAAGGCAGCCGTTCTCTCGTGTCACAGGTCGGGTGGCGTCCTTTTCAGGATGACATTCCGACCGTGTGCATCGTCCGGATGCGGACTGTATATGAATCCTCGTGACGGCCACGATCGTTGCCTCTCATGCTTGGGGCTTGAGCATGCGGAGGCAGCGTTTCGCGACAGTACATGTCAGGTTTGTCTGAACATGACTGTGGTGGATCTGCGCAGTCGGGTGGCGTACCTCCGGGACCGCCGCCCCCCTTCCAAGCCATCCGGCGCTAAGAAGGCGGCCGTGATGCTTGCGAAGGACGACTTGCGCATCACGGTGCTGAATAAGTCCACCGACGGTGGCAGTGAAGTTCAGCACCCTGATCCACAGCCGGAGGTGCCAATGGAAACCGGGAGCGCGTGTTCTACGTTGCCCTCGGGGACCGCTGGCACCACACGGGATTCTGTCTCGTCCGCAGCATCGGAGGGGGGGCCGTCTCTCTCGGACGTTGAGTCTGACCCTCTGCCTCCTTCGGGACGGTTAGGGGGCACTGCGCTCGACCCCGAGATGACGGCCATGCTCGCTCGGGCGGCGGGTACGGTCGGAGTGGAGTGGCGTCAACCATCTCCACCCGAGCCATCCCGCCTAGATGATTGGTACTTCGGGTCTGCTAGAACAGAGCAGACCCAGCCACCAGTGCCTTTCTTTCCCGAGGTTCATGAGGAACTGACACGGTCGTGGAAAAATCCTTTTTCCTCCCGGAAGCGGCCATATCAGCCCTCACCCCTCACCACCCTCGACGGCGGGGCCGCTAGAGGGTACACCGATCTCCCCCCGGTTGAGCGTCCCGTCGCGATGCAACTGTGTCCGGCCGGGTCCTCTTCCCATTGGCGAGATCGGCCGACCCTCCCCTCGCGGGCATGTAGGTACTCCTCTGCACTAACAGGATGTGCCTACCGTGCTTGTGGGGAAGCGGCCTCTGCCATCCATGCCATGGCATTACTTCAGGTACACCAGGCTAAGGCACTGCGTGACCTGGACGAGGGTGGTCACGATTCGGCCGCATTTAAAGAGCTCCGTGCGGCTACTGACTTGGCGCTTAGAGCCACTAAGGTCACCGCACGGGCGGTCGGACGTGCGATGTCCACTTTGGTGGTCCAGGACCGCCATCTCTGGCTGTGCCTGGCCGACATGCGGGAGCAGGACCGTATTAAGCTCCTAGATGCTCCGGTGTCCCAGGCCGGCCTGTTCGGCGAGAGGGTGGAAAACTTTGCACAGGCGGTTTCCACCGCTCAGAAACAGACTGAGGCCATTGCAAAGATCCTGCCGCGTCGGAAACGTCCATCTGCCCCTTCGACGTCGGCACCTCAGTCTGCCTCTCGCCGAGGGCGTCCTGCGGCGGCCGCCCCCGTTCCTCCTCGGGGCACTTCTTCTAGGAAGCGAGGAACCGGCCGCCAGCAGCCCGCCCCGCCCGCTCAGCAGCCTGCCAAGAGAGGTGGTAAACGTAAGGATAAACGACCCTGAGACGGGCAACCTGGAGATGGGGGGAATCGCTCTACGGGAGATGGTGAAGGCACCACTCCCCCCACCGGAGGAGGGCCGGGTGGGGAATCCTTGGTTTCAGTTTTTTTTTCTGTTCCGCCGGCTTTTCAGCCGGCACCCACAAAACCACAAAAAGAGCGAATTCCTCTTCCTTCTCCAGGTCTTCAGAGGAGCGTGAGAGCTACGGACGGGCACAAAGCCCTATGTCCTCCTCCTCCTCTTTCGCCACCGGGTGTGTCACGACGGGTGAGTCTTCTACATCGAGATCTCCCCAGCTCTGCCCCCCATCAGGGGACAAAGGTGAGTGGCACACCTCACAACACCTCCGTTGCTGTTATCACAGAGAGCGCAGCAACCGTTACATCCGCTCCCCTCGCCGCGGGTACTCCGATCGTGCCGTTAATTCCCCTCGCTCGGTATCTGGGGGCGTGGGAAGCGCTTCCCAGCCCGTCGAGATGGCTTTTACGCACGATTCGTCTCGGCTACGCGATTCAATTCGCCCGGCGCCCTCCCAAATTTGCGGGCATTCGGTTTACTACGGTGAAATACGCCGACGCGCATGTTCTCCGTGCCGAGATCGCTGTTCTTTTGGCGAAAGATGCGATCGAACCGATCCCTCCAGCCGAGATGAAATCTGGGTATTACAGCCCTTATTTCATTGTACCCAAGAAAAGCGTCGGGTTGCGACCGATCCTGGACCTGCGTTCACTAAACCGAGCACTCACAAGTTGCCATTCAAAATGCTGACGCACAAAAGCATATTTCAATGCATTCGTCCAAACGATTGGTTCGCAGCCATCGATCTGAAGGACGCGTACTTTCATGTCTCGATACTTCCTCGACACAGGCCGTTTCTCCGCTTCGCGTTCGAGGGGCGGGCATATCAGTACAAAGTCTTACCGTTCGGGCTTTCTCTCTCTCCCCGTGTTTTCACGAAAGTAGTCGAGGGGGCATTAAAACCCCTGAGAGAGAACGGTGTGCGCATTCTAGCGTATCTCGACGATTGGTTAATAATAGCCCAGTCCCGTCAGATGCTTTGCGATCACACGGACCGTGTGTTAAAACACCTCGCCCGTCTCGGTCTTCAGGTCAACTGGGAAAAGAGCAAACTTTGCCCCACGCAGAGGATCTCTTTTCTCGGTATGGAACTGGATTCGGTCAATTTAACCGCACGTCTAACAGAAGCGCGTGTGCAATCCATTCTGACTTGTCTAAATTCATTCAATGGCAAGAGCGCGGTCCCTCTGAAACAATTTCAGAAGCTCCTGGGTCATATGGCGGCAGCAGCGGCCGTGACACCGCTCGGGCTGCTCCATATGAGACCGCTTCAGCGTTGGCTTCACGACCGAATCCCGAGGAGAGCGTGGCTCACCGGCGCGCACCGCGTAACGATCACACCGACGTGCCGTCTCCATTTCACTCCGTGGTTAGACCCGTCATTCCTCAGAGCAGGGGTATCATTAAAACAGGTCTCCAGGCATGCCATTGTGTACACGGATGCCTCCAACACGGGATGGGGAGCCACGTACGACGGGCATGCAGTTTCGGTGTCTGGACGACATTCCAGAAACGCTGGCATGTAAATTGCCTCTAATTGTTGGCTGTGCATCTCGCTCTCATTTGTTTCAGCAATGAGCTTCGAGACAAGGATGTATTAATTCGCACCGACAACATTGCGACTGTTGCGTATATCAATCGCCAAGGCGGTTTGCGCTCTCGTCACCTGTCGCATCTCGCCCGTCATCTCCTCCTTTGGAGTCAGAAGAATCTGAGGTCTCTTCGTGCCATTCACATCCCAGGGTCGCTCAATACAGCGGCAGATGCGCTCTCACGAGCGGCGCGTCCTGGCGAATGGCGGCTCCACCCCCAGACGGTTCAGCTAATTTGGAAACGTTTCGGCAAAGCACAGGTAGATCTGTTTGCCTCCCCAGAAACGACACATTGTCGCCTGTTCTATTCACTGAACGAGGGAACTCTCGGGGTGGATGCACTGGCACACAGCTGGCCGCAGGGTTTACGCAAATATGCCTTCCCCCCAGTGAGCCTCATTGCGCAAACACTGTGCAAAGTCAGGGAGGACGAGGAGCGCATTCTCTTAGTCGCGCCGTATTGGGCAACCAGGAATTGGTTTCCAGAACTCGCGCTCCTCGCGACAGCCCCTCCCTGGAAGATTCCCCTGAAGAAGGACCTTCTTTCTCAAGAAGGGGGCACATTATGGCACCCGCGTCCCGATCTATGGAACCTTCATGTGTGGTCGCTGGACGGGACGCGGAGGTTCTAAATGATTTACCGCAAGCGGTATCTAATACTATTTTTGCGGCGCGAGCGCAGTCTACTAGACAGGCTTATAAGCTTAAATGGAACCTGTTCGTTGTTTGGTGTGCTTCACAGTCAGAGGACCCCCGAGAATGCTCTATTAGAGTCGTGCTTTCGTATCTTCAGCATCGTCTGGAGAAGAGGCTGTCACCTTCTACCATTAAAGTAGATATCGCGGCAATATCCGCGCACCACTCGCCGATAAACGGTAAATCTGTGGGTCAGCACGATCTAGTTATTAAATTCCTAAGAGGTGCACGAAGGCTGAATCCTTCTCGCCCACCCTCTATTCCTCCGTGGGACTTGTCCATGGTGCTGAAAACACTCCAGCTTGCCCCATTCGAGCCTCTGCATTCTGTGAGTATCAAATTTCTCACAATGAAAACTTTAACCCTTCTTGCACTGGCTTCGGTTAAACGGATAGGGGATCTTCATGCATTCTCGGTCAACGATTCGTGCCTTCAGTTCGGGCCCGCTAATATCAGTGTAACATTGAGACCCAGGCCCGGCTACGTGCCCAAAGTTCCCACCACTCCTTTTAAGGATCAAGTGGTGAACTTACAAGCTCTGCCCCAGGAGGAAGCAGACCCAGCCATGGCTTTGTTATGCCCTGTGCGCGCTTTGCGTGTATATGTGGACCGAACTCAAAGCTTTAGAACCTCAGAGCAGCTCTTTGTCTGTTACGGTGGTCAGCAGAAAGGGAAGGCTGTCACTAAGCAGAGGATGTCTCATTGGATTGTAGACACTATCGCCCTCGCGTATGAAAAGCAGGGTGTCCCTTGCCCCTTTAATTTGAGAGCCCACTCTACTAGAAGTGTGGCATCATCTTGGGCATTTGCTCGTGGTTCCTCGCTAGCAGACATTTGTAGAGCGGCTGGCTGGGCGACACCTAACACGTTCACCAGATTTTACAGTGTTCGTATTGAGCCGGTATCCTCTCGTGTTCTCTCCTCAAACCGGTAGAAACACTCAGAGTCGGCTCCTGTGTCGGCTTGCAGCCTCCGTTTTGGTGCTGAACGACTGCGCCAATATGGAAGGCCATAAGGTCAAAACGTCACAAAATAAGGTTTTGCCTTTCCTCCATCGCCTTTTCAGTCGATGTTGCGGAGCATCGGCTGTCAGCCTCTCATTAGCTGTATTCCTGAAAACCTGTGTTTGGCTAGGCCCCCGTATAGCGCCCCCGTGAGGTGTCCTATGCGCGTATTTCCGTGGAGCTAATCTGCCACGTTTCCCTTGCAGAGCCCGCTCTGCTCTCTCTCTAGTATAAATATAGTTATGAGAGTCACGTCATAGACCTATGGGCTATTTTCGCCACCCATTCGTACAATCTCCTCTGGGTTGGCTCCGCAGCGTCTCCTAGTTCCGCCCAGGCTGGATTCGCTTCCCAGTTTGCCTAGTTCACTATCGTGGGTTTAGGAACAAGTAGTGACCGGCCTTCTGCTGTAAGCCCAGGTTCCGCCTCTCGTAAAGTGAAGACGGAAGGTTTTACGCAGGCACTGGAAGGGTCAGCTCCAGTGGCGCTTTGGTAGGGATTCCCAATTCGTCGGTCACGACGCGACGTCGTAGTGACCGACTGAAAGGGAACGTCTCGGTTACGTATGTAACCCTCGTTCCCTGAAGGAAGGGAACGGAGACGTCACGTCCCGTCGCCACAGTTGCTGTTCCACTGCTGAGTCGGCCGGCCCCTTTATTTTGCCGGCTTCTCAGCGAAAAAAGCTGATTTGATTACTGCACCTGCCTCTCATTATATACCCGCGCGGCTGGGCAGCGCAGCAGGTGCAAATAATCTGCATGCCAATTTCATTGGCCTTTTTAATAGCTTCTCGAAGTAGATTTGCCACCGCGGAGCGGTTCCCCAATTCGTCGGTCACGACGTGACGTCTCCGTTCCCTTCCTTCAGGGAACGAGGGTTACATACGTAACCGAGACGTTCCACCGCTGGGGGGAGCGCTCGCCCCTTCAGCGGGAGACCGCACGGTGCACGTGATGACGTCATCAATGTGCGTCAACAGCGGGGCGGAAGTGTATGGGGGCCTTCTCTCTGCCCGCATAGCCAGCTGGCGCGCATGCGCGGTTCACCCGTGGGTTTTAGCAACAGTTTCACGGGGATACAGACTACAATTTGCCATAAAACCGCCTCGTTTCAACGGGGTAATTATGTCTGTGGCCGAGGGAGAATCGGCCCGGGTTTTGACGGCCGAAATCGAAACCCTTCTGAGCAAACAGGCAATCAGAGTGGTGCACGAGGAGGAGAGCCGTCAGGGTTTTTACTCCCGTTATTTCGTAGTTCCAAAGAAAGGCGGCTCAGCCCTCCGCCCTATTTTGGATCTACGCATATTAAACATGCACCTGAGAAAGTACTCATTCAAAATGTTGACAATCGTGTGGAGCGACACACGACTTCTATCTCTCAGAGCAACCCACGTTCCGGGGGTTTTAAACAGGGGGGCAGATTTATTGTCCAGGGGAAACCCTCTCTACGGGGAGTGGAAACTCCATCCTCAGGTGGTGAGCCAGTTATGGCAGAGGTACGGTCAGGCTGCCGTAGATCTCTTCGCCTCGCAAGAAAACGCTCAATGCCCTCTGTACTTCTCTCTGGCGGACGCAAATGCACCGCTGGGTGTGGATGCTCTAGCCCACCGATGGCCAAACGTGCTTCTGTATGCGTTTCCCCCTCTGAGCTTAATCTCCCCCACTCTAGCCAGAGTGAGGGAACAATGTCTGTCACTAATTCTGATAGCCCCGCGCTGGCCATCTCGACATTGGGTGGCCGAGATAGTTCAACTCTTGTCAGGTCAGCCGTGGCCCCTCCCCCCACGGAGGGACCTCCTGTCTCAGGCGGGGGGGGGAATTTACCATCCTCGTCCAGACATGTTAGCCCTCTGGGCTTGGCCCGTGAGAGGTGGAATCTGAATGCGGCTGGTCTGCCCTCGTCAGTCATAAACACTATTCAAAGTGCAAGAGCTTCATCTACCCGCACACTTTATGGTAATAAGTGGCGTGTTTTTGAAGGATGGTGTGAGCGGAGAGTGGTTATTCCTTTTCAGTGCTCTGTTAAGGATATTTTATGCTTTCTCCAGGACCTGTTGGATAAAGGGAAGGCTTTCTCCACCATTAAAGTGTACCTGGCTGCTATTTCAGCCTGCCATATAGGTTTTGGTGAAAAATCGGCAGGTCAGCACCCTTTAATAAGTCGTTTTATGAAGGGGGCGCGCCGCATACGGCCAGTATCTAAGCAGATGGTACCATTGTGGGATTTACCTATCGTCTTAGAAGCATTATCTCAACATCCGTTTGAGCCGATAGAAGCGGTGAGTCTTAAGTATCTTTCTCTTAAAACAGCACTGCTTCTGGCTCTAGTGACAGCTAAGCGTGTAAGTGATTTACATGCTTTGTCCGTTAGCCCGTCTTGTTTGCAATTTGCTCCGGGGCTTACTAAAGTTTCTTTTCGTCCTAACCCTGCTTTCGTGCCTAAGGTTATGGAATCGGCATATAGATGCCCGGCTACGGAATTGGCAGCTTTTCATCCTCCCCCGTTTTCTTCTCCAGAGGATCAAAAGCTTAATGCGTTATGCCCGGTGCGCGCTCTTCAGGTGTATGTGGAGAGGACAGCGGGTTTCAGAACTTGCGAAAAGCTGTTTGTGTCTTGGGCTACTCCTCACATAGGGAAGCCGTTATCTCGACAGCGGTTATCTCATTGGATTGTGGAGGCTATATCTGTCGCTTATAGTAGCAGGGGGCTTCAGCCCCCTAGGGGCTTGAGAGCTCATTCCACAAGAGGTATGGCCACATCGTGGGCTTTATTCAGAGGGGTTTCTGTTCAGGACATTTGCTCGGCGGCGAGTTGGGCAACACCGCATACGTTTGTGCGATTCTATAGGCTGGACGTTTCAGAGCCGTCTTTAGCACATGCTGTGCTGGGAGCTGGCAATTCTATACCCATTTTAAGATAATATGGGTGCAATCCGGGAGTGGTCTATATCTCCCATAGTGAAACACCGAGCGAAGCTAGAAAAAGAACTTTGGGTTACTTAACGCAAGCCCCGGCTCCCCGACAACAGAGTGAGGCGTCCCACCAGCACTTCCCTCCTTGCACTTGGACGGGAAGAAATCTCTATTAATGACGTAGGCAGGAGTCGACCTGGCTGATATAGGTAGGGCGGAGCCTGGTCACAGGTCGACCTGTCTGTCAAAGACAGACGTGGTGTCATTA
Organism: Misgurnus anguillicaudatus; assembly: GCF_027580225.2. Classification (NCBI taxonomy): domain Eukaryota; kingdom Metazoa; phylum Chordata; class Actinopteri; order Cypriniformes; family Cobitidae; genus Misgurnus; species Misgurnus anguillicaudatus. The sequence goes on along the minus strand of NC_073338.2, from coordinate 36,139,104 downwards.
GAGCTTCCGCAGTTGGTCACGCCCAAAGCGATTCCCATAGTGAAACACCTCACTCTGTTATCAAAGAACCGGGGCTTACGTTAAGTAACCCAACGTTTCTATGTAAAAATGACTTACCCATGTGGTGGAAAAGCGCAACAGTACCTGGTATCAGACACTCTTCTGCAGGCAGGTGGAGGGGCGGGGCTGTGTTTCCTACCCTCCACCTCCACTTTCAGAGTGTGCTTGTAGCAGCTAGGAGGCTGCTCAGGTTGCAGCAACAGTACAATTTGTCCAGTTAAAAGTTGTTCTATCACTGAAATAATTTTAGAGACATTATTTAAAGGTTAAAAAAACTACATAGTGTTGCTTTCATGTTAAACTATGTGAGTGGCGCGGGTTATTTTGATGACGCATGCAGCCGTGAAACGCTGTTGTTGCCAGATTGGGTTTTTTCCGCTACACATTAAAGCCTTTTTACAGTGTGTTTTAGCCGGGTTTTCATCTGGAAGACTCTATAGAAATCTGGCACCCTATTGAACGACATTAAACTGAGAGAGCGTGCCGTTCACAAGCACAAGAATGAAAGAGTTCACACAATAACGTTCATCAGGCAGTAATACAGTACGTTCAGTTCACGTTCGCCCAAAATATGAACGAGTTCATGAACTTTCGTTCAATGAACTCGTTCAGGCACAACACTTGTAGTCACACTGATACATGCATTTAAACAGATGGATACAGAGATTTTGCTTTGGTATACAAAATTGACCTGCATGATTACATCTCTTGACATGTGTGAAATACATGTATGCATGTGCGGTGACTGCGGTCTTGCTCAGACCGACTGGCAAGATTTGGCACTATTGTGTTTCTGGAAAGACCTGGCAAATGCTTTTAAAGGTACCCCGACTATGAAGACCTGTATGCTTTAATACTTTATATTTGCCTTCAACTATTGAAATGTATTGATATAAAAACATCACAATTTTCATTACTGTAAAAAAACAACATGTAATACTAATATTAACCTACAGAGGCCGCCATTATGTTTCGTGTTCTGAAATTGATGACGTGTAATGGTTGTTGTAAAATATTACTACAGTTTATTATAGTAAATACTATGGTATCTTCTATAGTTTTTCATCTTCCCACATGTTTTCTGTATTATTCTTTATTTATGTTACTTTCTGTGAAAGGGCTGAACTTACTGAACCAATGAATTTTTTATGAAATGCGGAGCGAATACTGCCACCTACTGTCCTGTCTGTGCACGTTTATAACTCTCATCTTCAGTTTCACATCATTTATAATCTACTGATTGACTTGTTTATCACATTTACCTCGCTGTAGTGTAGGGTTTTATTTAAACCATTTGTTGTCATGTAAATTGATGAAAAACAAAATGTCAGCCTCTGAGTTTATTAAAACTATAACATTTGTAGGCTGTTTTTCTTTTTACATTTATATTGCCAATAATAGTCTTAATCGATTAAACCATGCATGTGTTTACCTTTTAAGCTTTGCTTATGGGGATGTTGCCAGTTTCCTTAAGCGGGAGCAAACTGTTATAAAAAGTGCTTGGTTGAGACCACTACAGTGCACCTTTGTATTCAGGAGGAAATGTATTTCTCTTGCACAAAAAGCATTTTTAATTAAGCTGAATACAAAGTAAGTCTACTAAACCCTTAAAGACTTTTCTAGAATGAGCCTTTGACAAACCATACAGCTTTGGTTCAACACTTCCTGCCACATAAAAAAACAAATAGAGAAGATAAGACCTTGAAGGGAGCTCAGGTAAATCAACACCTGTCACTTTTAAAAGGTGCCGTAAAGTGCGTCCCAATTTGCATTTTTATGTACTATTCTATCCACGCAATGTTCGCAATATAATTACTACAGGAAGTGTGTTCACGCTGCAATGGATTATGTGCTTTTTAATTGAAAAATGAAGTGTGGCCACTAAAGTGCTCAACTGATGCAGATCTTCCTACATAGCATAAGGGGCGGAGCTAAACATGAGCAATGTGTGGATCTGAATCATCAGTTCCCTCAATATGAACATAAAATGCTGCCTTTTCAAAATAATACTTCAGAAGGTAAAATACAGGTGCAAAGTACAATCTCATCTTATGGAGGTGGCAAGCTCATGAAGTTCCTGATAAAGACCATACTCATTTGTATCTATTCTGTTTCTCTCGGTTTTAGGCAAGACAAAGTTGATACTTGAATGAAACACAACCGAGACCTCAATAAATCTCCTAAGATATGAAATAGCAACATCTAATCATTAAAACTTTTCATCTGGGGAATGCTGGGGTGTCAGCAAGACAGAAAACAAAACAATTTAGTAACAATCTGTTGCCAAGGAACGAGGAATGTTCAGAAAGGTTAAATTGTACAAGCTGTAAAACACAAGAACCAAGTCCTAATGCAGCTTAGAGGAGTCTGTAATCCAAAGCAGTCACATCAACTGGTTAAAAATTAGCATATTTAAATATACCAAGGCTATCACTACACCTCACCTCACTCAGGTAATATTAGCCTACCTTCTCACATGGGTACACCCAATCAGTCTCAGCTAAACAGTAAAACTATATATTTTAAGGAGACTATTGCTCCCCCTAGTGCTGAATTGGGACAGCAACAGCTTGAGAGGTTCTTGTTCATCTGCCTTGCATGGTGAGATACAGAGAAATACACATTGTAAAAATAATAAAGCATATATAGTGTCTATAAGATCATTAATTTCAGTGTTTTTTTGTTTAAGGAATTGTATATGAAGCTTGTTTTTTATAATTTACAGTAACAAATTATATGTAATTTCTCGTCTTTTATTTCCAAGATTTGCCAAGCTAAATCTCAAAATGAAATAAGATCGCTGAACTTAGCCGTGGCTTCCGAGGCAGAATCTAATTTGTTATTTATTAGATTTAGTTATCAAAAATGTTTTGTGTAAAATCTTTGTGTGCTGTTCTGTATATCTTAGCTTTAAAATGTTATGAGGAATCATTTAATGAATGTTTATATACACGTTGTCTTTCATATTAAGATAAAAACGCGTCCTCAGTTTCGTCTTTGTTCATCACTTGAAAGGCACTTGTGGTCACTTTATAAGAAAGCTGTCTGTGTTGCCTTCAGAAATGCAATAATGGATATTTCAGACAGAAATTTTAAAAAGCTCACTAATGACTGCAGGGTAGCCTACAGTAAGTGAGAGATAGTCTTGCGCAGGAACTGCATTCACGCACGGACATTCAAAGCAAAGCGATTAAGCATAATTTTAAAGGGAGTATCAACTTTTTATAAAATGCGGTTGTTATTTTTTTCCGGCATCTCGGGGCCCTTCCCAGCCCGAGGCCCTGGGCTTAAGCCCAGGTAAGCCCATGCATTAATGCGGCCCTGAACTTGACATAATAAAAAATGTATTTAAACAATTTCAACTTGTTTTTGTAAGTTAAACTAACATAAAAATACACGTTGCTCTGATAAAATGCTGCATTATTTTTACAGTGTAATCTGTAGTCTGATTTTTACAATGTTACTTTTTAATGACTAATGTGTAAAAGAATATTGAATTGAGATGGTTATATAGCCGCTCACAAATACCATCAAAAACCCACACTGTAAAAAAATGCATAAAGGTGCAGCTTGAAGTTTAAACAACTTAATTATCCAAGTCAATTCAACCTACCTTTAAAAGTTTTGATTTTTGATCAGTTGACATAACTTAGAAAAACAGGTTGAAATTGTTTAACTTAATTTGTTTAGTAGTAAATGTAATAACATAAAATTTGTTGATATGATATTATTTTTTTTACAGTGCATGTTTGTTACCTCTCTGGCATTCAGCAGCACTGAATATTATGGAAGGGTAATTTTTTTAACACTTAAACTTTTAAATAAGTTTTTGGTGGGAAAATGGAATTTGAAAATGACAGAAATATAGTCTGGTCAATTTTTTTTGTCTTTTTACTACATAAATATTCTTCAGTGAAAGTTAGCTTATCAACTTTAAAGATGATTTTGATATTTGTTTACTAACCTTTAGAATTTTATATACATTTCTTTCATTTTATTTAAAGGGCACCTATGGTCCCATTCACGATTTTACATTTCGTTTGGTGTGTGCAAATTAATGATATGCAAAAGGTACATACCCCAAAGTAAATGATGACGCAAGTTATCGTCTCCAACGTAAATCTCTTTTCTTGGACTACAACAAACACATGGATTGTAGGCAACAGTTTACTTCCTGGTATTGGTGATGTAGACAAGACCACATTATCATAATTCCTCCCGCTTTGGACTCACAGCCTGCAGTTAACTCCTTTTAGCAAACAAATCTTTCAAACATGGTAAGGAGCGTCACATTTCTGGCTGACATCAGAGGTATTCAGGCCAATCACAATATACAGGTTAGCTGGCCAATCAGGGACAGTTTTGTACAAAATTTGTGCGTTTCAGGAAGAGAGTGAAATCTGTAGCTACAAAAATGTACGGTATGTGGAAAAAATTTGTTTTTTAACCATAAATCACGCGAACACATTGTATTATAGTAAATACACAAAATAACGTTGTTGTTTTTTTGCAATAACATAGGTGCTCTTTAAAAGGATGGCCATTAAAATTCAAGCACAAAATATGACAAAATTGATTGACCTGACTGACCAAATAAAACAACATCTTGTGGAAACATATTTTCATAAGAAGCTAAAAGAAAAATTACTTATTAAAGTGCATGTTCATTAATAAGTAAGAAAGATAATAAGAATGTTAATATTATTTTGGGGGGATTTGTGGGTCAGTCCAGAACATGTTCTATTAGTTTGTTCCAGTCAATTTCTCTCATTTTGTCATAGTGCTCTATACAGGGCAACAATGTCAAGATGAACTAAACAAACTAATCAAAATGGCAGCTGTGTTGTTGGAGTCCAACTTGACATAATTGCAAAGAGCAGAATGCTCCTAAGAATGTTGTTATGCAAAACACATCCCACTCCCCGCTAAGACAAAAGAGCCTCTTCAGCAACAGACAAATCACGCAATGTTTCACAAAAATTTTTCCTATTCCTGTCTTTTCTGCTTACAACCATCATCAGCCTCTACAACACAAACAACATTTGTCCTAATGATCCAGTTTGTTATTTAAGCCAGTGGTTCTCAAACTGGGGCCCGGGGCCCCCAGGGGGTCCGTGAGATGGTGCCAGGGGGGCCCCAGTTTTATGACATTTTATAAAATATATTAATTTATCATGAATTCTGTGAAATTAAACCTAAAAAAAGTAAGGCAGCACTACTTTGTATAATTTAATGTTTTGTTTAATTAAAATGTGAAGTTTTAGAACTGTTTTTTGTCATAAATTTTCTTTTGGGGGCCGCGAAGGAATGCACCATACACAAAGGGGGCCGCACGCTGAAAAAGTTTGAGAACTACTGATTTAAGCAATGTAAACTTTTTCACATGCTCGAGATGAACACTATAGCTGGCACCAAAATATGCAGTTTTTATTTTTTATTTTAAGTTGTTTATATCAGTTTTTGTGAACTCAAAACAATAAAACGTTGTTTGAACTCATCAAAAAATAAAAAAACAACAACTTTAAGAGTCAAAATCTGTTTTCTCTTTCTTTCAGCTGACACCAATTCATTTCAATTCATACATTTTTGTTATGGTCTTCATTATTGTGTGTAACACTTTACAAAGTCTCAAAACTGCCCTTAATTTTTTTTTTAAACAAAGAAATCTATTGTACCACTTTTTTACACAGAAATACTGCATGCGGATAATGGAAGTTGGCTTTGAACAGCATTTTATATGAATTATTTTGAGAGCTACAATGTAACTTTTCTGCATTTGAGTACAGTTTATGCACTGTAAAAATTGAAAGTAAAAATTACTTCAAGTAGAACAACACATTTCAGCTTTATCAACTATTTTTTATCAACCATTTTTCACATAAAGTAAGAACATTTAAAAAAGAAATTAACTGGTAACACCTAAAAAAATTTAAATTGTTAATACAATTTACACTTTTTACCAAAATCATCAGCTAAATAACTGAATTGAATTGAAACAAATGGAATGACAGTTATTTTTACACATTATTACTTTACAATGCAGATTATCATGCTTATCATAATGATACTTACTGATTACTTGTTTATTGCCCAAATCCTGTTTGGTGATCACACTCTCAGAAAAAAGGTACAAAAGTTGTCAATGGGACGATACCTTTAGAAAAGGTCCTAAAATGTACCATTTTGATACAGATATGTACCTTTGAGGTACCAATATGCAACTTTTAGGTACAAAAGTATACTTTTTAAAAAGGCACTGCTCCAGAGACAACTTTTGTACCTTCTTGTACTTTTTTCTGAGAGTGCATTCATATCTAATTTCATTAATAAGATCCTTCTGCCCAACCCTTCGGAAAAAACCTTCCCTCCAAACTTAATTAATAGTTCCAATTAACTTCATCTACATGCAAAGTACAGTATAGACCATTAAAGACTGCATTTTTAATTAGCAATGATGTTCATTAGCAAAATGCAATAGCAATTAAATGTAGTTTTAAACAAAAACCTGCAAAATAGCTTGAAGCCAGCTAACTCGTCTAACCTTTTCTATTAGAATGCAGAAGCACGCTGGCTCAATTCTGAGCAAAACAGACTTTTCTATTTAATTGTAAAACAATGTCATCAAAGGATATCTATTTATTTATTTATTTTTACTTTTTAAATGTTTATTTACACTTTAAAGCTCCAGGTTAGCACACAGTCAGAATGAGATCTGTGATTATTTTCATATTGTGTGGCTTTGTTGAGAGGCCTTGGCTTAACCTCTGCTGTTGAATCGTAATGGGAGGTAAAACTGAGGAGGGTTGAATCTGACAAGGCTGCAAATTCCAAATTCAAGGCTCACTCTGTGTGACAAGAACCAAGACCCAGTGCTCTAAACCTTCATTATTCATCATATCTCATTATTCACACCTCGCACAGTGTATAAGCATTTGGGATGGTAAATGAAAGTTGCTACACTGGGGAACCTGTTAAAGGTTCATTTTCTTAAAAAAAAAAAAAAATCCAGATAATTTACTCACCACCATGTGATCCAAAATGTTGATGTTTTTCTCATTTTAATGGACTTTAATGGACCCCAACACTTAACAGTTTTAATGCAGCTTAAAATTGCAGTTTCAAAGGACTCTAAACGATCCCAAACAACGCATAAGGGTCTTATCTAGCAAACGATTGTCATTTTTGACAAGAAAATAAAAAATATGCACTCTTAAACCACAACTTCTCTTTTTCCTTCGGCTGTGTGATGAGCCAGCGCGACCTCACGTAATTGCGTAGTGACAAAGGTCACGTGTTACATATATGAAACTCACATTTGCGGACCATTTTAAACAATAAACTGACACAAAGACATTAATTAGTATCGTTTCACATACAACAACGTCGGAACGGTCCTCATTCTCCACACTTGTAAACACTGGGGCGTAGTTTCGCATGCATACATCATCCGTGACCTCTTGACGTGATGACGTATTGCGTGAGGTCATGCTGGCGCATCACAGGACCAAAGATAGACGAGAAGTTGTGGTTTAAAAGTGCATATTTTTTATTTTTCGTGTCAAAAATGACAATCGTTTCGCTAGATAAGACCCTTATGCCTTGTTTGAAATCGTTAAGAGTCCTTTGAAACTCCGTTGAAAAAAACTGTTAAGTGTTGAGTTAAGTGTTATGTGTTGGTGTCCATTAAAGTCCATTAAAATGAGAAAAATTTAATGTTTTCCTCAAAAAACATAATTTCTTCTAGACTGAACAAAGAAAGACATCAACATTTTGGAAGAAAATTGACTAATCCTTTAACCATCACTATTGTGCCCTTGCTCCCGGGTCTGATCCATCATAAGCCCCGGAAAGAGCCAATGGCTATAAAATACCTCTCATCAGTCAATCTCAATTTTAATACTGCAAGCTACAGTTATAGGCCTAGAGTGTAAGGGGGATTTTTAATAATCAAAAAGAAACTAATCTAAAAAACTTTTTAAAACTCTGTTCTCTTATTCATCATTCTTTCAATGAACAGAGGAGACTTCCCAGCAAGCAATAGTCATCAGTTCACCGTCTAGGTTAACTATATAGACCTATGAGTAACCTAATTAACAACCTTAAAATTGGTAATTTGGTTTGGGAAATGTAGTTGTTGCCAAAATAACTTGCGAGATGTGAGCAAAGCAACAGTGATTATAAGGTGATTATAAATTTATTTACATTTATTTTTGTGCTAAATTTAGCCCAGTTAGCAAAATTGCTTGACGGGTTCTCAATTAATTTATCCAATAGGACATTCTATACGGTTTAAAGCACTAAAAGATTTTGTGGTAGTTTACCATGAAGTTCAACCTTTTCAATAGATGGATCTAGATATTATTTGTGTTGTGAGCCAGCTCAACACGAGCTCTTTCACAGGCTCCAGCTGAATGTGAACATAAGGCCTTCAGATTTAATCAAGTTATTGATCACTTTTTCCCTTTGTACCAAAACAAACTGTGATGCCTCAATTATCATTTACCACACAATGTTACCAGACAATGGGGATGTTCAGAGTGATGAGCATCAGATCATTATTTGAAAAGGGATGAATGTTTTCAGTTGGGACAAAGATGTTTATTCAAATTTGCTGCTTGTGTAGTTTTGTTTTAATACAGTAGGGGGCGGTTTCCTAGTTTATCCTAGTCCCAGATTTAAATGCATGTTTGAGCTGCCTTAGTTTAAAAACAACTTGCACTGACATATCTGAACATATATCCCTGCCATTGTTTTGTCTCAAGATGCACACCAGTAATGTTTTTTGTAAATTTTGTTTGTCCTACTAAGGCCTAGTCCTGGATTAATCTAAACCCTGTCCGGGAAACTGCCCCTAAATGTATGCTGAAGTCATTTATATCTTTCCTTAATAAATGTCTTAATTACATGTAAGAAATAATTGACGACGGCCATCGAATTATTTGAAAATAATGCAGAGCCAATGTGGTAATGCAGCTCGACACGGAGGGTGTGCATTATTTTCGAATAATATTCGAATAATAATATTCTGCTTATACCACAGTTACCACACAGACATTGCTCTGGTGGTTATTTGAAGACATTTGACAAGTTAGGTGAGCATTTTACCGAAAAAATAATCAACACCCATTGAACATTTCTCAACCAATCAGAGTAAAGCATTTAACAGCCCTGTGGCATAAGGTAAAATATACACTTAGTCTTAAGTGTAAAATTACATAATGTCCACACATTGCAATAATGCCATTTCTGATTCAGATTTTCTTGTCATGTAAATAATATAGCTAGTCCCAAAGATTCACTGCTTATTTTTAATATTATCGGTAATCGGTCTGATAGCAAAATTAGGCCGATAAATGAAAGCCGATAAATGATGGATTATTTTGGTTTGTTGAACCACTTCACTTGCTCATTGCTGGCCATTTGGAGTTTTGATTGGTGCTTTCTGTGACATAGCATGAAGATGACACGTGTTGCGGGCTTAAGAAGAGTATGCTAGTCTAGCGCAAAGACAAGATGTCCGCGGTCTGCGAGTTTTTCATTGTGAAAATAATATGAATATTTATCGGCCTATAGATATCGGTTATCGCCCCCAAATACAAAGAGTTATCGGTTATCGGTATCGGCCAAAATTTTCATATCGGTGCATCCCTAAATTAAACACAAACATATTTTTAATTAGGTACAGTTATATTACCTAAATGTATCTGTTAGTAGAAGCTATACACAAATCTGAATAATTTCTGACATTTCATCTTGAAAATTCAAAATTGCAAGTTGACTTGCAACAAAAATAAGCATGGTTTGTGTTGAACTCAGTGTGTTTTGGGCAGTAAATTAATGGCTCCAAAAACTATAAAAGAACTGATATTATGCAGTATCTGTGCAGTTTATTGCAATATTAAAACAAACAAAAAATTGTAATATAAAAAAAAATGGTGCTAAATGGCACTAAAAGTGGTTCACTGGCTCGTAGTCATAGGGGAACCATTTTAAGCCATATAGCACCTGTAGCACCTGCGTAGAACCATATTGTGCTATAGTGATGCTATATCACCCCCGTATGGTTCTTCATAGGTGCTTTATATAGCACTAAAAATTGTTCCCCTGTGATTACGAGTTTTTAGAGCTATTTAGCACTATTTTTTCGTCTATTAGATACAGCGGCTGATCCTTAAACAGGACTGTCATATACTGCTGAATTGCCATTTCCATAGTATGTTAAGTATGAATTAATGTGAGTTTACAGAATGTTCTAAATGTACATTTTCATTCAGTAGCTGTTCTTCAAGCAGCTTACAAGTGGGCGAGCATTTGACTTTAGAGCTAACAATAAGCACAGCATACAAAGCTATGTTTACTAGTAGGAATAGGATTAAGGATAGGAGGATGCATGCCTCTTGTTATTTGAAGATAAGCATTGGCTTTACACTAAAGGTTTTGTTAAGGTGCTGTGGTCCCGTTAGAGACCCTATGTGAGATCATTCTTACAGTAATAACTTAACTTTAAAAAGTTGGAGTAGTGGCTTTAACAAATTGAATAGTAGTTCAACATTAATTCAATTTCAAAACATTTTATATAACTTCTCTCTCTTAGAATCTATAATAGATTCAGCAGGAAAAACTGCATGGTGTGTATAAATAAAGAGTAATGATAGTCTTATGCCAGGTATAATAAACAGTGTCACACTGCCCCCTGGCAACGTATAGTAGTAACAACTTTGTAAAAGCCTCTGGTCAACTTCAATTTATAGCAGTTAAGATTGTACAATTTTAACCCAATATTGGCTTTGTATTTGAAAACGTATAAAGTACAAATGCAATTAATGGGTTTTAACCATAAGATTAATTTATATGTGCTTTTAACAGCATAACTAAAGCAATTCATTGTCATTTCAAAATTGCACAAGCATATTGTCCAAAATTTACAAAAAATGGATAATAAACATTTAGTTTACATATACATTTAATGTCCATGTCAAATACAGTATGGTAAACCAACTGGTGGAGAGGTTAATCTAGGAGATACATTTATTTTTTATGTGATCTAACTTTAAAGTGCTATCTTCATGCCATGTGAGTTATTTTCAGTATTTATACAATCATTGAAATTTTTCTAATTGCTTGAAATGCACTATACCAATCCTTGTTGTAGTTGAAGGCACATTTTATAGTTATTATATATTTTACATATATTTTCTTTGAGCCACAGTACACAGTACTTTCTGTGTAATGTATACTGTAAATATGGTAGGCCATTTTAAAGATTTCCTAAACCTGTTCCTAGGTAACACCATTAAAGGGCACCTATAGTCCAATTCACGATTTTACATTTCCTTTGGTCTGTAAGTGTGTATTACTACATGTTAACGATATGCAAAAGGTACAAACCCCAAGTAAATGATAATGTGAGTTATTGTCGCCAACGTAAATCTTTTTTCTTGGACTACAACAAACACACGGATTGTAAGGAACAGTTACTCCCTTGGATTGGTGAGGTAGACAAGACCGACATTATCATAATTCCTACCGCTTGGACTCAGCCTGTAAGTTAACACCTGTTAGCATTGCATTGTGAGCGAATCCTTCAAAAACGGTGAGGAGCGTCACATTTCCGGCTGACGTCAGAGGTATTCAGGCCAATCACAACGTACAGATTAGCTGGCCAATCAGAGACACAGCACTTTTCAAATTCATGCGTTTCAGGAAGAGAGTGAAATCTGGAGCTACAAAAATGTACGGTATGTGGAAATAATGTTTTTTTTAACCATAAACCACACGAACACATTGTATTATACCAAATACACAAAATAATGTTTTTTTATACCAATGAAATAGGTGCACTTAAAAAGCTTTTGTTTTCTGTTAACAAAACTGTGTTATTAAAAGTCTTTCACACCTCTGTCACAACACTATCTAAATAAAATATTTAAGGTCTTGATGTTTTAATTAAAATACTGCCCTTATATATGCAATATTTTTACAGATTTGCACATAAACCAATAAAGAAAGAAAATGCAAGGAAGTAGTAAAAGGATCAGATATTATCAAGTCGTATTTAATAAGGTAAAATTAAACAAATTGGACCTTGCCAGCATTGAAGCGTTTAATAGGCTATTTATTATTTTTATCTACTTAAGAACCATCACCTATCCAGATTTTAAACAACCTTGTCATATGCACATAATGTCTTTACTGTAATGTCATTGTAAAATTTCAACACCTTCTTTTAAGTCTCACTAAACAGTCCTTAAAATTGGTTTTAATGCCAAAACTTTATCTCACCATTTAAAAAAAGCTTTTTGCTATTTAGCGTTTTCCTCACTCTTCACAACACAGTTAAACGTTATAGTTAGATATTGTGTATGATCTGCAGTAATTTCTTATACCTAAAGTCTACAAATGCAGTGCAAGGGTTATGGTCTCATATCGGAACAAGCATTATTCAATTTATTAATTAATTTGAATTTATTTTATAATGGTATTTGCATACTAATTTGGCTATAACAGTTATAACAAACCTATTATTTAATTAATTTACTTCAGAACTGACTTTGAAAGCATTTGTTAAATTATAATTTAGCTAGTCAACTACAACACATTGTAAACTAATGTCAGATAACATATATAATACGTTATTTACATCTTAATGAACTGGTTTTATGAAAGTTCCCAATATTAATAAATCACACTGACTATTGCACTGCACAAATGAAAGTATTTTTATGGTTAGACATATCAATAATTTACAATTCAGTATTACTACTGTTTACAGTGTAACATTTAAAATTCATTACATGTAATATATTTTCACGCTGCTTCCGTCAAAGAACATCAATTACCAGCTAAACCAACTGAAAATAACAACTTGACCTTTTGGATGGATGGATGCTAAAGATCAAGCATTCCGCTTTTGTACTGTAGTCCGTTCCGCGTTTTGCAGATTTCTTGTGCGTGGAAAAAAAGTCGCCTCACCTGCTGAGCTCTCCAACATATCACTCCGCAGGGTCAGTTTATAATATTTTCATTTTACGCTATGCTTTTTAAAACACAGGATATACTTCAAAAATGTATTTTAATGTTATTACATAGAATAATAAAACGTTATTTTAAACAAGAAGGCGTTATTCCTCGCAATGCGGTGTTTAATATTGTGGTACTACTTAACATGGTATCGCACGCAGGGCGTGATCCGGTTACACTCAAATATGGCTACCATGGAGTGCGAGCTAGAACTTTAATATTTGTATTATTGCTTAAATGTAACGTTCTGCTTTACTATCTGTTACACAGCCTCGTCTAAATATCGTGTTTGTGTTGTATGCATGGCTAATACGTAGACAGAGGAGTCCTCTCGGTGCGTTTTGTGTTAATAAAGTATTGCTCGAAATTTCAGCTTGCTTCGTGAGGTGCTCGAATTCGTCGGGATCGAAAGCTTACGAACGAAACCTGCGTTCGGTTTTTCGTCATTTGTGGATATTTTTTGCTTCATTTTCCCGAATGTGGCGAGGGATCGGTTCCTGTCATCGCCTCGCGGGAGCTGAGATAGCGGTCAGTATGGCTTGTTTTCGCTCGAGCCTCGCTGAATGAGGGATGTAACCCGCAAGGATTTGGCGATGTGGGATGAAGCGGAATAAAGAAAAGTGATCCGTTCAAACCGAAGGAAAGCAGCCGCTTTCTGCCTATGGATTACGCGTCGTTCATTTTGGGGATCTAAAAGTGGATTTTACCGGATACGTATACAGTATCGCTGAAGATATTGCTTTGTCACGTTGGCTTATTTTCCTGAGGGATAGTGGTCTATTCCTCCCCAACCCCCCAGCGCCACAAACACTAAACAAAAGTACTGTATGTCACGTATATGACGGTTCTTGTCATGAAGGAAATAAATAAAAATTGCTAGGGTCAAAGAGGTAAGTAAACGTCGATCGACGAGTGTGTTGTGTTATGTGTTTTTCGCAATTCGTTTTTGTCGTTTATAACGCGTTTCTATTTCGACACAGCCTGCAGCCTTTCCTCATCTTGTACTTCCACCATGCAACCTCATAATTTACGGTGAAACACTTCGAAGATCTTTTCGAAAGGTCTTGCATCTTTACAGACACTGCCTTTAATGGGCCGTTATAAGATTCCCGCTTGGATAGGCGACTCCAGGCTTGAGTAATGTTTCCAAGTTAATAAACCCGGCTGCAAGGCCTCTACTGTATCCACTTACAACCTTTCCTTCACATTTGTGCTAAAATTTCCACTTTAACACCGCCACATTTTAAGTTGTCATTACTTTGCACGCATTGATCACCAGCCGTGAGATAAATGTTGTGTCTTTAGACAGCTAGGTTCAACCTTTGGACTCCCTAAGCGGTGCCAATCCGCCTCTCGGATACAAAGTCGCCGGCTTTCCATGTTTTTCCACTTTGTAAATTAGGTTTAACGTGGAGAACTTTCATGGTAAAATGGCATTATTGGCACCCTGCACACGCACATCGCCCTGTAACACAAAGCTCTGGAGACAAGTGAACAAAGGCAAAAAGCTGGACATGCCCCCTCATGTGAAGAAGCACTTGCTTTGTGTGCTTCTGTTGTTTCCACTGGGCCATCCTTTCTGACTTGGGCTTTATTCTTGCATGTTGTATGACATCAGATCATTTGAATTGTATATTTGATATGCATTAAGATGTCCTTACTGTACCTTACAAGGCAGAAGTATTCATACATTGAAATGTTAGGGGCCCATGACTCCAAGAACTTGGAAAAAGTCATCTATATGTGGCTAATATAACTTTCATAGATAGATAAACAGATGTAAAGAGCAGTTTGGCTGTAGGGGGTGTTTTTGGTGGACTTTTTATGCAATGAATCCAAAAAGCCAAAGTGCTGTTGCCAAGTATGGTGGCGTCTAAAGCGTGATTTACACTTTTGTGTCTGACCTACGTCTTTGCCTCTATGGTGTAGGTTACGCTTCAGCATTCATTTACGTTTCTGTGTCGTTGTCCGCGTCGGTGTGCAATTATACATGCAGATCACTACTAAGCAATGTCCATGGGCACGTTAAGGGAAAAGCTGAAGAATAAGGGCAAGGGACAGCCGAAGAAGCAGCAGCAGCTTGTTGCATATCGTAAGCCTCATAGCATAATTGCCTCAAAGTCATATTTCAATGTTTTTGGAAAAAACACTTGTAAAAATGTAGAAATCACATTGTTATGGTAAGGCAGATAGTGTTTTTGGATTCTAATAAGTGTTGTGCTTGGCTAAGGACATAGGCAGAAAGGCAGGATGATGCAGCAGTGGAAGAACCGTAAAAGTAGGCAGATATCACAATTTGGCAAAAAAAATAAAATAATGGTATATAGGCTGTGCTTTTGTTGCGGCTTGAGTTGTTGAATATAGCTCTCCAACTTGGTCCATCTTTTTTTTTCTCTGTTGCAAGCGGAAATGCGAATGAGGAAATGCCCCACATTTTTTTTCACCTGAGGGAGGGGCTCTAGCTGACCAATGACAGCTCTTGCGGTCCGCATAGAATCGACACGTTGTTAAATTTTTGGAGAGGTGCGTGTCAGGCTACACCGTAGGGTACAGCTATGCGTAGGGTACACTCGACGTAGATGTATGAATTGGACTTCAAGCGTGATTTATAGTTCCGGAGAGGACCTACGCCGTAGCTACTTGCACGTCTTAGTAACAACAACGCATCAATTCAACAATTTGCAGTCAATTATTTACCTCCATCACTGCTGATGCTGCTTCAACAACAACAACATACACAACAAGCTGCTGCTTTCTCAGCGTTTGCTTTGATACTGTATACACCAGTAACATGCTTGCACGACATTGCCTACTAGCGATCTGCATGTGTAACTGCACATCGATCAGTGATGTGCGGGTCAATGTATAAACAACCGCACCTGACCGACGTTTTTAACTAATCCGCAACTCGGACAGCAAAAAATATATATATATTGTATTGTACCCGACCCGCTTCCTGGCTCGCATTTTTAATAGTAATTGTTTAAAATAGTTTGGCATCCTTATTTCAAATGACCACGACCCAAATATCATAAAAAATATTTTTGGATGACTCGTAACCACGGGCACCCGCTCATTTTGTATCAGCCCGCGCATCACTGACGTTGATGCGATCAAGCATGTAGAAGTATATATGCAAACTAATGCGCAGCGTCTACGGCGTAAAATCTACGCAAAACTATGTATTGACCTTGTATTGACTATGTATACTTCTATCTCTTCTTAACCAATTGGTTTTGGATGGTGTAACTCAACATAGTAAGGTTTTTGACGAATGAAACCGAATACATTTCACCAAGCACATATATAATGGATATGTGTTTAAATATAGTGCTGCTGCTATGTTGTTAGGCAGAAGAAAACATGTCCTACAGTTAAAATTGTCATTAGTTTGTCTTTGGATATGAAGCATTTTCTGAAGTCATTGATACTCATTCAGAACATTGTTTTATACAAGATACGTTTAATTTGGTGAACATGGTGGAAGATTCACGCATTCAGTTCACCTTTATTTTTGGGGCACCATCTCCAAAGTTGTTTTTGCATGCTGTTGCAGATTGCTTACCTTATAGTAAGCAGACGAATTGTATTGGGATGACTTTAAAAGCAAATATGAGCTATTTTGGTTTTTAAGGTCTCTTTTGCATTCCTTCTGTTAAGATATCTTTTTTTGTGGCTACTAGTCTGTTTTTGTTAAATTCGAGGCCATCTATCTTCAGAAAATAACCAGAAAAAATATATTTTTCACTTTTTATGGAAAAATTAACCAAAAAATTAACGACTAATATTGCACACAAGGGACTAAATTTACTAGTTAATTGCAAATCATGGTTTCGTCACAATGATGTAATCTAAAACCTGTTTTAAAAGAGATGACCCCTTCATTTTATCCCCCAGCTTCCTGTTTCAAAAGGAAGTGCATCAACCGTGAAAACAAAATTGTGCACAAAAGCTTTTACATGGGCTCTTTAAACCACCACACACACGCACACAATTGTGTTCATACGGGCTAATGGTAATGCACACGGCCTCAATGAAGGCTTGACTCAACCATGTGAGGTCTAATTGTTTACTCAAGGCAGGATACAATGAGCGCAGCGCAGGGAGGGATCACACGTAGTTCCCGGAAAAGACAGCATCCCGTTGGCAGTATGCCTTGTCAGCTGAGTGGACAGGTTGGCAGAAGCACCATGCGGAGCAGGCGCAAGGGTCAGCACTGTGGATCCAGCAGAGCAGCAGCTAACAATATGCACCACCGCATTTAGGAGGAATACAATAACATGGCCAAAACTTGGTTTTTCTGTGTGGCATCCTCAACCTCAGGATGCTGTTTGAGGAAGAATCAATGTGAAATACGAGAAATAGCCTAATAGGCAATGCTCACCATTTTTATACAAAAATTATGTTAGGTTGACGAAATAAAATGCTTACGTGGCGACTTATGAACATTGATAATAAAATAATCAAAATTGTAATTGAGGTGGTAGGTAAACCTTTATTATTTTGAATATTTTTTGTCTAGCGTCTTTGTAGGATTGTGTGGCCTGTTTTTATTGGAATTAATAAACATGCAGACGTATTTTGACTAATTTTTATTGAACTTTGGTTATGTTTCGATAGTAGTCTTGGACTTCCTGCAATGAGAAAATTAAGCAAGCCTATAAAAGTATTGTTTTAGTATTAACCCTAGGGATTATTTGCTCGGCAAAATTTAAACCTTGCCGTTTTGAAAATGTTTAGAAGGTGCAAATCTGTTGCAAATAGGGTTAAAAACATGCAGTGTTTAAACGCTTTCCTAGATATCATTTAACATTTAAATGTATATAGCACTTATATGGTGTTTGGTAAACAACTTTTAGATGCAAAAGTAGTCGGCGGGTTATTTCATATTTCATTTCTGTCACAGAATGTCATCAGAGGAGAAAAGTCTGGAGCCCTCTGACAAAGGACCCTCGCCACCCCCTAGCAGCTCTGGGGCCACTCCCACTGGAAGTCCAGCCCCCACAGATAAGCGGCCCCGTGGCCGCCCTCGTAAGGACGTACTGTCCACGACACCACCACTTCCTTCTGTGCCCAGACAGAGAAAGAAGTAAGTTCAACTTGATTCAGAGCTAACGTAGCAGAGATATTAAAGGTTATAAATTGTTTTCGGAATATGTTAGCATGCACTTTACTCTACAAGTCTGCTTGCACTTTGCAATTAAAACACATGCGGTTGAATTTTATGTAATCGCTTTCTTGTGGTATTAAATACATTTATGTCCATGTTTCATCATATACACCTGAAGAAGAGTTTGGGTCCCATGAATCTTCATTGGTGGTGTTTACTCAGAAATACAATGTATTGATGCTTGATGCTATCATGGATGGTTTACATGGATAAGATCACTTTTATCGCTTGTCATGTCACATTTGTCCAACAAGTCTCAAATTGCGTTCTTTCCACATGAAGAGTCATGCATGGAAGCAATTAAGTTGGCAAAAAGCATGGACACCTGTCAATGGAGATCTCGCCTGGGATCTCCTTACCCTCTCTGATATGTCTTCGACAGACAGATAGGGATGGAGCTTTTAATTAACCCCTCTAAACCCTTGAGCTATTTACTTATATAGTGCATTCAGAGAATTCATTAGAGTTCCTCTCATGAGAAGCACCTGTTCAGAGTTTACCTGACTGCCAGTGCGATCCAGGGATGGGCTTCGGGCTAATGCGAATCCATTCAATGCACGGGAGCTGTAATTGAACTGTAATTCTGTCAGGCTTCGTCTATTTCACATCTGCATTTGAAAAAAGCGTATGCATCTTCTGTGGCTTACATAATCATCCAAATGGAGAGGAGGTGCCAGGCATTTTTCCTGAGGGAATTAATTATGTAGGTGCTCTTAAAGTGAAAAGCGCAAGTGTCTGCCAGTTTTAAAGCTAACTATAATAGGTAAAGGTGTTATGTGAGTGTCTGTAAATAGAATCTATGCAAAGTGGGTTTCTTTAATTGATTATATAAAATTTTCAAGTACCTTCCGGAGGTACTGATCAAAAGTCCAAGAAATGAATGTGTATTATTTTTATTGTGCAAAAAAGTCTCTATCACAGTTCTAGGATAGTGGTTGTCGAGGTGTTGCTATGCGTTGCTAAGGTGATGTGAGTGGTTTTAACACATTGCAGAGGTTGCTGGGATGTTTGAGGTGGTTGTTGTTTATTTGCGATTGTACTTTAGTAATAGTGATGCTTGCCTACAAGAACAACTAATAAAGACATTCATCAATTTATTGTTTCACTCCATGTGTTGTCACACATTTTTGGTTTACATCTTCAATTTAATGGTTTTGAATTTGGACTCATACTGCGTAAAGGAGCAATAAATCAGTTTGACCTGTTTACAGCATCCGATTCTTACAATCCATTTCTAAAAATCCACTTCTGATTTTATACTCTACTCCTCTGTTGGCTCTACTTCCTAAAACAGTTTTTTCTCTCTCTCTCTCTCTCTCTCTCTCTCTCTCTCTCTCTCTCTCTCTCTCTCTCTCTCTCTATGGTGGGATCATGGGGATAAGTTATAGGTCTCTGGGCTTGGGGGTTGGGTGCTGTGCAAACCTAAGACCATGCATTTCTCTATCTCACTATTTTCTTTTTACACAAACATACTACGAACAAGAAGTATACGTGTGTGTGTGTGTGTGTGTGTGTGTGTGTGTGTTTGTATTTATTTGTATATATACATATACAAGCTTGTATACTGTTAATATTTATACATGTATGTAAGTATGTATGTATGTATGTATGTATGTATATGTATGATCCTTTTTAGATAATCTATTGCAAAACCAAAAAGGGTTTAAAAACATTATCATACAGTATAGTGACATGATTTGATGGAGAAATGCAGGTGTGTACCAAAGGATATATTACTTTCATCATGCTTGTTTTGCATGCTTTGACTATTAAATAAGACCAAGATCTAGTAATTTAAATTATATCTATATTTTTAATATCAATATTTAGTTATATGTATATATTTATCAATATTTAGTTTTTTGCACTATTTGACAGTTTTGCTAATATTGCATATTATTTGCACAGTATTTGTAGTTTTGGAATGTAAGGCTTAAATTTTGTCAATGTAAACAATAGTGTATGATAAACTAGTGCTGGGCGATAATTCGATATCGATACTTTTACCGATATGACCTTTTCCGATAAAACGGTAACGACCGTTCGATAAGTGATCGATAATGTTTACGCGCTTTGCATAATGTTGCACAAGCACATCTGGATGCGGCACGTGCTCTTGGTTTACAATCAAAGTGTCAGTTAGACTTGAAGGAGTAGAGTAAGATGCGGACAGAATCACGGAAAACATTTTCTTGATAATTTTTTTGGCCATATCGCCCAGCCCTATGATAAACATTATAAACCTCTAGTCCACCAACTGGCTAAAGTTTTCTATAAGTGAACTAAAGTTATTATAACCAAAGTCCCTTTACTCCTCGTTCAGACAGCCAGCGACGTTATCGCTGTGTGTCGCCCGTCTCTTTCAATGAGGCGTTTCTAAATTTGCTTGTCATAAACAAATGAGTACCATCCACGCCAGTAACTGACAAGAGAAGGATGACATGAACTCCACTGCTTCTTTCTCATTGGTAGTCGCTCCCGAAATTCGCTTGACATTTGCATAAAGTTAAACTTTTCTTAACTTTCTCGCGTCGCTGGACACGACCATACGGTCGCCAACGGTCACTTTCGTTCATGTCGCCGGAAGTCGCCTGGTTTCCATTGAAATGAATGAGATCGCGTCGCTCTGCTACTGCTGGTCGCTGGCTGTCTGAATGGGGCGTTAGTGACGTCATTGCACTCGACGGCCATGTTTGCAATGCCAGGCTATTTCAGTCATGAAAGTCATGTACACAGCCCCTTCCCCAGAGAATCATCAATCTCCATCGATTGATAATTGGCGGGAGTTCCATTGCTAAGATCGGCCATGTTGATTGCATTTTCCCACATTAATAATATTTATATTTGTTATAACATCATTTGACATGATTTTACCTACATATATACACATGAAAGAATGTATGGCCTCATTGTGCACAATGCATTGATGTTTGTCAACATGATTTCAGTAGGGCTGTGTATCGCCAACAATTCCCCGATACGATACGTATCCCGATACAAGGGCCCCGATACGAAGACTATTTTGAATTACATTTTTGTTCTGAATTTAGTAACATTATTATTATTATTATTATAATCATCTGTTTATTGTACATTGAATAAGCAGTGTTGTAACAGTTGTGTTTTTGCCATTAATTAATTAGCTATTAGAAATACTTAAAATCCCAGAGTTAGTATTTAACTTATGTTTTTTTAAAAGCAGTTTTACAAAGATGGTGCCTTAGTCTTCTCTCTCGTTATTCTACATCTATGAATATATTTATAAATATGCAGTCAGACTTCATATTATTTAATAGAAATCAGATTATTAATGTGAGTTATAATTTGAAGTAGCTCTGTATCTCTTCTCTAGACGTACACTTTTCATATGCAAATCTTTGTCGTGTTTCTTCTCAAATGCATTAGTACTGTTTTATAAGAGCGTGGCTAAAAAAAAGCCCTTTGCAGTAGTATAGGCTAAGATATATGCGCCTTCATACTGAACTCATTGACGCGCGCACGAGAGAGAGAGAGAGAGCGCGTGAGTACGCGCTCAGTATGCAGACACGTGCGCCAGCGAGACAGACACGCAAAGTGAAAGTTTACCCCGCTACCTTTAACTCTACGTACTCCGCGGGACACATGCGCCCTTTCCATATGGATCAGGGATCAACAGCAATTCGTCACGTTACTTTCAAAAGTGCATCCAAATCGATACGGAAGGTGCTGTATCGATGCGCGCATCGTCAGGCGTCCATGACGATGTATCGTCGTATCGATATTTTGAACACAGCACTAGATTTCAGTGTAATAACTGAAATGACTTGCCATTTCTGCTGACATCACCAAAGTGCTGGGCAACGATTAATCGCAATTAATTGCATACAAAATAAAAGTGATTTTTTTTTGCATAATTTATGAGTGTGTGCTGTCTGTAATTATTATGTATATATAAATACACACACACACACATTCATGTGTGTATTTAAGAAAAAAAATCACTTTTATTTTGTATGCGATTAATCACGATTAAACTTTGCCTAGCACTAAACTCAAGTGGTTAAGTATTATGTTAGCAATGCAAACGTCATGGGGTTGACCCCCAAGGAACACTTTGGATAAAAATCTTTGCCAAGTTCATGAACGTTCTGTAAATATTTATGTAAACGTTATTTCAGCAACCATGATTTCTAAATAAAGGCAAAACTCTATTA
This sequence comes from Misgurnus anguillicaudatus, assembly GCF_027580225.2. Lineage (NCBI taxonomy): Eukaryota > Metazoa > Chordata > Actinopteri > Cypriniformes > Cobitidae > Misgurnus > Misgurnus anguillicaudatus. Next base: position 36,116,661 of record NC_073338.2, on the reverse strand, counting down.
CTGCTTTAAATATGAAAGAATTAATTTTCACCAGATTTGTAGATATTTCATATTAATGTTTTCACATTTATGGACCCTGAGCCATTTAGTCTTTCTCCATGTCCGTGCGTAACCTCTTGGGTGAATACCCCCCAGTTTGTTACTGTTCAGCCTTGTTAACTGTCTGGTATAGGAAGTCATTTGCAGGGAGGAGTCATTTTTGGCATGGGACAGACTGTGATTTCTCTCTCCAGTGGCACTGGTAATTACCCTTCCGTCCCTCACACTCCCTCTATACAGCAGCCCTAGAGAGGGGCTGGCTTCTCTCTCGACTCTGCCCGCTGTACCTCCTCCGAATTCAAACTGAGACTTTAATTTGAATGCCTGACAATTATCACCCTGATGAAGTGATACATAGATCAGACAAGGAAAGCCCCCTGCGGGATTTTGACAGCCGTGGATTTTTACTGCGCTTTTGTTGGGTAGATATGTTGGAGCCTGAGTGCATGTATGGTTGGGATGGAAATGTTGCCTGTTAGTGATATCTTGGTGGTTAGTGATAAGCATGGTGGTTCTGAACTGGTGGGTTAACTTGTGACCTTTCTTGTTGATGTCAAAATTTGTCCAGTGTGTATTTGTCTCTTTGTAGAAGATGGTCATAGTAACATGAAATCAAAATTATCTCCGTTTGGGGGCATTTGGATTTTTCCAATAAAATTACTTTTGATTCAACGGAAATTGAAAATTCACTTAAAGAAACAGTATGTAGGATTGTGGCCAAAACTGGTTTTGCAATCACAAAACTTGTGGTACTGCAAAAACACAACTGGTGGCCAAAACACAAAATGACAACATAAACATCAGTTAGGGCTGGGCGATATGACCCAAAAAATTATCGAGAAAATGTTTTCCATATCAGTCGATATCGATAATTATCATGATAAATGACAAGTCTTTATTCCTGTCAAATTTAAAGGCAGATTTTTGCTCCTGAATGAAAGTTGTAAAAACCAGACAGTTAATAATGGTTTTAAACTACTTTTTATTCAGAACATGACAAATACAAATACTAAAATCTTGTTTTAATGCATCTGTATTAAATGTAAATCTATTTGTTATGAAATCAACACATTTCTGACACAAAAGCAGCAGACCACTGTCATTTTAAACCCAAGACAGACTGCTTTAAGTTTCAATATACTGAGTAACAGCTGTTTATGTTCACTTAAACAAGAAAGAAAACTTAGTTCAGTGATCACGCGTGTGTTATATACGAGCTATACACGCTGATAAATGGATGTCAAGAGTGTCACGTTGCTGTGGGAGCGCACATACGCAAACACTATATTCACTGCAGTTGTGGATCTGCTGCTTTTCCTCAGTTTCCTGAATTTGTGAATGTCCTGTAAATATACTTTTAAAGCTGTGCGGACGTGTGCGTGCGCAAGGCCGACGCTGAATGAAAGAACAGTAAACTGCACCTATTGTGTCTGCTGTGTTTGACGAACCCTGTTTGCGCGTCCAACATTACACACAAGAAAATGTTTCCGCGCATTTGGATTCCGTGATTCCGTCCGCGTTATCCGCATCGCGAAAATCATAGGTCTCTGTTACTAATAAATGAATAACTTGCCTCATCTTCCACTCCTTCAAGTCTAACTGTCACTGTGATTGTAAACCAAGAGCGCGTGCCGCATCCGGAAGTGCTCGCGCAACATTACGCACAGTGCGTAAACATTATCGATCACTTATCGAACGGTCTTTATCGTTTTATCGAAAAAGTTTATATCGGTAAAATTATCGTTATCGAATTATCGCCCAGCACTAACATCAGTTGAGGGCTGCAACTCCACTTTTTAAATGACAATATCCTGGCCAGACTACTGTTGTCAGTGATATAAGTATTTTAAAAATGAAAATGATTTCTTAATGTCTTGTGACATATCAGGGCCATTTTATGATTAATTGATATACATTTCTTACATACCGTTTCTTGAAAATGTACTCTTTGTCATTTCTTCCCAAAGGTATATGACTTTCTATGTTCAGTTGAAAACATGAATAATTTTATAATACAACGTTATCATGGAGAAAGCACATCCATCCATCATTAAAATAAACCAAATGATACCAGCAAGTTAATGTATGTCCTCTGAGGCAAATCCATACGTTTGTAAGAGAAAACAATAGGGATGCATAACAAAAATCGCAACAAATAATTTGTAGATTAAAAGTTTTATGTGTGTGTGTGTGCTATGTATAATAATTATGTATATATAAATTAGTGGTCGACCGATATATTGCCAAAGCCAGATTATCGGCCAATATTCGGGCATTTTTATTAACGGCCTTGGCCGATAAATTCTTTCCGTTTGGTCGATAGATTCTCCGGTTGGGTCACGATAGCATATTAGCATTGTGTTTCAAGATTAATACACTCGAGCCCACGCAGCGCCCCACAGACCGGTTGTCGCATGACACCAAAGCACAGCAAAAGCAACACGAAAGCCAACTGCTTCATATGCTTTTAAATCACCACAGATGCCTGTGCTACATGCCGGCCGGCTCATGCGCCGTTGCACAAAGTTAAACACACAGCCAGCGTCTAAAAGATGGTGAAATAACTATGTGTGTGTATTTATATATACAAAATTATTATACACAGAATACACGCATATATGATGTAAACAAAAACTTTTATTTTGCAAACGATTAGTTGTGATAAGTTGTTATGCAGCCCTAGAAAAAAAATAGTATTTTAAGTTTATTTTACGATCGCATTGTAAGTTCAAATATGGCGTCTTATCGATAAAATCAAATTTCATTGGTTCTTCTGTGTCTCGTGATAAAACTCATTTGGCAACTAGTATGGTAAGTTATTCCTTTAATGAAGTGGAGTATTATGCAATAATTCGGTTCGGCAAGCTTTAATGTAAAGAGGGAATTTGAGTTGAGAGTGTGTTTTTTTTTTTTGGATTGGTGGATTGTTACTGTTCATACTACTCCCTTCTAGGGCTATTTAATGTTACATAAGATAGTTGAACAGGCAAATTCATATTACCAATGTCCATTACCAATGTCTGTGCACTTGTCCAACCACTTTTTAACTTTGCCGTTACTATAACCATAGAGGAACTGTATGCTGCTATATGTGCTTGTGGTTCTGTACAATGGTTAAGGGAAGCTGCATATAGACACACATATAGCCAGGTTCACCTCTCATGCATTGTTCTACTGTGCATTAAAATCAAGCTGTGGAGACGTCAACTAAATCAGCTTGACCCAATGACTTACAAAATGCCTACAAATCATGGTAATGACGTGGAACTGCTATTTAAATAAAGCCCCTTTCTTTAGATTCTGTTGTGTATACATTTGCACTTAGTGTCCAAGTGTATTTCTGATAGGAAGTTTCAGGGCTCAACATAAAGGACTGCCCGGTGGCCCAGGGCAAGCGGGAGAGACGTTCGGGCTAGTAAAAAGTATTGTCACTTGCCCGATCGGGCTAGTGCTTCACCCTCAGTCACTAAAATATATGTTCATCAATGTATATTATTAACATCTTGGAAGCAGACATTTACTTGGGTAAAACACGACGAAACAACTGGCCTGACCGGACCATTATAAAAAATTATTTGCGTTGAGCCCTGAGTTTGTACTAGCCTTTGTATAGTCTAGACTGGGCACTGCTTATTAAAAAAAATTGTATTGAGTTGTGCCATGGCTACAGCTTTAGATTGCAGTCTTCCTGAAGAAAAGCTTGTTTGTCTGGCTATGTGTTGGGGCTCCTCTTTAACACCAGCATCTTTGAATGCATGATTGAAATAAAAAATACATCTTACTGGTGTCCATATAGGTAATGAGTTTAGCATTTCTATCTTCTCTGTCTAAAAAACAAAGATTGATTTTACAATCGGCTTGAGTCAATGAAGCATCATAAAGCAGAGTACAATTAGCGTGTTTAATGGTTCTGGGCCTATGCAGAATTTTTTGCATGGTTGTCTAAATCATGCTGATATGATGCGTCCAGTGCTGTCACCGCTCAGGACTGGTCACTTGTCTGTTGTCTGGCTACAAGTTTCTCTCTGCAGCTGGTAAAGCGTGTTATTTGAGCAAAGTAATCACTGATCAGGTAAAAAATAAATGATCATTCTACATAACGCATGTGCATTTTACATTGCAAACTGGTTTTAACAAGCAGTAGGCTTGTTGTGATAGTTGGTGTTACCGGTGCTACACAGTGGTTGGCTTCTTCTAAAGCTTGAGATGGGCGAACATCCATTCGGACAACATGTTAGAAGTACCAGCGCTCACCGACTCACGTCAATCACTTCATTCAAACAAGTGCATTGACGCTAATTCAAAAGTGAAACGGGCATTCATAAGCTATTTTAACACCCCACCGGGTGATACCGGTATCACTTGGTTTGTCACACGTTGATTAAAGCCACAATATGTAAGATTTTTGTAAAAAGCCACTTACGTTTTACCAAAAGTTCCCAAGGATTTATAAATCCACAGAAATTCCTGTTTTAAATGATGTCTCTTCCCTTGAAGTTGTTGCTCTTTTAGTGACCTAATATCCATGCCATCCTCATTTTCTGGTTGTAGAAACTGTAGGCAACACAAGTGGACAAACGCAGAAGTGGCGGTTATACAGCATCTATCACATAGCTGTTTTGCCCTGCAGCTAATTCATGAAAGGTCCCATTCTTTCTGTGTTTTTGAAGCTTTGATTCTGTTTACAGTGCGCAATATAACATGTGTTCATGTTTCACGTGTAAAAAAACACAGTATTTTTCACACAATTTAGTAATCTGTATGGCGCTGTTTTCACTGTTTTAAAAACAGTCTGATGTCTTCCTTGTTATATAATGTCCCTCCTTCAGAAATACGTAACAAGTTCTGATTGTGTAGTGTGTTTAGTGTGTTGTGATTCGACAGCAGCTTGGCAGAGCCGTTTGAGCCAAAGGAAGACTGACGTATTCCTGTGAGCGTTTTAATGACGTCATTCAATCGGGAAGTAGAGGGCTGTAGTCCAAACCGGCCGTTTGCTGTAGGCTTTGAAAGGGGAATTCTGCTAAAGAAAATATATCGCCTGGCAGTGAACTTTTTTGAGTGAACTTTTGATCAGGAAGAACGTGACCTTTTAAGATGGTATAAAATATTGTGATCAAATGTACAGGTAAAAAACATTAATTTATTTATCTAGTGGGCATGAAGCTCATTACCATAAAGTAATGTCAATCCATGTGGCAGCAATTTGCACCAAAATGTATTCTTTTTTTTAATTTAGGCTACTTAAAGGAACAGTATGTAGGATTGTGGCCAAAACTGATATTGCAATCACAAACCTTGTGGCTAAAAACTGGTACTGGAATCACACAACTGGTGGCCAATCACTGATCTATATAAATGACTGGATTGCGCATAGAACGCTTAATGTAACAGCGTGAGGTGAAGCCAGCACAGAGTTCGAGCCGCCATCTTGGTATACCCAACCGGCAGACGGCGTCATTGACTTCCATTCAAAATCATGTTTTAAATGCACCCGCTTTACAGCGTATCAGTCACGCAAGATTATTTTTAGGATATGTGTACGTAAATTAACTGTTAATTTTGGTGTCATTTGCAATGTTTATGCTTTAATCGGGCAGGAAAAAGGATTTATAAAAACCTTTAAGGTGAGTGTGTCTGTTAATGACACGGGTATAAATAAAGTTTTTTTTGACATTCAGTGGTTAGCGTTATTTCTCTAAATAAGTTGAGGTAACTTGTAAGTTTAGATAACATAAAACCAGCAAATTATTGCATGTACATACGGTACAAAGTATGATTATTTATTTAGATTTCAGAATGAGCACGTTTGTCATTAATACTAAATATGGTGCGGTCTGTCTGCTGATCTGATACTGTAATGAAGATGAATGTATAATAACTGATTAAAAACTAAAATGTACAACTTTCAGTTAATAACTATGTACATGGTTAGGACGTTTGTGTAGTAATAATGTACAGGGTAACTTCAGATATAAAAACGAAGACTAGTAAAGTGATGTTTTAAACTAAATTTAAAAAAATTATCTACACTAGGGCTGTGTTGAAAAAAAATCGATTCACCGATTCTGAATCGATTTTCATTTTAATTTCTAAAGATCGATTCGTAACTCATTTATAAGCCCACCAGTGGGAAAATTCTGTCACCGCAGCAACCCTAGATTCAATTCACGCATGGGCGCGTAGTGGAAGGACATTAAAACAATGAACATGGCGGTCAGTAACATTAAGCAAGCAGTTATTTTGAAAACTCCAGAAATGCAAATAGTATCAGTATGTTGCATAACTATAGTCCTGTAATTCAGGTAACAGCTGGAAAAAATGCTTTTTTCAAAAAAGCTAATCTAAATCTTGAAGATCGGATCAGATCGAATCGAATGGAATAATGATAATCGATTCAAGATCTTGAGAATCGGAATCGAATCGATCCATAAAATTTGAATCGAAACCCAGCCCTAATCTACACTTATCTGTAATTTCAGAAGCGTAATTCTTAACACCTGTAAAAACTAACGTTAAACGAATTTCAAGGGTTGTACGTATTTAAAATTAAGTTCTTGAGAATCGTGAGAGATTCGTGATCTTTATTTGAAGCAAAAGAATCGTGATTGTCATTTTATACAGAATCGTGCAGCTCTGCTAACAGTCACTTTAGATTAGAGCGTCTCCCAAATGCATAAGTGTAAAATCTAATCAAATTAACAACTTAGTCATGTTTACAGATGAGAAAAACAGTTAGATGACTCCCTTCATCAAGGATAATAATTTTTCTGCAATTACAGGTTACCATGGTTACAGTTATTTTGCAGACACTTTTGTCATTACATTCAAGTGAGCCTATGGCTGTGTCCAAAAGCTCTAAAATGCTGCCTTCGGAGGCAGCATTCCAAGGCATCAAGGCATGTCTGAATCCAGTGTTTGGTTTACTTCCTGTCTTCTGAGATTGTCCTTTTCCACAATTATATGTGTGTGCACACGCAGGAAATGTGATTGGTCAAGTGTAGTCGATTTTGGAAAAATAAAATGGCTGCTAAGAAAGCGGCTGGAGCACAATTTTAGTATGGGGGAGAGATTAATCTCTCATGATTTAGGTTACTGTACCTTTAAGACGTGAGATAGATCACTGCTGTGTGTGCCTGAGTCGGGTGTATGGGAACAAGAGCAGCTGTAAAGAAAATGAAAGTTTAAACTTTCAAAACTTTAAAATGCATGCAAATAATAACCTTTCGGCATAAGGATGCAATGTCCACGATAGATATGTGTTGTATACGCAGTTTGATAAGGATGTGAAGATGCGTCGCGCTATTAGGACCGGAGCGCGTCCTCATAGAAAATACACATATCTCTGTAAAGGCAAAGAAATCCAAATCTGCATGTCGCATATGAGCAACAGGTTATAAAAATGCTTGCACTGAGTAAAAATGCTTTCTAATTGCAGTCGCTTTCAGGATCCTATGATGACAAAAGTAAACAAAACGATAGGTTTATGATTTTGGCAAATTTAGCAAGTACCGATCGAGTCATTTAATGCCGTTATCTGCCGATACCGATCTGCGGCCGATCGATTGGAGCATCCCTAATAAATATTTTTAAAGTGCGTGAATAAATCCAACAACCCCTTGACAGGGCAAAGCAGTTTCACGTCCCTATGGAAAGCAGTTTCAGGGTTAATAAACCATTGCAAAGCAGTTGTCTCTTTTATTTATAGATTACTCAGAGTGATTCTGACATTATGATGTTTTTTTTATTTTGTATTTATTATAAAGGTTAATTCTGATTGAATTTAAGTCTGTAAATTTTGGATTGCTTTTTGTTGTATCACTGTTGCATGCTGGCACATGCAACTTAGCTTTCGGACGCAGCCTATGACATTGCTGTTGCCATAAGTTAAAATGAAGGACAGCTGTGGAAAGGTACTTTGGTGGTACCAACACTCTACCAAATGCTGGGTTGTTTTTACCCAATGTTGGGTTAAATATAAACATTTTCTAGGTTAATTTAACCCAATGGCTGGGTTTGTTCCTTTTTGGCCCTATCCTCTGGGTTGAAAATAACCCAACCCGTAAATACCATAGTACATATCAAAGTACCATGGTATATTGTATATTTTTGGTATATTCAGCTCCTAAACATACATATGCAATGGTTAGTTTGACCAGAACCAAAGACAAACACATCCATTATACTGTATGTAATATAAGTCGTATTAGTTGTAAGTCGCTTTGGATAAATCTGCTAAATGCTTTACTAAATGCCATATGCTTATTTTTTCTCGTATGCGTATGTCCTGACGGTTAGTATTATCGTTTAAAATTTAATTATCATTACAACCGTGTTTGATTACCGTGATTTTGAAAACTTGCTGTAAATCCTGTCCAGCCAGAATCAGTTTGATGCAGGCGCGCACATCCAACATAGTTTTTTGCACAACAAGGCATTTAAAGATGCTCTAACCGAAATCACGGGTTTTAGACCATAAATCATTTTTTGTTACATACAGCAAACATCTCCTCACTATCTGCTTGCTGCCTGTCCGCTGATCAAACTGTAAAAAAAGGCGATCTCTGTAGACAGCCCAGGCTCCACAAACTGCAATAAAAACAAAGTGGCCAAACCCACAAACAGAAACCATAACAAAGTGTTCCAGCCAATAAACGACAAGAAGGATTTGGGGTTGGGGGTTGGGCGCGTTCATGAAAGCACGGAAGGGGGGGGAGGAGTTAACTACGCTCCATTTGTTTGAAAACAGTTCAAACATCAACAAAAAGTGACGTTGCACAGATTTGCTTAGAGCGCCTTTAAGGGATAATATATTCAGTGGTTTACTGGTGCCTGGAGAAGTGGGTATACTCTTAATTCATGCCCCCATTTTTTTTAAAGTAGAAGTGGGTAATACCCCATGCCATCTAATAAAGAACCTGCATATACCCTGCACTACACCACTGAATCTATTGTATTCATTCACGTTAAACTTATTAGACAGATTTATTTATTTTTTACCACAGAAATAATTTCAGGGACATAAAATATAAAATTGTGTTTTTCAAAAATGAACATTTCCATCTCATTTTAACAAAGCCATGATAATATTGATAACCGCAGTAACTTTGGTCACTATAATCATGATATGAAATTTTCAAACCGTCCCATCCCTAGCATGTACCTAGTATAACCAAGATCAGAGTGTCATCTAGCGTGTGGTTCATTTCTAATGTGGATGCTTTGGGAATGCATCTTCTAGGAAAATAGTTTGAGAAAAATATAAATTTTATTAAACCTTAAAGCAACACCAAAGAGTTTTTTACATTAAAGGTAGGGTAACTGATTTGATCCTGAAACATTTTTAGTTATGCTGGTTAAAAGTCTCCTCACATCCTGATAGCAATCACTGTGTTAAGTTGTTTAAATGTATTTAGACATTTATGTCATCTGTGAAAGGCGTAGGACCAAAAAATGTTCAACAAATCATAGATTTCGGTCCAAACGGACGTTTCCTTTTTTGTCCCTCATACGTAAGCGTAAGAGTCCACGCAGACACCATACGTCATCGGCGCGTTCACGTGCGCTCACCTCCTGTCTGTAAACAGCGAGAACAGCAAACTTTTCTGCTGAATTGACAACCTACACAGGAGGCACACAACGAAAGACATCTTTTTATAACAACAACAGCAAAAACTGCCTGGATCAGCAAGAGCAAAAACCCAAATTAACATCGGTAACTTTACTACTTTACCACGAGATCCAAACAGCTGCAGGAGGCAAAGAGTCTGAAAGGGTCGTTGCACTGTTTATTTTGGTAAGGTAGGTACGTGATATGTTTGTATTGAGGTGGATTCAGATATTCTACTTTGATGAAACATTGTGTTGCTTATGAAATTTGTGTTCGTTTACGGATTAGCGTAACGATAAAGTTACTACGTCTACCCAACCGAACATGTGTTTAAACTAATTCTGATGTAAACCAGTTGTTTATGTTGGTTATTTTGTAAGTGTTATTCACTTTGTACTGCAAAGTTTTCTCACTGGTGAATGAGACATGAGATGTGACCGTCTGATCTGTGCGTGTTCATGTGTTTTGAAAGAGCCGTGACTTTGGATGGCGATTTGACTTGGGGGTGGGATCGGGATTTCATTGCTAGGCGGCTATCGTTAGTATTTTTCAAAATGTGTTACCCTACCTTTAAAATAACTACCCAAAAAAGTTTCAGTTGTTCATCCACTCGAAACAGGGTGAACTGCACTTTCACATTCACTTTGCAGCCCTCTATTGGCCAAAACCGCACTAAAGAAGTTTCCAACCGTCGGGTCGCGGTCCTGTAGTTCGAGTGAAAACTACAAAAACTTGCTTTACGGCAGACCTACAATCGAATCAGAGCCAGCTTTGCTGCAGTAGGCTAAATTATTTACAACAGTGGTAATGAACAATTCCGCTTCCAACCTGTAGGGGGAGCAAAGAGCAAAAACTCTTTAGTGTTGCTTTAACCATTGTGTCTATTTCTCGTCTTTTTGATCAACGATGTTTGAACTATGAGCAAATGGCACGTCAAATTAGATCACAACAGGTTAAACCATTACTTTACCAGATCACCACTACAACACCTTTTTGGAAGAGTAGAACCATTGCAAATCCAGGGAAAAGGGACCTGAGTAACCAATTACCGAAGAAACATCCCAGGGCAACATATTTTATACAGTTGATCAAAGATCAGCTCAAGCCATAGATCACAAATGAAAATAAACCCACACATATACTGTAAACATGCACACATCCCTGAACATCTATATCAAACTGTATGCTGCAGCAGTGCTGTCTGGCTATGTTGACAATTTTATTGCTGGTAGACAACTATAGCGCGAGTGGTTGTTCATGACACGCCTATAGATGCTTTGCTTTAAGCAGCTGTTTGCTGTTATGTGTACCAGGCATCTCAGAGAAATAAAGACATTCTTTTACGCTTTGTTGGCTACATCATGATAATTTTTTGGATGATAGTTGACTAGACTCCAGGGCTAAACGTGCTGGAACACATATACTATGCAAGGCTATTAATCTGACAAATATATATATATATTTTAATGTCAAGCACTCACAACCCATTGTATGTACATAATATGATACAGTTTTGAGTGAAACAGGATTTTCAATGGTGAAAAATGTGAAGTGATTAGAAATTGATTGTTACATCTACATTTTAGTGGTGATGTCTGGCAAATTTGGTGCCAATTTTGATTTCATATCAAATTGGCGAATCATCAGAAGACAAAAAAGGCAGAAAATGACCGAATTGACAATTACAGATAAACCTACACCCAACCCTCCATCAATCAGGGTCAACAATGTGACATACCCTGTTTAGGGCGTAATCCAGGTCTAAATGAGTGGCCGCCCCACAGCAGGTTTGTGTATGCACATGATACAACCTCTGCCCTCAGGGCCTCAGAGAAAATGAGGAAATGGCGTCTTCATGATGTTCCTCTATCGAGTTGCGGCTTTAATGAGAGCTCTCGCAAACCTTACTTCCCCATCAGCGGATGTATACGCATGTGCCCACACTAATTTTTACACGCCCACTCCACCCTTGCCCAGGGCTTTGAGCACTCCATTAAGAATCAGTGACAGCTGTAATTATATTGAGCTAATTCATGATCAACCAGTGTACCTTGAATTAAGCTCGATAATAAACGTCTCATCTCCGTCTTAGGAACCGTGGACGAGGGAAAGCTCTGGTGGAGGATGAAGACAGCACAGATGGAATGGAGACCGCAGAAACAGGAAGCACACAGGAAACAGGTAAATCCAGCCCTCCTGCTCTTTTTTCCCCCTTGCTTATCAAACCCAACCCACTAAATTTTACTAAAAGAGTTGGGACCTATCTAAACACAATATGGCAACGATTATCTCAAAGACATTTGGTTAAAAAATTTTCTGGTTAACGTATACGTTTTTGAAACTATGTGTTGCATTGATTGTGTTGCTATGCATGTAACCATCATAAAAAGTGTTTCTGTGCTAGCGTTTAATTTGTAGATCATTGCGTTAGCAGTGTTGTGTGTTCAACTTAATTTGGATAAAAGCATCTGCCAAATGCGTAAATGTAATGGAAATGCGAAATTAAATGTAATAGTGACAGTCCCAGAATGCATTTCCAAGACCTCAGCGAAAGTGAATCCAAGTGAACTAAAGAATTTGTTCAAAAGCTGCTGTTAAAATTATTCTAAATACAAATTGACTATTTTACGCAAAATGTATGTGTGCTCTATATAGACGGTTTCAGCAGTAACAACATAAACAAGCGGCTGTCATGGTCCGCACATAACTTCCGGTAAACTCCGCTAAGAATAAATAACAACAAAGTTCTTTAAACGTAGTTTATTTATATTACATGCAAAAAATCAACACATGGATTACATAGGAAACCAAAACATTTGTTATTTTCAACGAGGCATTTGTTCAAGAGATCAGTTTAGCAACTAGTCAGACCATTAAAAAAACGAAACCGGAAGAAAAGTTCGGATCCAGACGTGTATCGCGTCAGCGCACGTGCGTCTGATGAAACCGTCTATATGGTTCCCCACTTTGTACCTGATGGACTGAATATTAGCTTGGCAACATGCAAACACCACACTCCGTTCATGGGACAGTAAACGGACCAATCAATTCTTGCAAATTCATTTACAGTCAATTTTCCAATTATTTTCCAACTTTCCCTCATTTTTCCAACTTCCTCTCCTGCTCTTCCCCCCTCCCCTCTCTTCAAACATCTTTCCACCGCCTTTTACTTTCCTGTGTCAGTCTTTTCTTTCAGCCATCACATCCCCCTCCCCGAGGAGCGAGAGAGGTAGTCTCTACTTGGAGGCAGCCGAGGCTGTTCCAATGATAAACAAAATCACAATGTGGAGCCCTGAATTGATTTTCTTTCCCAGCTGTGCAGTCAATCTAACTCAAACCTCGGCTGGCCGAGGAGGAGCTTTCAAGAGGCTCGGCCGTCCACACTCCTTGAGCAGGATTGATGAGATTTTCGTCCGTCTCCACATGGCTCCGCTCTTCAGCTCTAATTGAAAGGATTTGACTCCAGCCACAGCATTTCTGCTCTGGAGTCTCTCCCCTCCATCCCCACCTCTTAAAGCGTGTGATTGAGGTTCGCAGCAGCCAGTGTACTCTAATGCCCTCTGAAAGCCTTTTAAAATCTCATCTTGTGCATTTTCTCTCATTTCCCGGGCCCTTTTGGCTGCTTCTGGCTGGTGGCCATGCTTGGTTTCCAAGAACTAGTCTCAGGTTCACAGTCAGCTTGATTATTTCTTGTTATAGTTGCGATTTTCTTTAGACTATTTCGAACTTGATTTGAAGGTCACATAACACACACTGTTTCTTCTAATCTTGTGTTAATCTTGAGTACCTATAGAGTAGTATTGCATTCTTCATATCTCCAAAGAGTCTTTCGTTTTCTCAGAATTATAAAAGATAGATCAGCTGTACCGCTAATTCTGAAAAAGCCAAGCTCATGTAGGTGTACCACGGGCGGAGGGTGTCACAAGCAACATTAGCCCTTAACTTTTAATTCACTACATGTGTCGTTTGCGTTATATGCACTTATGTGCCGATTGCCAACTAAACGGAGACATTTGATGCTGTTTTACTTACCACCTGTGACTCATGAGCGTTTTATTTTTCCTGGGACCGCCCAATTTACAAAACGTTACAAACGTTACAACGTTACAAAACAACACTATAGCATCTAGTTAGCAAACACGTTAGCGTTGCATAACTGTTTACAATATATCATTTCAGTTTTCTCTGGCTCCATAATGTAATTTAAAAGTTAGGACTGCTGATAATTCGCATTCGATTGTCTCGTGCATCTCTTCAGTAAAGCCGGTTCATTGATTAGTAGTAAATCACCATCAGCTGCTTTCAGAAGCGGCAACCGACAGCCGGTTCTGAGAGCAGGTGATGCCGCTTTACTACTAACGACGAGATTCGCGTGACAATCGAGTGCAAGTTATCGTGCAGCCCTGCTTAATATGTTATGAAAAATAATTGGAAAAACAAATTCCAAGTCCAGGCACTCAGTAGGATGCAAAAGTTAAAAAGCCTTTATTATTATTCAAGGGCTAAAACATTAAAACACCAACGCGTATCGGCCCACTGGCCTTCATCAGGGTGTTGGTAACAAACAGACAGATTCACACAACACTTATAATTATATTGATTTCAGGTGTGCCACTCTAACACTTGCAACACAATTTTTGGCCACTGGAGGCAATAGTTCAGATACTGTAGTATCAAAGGTGAAACCATACAAATACAAGTAAAAAACTCTCCAAGTGGAAAGATACAGACATCTAGTGTACTCTACACAATATATCAAAGAGATCAATAAATGTGAATAGGCTAATTACCCATCATGATTCTAAATAGTTTTAAAACAGCATGTTGGAAAAACATATATATAATATAATGCATAGCATTCAAAGTAAACATCCACATGCAACAATACACTGTCCCTATTGAGATACATCAATTACAAAAAAGGTGAGAGGTCAAAATCTTCATTGAGACCTGGATGATCAGTGGCCCTCAAGGAATAAATCCAGTATGTCTCCCTTTGTTTAAGGCGTTTAATTATATCCCCACCCCTGGAATCAAGGCGAATAGCCTCAATGCCCATTACTCGTAAGGTCGAATCCCTCCCATGCTTTGCGTCTATATAATGTTTGGCCATTGGATAATTCACATTTCCAGTCCGGATGGCATACCTATGTTCAGCTATCCTGTCTCTTAGTCTCCTTTTAGTGAGACCTACATAAAAACAGCCACAAGTACACTCTAAACGATATACAACATGGGTAGTATTGCAATTTATAAAGCTATTAACAGTATAGATCTTATTACTGAAAACATCCTTAAATGTGTCAGTTTTAGTCATATTCACACAATAATTGCAATTACCACAAGGAAAGTTTCCCTTGGGTTGTCGAAGCCAAGTTTCACGCTTAGGAGCAGGGAGGTGACTTCTTACTAACTTGTCTTTAATTGTGGGGGCCCTCTTAAAGCTGATCCTAGGGGGTTCTGGAAAAAATTTTCGTAAAGTCGGGTCACATTCAATAATGTTCCAGTTTTTCTTGATAATGTGTTTAATCTGAACAGCCTCCTTACTGTAAGAAGTGACGAAACAAGGTTTCTGTGTTGACACTCCTTTGGGTCTAGACTGAAGAAGGCTCTTCCTTTCAAGTGACTGAGCTCTATTATGAGCTTGAAGGAGAGTTTTTGTTCAGTCTAGACCCAAAGGAGTGTCAACACAGAAACCTTGTTTCGTCACTTCTTACAGTAAGGAGGCTGTTCAGATTAAACACATTATCAAGAAAAACTGGAACATTATTGAATGTGACCCGACTTTACGAAAATTTTTTCCAGAACCCCCTAGGATCAGCTTTAAGAGGGCCCCCACAATTAAAGACAAGTTAGTAAGAAGTCACCTCCCTGCTCCTAAGCGTGAAACTTGGCTTCGACAACCCAAGGGAAACTTTCCTTGTGGTAATTGCAATTATTGTGTGAATATGACTAAAACTGACACATTTAAGGATGTTTTCAGTAATAAGATCTATACTGTTAATAGCTTTATAAATTGCAATACTACCCATGTTGTATATCGTTTAGAGTGTACTTGTGGCTGTTTTTATGTAGGTCTCACTAAAAGGAGACTAAGAGACAGGATAGCTGAACATAGGTATGCCATCCGGACTGGAAATGTGAATTATCCAATGGCCAAACATTATATAGACGCAAAGCATGGGAGGGATTCGACCTTACGAGTAATGGGCATTGAGGCTATTCGCCTTGATTCCAGGGGTGGGGATATAATTAAACGCCTTAAACAAAGGGAGACATACTGGATTTATTCCTTGAGGGCCACTGATCATCCAGGTCTCAATGAAGATTTTGACCTCTCACCTTTTTTGTAATTGATGTATCTCAATAGGGACAGTGTATTGTTGCATGTGGATGTTTACTTTGAATGCTATGCATTATATTATATATATGTTTTTCCAACATGCTGTTTTAAAACTATTTAGAATCATGATGGGTAATTAGCCTATTCACATTTATTGATCTCTTTGATATATTGTGTAGAGTACACTAGATGTCTGTATCTTTCCACTTGGAGAGTTTTTTACTTGTATTTGTATGGTTTCACCTTTGATACTACAGTATCTGAACTGTTGCCTCCAGTGGCCAAGGGTTGTGTTGCAGGTGTTGGAGTGGCACACCTGGGGTCGATACAGTTGTAGGTGGTGTGTGAATCTGTCTGTTTGTTGCCAGCGCCCTGGTGGGGGCCGGTGGGCCGATGCGCGTTGGTGTTTTAATGTTTTAGCCCTTGAATAATAATAAAGGCTTTTTAACTTTTGCATCCTACTGAGTGCCTGGACTTGGAATTTGTTTTTCCAATTATTTTTCATAACATTTACCCTTCCAAGAGCACCAGAGGATACAAGGGATACCAGCAGCGCTCCAGTTCCCCTTTGTTTAGTCCTGCTTAATATGTGTTTACTTACGGGTTGTGGATTTAAGGTCGGATCCAACAAAGTAAGGACTGCAACATCTTTGAGTAGATTCCTGGAGAAACCAGCATTGAACTGCCACACTGAAACAGTCACTTGTGAAATGTTTAGATCAGACGGCTAAAGTTGAACTAATTGTTGAGGAATTTCTAATTAAATGAATATTAGCCATTGTTCTCGTATATTAAAGTTTCCAGAAGCTTTTGCAATGATTTAGTTTCCTGACATCCATCAATTGAACAGCATTTTCTCACGTGGTGTGATATAACTTCGGAGTTTGTTTAGCAACAAGGGGGTGGGGCAGTGGACGGTGGACAGTGCTCGGGGTGGAGACTGAAGGCGGTGACTGTCTCACGGTGACGTAGCAAATTCACGGAAGTACAAACGAACCATTTTAACTCACAGCTACTTCAAGCACGCTGTGTGAATTTGACTCTTAAATGACTGTTTGGAAACTTATATGGTACTTACATAGCCCCTAGACCTCAGTTATCATGAAAAAAGCCCCAAAATTTCAGTTTTTACCATATGTGACCCTTAAATTTTTGGATGAAGTGCCCATATAAGGACTTTCAAAGTACTTCCTGCATTTCTTACACACAGATCAGTTTAGCATGAGGAATCCAACTTTTGAAATGTGTTAATAAGTCAGAATGCATGAAATACCATTAGACTCCTCCCTCCCTTTAGATTTGTGCTATTTGATAAGGCAAACATTATCAGTCACATTTAGTGTGACTGATAATCTCACTACTCTACTCTCAGATTGTATTTTGTATTTATTTGCCAAAGAGTCCATTATATATTAACTGTTACGTTAAAGGTGATTTGGGTCTTGACCAGTGGCGGCTGGTCAATAGGGGGCACCGCCCCCCTAAAGTTGGCCAGTTAAATGAATACAAAATAAAATAATTTAGTTGTACTATTTCACTGTTAGTCATGTTATCATTTATTTAAAAAAATCAAAACTGATTTCGTTGTGTGTTTGTGTCTGGGGCGCCACCCAAACGAGTGTGTATGTATGTAGTTCAGTAAACTTATTAAAAGCATGTGACCTGAGGCTGAGCTCTAATTGCATCGTTTCAGATCCGCCTTGGGACGCAGCACTGTGCGCCCCCAAACCCTCCCACCTTTGTTGTTAGCAAATCAATATTGTTTTTTAAGTTTTTGACCTCATGTGGTTGGATCGTTCTCCGAGTCTCCTAACCGTGTTGCAGATTGACACTTATGGCAAACGGAGTTGGCTAACGTTAGCTGGATGCTATGTAAGTCATGTCTTTTCCTGTTTGCTATTTTAAAGTCTGCGTGAAAGTCTGGCGCTTTTGAGCTGCCTTTGTGTGGACATGATGCTCAGATAATCCGCTGTTTTCCGTGGTTTAGTTGACTTTGTTGCAACTAGGGATGCAGCGATTAACCGGTTTCACTATTAACCGCGCTTTAAAATGTCACGGTTAAGTAACCATAAAGCCTCCGCTACACCGCGTGTTTTTGTTTCACACACGCACACACAAATCAGATCCACGAACCACCAAGAGGCGCGTGTGGCATGCGACATGCTCGTTAGCGCACTGTATGATAAAGCTCCGCGTTCAAAAGAATATGTGCGCGTGACACGTCTCTTGGTTGTTCGTGCATCTGGTGTGTGTGTGTGTGTGTGTGTGTGTGTGTGTGTGTGTGTGTCCGTGCCTGCACGGGTGCGTTAAAGAGCCACACTCCAATCGGTCTGTGCAGCATTAAAAACCTCCTCCTCGCGGATCAAATCCGGGCGGGGCTCCTGGTGGTCTGACTGCATTTAATAACGTTGAATTATTTTAACGCGTTAATGATTTATGAATTAATAGCATGAGTTAACACGTTAATGCTGCCAGTCCAAAATGACTCGCAGAACCCAGTCCAGGATGACCCTGTGTTATTATTCGTTTTGAGAGGCTCTTATCATTTTTACTAATACTTCAAACAAATCAAAATAATATACATTTAGTTATATTATAATATTATAATATATATTCAGTCCAAATATAAAATTACATTTATTCAAAAGATCATTAAAATGAATAGCCTACAGGTTTCAAAAGGCACCTATACTGTTTAAGTCAAAGCCTGCTAGGTTATTATTATTATCATTTGTCCATGAATTACAGAAAAAATACACAAACTGAAAATACAAAAGAATTTAGCAATTGTAAAAAAAATTATTCATGTGATTTTTTACATTAATGTTGTAAAATAAATGAGTCCATAATAACCGTAATAACCGTACAACCGTGATTATTTATCAGACTATAACCGTACCATCAAAATCTATAATCGTTGCATCCCTAGTTGCAACGTATTGGTCTGTGATTAGGCAACTTTACTGTGTGTGTGCTTCCGTGCGTGTGTGTCAGATTGCGTTAACCGAAGTGTAATGGAAGAGCGCGAGATTAATCTCCAGAACAAAAGTAAAACTGTAACAAGACGTCATCTGTCTGAGGTAAAGAAGACACAAAATCTAATGACAAGTGTCTGCATTAATCTGCCATCATCCGTTTATTACACAAGATGGTTTCAGATACACAGTGTCATGAGTTTTATTCAATTCATTTTTTTTACATGTTTGTTGATATTTTAATCGCAATAGTATTTTGTGATTTTGATTTGTTCATATTTGCCTGTTCAGCACAAAGGTCGCGTGTTTTATCGCCTTCGTTCTCAGTGCGAGAAAAAAGCATTCATTCATTTGCTTCATGTAATCTTAAACACATAAAGTGATGCACGGTCTCTGTTCATCTGATCTCTTCACAAATAAATTACCACATTTTGACTTTTGTGCTCGTCTTGTAAGTTCATGATTATAAATGAACAATTGAACGAAAACCATTATTATCATTAAAACATGAAATGATGGATAATAGACTATGACAGAATTTTGACAATGCTGATCATCAAAAAAAAAAAAAAAATGATGGAGATATGAAAAAGTCTATTGCAAACTCTGGTGTGTGTGTGAATGATTACCTTGATTAGTTCATTACTGATAATAAACTCGCATTATAGGGCTGTTACTTTTTATTTGATATTCGAAAATGCATTCGAACGTGACGTGAAATATCTGCATTCGAACTATAAATAAACTATCCGGTTTTTAAAATGCCATGAATTTCGGTGAGTTTTCCGCCGAAATCTGCGGGCGCGGATTCCGTTTGGGTCTGGCTATATGCCTTACTCCTGCTGCTGTTTAAGTTGTCATGTTATGGTTTGTGCCTGTTTTGAATCATTTTTTATGCCTAATTGTGGCACTTCACAAGTTGATTACCTGCTTTTTCAAACATTTAAGTAAAAAAGTAATGATCCAGACAGTTCCATTTATGACTGTCACTGTTAATTAGTGGTGCACGATATATCGGCCGCCGATATAATATCGGCCGATATGGTCATTTTTTTTACACATCGGCATCGGTCCGATGTCAAAATAGGGCCGATGTGAACAGGCCGATAATCATTCCTGTGTATTTGACGTGTGTGTGTAGGAGACGTGAGTGTGGGGGCGAGTACGTTTGTTTTTGCACAAGGGCATAAGTTACACATGTGCTGAAGCAGGTTCTGTCGTTTGCCTGGTCGTTCTTCAAAGTGTCTGAAGAAGATCCTCGCTATGCTGTGTGACAGGGGTGTCCAATACGTCGATCGCGATCGCAAAGGCAATGCCGGTAGATTGCACATAAATTAACTGTGTATCCTTATGCTGCTCAATGCCTCCAAGAGTAATTGTGACACACGTAACTTAAGTCTTGAGTTGCTGTGCCTTTCTTCTCAAATGTGTTTTTATAAATCTTATGCCTGCCCGCCAGAGCATGTGAGCGGTGCGGTAATATTTCCATCAGAGCGCATTTCCGAAATTTCCGCTCTGCTCGCTCAATACCCTCAGCACCGCTCGCTCATCCCAGAATGCCCTTTGGTAATTTGCTAGTTCGAGAATAGCTACTTTAATCTAACTGATCAACACAAATACAAAGCGCCATAATATAGGCTAACTGATTGCTTACCAGCATTAAAACCATTTAAAATAAGAATCTTTATAGTTCTCCGCTCCGTGGATGAGAAAGCTTCAGCCAAAAACGCATTTAATATTAACTGACTGAACACTGGACTCTTCCCTGGACATTTAGATATTATTTTTTCATCAACAGCATGCGTGGAACATTATAAACATTGATGAGAATCTGCCGACTCGACTGATTCAGCACGTCCTCTATTTTACAGAGAGTTCGCTTAATTAACGGCTTTTCATTCGGTCCGTGTGAGCTAAACATTTTTGTGCTATAATTTGCTCTCGCGGCTATATTTCAAAATATTTTTGACCAAGTAACACTCGGGATAAAATGTAAGTTGTTTTAGATAGCATTTAAGCTTCTGAAATGATGACAAATCAGTCTGACTAAAATGATATATCCAGATGAATTTAGCCAAAATAATGATTTATTCGTTTTCATACTATATAGATACACGTTAATTTATCTACCAATATACTATTGAAAATGCCATAAATAAATACTCATGGCCTTCTGTATTGCATTCGTTTTGTACATTTACAGGTTCATAAATACTGTCTAATTTTAATTTCTTTAAGACACAGCTGTGTTCTGTATTTACTGATGCACTGTAAATTTGCACTTTAAAAACCTTCTTGTTAAGAAATTGTTCTTCAATTTATTTTAGTTTTTTCAAATAATATATTTATATAACAGAATAGTTTGTTAATCTTTCTCATAAGGAGAACGAATTATTATAATATTTCGTAATTACTTATTACATTTATTATTACTTAAAATTAGTAAAACATGTGAATGTCGTGGAAACAATTTGTTAATTTTAATTATATCCGGAGCTCCGTATCAGTTAAGCTATAATAGCCAACACACAACTGTACATAACTGCGATTTATCAGCTAATACTTTAATAAAATGCAATTATCCAAGAAAACAATTTGGCTTACTTAAAAAAATTATATCGGAGCGGGATCTGAGCGGGAATTGGTTTATTTGCGAGCGTGAGCGGAAAGTTAACGGAGCGCTTGCTTGGGCGGTGAGCGACTGAGTGGAGCGCTTTAACAGTAGAACGGAATATTTAGCGGAGCGTCACACCGCTCTGCTTCACTCACATGCTCTGATGGTGGACAGCCCTAAATCCAATGTAGAGATATATGCAGTATAGTCCACGCATTTAAAGTGTTTTTAGCATGTAGAACTTGTCGGCTAAAAGTCTGGACACCACTGTCTTAGAGTAATTCTGAAACACAAAGTCTTTTTGAGTTGCTGTGCTTTTCTTCTCAAATGTGTTTTTATAAATCTTATGCCTGCCCGCTGCAGTGTAAACTTCCGAAATTTACCAGGATGCAATCGCATTCTTTCCTTCATGCAGCTGATGCACGCGCCCGGTGTGTGTACGCGCGCCCGAGCGAACGAGGGAGGAAGAGAGAGAGAGAGAGAGCTGCAGCATTGTGCTGATTTATATGCTTCTGATACTATTGTCATTTTCTTTCTAGTTAGTTTGTTTTACTAAACCGTGTCTCTGCTATTTTATACAGTACATGAACTCCAGGATTTTTTTCAACTTCTCAAAAAAATAGATTAATGGTGACAGCCCTAAATCTATTGTAGAGATATATGCAGTATAGTCCACGCATTTAAAGTGTTTTTTAGCATGTAGATCTTGTCGGCTTTATCATTTTAAAAGTAGATCACCACACAAAAAAGTCCGGACACCCCTGCTGCTGTGTGCAATGAGAGTGAGGGCCGGGTGATACGAGGGGGAGTTCGGGACAAATTGTTCAACACAACCAATTTGATCACCCACTTAAGCATCCCGAAGCTTACAAAGAATAAGCTTACATATCAATCAGCTAATTGATGACATTTTGCACATGGGTAAAGGTGCCCAATCAGTCATTTCTTGGAATAAATTACAAAAGTACATTTTTTTTTGGAAAATAGCTCTTTATTTGATTATCATTAAAATGTGTTTTTATACAGAGACATCGGCATCGGCAAATATCGGTATCGGCCATAACAGACAAGGGTCATATCGGTTATCGGCATCGGCCAAAATTTTCACATCGGTGCATCACTACTGTTAATAAATTTGTAATTGAATCTCCATTAGGGTGGTTTTTTTTTTATGCACGCGGGGGGCACCTAGATATTCGATATATTCCAATACACTGCATGATATTCGATATCTGTTCGAATTAGATTTTTTTTTTCAAAGATGACAGCCCTACCGCATTATACGCAAATTTACAGTACATTTGTTTC
Source organism: Misgurnus anguillicaudatus (assembly GCF_027580225.2). Taxonomy (NCBI): domain Eukaryota; kingdom Metazoa; phylum Chordata; class Actinopteri; order Cypriniformes; family Cobitidae; genus Misgurnus; species Misgurnus anguillicaudatus. The sequence continues at coordinate 36,093,775 of NC_073338.2, read as the reverse complement.
ATGCGTTAACAGTTGACTTCAACTGGAAAATTTTCAGATTTTAGCTAAGCAGTATTGATATTCATCACCTGATAAATGGCTATTACGGTCCTGCATTACTATGGTAAAAGTTTGATTTTGAGTTCGTTTGCACCCCCCCCAAAACCCCCAAAATGTTTTAGCACCAGCCGCCACAGGTCTTGACACTACAGCACAGTTGACACAATGACACTGTCTTTGAATGTCAAGTTACTTTCACTGTAAAGGTTGGAGCACGTCCAACAGTAATATAAGCCTGCGTTATTAAAGGTTTTGTAGGTGGATGCTTGACCACCTGAACCCTATATTACACTGCTGTGTGAAGGTCACCACCACATAAAGAAAAATTATAGTGCTAAAATTTTCCAGTCTGATTGAATTACCAACTAGATTTCTATACTTTAGAAGAAATGTGTTTTGTTTCCTGTGCAAAACTTATGGCTAGGGTGTTATGAGTGATTTTTGAATTCGTAGACCCAAATTTGTAGTGTCTGTTGAAGCTCAGTACATTTGTAAGATTTGACCGCAGTAGTTGAGATGAATACAGGAGGTGGTTGAGATCAGCTGTGGTTTCAATGTGGTCTATTTAAAACCACAACAAGGTCCCAGCTCGCTCTTCTCTCTTAGTTACAAGTGACTCACACTTCTAATTGTGTACTTTAGTTGTCTTCTAAGCAACAGTTTTCCTATTTTTTTGTACATCATATGTGCTGACCATATTTCCCCTTAATCAAAGCAAATTGTGTCTGCATTCAAACAGAGAAACCACAAATCTCTGTGAATTTTGGCTGCTTTTGGATGGGTAAAAATCCAGTCAGTGTTCGCATGTCATTTGGGTTTTTCACACTAAATGATTTTGGCTTGGAACTGAACTGCAGGTTCACTGGAACTAATTAGCCGTGTTTAGAATAGATAAACATCTTGTGGATGAAAATTAATTTGAGGCAAAGGTACATAGTCAAAAATCATTCAGGCTTGTAATTGTGATTTCATTAGTCAGGGCTGTGACACAACAAAATGCAAAAACAAGCAATTGATCATACATAACCCGTTTTGACAGTTGTAAGTGGTAACTTTATTTAAAGGCATCATCAACACTTAACACACTACGGTGAGAATTAGCAGGCACAAAGAAAGGATGTATTTTTGCGTTCACATCTTAAAGGGGACATTTCACACGACACTTTTAAGATGTCAAATAAATCTTTGGTGTCCCCATAGTACGTGAAGTTCTAGCTCAAAATACCCCATAGATAATTTATTACAGCATGTTAAAATTGCCACTTTGTAGGTGTGAGCAAAAATGTGCCATTTTGAGTGTGTCCTGTTAAATGCAAATGAGCTGATCTCTGCACGAAATGGCAGCGCCGTGGTTGGATAGTGCAGATTAAGGGGCGGTATTATCCCCTTCTGACTTCACAACGGGAGCCAAATTTCCAAATTTACATGCTTGCAGAGAATGGTTTACAAAAACTAAGTTACTGGGTTGATCTTTTTCACATTTTCTAGGTTGATTGAATAACTGGGGACCCAATTATAGCACTTAAACATAGAAAACGTCAGAATTGTCCCCTTTAAAAGAACACAATTGGTGTGAGATGCTGAACAAATGTTGGTTTGGCTAATGTGTTTCACTGTACAACATCCATATTTATCTTCCCAAATGTTGTGTCCATAGTAGTGCGTTTACTTCATTCTAATATGCTTAATAAACTGATAACGTGTAACATAATACACATAAAATTTTTTTTTATAAAAATATCCGGGAAAGGTCATACATGGCTAAAGCAAAATCTGTTCGGCACATGTAGATTTTACAATACCTGTTAACCTTTTAACCGTCTTTCTTACAGTTTGTGTGCGCATGTTTTCATGTGAGAAAGATAAGCATGAAGTAGTGCATAATGGTCTGCTCTTGACTCGTGCAGTTGACAGAAAAACTGTGAAATAAAAACATGCGTTACATTTACAGGTTCTGCAGACCTGAGAAGAGATACTACAATTTAGCTTTTGACAGATTTCCCAGCTTTTTGGATGACTAGGTGGACTATAGGCTTTTAGGATTTCTGCGTAGCTAGTTTATTGATTTGCATCTGCATGACTTTTTGTTTTTTTTTCTTATTTTGTCATTTAAATGCACTCAGTGTTTAATTATGAGGAAATCACTTTCTAAAATAAATAAAGTACTGCATTAAGACTGTATTGTGAATATTTTCACAGTTGAAAATAGGGCTGTCACAATGATTAAATAATCATCTCATCGCGGTTGTTTGACCTCATCGTGATGATTTCAGATCACCGCAATGATTGCATTTCTCTCTAAAAACACAAGGGGGAGCTGCAGCGCCTGTATAAACGCGACAGTATCTAATGGCGTTCCTTGACTGACAGTGTAACGCGATACATTGCAAAGCCATTTAATACAATGTAAAAACAGCATTTAAAGAACTTTGATAAGCAGTATGAATTGCCAAGTAAAACAATTTCAAATTTAAGGAATGTGTTTCAGTTTTTGAAAAGATATATTCATCAAGTAATTGCTTTTAAATGTGTGTTATGTGTATTAATATTTACTGCCAGGTAAATCTGGCAAATATTTAATTAAAATAATCACAACAATGTTTGAAAATAATTTCATGAACAAACAAAAAATCTATGAGAGTTAAACTTAAAAGCCCTAAAACAGGCAATTAATCGTTATAATCGTTCACAATTTATTAGACAGCTCCTCACTTTCTTACAAACAGACAGTAAGCGTTTTCAGTTAAAGTAGATCTGATCAATACAGTCCGAGACAATAGTATCTAGTGGACAACTCACTGAGGGTGAAAACTGTGGTAATGCAGAACTATAAGTGGACGGGGCTTTATGAATGTGACCTCGCATTGATAAGAGAATCAAAACAGCATGTAATGAGACTGCTTTGGTTTAATAGATTTTTTTTTATCGTCGGGTGGTTGTGTTTACACACTGCCAACACACATTATGTCCCAGCAACTTAAAAAAGTGGATTTTGCATAATAAAGTGCCCTTTAATCCATATTTTTGCCTAAATAAAGTTAGTTAAGCATTCTTTAAATTGACTCTTTTACATCACTGGAAAAATGTTGCTAAAATACAGTTGTCAAAAACGGTTATGATGCTAAATTATGAATGTTAAAGGCACACCAGGCAAGTCTGAGTATTATTTCTCTACTAGCTCCCCCTAGTGTCTGGGAGTAAATGCTTTCTATATCTGAGACTTTACGAGACTGAAGGACACCTGGTCGGATACAGCGAACTTGCAAGTGGGGTATTCTTCCTACAGACGGTAGGGGCGGGCGAGAGGGTCTTCATTCGTCATGTAATGAGTCATTTAACCATATACCGACTTACGAAGATGATTTATTAAAATAAAAATGCTGCCTTGTGTCCCTTTAAATTAGTTGTAAATTGTCTACGTGGCTATCTATATTGGTGCATCTCTCATGTCCATAAATCTCTCTGTGTTTCCCATCAGTCACTAAAGAGCAGCCGGAGGAGATGGAGGACACCGCTGCTGTGGCAGTTACAGCAGGAGGGGAGGAAGAGGAGCTGTCGTCATCGCCTCTTCCTGGGAGCTGTGAGACCGGGGCGGCACAAACATCATCAGCCTTTGGAGAAGCTAAAAGCAGGTCAGAGCAGCATCCTCTTGCTGGGCTGAGTCATCGCCAGCGTGGGAAGCATGAGCTTTGCGTCTCGGCGTAAACATTCATGAATGGCTTTCTCTTTTAAACCTGTCCAACTGTGTTGTGTATTTCCATAAATGTCAAAAGGCAAAGACAGCTGATAACTATGAACGGTAACGTATCTGTCGACATACGCATGTGTCTGTGTGTGTGTGTGTTGCGGCTGGCTACTGTTTTCTTTTAATGTGGGTGTTGGGCTCACGATCAGGCTTAATATAGGAGCATTCTGGGTAAAGAAGATCGCTGTACAGGAGTGCCCTTGAGCTTTCAGAGTTCACAGAGTTTCCTGTTATAAGAGCAGCACTTTAAAAGTAGATGTACAGCATTACGATGGATCCTAATTATGTTAGCTGTGATCGGAATTGCTATTATACTCTAGTTAGCAGCACAAAGGTTGTGAGCTCGATTCCAAGGGAGCACACAAACTAATTAAAAAAGGAAACCTTAAAAATGCACGCATTAAAATGCTTTGGATAAAAGCATCTGCCAAATGCATAAGTGTAATCATTTTAGTTTTGCGGTATAGTGTATGTGCACAGTAAAGTTTCAGTGTCTGTGGGATTCCTGGATAAACCTACTATATATGCGAAAATGAGCCGTATACAACAGAGCATTCTGCATGGAATATCCCACAATGCATTTAATGGTCCAGAATGGAATAATTGCTGTTATGCAAATAAGTATGCATTATGCAGTGATAAACATTTCAAACAGCAGTATGCTGCATTGTTATTACCAGTTTTGCATAAAGTTATTTGACAAATTTTGTCAAAATAGAAATGCATTGCAATGCAATGCATGGTGGGATATGCAAAGTTGTCCAAACTAGGGATGCATAACAATTAATCGCGATTAATCTATAGCAGAATAAAAGTTTTTGTTTACATCATATATGTGTGTGAACTGTGTAGAATAACTTTGTATAGATAAAAGCACACACATGCGTTTTTTTCCTTAAAATTCTACATGCATGTGTGCGTATTTATATATACATAATTATTATACACAGTTCACACACATATAAAAAACTTGTATTTTGCTATACATTAATATCGATTAGTCGTTATGCATCCCTAGTAGGGATGTAACGGTATCAAAAAATCACGGTACGGTAGTATTTCGGTATGATGCCCACGGTACGGTAATTATTGAAACATTTGCAGGAAGAAAAAAAAAACAAATGAAGACTTAGAAAAACTCCCATAAGTGTTTATTAAACAAGACTGAACATTACAATGTACAAAGTGTAGTGAAGTGTTTACAATTTTCATAAAAAGGACAAAAAAATTAAGTTTCATTTTAGTTTGTCGACTTTAAACAACTCCCAATCAGTCAGGTTTTAAGAATTGAGTGACTCCCTCAATTGACCTAGTTTTTATTATTATTAATATTAATGCTAATGCTTGGTACTCCTATGAAAGCAACGGTTGTGATTGTAGAATCAAGAAAAGATGATAGGTTTTAAGATGGGTCAATTCCTGAAAACAAAAACAACCCAGTAAAAAATGAAAATTGCTTACTTATTGTAGCTGGACTTAGAGCTGAGGTCAGCTCACTTAATACAGATGCGCGTTTCCCAATCGGAAGTCTGCAGCCTCTATGGGTCGCTTTTGTAGGCTGCATACGTAATGAAGACCGTCTTATTTCAAAATATTAACATTTTTCAAGTTGACTATTATTCTTATTTAATCGTATATTATTGTAACACGCTTATGACTTGCGAATGTAATACTCAGTTAACTAGTACGCCAGGCGTTTAATGACGGATGCAGCCTGCATATGCGACCTAAGGAGCCTGCAACCTTGTCATTGAGAAACGGCATACACACTCTGCTCATTCACGGATTTACTCACTCGTTTTTTGAATGTCCATCACATTTTGTCCTTACTCGTTCCTTGTCACAGCGAACGCGAACTTTTTGACACATCAGATTTAAAATCCGTGTTTCTTTTGCTTCCGCCATTGCCGCTCCACTTGAAGAGAGGCGTCAGAGTAGCACGCATGGGATTATGGGAATTGTAGTTCCCGCGTCCCTCCACTCGCTTTACTTGACCGGAAAAAAACTACACGTGTTGCCCGGAAGACCTAATGCTTTACCGATCATGTGACCACGGTGGTACCGGGAAAATCTTCTACCGCAATACCACGAAATTTATAATACCGTTACATCCCTAATCCCTAGTCCAAACTTTAAGTTCTTAGCAGCAAACATTACTAATGATAAACACATTTTATATATTTACAAAATATCTTCATGGAACATGATCTTTACTTAATAGCCAAATTATTTTTGGCATAAAAAATAAATAATTTTGACCCATTCAAATACACCTGTGCAACTTATAACTGGTTTTGTGGTCCAGGGTCACATATGACAACAGAATACCAGTGTTACATAATGCATACTATTTCATCCTGTTTTTGAAGGCAGTATGTACTTAGTCACATCCAAAATCTTTTACTTCGAGACCAGTTTTTGGGTTTGTAAGTGTGTGTAAGTGTGTGTGTGTACCTCTGTCTGTTTGCTTACGCCCCCAGCTGAATGTTCCTCAATGTTGATGTAACATTATGAATTTAAGGTTCCCTGCCACACGCACAAACACACAAACCACTGTCCAAACAGTTAACTCACCATGGCCGCAGGTCTCTCAAACATCTGTGCATGAGAGTTTGTTAACGGACTGAATGATCGCGCTCTATGACAGGCTGTCCGGCCAGTTCAGGCCAGCGCTGTGGGCAACAACTCTATATTTGAGGTCTGACAAATATTTACCTCTTTACTTGGGTACTTCTCAAACATCAGCTGCTAGGTTAACACGAACATCTTTGCTGACAATATTCCAGACCAGAGGAATGCAATTGGGCCAATGCTAAGATCATGCCTAATTCGATGCATAAGTAGTTTAACTCTGTCCTACAGATGCACGTCCTAGCTTAAAGGGATAGTTCACGCAAAAATGAAAATAATGTCATTTATGACTCACCCTCATGTCGTTCCAAACTCGTAAGACCTCTGTTCATCTTCGGAACATAGTTTAAAATGTTTTATATTTAGTCCGAGAGCTTGTTGACCCTTCATTGAAAATCTATGTGTGGTATACTGTCCATGTCCAGAAAGGTAATAAAAACATCATTAAAGTAGTCCATGTGACATCAGTGGGTTAGTTATAATGTGTTGGAGCATCGAAAATACATTTTGGTCCAAAAATAAAAAAAATTATGACTTTATTCAGTATTGTCTTCTCTTCCGCGTCTGTTGTGAAGCGCATGCACAAGACTAAAGTCACGTGATGCGAATGCTGACGTGTTTTCTGGTGCGCCCCAGCTGTTTGTTTTTTTTTTGTGCCCGGGCTTCGTTTACAGTCTGAGGGAGATTGCACGCTGTAAGTTTGAAAAAAAAACATAAATCCTTATGTCTGAGGATAACACGTCATCCACATCACTGTAGTCACGTTACTTTCACGTCATTAATGACATGATTAACATTTTTTGGTGAACTATCCCTTTAATATGTATGGATTAAAAGTAAGGATGCAACAAAAAATTGTCCTATAATCTGTATCTGCAGATAAAAGCAATTTGTCCATTATCGGACATCGACCAATTGTTTAAAATTAGCTGATGATCAGGGCAGATTATATCCTGGCATCAAAAGAGAGGGAAACCCAATTAGAACTCATGCTGTGTGATTATTTTGAATTTGGTGACAATGACAACAGAGTTTCAGTTTGTATGCTCTGCATTTCTAGGATCTCAGAACATAATCATTTGAATCGAGGGGTAAAAAACAAAACTATCGGTATATCTATCTGTATTGGTAGATGTCATTCTAAGTAATGGAATATCGGTATTGGCACAGAAAGTTTGTATCAGTGCATCCCTAGTTGAAGGGATAGTTCACAGAAAATTCTTATTCTTCATTTACTCACAAACCTGTAGTAATTTCTTTGTTTTGATGAACAAAGAGGAAGGTATTTTGATGAATGTTTGTAACCAAACCCAACAGAGACCCTATTGACTTCCATAGTATACTTCTTTCCTACTATGAAAGTCAGTAGGGACCTCTGATTGGTTTGGTTATTAACATTTCTGGAACAATTTGAAGGTAATTAAATGACGACAGAATAAAAAAAAATCTGTGAACTGTCCCTTAAAAAAAAATACTATTTGGACACTGATATCTATGAATACAGTCGTATGCAAAAGTTTGGGCACCCTGACAATTTCCATGATTTTCATTTATAAATATTTGAGTGTTTTGATCGGCAATTTAATTTTGATCTATCAAATAACCGAAAGAAACAGTAATATTTCAGTATTTCAGAAATGAGGTTTATTGGATTAACAGAAAATGTACAATATGCATCAAAACGAAATTAGACAGGTGCATAAATTTGGGCACCCCAAAAGAAAAATCACATCAATATTTAGTAGAGCCTCCTTTAGCAGAAATAACAGCCTCTAGATCTTTCCTATAGCCTGTAATGAGTTTCTGGATTCTGGATGAATGTATTTTGGACCATTCCTCCTTACAAAACATCTCCAGTTCAGTTAGGTTTGATGGTTGCCAAGCATGGACAACCTGCTTCAAATCAACCCACAGATATTCAATGATATTCAGGTCTGGGGATTGGGATGGCCATTCTAGAATATATCAGAATGTACTTGTTCCTCTGCATAAATGCCAGAGTAGGTTTTGAGCAGTGTTTTTGGTCATTGTCTTGTTGAAATATCCAGCCGTGGCGTAACTTTAAATTTGTGACTGATTCCTCAACATTATTCTCAAGAATCTGCTGATATCGAGTGGAATCCATGCGACACTCAACTTTAACCAGATTCTCAGTAGGGGCACTGGCCACACAGCCCCACAGCATACTGGAACCTTCACCAAATTTTACTGCGGGTTGCAAGAGTTTTTCTTGGAAAGCTGTGTTCTTTGCCGCCATGCGGAGCATAACACCCCTTGTTATGACCAAATCTTTTTTCACCAGTCCACTGCACCTTATTCGAAAATTAAGCTGACTTGTCCAAATATGCCTTTGCATACCTCAAGCGACTTTGTTTGTGGCATGTGTGCAGAAAAGGCTTCTTTCGCAGCAAAGTGCGCAAGTTGATATTGTAGGTCTTTGGAGGTGGTCCGTGGGCTGTTTTTGACCATATTCACCATCCTTCACCTTTGCCTCTCAAATATTTTACGTGGCCTGCCACTTCTGGTCTTAACAAGAACTGTGCCTTTGGACTTTCTTCACAATGTTCCTCACAGTGGACACTGACAGCTTATATCTCTGCGATGACTTTTTGTAGCCTTCTCCTAAACCATAATGTTGAACAATCTTTGTTTTCAGGACATTTGAGAGTTGTTTTGAGGCGTCCATGTTGCCACTCTTCAGGGGAGAGTCAAAGAGAACACCAACTTGCAATTGACCAGCTTAAATACCTTTTCTCATGATTGGATGGACCTGTCTATGAAGTTCAAGGCTTAATGAGCTCACCAAACCAATTGATCAGTTAATCAATGCTAAGTAGTTACAGGTATTCAAATCAACCAAATGACAAGGATGCACAAATTTATGCACCTTTCTAATTTCGTTTAGATGCATATTTCATCTAAGTTAATCCAATAAACCTCATTTCACTACTGAAATATTACTGTGTCCTTCATTTATTTGATTGATCAAAATGAAATTGCTGATCCAAACAGCCAAATATTTATAAATGAAAATTATGGAAATTGTCAGGGGTGCGGAAACTTTTGCAAACAACAGTAGTTTTAATTCTGTGGTGCTATTTAGGGGTGTAACGATTAACCGTGCAAATACGCGTTTTCTCAATGAATGAATTGAAATGAATTACGGTGAAATCCAGGCACATCCGAACGCCAGGGGGCGCTCCCGTGCAAAAACTCATTTTGTGCCACAGAAGAAGTAGCATTACGAATGCTATTCCAGGAAATGTCTACAGGAATATTTATATCACTGTTCTTCAAATTTTTTCAGGTATTTTCATGATAATAAAGAATATTTTAAATGATTTTGCTTAACGAGTGTTGCTTTTTTTAAATGCACGTTATAAACGACTTTGACTCGTTATGATTTTAGATTGATAAGGACTTCCTACTGACCAAATGCCGTAGTACACGCACAAGCTGTGCATGAAACAAAGAATCGCAGCATTGCGATTCAGAATCGATTTCAGACAGGAATTTTTAATGGGACACACGGTTGAATCTTTACATCCCTAGTGCTATTTCAAACAGACCAGGATAGAAACACTGCCTTAGCCAATGGCATGAATTGCGGTGAGTTGTTGTGTGTTTTTCTGACCAATGGCAGAGGTTTTTGAGAGACATGTATCATTTTTACATAATTTTGCAGTCCTGTTAAGGTGACACAAAAATCACACCTTTAACTAATGCCTCAAGAGATTTTGACGTTGTCACAATTTTAAGTCACTGATGGCAACTAAGTCTGTTGTTTTTTGTAACATTTAGACAGTTGTTGTCTGAAGTGATGATTTAATCATTTTCTTTTCAAAGTTAACATTGCTGGGAGCGTTGTCACAGTTGAATCTATTATGTCTAAATGTTATGTGTAGCTATATTTAAACATGTTAGCGTGAAGCCGCTTTTCCCAGTGAGGCTGTAGTGGAGTCTAGCTTAATTGTTGAACATTTTCCCACGTTCAGTGAGTGTGAAACTGGAAAATGCGCCATGTGTGAATTCTAACACTCCCACATACTTATCCGTAGTATAAACTTTGGTGTTTAGGCTAATTTTAATAAAAAAACTTCTGTTTTTTGTCTCCTTGGTGGGTACACTTAGAGAAACAAGACTAGAGTAGTTTTTAAAAGTCACATAGGCCCTGTTTACACCTGATATTAAGATGCGTTTTGGTCGACAGGATCACAAGTGGATGACGCTAAATATAGGTGTAAACAGGGTCTAATCGTTGTGAGCTTGTTCACGTTCGACAACATTCAGAGGTAGTCGAAAACGCATTTGACCGATTTCTTTTGTGGTGTAGACGCTCATTCCACCAGCCAGAAAAGACCGCCTACTGACCTAATGTGTGATGTTCTGAGCACATAGTTTTTACATCAATCTTCTATCGTGAACCCACAGGTATAAGTGCGCTCTTTATGCTATCAATGGGGTTGTTTACATTTGGTATTAAGATGTGTATTCATCAATCGGATCACAAGTGGATGAGAGAGACACATTACGTTTACACCTGGTATTTAAATCCATCTCTTTTGTCCACTTTCGACCGCTTCTGTCATGAATACTGTGAGGGGGGTGGTCTGTCGAGACTGTGGGCAAGTCTCTCTGCTGTCATTTAAACGCAAGCGGGAGTAATGACGAATTTATATGGACGCAAACTAATATTATGTTGGAGTCAGTTGCTTGTGTTGTTAGTAAACATGCTGCACAGTGTTTTGTACATAGATATTTTAGAGCTTTCTCTGAATTTTCAGCGCAATTGATGAAATAAGATTGCGCAACTTTCACCATTGCAAAATGAAACTGCGGAGATCAGCTGCTTTAGTTTTATCAATGAAAGGCTAAAAATAGCGCTGTTCACTGTGTGTTCGCACCAGAAGTAAGAAAAGACGTAAAACATGTCCAGTACCTCAGATTAGATAAATGGGTGGAGAGATTGTGGCTGTTCGAATACATTACACTACAAAAGCAATCCGATCGAAAGGGTTTTCGACTACCTCTGAATGTGGTCGAAAGTGGACGAGCTCAAAACGCTTTGAACACTGTTTACACCTGGCATTAACGTCGTCCACTTGTGATCCAATCGACGAAAACACATATTAATGCCAAGTGTAAACAGCCTCATTGATAAAAAGAAAGCGGCTGCCTCTTTCATTTTTGTTTCATTTTGTGAGTGTGCGAAAGTTGCATGCGATTTTTTTTTTTTGCGATTTCTCTGAAATATCTAAGAAAGGTTTTAAATATACAGTACATGTACAAACTTTGTGCAGCATGTTTACTAAAAACACAAAGCAGTGGTGCTCTGACATCATATTAGTGCGCATTAGTGTAAAAGTGGACAGAAGAGACAGATTAAAACACCAGATGTGAACGAGTGGTTTCTCTCTTGTCCATCTGTGAGCCGAAATCTAAATGTAAACTGCTTTGATAGCTTTAGTTGGTCTCCCAGGCTGGTCTGATTGTAGATGGGTTTCGGCTATTTTTCATCTAGTCAGCCTGCGAGCGTACATGCATCCTGTTTCATTTGTTAACCATTATCTTCTCTTCCCTTTACAGCGAGCAGCTCTGTGCCTTCTGTTACTGTGGTGGTCGAAGCTTACTGGGGCAGGGGGATCTGAAGCCATTCAGGGTCACGCCCGAATGCGACCCTCCACTTCACCGACAATCCTCACCAGAGGAGGGCCATGAACATGATGAAAAGAGCGGGGCTGCCAGCCAATCAGGGAGGCGCAGGGGCCCAGAGAGGTAAGCTGATTGGACGGTGCTGGCTTAAGGCGTTTGAGGATGTGAAATCAGACAGGATGTTTAGTGAACTGTTTATATGAGCTCAGAAAAGTTAGCCTTTTCTCACGGCAATGCGTGTGTTTCTTTATTGGCTGACCTTTGTGAAATAGATCACACATTATCGGTGATTATTAGAGAGCCGAAAGGGTTTTACAGGCCAAAAAGTGTGCGTGTGTGTTTACTTGTGGTTTTGAACGGTAGGCTTGCTTTAGGCAGTGAAGCGCTGGTATATGACGTCACTAGTTGAAACAACCTCATCTGGATGACATTCAGGCCAGAAACCGTTTGAATATGGCTCATTCCAGTCGAACTCAACACTCATTGCCCTAGCGTGTGTGTTTTTGCTTAATATCCTAGAGACAGAGTCATGCAAAGGAAAACAAAGTGTTTGTCCTAAAGCGACCCTCTGGTTTCTTGAATGATAATTTGTCCTGCATGGCTGTTTGTCTTAATGAAGAGATGTAAATGCATGTTTTGACTTTAAGTACTTTTTTTAAGTTCCTCATTGTCACTGTATTTTAACTTTAATACATGTGCAGTATGAAAGGTGGATCTTGATATTTAGAATTTTTGATAATGGTGTAAAATGGTTTTTTTCCCCAAAGAACATCATTTTAAACAAAGAACTATTTTTTCTAAGAAAAGCAGTTTTTTAAGGAATAACTATAAATCTGTTTAAATTAAAAATGTTCGATTGCTTTTACAAGTGTTGTGAGTAGCTTTTCACTAAATTTGCGCTAGTAAGAAATATGAAGAGTTTGGTTCCAAAACGCAATAAACACCTTTTTTTAATTAGTTACCGCCAAAATCAGAATTGTATCTGGTCAGTATTAATAAGTCTTTTCTCAATTTTACGCAAAATTCGATATCCGTCGTGTTATTCGGTCATCTTTTCTCCATTTTTTCCAAACCGCGATAAACACCAGTCCTCCTTCTCTGCAGAATGCAATAAATCTGAAAAAATTGAACAAAAAAATCGAGCAGGATCAAAACATTTTACAACTGATCGCTGTCAAAAAGGTATAGGGACGACGTCCCAAGGAAGATAGCAGCAATGACAGTGTTTTTAATATGACAGTAAGTGTTTTGATTAATGCCATTAATTTTTATTTTTTTAATCAGTGTATACCACTAGTCAACTAAAAGAATATAACATGGTAAAGATGAATGCACATTTATATATTGATTCAATAGATTTATAGCATTAAAAAAACTTGTCATGGATTTTTTGCATTTTGCAGAAAAAATAATCAGTTTTTATAATACGTTTTTATAAACAGTTTTTCTTCTCACTCGCCTCTCTGAACTCATTGGCCTCGCTGGTACTGCGTATTGCTGGTTTGAATCCTATCTCACCAACAGGCAACAATACACCACCCTAAAGGGCATTTGCTCTGATCTGGTGCCAGTCTTACACGGCGTGCCACAGGGATCTGTGCTTGGCCCATTATTATTCAATATCTATATGTCACCTCTAGGGATGATCATCCGGAAACATGGATTACATTTTCACTGTTACGCTGATGATACCCAGCTCTACATCAGTACTAAGCCTTACACTTCTCTCCCACCCTTCCCCCGTATCAACTGCTTGAAGGACATAAAGCACTGGCTTGTCAATAACCTTCTCAAACTCAATAAAGACAAAACAGGACTTATGGTGTTTGCTCCCTCGTGACTTCTTAAAAAAGTTGATGACTTCATACTGGATGTGGATGGCTGCTCAATCTCAGCATCTTCGCAAGTACGCAACCTGGGCGTCATTATGGACTCTACTCTCTCCTATCAGCAACACATCAAAAACATTTTGGACACAATGATTGTTAGCTAAATTAAACTCATTAACACTAGTTTCATAAACATTATCTCACAACTTCTTTGAGAGTCTGAAGAATAAGTTGTTTTAATAGTGTCTGTTTAACTGCTATTTTTAATACATTAATGCATATAAATAAATAAATAGATAGTTCGGTTTTAAAACGTAATAAAGCCATTTTGACTAGTTTGGTTAAAATGTGTTTTCTATAAACGGTTTCATCGGACGCACGTGCACTGACGTGATACACGTCTGGATCCGAACTTTACTTCCGGTTTCATTTTTTTAATGGTCTGACTAATTGCTAAACTAATCTCTTGAACAAATGCCTCGTCGAAGAGTTTAATTTGGCTAACAACCGTTGTGTCCAAAATCGCGTACTGTGACAGTACATACTGAATTAGATGAAGTACCTACTGCTTTATTGTTAAAACAGTACATTCTATATACACTCACCTAAAGGATTATTAGGAACACCTGTTCAATTTCTCAACCAATCACATGGCAGTTGCTTCAATGCATTTAGGGGTGTGGTCCTGGTCCAGACAATCTCCTGAACTTCAAACTGAATGTCAGAATGGGAAAGAAAGGCGATTTAAGCAATTTTGAGCATGACATGGTTGTTGGTGCCAGACGGGCCGGTCTGAAGATTTCACAATCTGCTCAGTTACTGGAATTTTCAAGCACAACCATTTCTAGTGTTTACAAAGAATGGTGTGAAATAGGGAAAAAACATCCAGTATGCGGCAGTCCTGTGGGCGAAAATGCCTTGTTGATGCTAGAGGTCAGAGGAGAATGGGGCCGACTGATTCAAGCTGATAGAAGAGCAACTTTGACTGAAATAACCGAGCATAACCGTTATGTTAAATGTTACAACCGAGGTATGCAGCAAAGCATTTGTGAAGCCACAACACGCAAACCTTGAGGCGGATGGGCTACAACAGCAGAAGACCCCACGGGGTACCACTCATCTCCACTACAAATAGGAAAAAGAGGCTACAATTTGCACGAGTTCACAAAAATTAGACTGTTAAAGACTGGAAAAATGTTGCCTGGTCTGAGTCGTCTCGATTTCTGTTGAGACATTCAGATGGTAGAGTCAGAATTTGGCGTTAACGGAATGAGAACATGGATCCATCATGCCTTGTTACCACTTTGCAGGCTTTTGGTGGTATAATGGTGTGGGGGATGTTTTCTTGGCACACTTTAGGCCCCTTAGTGCCAATTGGGCATTGTTTAAATGCCACAGCCTACCTGAGCATTGTTTCTGACCATGTCCATCCCTTTATGACAACCTTGTACCCATCCTCTGATGGCTACTTCCAGCAGGATAATGCACCAGGTCACAAAGCTCGAATCATTTCAAATTGGTTTCTTGAACATGACATTGAGTTCGCTGTACCAAAATGGCCCCCACAGTCACCAGATCTCAACCCAATAGAGCATTATTGGGTTGTGGTGGAACGGGTGCTTCGTGCCCTGGATGTGCATCCCACAAATCTCCATTAACTGCAAGATGCTATCCTATTAATATGGGCCAACATTTCTAAAGAATGCTTTCAGCACCTTGTTGAATCAATGCCACGTAGAATATAGGCAGTCCTGAAGACGAAAGGGAGTCAAACACAGTATTAGTATGGTGTTCCTAATAACCCTTTAGGTGACGGTAGTTTGTGTGTACATTTTAGACATTTTGCATCCGCCATGCTTTCATTGTCACGTGACCCGTATGTCCTGTGACGTAATCTGAACAACCACAACCATAATTTACCGTTTGTGTTATTTAACAAGTACACGGTTTATAGGTTTCTGGCATTTTTATTAAAGTCATTTTTTTTATTTGGTGGCTTTTTAGCTCGCGGGGCCTCATGGGATAGTAAAGTGTCCATCAAATAAATCGTAAAAATCTAGCCAGAAGCAGTAGGTCATACTGTTTTTTAATACTAAGAATTCGGCCATACTACTTGCCTCGTATACTGATTTTCACCTACTATATAGTATTGAAGTATGTGATTTCGGACACAGCGAATGTCTCAATTTTATGATTTTAGCAAGCGCATGATAAGTGAAAGAAATTGAGTTTGCTTTCTTATTTACATTGTGATGCTTGTGATGCTAATTCATATTTTATAATCAATATTAGTAAGATCGTTTAATGCCACTTTTGGAGTAAAAAAACATTTAAAGAGTTTTACATTCAGCGCTAAACTATATTGTCATTATTTATAATAACTTCTTTCCACATAAGATGTAATGGTAAAGCAATATCATTTTTTATGAATAACATTTATCAGACTACAAAAATAAACCAAATAATTTGGAAAAAATTTAAAACCATGGCCTGTGCTTTATTTACAAAGGTATAAGCATGCACAGGGCTGTTGGCTATTTGCTTTTACTATGTACTTGCTATGCCCTGGCTGATCATTACCCTGCAGCCCTTGGCAGTCACATAGAGCGAGATGTGAGACCCCGGCCACAGCTTGTGCTCAGCCCAACAAAGGGCTCTCTCCCTGCTCTCTTGCACAGCTGCCTAATTTGTCTTGGCTGTTTGGAGCCAATCAGCCGTCTCCCAGGGGCCCGTGTGACGTAATCTGCTGCCAGTCTGATGTTGGCTGTTAGCCAGTCCTGCTGAGCTTTGTCATCTGTGGGCCACACTACTAAGCAGTAGAGCAGGCCGATGAAGAGGATGGTTTTAAAAGAATATCATATTCTTGAATTTACATCAGCATGAGGAGGATTATCCAGAGGATTCAGAGTGGGTTTGTGATATTTTATAAACTGATTGTTTGGAAAGAGTAGGGAGAATCTTGCGAAACATGTAGAATATGTGAGCCAGTGTGTAAAAACCCAACTACGTAAAATACATAAAATCATTCCCACAAAGATGATTATTGTGAAAATATAAACTTAACATCTTTAATGTTGACTGCATATGTTCATGTAAAGATTGAAGTTAATCGGCTAACTGAATTCAAACTGTGATGTTTTTGAGTTAATAATAATATAATGAGAATTTAACCTGGATGGCACAGACAGGGTCATGTATGTCAAATTTCATACCAAATCACCTAAATTTGTATTTTGCTTAAAGGAATGCAGCCTAGTTTTATTTTTTTGCATTTTAGGGCCCAATGAAATCTGTTTTATTTTTCCCCAAATTCCGTTTTATTTATTCTCTATTCCATGTTTTCCGATTTCATTTTTTATTTTTGTGGATTTTGGTTTTAATGGTTAAATTAAATTTCAGGAATCAAATAGCATTTCTTATCAACTGTAACGAACTATCGAACATTAAACAAATACAATTTAACAACAATTTATTGATCACACAAGTGATATTATGCACAGCTGTTTTATGTACTACGGCTTTTGATCAGTCAAAGTCCTTATCGATCTGAAATAACTCTTAGTTTGAGTTGTTTAAAACATGCATTTGAAAAAGCAACACTCGTTAAACTTTATTATTATACATTATTTATTATTATGAAAATACCCGAAAAGAATTGAAGTAAAGTTTCTTCTTTTGCAGCGCATAGTTTCTGCACAAGAGCGCCCTCTGGCTTTGGATGTAGCCGCATTTCACTGAGAAGCATAGCAGGCATCATTGGCCGATATATCGGTGCATCCCTACAACCAAATGTTTAGTTTTTTTTTTTTTTAATCATAAGATTATACTCATCTTGTTTAACTTTTCAGGCATCTGTTTTAAATGCAAATGTATAAGTTATGAAATTGTCAGTCAGCAATTTATGATTTAACATTAGCAAGAAATACAAATAAAACACTGCACAGTCCTCACTGTATGGATTAAATATACAGCTGAAAAAGTTGTTCCTGTGTGTGCACTTCGGATGTGAGCCCTCATGTCTGAGGAACATATACAAGCTATACACGCTGGTAAAAAGATGTAAAGGGCGTTACGTTGTGCGGACGTGTGCACGAGCAAGGCGGACGGAGGTAAAGGCGGAGTAAAGTATACTGTAGCTGTAGTCTGCTTTGTCCCAGGCTTTGATGATTCAACACTTATCATTGTTTGCAATGCATGATGAGAAACGGACGTGACTTTCTTTATGTCTAACATTACAGAAAAGGAAACTGTTTCCGCACATTTCTGTCATTTGCCGATTAATGAAATCACGTCAAAAAAAATAGCATTTGAAAATGAGTTATAATGGGTTTTAAAATAACAAAATTCATAATTTGCTGAATTCCCTGACGTTCCACATTGTACAGCAAAATCAATTTTTATGCTTGGATTCCGTGATTCCGTCCGCGTTTTCTGCATCACCGAAATCATAGGGCCCTAGCATTGTGATTATTTTTTAACAGTTAGACTCATTATGCTAAATGATTTAAGCACATTATGCTAAACACTTTAGCATAATTATTGTGTTTAAACAGACATACTGTAAATAAAACAACTGGATAAGCAGTTCTCATGGCTTCTTATGACAGCAGCAAAAACACCTAAAATGCGTCCGTGTGACACAGGCCAACCAAGAATTTATAGTAGTGATTTTGTTAGAAATTAAAGTTTTTCTATTAATAAATGTGGTCATGTCTATTTAATATTCAAAAAGTTTTTTTCTCTTTTTTGGAACCTACTGAATGCTTAATTATAATTAATATTTGTAATAAATAAATGATATCTTTCAAAGGGGAACAACATCAATTTAAATTAAAACTTAAGTTCAAAACAATGAATACTGAAAGTGTTATTATAACACAGATATAAAATTCCCCAAGTGCTTGGGGGGGGTCATACCACCCAGCCCCAAATATAATGATACGTAAAAAACATCTTTGTGTTCAATTCTAATACATCTTAGGTAATTCAGCCAAAAATACCTGACAGCCTTTTCTCATGCACTTCTAAGTAAAATAATATGTGCTATTGTTTTCAATTTGTTTCATTTTGTTTGACTCTTTTCTGTTCTCATGGGCTTAAACAGAATGACATTTTGTAACACGCTACGTTTAAAATCACTGCTGACCCCTCATATATGTCAGCCATCCCGGCGGAGGATAGAGGAGGGGTATAATGAGATATGCGGGGCTGTAATGTGATGGATGCACTTTTATCCCATGATGTGTTTACGATGAGTCATTTCTGTGTAAGTGGTTAATCAATCAGCACCGTCACACCCCCCCACCACATGCCTAAATTAAAATGGCTGTGAGTCAAAGTCCCCCAGTCGATGGATGTCAAGAATAAATTAGCACTCTCCCGGTACCCGTGGCTTACGATAGAGGGCCAGCAAGTCAGACAGTGTTTGTTTCTGTGTATTCATATGTTTATTGATGCAAAAAACAACATTTATTTAACTATGTTTTACTCAATTCTAATTTACTCAATTCAAATGACTGTATTGTCCTTTTGAAGGAGAGAACATTTGCAAATGAGATTAATTACCATTTTAATAATTAGCTTGATAAAAATAAAAGCACAAAAAGGGTTAAAATGCAAGACTGTGTATTTTTTTAGTCAACTAGTCACACACATTGGACATTTGATGGAGCACATCAGATTAGAAGAGAAAACGGGGTTCTTAAGATGTGTTTGTAAAAGTGACACTGTCTCTTAACGTGATGGTAATGACACAAGGGGCTAAAAAAAAAGTGTAGAATGACACAACAGTCAAAGACGTTTGTTTAGCAATTAAAACATATACAGACTGCTTAGTCCTTCAATAGTGTATATAAAAGATATCGTTTTGTTGTTAATACATTTCTGGATGTCTCCTAGAATTCATGTTTTAATGTGTACGTACAACAGGAACATTCAGCATTCTGGAAATGCGCCTATAACCATTCCCATCAAAATGCTTTTTAACGATAAGATTACAAAGATTTTAAGAGAGTTCTTTGCTTTTACCCATCATGAAGTCTTTCCTGTGTTCCACCTGGGTAATAAAAAGCCTTTATAGGCCATCAATTAGAACTTAAGCAGCTGATATCAATTAGTACTGATTAGGGATGCTCCGATCGATCGGCCGCAGATCGGTATCGGGCAATAACGGCATTAAATGACTCGATCGGTCCTCGTTAAATTTGCCGATCTCATGAAACAATCTTTCAGTTTACTTTTGTTTACTAGCGTATCCCTAGAGCATCCCTAGTACTGATAGGGGGCAGGGTTTCTTTCTCAATACTGACAGATTTCAGGTGATCTCCTGGCTTTCTATGCCATTTTGCACCTTGTTCTCTTCATGTGTTCAATACTTATTCCCTGTGTCATTTCACTTTATTTATTATGACTCAACTTGTATACTTAAATTTTCTTATTTCTTTGTATGAATTCAATATTTGGTTGGTGGCTATATCTGGTGGAAATTTTGTGTCAATAGCCCACTTAGAAATCCCCTTGCTGATAAAAATGCTGATAGGTCAAATACTTATTTTCCCTGCTGTAGTTGTCCAATAGTAGTGCAACTGATTACATTCACTATGGCAGATTAGCCAAGGACAGTTTTGGGAATATTTGAAATTGGAAGCAGTGGTATGATGTAGTTTGCTTTTGGCAGTGTGACACAGTACCATATTTTGCCAACTTTTGTCAGACCAAGCGAGATTCCACATGTACTAGAAGAAATTCCACATGAAGGAAATCTCTGATATTGTTTTATGTTTTGTTTTTTGGCCATGAATATTTATGGGTTGTGTGGATGCGTTATTATTATAAAACAGTATGTACCTTTGCATGTGTGTTGATATTGTATTTTTTGTTGATATTGTCTTATTATTACCTTAGATACAATACCTAGCAATTGACTGACCTGTATAATTTCTTTTGTTCTGTAGTGTCGTGGCTGAGGACTGGGACGAGCTCCATCGTGTTGGTCTACCAGACAGCATTGACGTCCGATCTCTCTTTGATGAGTCGGGTAAGCACTCCTTGAAAGCTTAAATAATGTGCTGCATTAAGTAAAATATAGTTTTAAAGTAAAAATATTTAGTATTTCCAACACTGGTATAGAGATGATTTTAAATAAATGCATTTCACGGATATCTTTTGTATGACTTTAGAAGATTTGGAATGTATAGTTCATAAGTCATATCGACTTTTTTATTGTGCTTATGTTTTTCTTTCTTGAACCATGAAGGTATACATTTATGTGTTTCAATACGAATTCGACCAAAATAAAATTGATAGATGACTGATTCCTTTACATTTTCGTTTTTTGCCCACAGGTCAGTGCTGGGCCCATGAAAGTTGCGTGTTGTGGTCGAATTGTGTATGTCAAGCGGAGGATCAATCACTGCTAAATGTGGACAAAGCCATCCACTCAGGGAGCACAGAGGTATGCTGGGATATATCTCTGCATTAGCTGACTTGTGTATCGTGGCGGAAGCGCCCGAGAACTCATGAATAAAATAATGACTGTAAACATTATGCAAATATTACATCACCTCTCCGGGGTACTTGAAAGGTTATGCAAATGAGGGTTAAAAAGCTCTGCGTGGTTTTAATAGCCGTGCCAAAGTGCGGTTGCCTTTAGTTGATTGACCATGATGTGCTGCTGTATTTTAAATTTATGCTTGACAATCACATTTCTTGAATATGTCTTTAGATTTTGTCATTTATGTGTAAAAAGAAAATTTAGTGCTTTTGAGATGCTCCTTTACAGGGAATGTTATTGTTAATTAGTTCAACTAGCAAGGTTAACCAACCAATGCGGTCATGCTTACATTAAGCTACATTTATGCAGACGCTTTCATCCAAAGTATTACATTCCTTTTATATGCCACAAGTATATTACATAAAAATGGTATAGCAGCAGAATCTCTATTTTCTGTAATATCACATATTTCTGTATCGTACCTCCTAAAGTAGCTGTCATAGTCCCTATACATTTTGATTTATACCTTCTCTATGAACGGTTTAATGTCACTGTAACCACATTAGCTTCTTGTGGTTCTCCATATACCTGTGATATTGGTGTACTGTCTTTCTGTGAGCGAGTGAAGCTGGTGAATGGATCTAACTGGCTGCTAAAGGTCGCCGCTGATCAGCTGTGAAAGAGAAAAGGTCACAGCTCTCGGCTGTAACGTCATCAGCTTCATCACTTATCACCCCTCGCCCCAGCAACCCTCCAAGATTGCATTCCATAATAGCACCTTACCATTTGATCTTGGGAATTAGCAGCCATGCTCCATTTAGCGTTAAATGCCAGTTCAAAGCCAGACAAATATATGTGAACCTGCTTGTAGGTAACGCATCTGATTGGCCTGGTTTTCTGAGCAGAGCTTCCCTCTGACCTAGCAAACACAGAAATCTTTTGGACCGCACGGTGCCTTGAGATCTGTTTGCAGCGAATGCGTAATATTACGAGGGATGAAACGAAAGGTGCTGTTAACAAGATGCAGGGAGCTGCCATTGATGTGTCAGGTCCAGGCTCATCTCAGCTATGGTTGACTTTAAGTGGACATCTCATTAGGCAGTACGACGGACAGTCCGTGACTCAGAACAAATCGATATGAATAGAAAACAGGAATGCTGGCCTACTTCAGTTAGGGGGAAAATATGTAAGTCTTTAGAAAGCTGTCGTGGTTTGCTGCAGTTATTACCGAATGGTACCCAAAATAAGGGCAGAGTTTATTTAAAGCACCTGACCCATTATGTAACCTTTGAAATGTCATTATTAATAAAGTCCCCTGGCATGAGTTAACACAAGGTAGAGGTGAGATGTGTGAGCTCGGTGTAATTACCCTTTTCATTTTAGCTGAATATTTATTATGTCGTCGCCTAAACGCTGTGAAGGTACAGGTTGGCACGAAATACTGAAATTCAGTGTTTTGCAGCGCTGCCAATGTTACAGGGTTGTTTTTGTAAATGTTAATTATTATGGTGTGTTATGTGAGGGTGTTGTAATTACATTTTTGCCAGAAAATGTGCATACATTTAAGCATTTGTCTTCACAGAGGTGTATTTACCCAATCACTTAATTTGATTCAACAGTCAGTTATGTTCTTAATATGAAATACTATTTATAATATTGGTTACATTTATCACCCATTCTAATTAATTTTTGCAATAACATGGCATGTCTCTCTTGCTGCTTTGACAAAATGTTGTCTGTGTAAAGCCTGTGTAAAGTCGCACAGTAGTATAAGTCAAAATATTGTATATATATATATATATATATATAACATATAAGTCGCACTGGACTATACGTCGCGTTTATTTAGAAAATGATTTCACAAAATCCAAGTCGAAGAACAAACATTTAATCTGGAAAGGCAAGTTATTCAACTAAACAATAGCACACAGAACAGCAGGCTGAATAGGTGTCTGTACATATTAACGTAATATTACCATTTATTTACCGAACACAATAGCATACAGAACATACCTAAGCCTGAATAGGCTAAATTAACACGATAAGCCAAATCAAGTTCAAAAATATGAAAAAAGTGCGACTTATAGTCCAGAAAATATGGTAGTTTGTTTTTTTATGTGTACTCAAACGTAATGCACGGTCGAACGCACAGCCTTGCAAAGTATTGTTTATCTGTACGTGTACACAGATGTTCCACACATACGCATTGCGACAAAATGCAATTAATATCCTGGGCTACATGCTACATTTTCCTGTATGCACATGCCAACCTACGCAAACAAAGTCTGCGTGGTTACAAAAACCCGGCGGTGCGCGTAGTCCGCACTTACTATTCTGATAAATACGCACTGTACACGGGCCCTCGCGTATGCTTAAAAACAGGATTATACTTCTAAGGACCAAGTTTAAAATTTCTGGTTTTATTTCATTTTGAAAGAATATTTGGGGGATAATTGCAAAAATGTCAATGTGGGGTGTTTTATATTTTAATATTTTTATATATTTATATTCTATACTTTTATGAAAATATAAATATATTCTTAAAAAATGTGAAATAAAATATAATCTAGTTTAGTGTAATATGATTTTTTTACATACATTTTTACATCATTTGTCAAAGATTATTTAGAAAACAGAGCTGTTTTCAGCATATGTCAGGACAAATATTTCAAAAATGCATTAAAATTTACATTTAGTAATAAATAATAAAATGTATTTTCGTATGATATTTTAAAATGATTTTTTTAAGATAACGCTTACTTGCAATCAGGGTGGATAAAATATTCTTTGGTGCAATTGGCGGTTACACCATTTGACATTTTCAGGTCCATTCAGTCTTAACTTTCATAAAAATGGTACAAATGTAATGTTTTTATTGCATAAAATCAACATAAATACACTATGTGCATTGAAATGAACCTGATGCAGATTTTTTAAAAAGATTTTTGAATTTCTTATTTTGCCAAACCTTTACTGACCCATGTACACGCACCACTATATTCTTGTCCGGTTTATGTAGTATGTAGGCCGGGAGAGGTATTGTAATTTGCTGTAATGCGCATGCGTCAAACGTCTGTGTACGCGGACGAGTCAACTGAACTGTGCTTTGCAAAGCTGTGCGTTCAACACTGCATGTCTGTTCGCGTACGCGCCAAAAAATTTACTATACTCATCCTGGCTTGTTCTTGTAGACTGAACGCAGGTTGCTTTGTATAAAAGTGTCTGCTTAATCCATAAATGTAAATGTTATCCTGTTAAAAAACTGAACCTTGGTGATATTTACATCTGAATTCAGCAGAATTTGCAAGTCAGCATTCGAAATGTCACGGAAACCAAATGTTTTAATGTTTTGCATGACATACAAACTCACGCTCACGATTATTGTATTTATGAAAGAACTTGGAAATGTTCGAAAAGCTCATAGGATTGATTCCCGAAATCAAAAAATTATAAAATGAATGCAGTGTATGCTTCCTTTTTAATAAAAGTCTGCCAAATGCATTGTGATATAAATGTAACGTAACAACAAAAGCACTGGCTCTATTAGCCAGGACAGATGGCTTAAATCTCCCACATTGGTCATAAATCATGGGGTCATCTGTACTGTTAAACGCTATTATAATCTGATTCTCAATGAATGTTGAAAGTATGGTAGACAATGTAAGCTTCTCTTAGTGGTCTGTGGTGCGTTACTAGCTTGATGGGATAATTACAGTTCAGTCAGTCTGTCATCATTGTGGGTTATGTCAGCTCTCGCTGTTAGTCTGACCCACAGGCATTACACTGTCAGCTTTGATGTCTCATTATATAGATTGGTCCGGTTTCCATGCATTTACATGTTGATTATGTGATGAGTACTTAATGCATATGAGCTTTCACATATGTCTTTTAGGCTGTGTTAAAGTAATTAATGGCCTCATTGTTAACATGTGAAGTGTGTACCTATTTTTCATAGCATTGTGCATATTGTAAGCGCCTTGGAGCATCCATCAAGTGCTGTGAGGAGGGGTGTGATCGCTCGTACCATTACCCCTGCGCGGGGGCCGCTGGCACCTTTCAGGACTTCAGGAGGCGTTCTGTCCTGTGCACGGAGCACATTCAGCTGGCCGTCAGCAAATGTGAGATTCTTTAAGCGCCCTTCATTATAGCATATATTTTGTATTGTATACAAGAAGAAAACTTAATAATACTTCAGTGTGAAGGTTTACAATGAATTATTTCTTAGAACATGCACCAGGATTCATTCACAATAAAACCAAATTGATAAGGTCAATAGGGTCCATTTTGGTTTCATGTTGGCTTTAAGAAGAAACTTTCTCTCTCACAGATGAAGAGGAAGCAAATTGTATATTGTGTGACAGCCCCGGGGATCTCCTGGACCAGTTCTTTTGCACCAGCTGTGGGTTGCACTACCACGGCATGTGTCTGGACATTAGCGTCACTCCTCTGAAGAGGGCAGGCTGGCAGTGCCCAGAGTGTAAAGTCTGCCAGACATGCAAGTGAGTCACTGCCGGGCTCTGCTTTTCATTTTCCACGCTGTGTTTTTTTGGCACGTGTCAGTGACGAATCTTTTAAATTGATCTTCAATAGCTCTTCTTTATTAGCTCATTGACATACATTCCATGTAGTATTGATGTGTATTTACACAGTTTATAATGTGAACGTTGGCCTGTTTATCTCTGTAGCTGCAATGAAATTAGTCATGCAAAGGGATAATTGATTTGTGTCCTTCAGGGAGCCGGGAGAAGATACTAAGATGCTTGTGTGTGATATGTGCGACAAAGGCTATCACACCTTCTGCCTGCAGCCGGCTATGGATTCTATTCCCACCAACGGCTGGAGGTGCAAGGTATATATAACTCTCAAATCTCGTAATGCCACAGTTTCTAGAGTTGCACCAATTGATTGACCATATGTGATAAAACACTGGCCTCAGATTTCTTGATCAGTGCAACGTAATCCAGTACAGCTCATGACAATCTTGCTTTCTAGAACTGCCGGGTGTGTGAGCAGTGTGGCACACGGAGCAGCGAACAATGGCACCACAACAGCCTGCTGTGCCAAAACTGCATGGATCGACAGGATACCAGCCTCACATGCTCGTGTCCTGGTGACGTAGATCCCGACATCAATAAAGACACCATTTCTTGTCGTCACTGCAAAAGGTGCACAGCAGATTTGTCCTTCTAACTGTTTTATTAAAGCAAGAGTTTGCCCATAAATCATATGTGTTTGTGAAGAGTTTGGTTCCAAAACGAGAACAAACAAAAAATTTAAAAACTGAGTTATCTTGTTTTGGAACCAAACTACTGAAGTTCTGTAAATTCCTATTTGGATCCAGAATCCAAATGGTTTGGGCATGGATGTGATGAAGTGGTTTATCAATGTCTTCCCTCTTTTTTCCCCCAGGTGGTTTCACCCAGAGTGTGAGCAACCAGTGGAAGGCCACACACATGCCCAGCCCAAAGAAGATCAGTTATGTCCCATCTGTAGAAACGCAGAATCTGAATCAGCTTCTGCAGGCTCGGCTGCTGTAGCAGCAGTCCAGGAGGACATTAAATCGCAGAAGGACGTTGAAGAAGATGCACAGCTGGTTGCGTCAAATGAAGATCCAGAACCTGCCAAAGTGGAAGACGCAGAATCTCTCCAGCTTGACAGTGAGATGCCGAGTACGGAGGTGGAAACGGCTGAAGAACAAGTGACTGGTAAGAGTCTTAATATAGTTAACATGGCTGCGGTTAGCAAAGTTAGCAAAATATATTGCTGTTTGGGGCTTACCTGTGTTTTCTGGATATTTAATTATTTTGTTTCTTTTGGGCTCCTTTTAACAAAGTTTTATCTGATTCCTAAAGAACTAGGCTACTGCATTGAGTCTTTATCGTGTATTTTAGCTCTACTGGCTTAGTTTTGGCTTTGGTGTCTACAACGTACAGTTGTACTGTGAGTTCAACTTTGATACATGAGCACATAGGAACTTCAATCCTTCAGGCGCATGTTGTGGATGTGGAGAGTAGGCCAATGTCTCCCTTAGGCCCACATGCCTCAGAAATGGCTGGATTAGTCTGTACTGGTCTGCTGGAAAGGGCTATTTGAATCATGCATTGGCCCAGTTTGCATGAGTAACGCAAAGACTCTTTGAAAGCAATGATTGCCCATGCGATCTATGTGGTTTTCATTTAATTTCCCATAAAGAGATTATTTGACGTTTGTTGTGGAGACACTGCCCTCTGTTTGGGGAGAGACACACCTTTTCATAAATTGTTTGCGCCTGTAAATGATAAAGAGTATGTCAACTTAAAAATTGGAGGATGTATATGTACTGTGTGAAAAAAATGTGTCAATTTGTATTGTATTTATACAGTAGCCTATTCTGCAGTTTGATCCTTGAACTGTTGCTTTCAATTAGGGATGCACCGAATGTTTGGCAAACGAAATGAATCGGCCGAAAATAGCAACAAAAAAAATAATTTTTGGTGTTTGGCTAAACGAGTTAAAAAAGGCCAAATAAATTTGAAAGAATAATGAGGTCTTTGATGATGCAATCAAATAAACCAGCGCAAAGTGAGAGACGCGCAAATGCAGCAAACATGTTGGTAAAAGCATTTTAATGTGTCCGAGAAATAAGCAAAAACATACAGCACTACAAGTTTCATTTATCATTTAAAATCAAGACATCCTGAACACCATGCAGTGTATGAGAAAGACACAGCAATGGATATTTGTCTGCTGAATGCACAAGCACGGAGAACGAGAGACTTTAGATCTTTATCTCATGTCATAGAACGACGAAAATGCGTCAGCAGTATGTAATAAAAACTTCCTAGAACCAGTGAAGTCCTACAATGACTAGACCTGTCACGATAGCTACTTTTTATAGGTTGGTTAATTGCCTCAGAAATTATGTCGATAGTATTGTCTTTTTTTAAGTAGTATATGTCCATTTTATGTTACTGATTAGATATAACAATAAAATAGCTAATAATATAAGTCCATCCTGTTTACGAACATACATTTAATTTTTAACAATTACGATGAAAAATATTAATATGAAATAAAAATATTTTTTTTATTATAAATATTTAAAATATAAATTGATATTATAAAATATGCATTTAGATTTTAAACAGCTAATATTGAATGTTTTGTATAAATCCCAGCTCTACAGGGTTAATTGCTTTAGACAAGTGTTACTCTGATCGCATCTGTGAGTATGTGCCATTACACACAATCACTTTATAATAGCTTATATCTAAACACTAGATGTTATGGTTATGCTTGACTTTTATTTGTATAGCTCTTTTCATTGCCCAAATAACACAGGCGATCGTGATCGCCTAAAATGCTAATGACATTCATTTTTTTTGCTGACAAACACACATGTAAACACTATGGTAATATATCGCCCCTCCAAAAACTACCGACGTCATGTTCACCTTTCGTTAGAAAAGTCGTTATAGTCATTATTGCAACATGCCTAACAATGACAAACACGCTTATACCAACAAAACTTTTATTAACAAGAAGCTTTTTTTTAGACCTTGTCGTCTCCTGTCAATCTTGCTCCCGTCTCTTTCTCTCCCTTTGCCTGTGCTTGATGGTGCATGCAGGCATGCGTCCGCTGCTCAACATAAAGTGCTGGAATTTTCTTAAGGCAGAGTAATGTATAGGTTATTTGCATTTTGTGCGGGAATAGAAGGTCGGATTAATATCCATTTTGCCAAGACTCAATTATGTGGTTGAAAAGTCTATCTTATAGCTATCTGATCAGAGAAGTGACCAAGTGTAAAATGCCCTAATGACTGCTGGAAAGTTTAAAAAAAGGTCATTGTTAAATAATGTGAAATAAATAAAATAAAAAAGGACATTTTGAAAATGTAGCTTGTGCAATGGTGAGAAAATTGACAAAATAATTAGGAAAATGAAAAAAAAAATGTTCGGTATTCGGCCTTCGGCTGAGTTTTTCATTTTATTCAGCTTTGGCCAAGAATTCTCCTTTCTGTGCATTCCTACTTCCAATGTATTGGATTTGCTTTTGCTTATAAACAAAAAATTGCTTTAAAAACAGCAATAAAGGATTGTGTCCAACACTTTTTCTTTCAAACATTTGTATTTTAATAAGGCCACATTTACAGACTATAAGCCTCGCAAAAATAATGGATTTTTTGATGTGTTTTTATAGAAATTAATAAATCCAGACCCAAAAAAATGAGTATCACATATCAACTTTTTTCAGATCCCTCTTAAAGGAAAAAGAGGGTTAGAATAATACAGGTGTTGTTGTGCATCAGCACCAACTCCCTCTTTCGTCTTCATGTGTTGGTTTGTGACTTGCCTTTACTGCCCTGAATATCCAGCACACGAGAGTCTATTCCTTTTGAAAACTAAAGGCTAAAGTCTTATTTTGAAAACCTGTGCCAGAGGAAGTTTCATATTCCTGAAAATCTCCTCTGTGTGTAATATTCCCTCAAAGTCTTGTGTCATCAAACAGCTTTGGGTCTACGGTGCATTAACACCCGCTCACACAGTATAAATCTCTGCACAGTGTCAGTAACTCAATTCCCCAACTTTTAGGGGACCAGCTGCTCAATGGACCTTAACAGGGTAAGGGTGCAAATCTCTGTGTGGAGATCTGGCCTCATCCCAGGCTGGGTTCATGGATATTTAGGGTGCCGCAGGGTGGATTGAAAGTATGTGCCTTCACGTACTGTAAACTGTGGTTTGAATAAGTTCAACAGCTGTGATTGGAAATGAGTATATAGACAAGATGGATCTGAGGTTGTTTTCACACTTGATTTGGTTGCTTGGACCAAACAGGGATTTGATTCCTCTCTCCTGCCCCGCCCTCAACAGATCTCTTTAGGTCAGAACCACTGTACTTGTAAATATATTGTGAGTGGCACTATGAGTACAAAAGGCAGCTGAACAGAACCACAATGTAAAAATCCATCTTCTGCTGATGTATTGTAAAATATGCGAAGAACGTATGTTGCTCTTATAAAGCAAGTGTTTCGGATCTATAAGTTAGGCCCAATTGTGATGATAATGAAAATTTTGACTTTTTGGATTTCAACATTGTCACCAAAACATTAACCAAAGTAACCCTGGAACTTGAGAACATACGTGTTGTTGGAAAAAAAATTTATCCAGCTTAAATGGTTTGCTGGTCTTATGGCACTTTTCCATTGCATAGTACCCCACGAGTCGGGTCGTGTTGTGTCAGTTCACTTTACTTTGGCCCGGTTAGCTTTTCCATTGAGTTTAGTACCACTTTAAAGTAGGAGGGATTATAGACATGTCGTTATATTTGCGCTGCCTACTGCTGTGACATCATACAAACAGTGGGAGCCAGCATCGTTGGAATGCAGTGTTTCCCATACATTCATTAATTTGTCAGTCCGCCACAAAATCAAAATTGACCACCACAAATAGATGTTTGCACATCGGGCTTATTACTACCTCTGTCCCAGTCGACGCGCTCTGCTGAACGGAGCCTCATTTAAGCAAAAATGACGTGGAAAAGTCTGGAAAATACTGGTATGGTGTTCCTGATTCTCAGCCTGTGGTTGTTTTTCACCGCTAAAAGGGAGTTTGGGAACTTACAACAAAGCACAGATGACAACAGGTTTGCGATTCTCTCAGACCAATCAGTGATTTGTAGTGTTTTCACATTTCATTTTAGTATCGGCTCAGCTCCATTGGAACCTTAACTGAGGTGGTTCTAAAAAAGTATTGGGTATTTGTACTGTACCAGTGGAAAAAACACCGGAAGTGAGCTGAGCTGACCCGACCTGACCCGACCTGACCCGTGGGGTACTATGCAAAGGAAAAGCGCCAATCGATGGTTTGACATCAGCCCAGTAGCGGAGTGGCCATCGGGAGAGTCTGGACTTTTCCCGGTGGGCTGGTAGTGTTTTGAGGCTGCGAGGGCCGGTCTAGTTCTACACTGCGAGTTATATAGCAACCCCGTCTGGCGACCTGATATGCAGCCGCTTTCCTCTGGTCAAACTGTGCAGCCTCTTTGCTCAACATAAAAGTGCTCAACCTGTTCGGCAGGTCCAACCATGTTTAGGATTTTTAAAAATATAGGGGGATGCCTGTTTATTGCAGTACATATGCGGTCGGATTGATCCATCAAGCGGATAGACTAGCCTATTTGTAGTGAATTAAGGATGTTTAAAATCTCTAGCCTGGTGGTCAGTAATATATCAAATCAGCACATTTGCAAAGGTTTATCACCATGGCTTTATCATAAATAATAATTAGAAGGGTAACTTCGCAGTATCACATTATATATTTCCTACTATGTGATTTCCATATTATAGACAAGAGTATTCAACTGCAATATGGCAATAAATATCCAACAACATTATTATTTTTCAAAACTTTTGACAATTTTTTTTTCAAAGGAACCGTATTCTTATAGTTATTCAAAGATGCACACATTATTCCGCATATGATTTGAATATTAGTCGAGAGTATATAACGGCAACGAACGTCTCATATGGCAATAAATATCCACATAGCTATAACTTAACATAACAGCATAATGAAATGAATAAAAAGACAAGGAAGCAGGATTGGCATTTAAATTGTATTATTATTATTATTACTGGAAAAAAAGCAATATTATTGAAATAAACTGAGATAAATGCAAACACGTTAAAATAAATAAGCAATAACAGTGGGGGGAAAACATTATTATCTCTCAAAACTTTATATGAGAAAAATGTTATTTGAAGGAAAAATTCTTAGTTATTCAAAGATGCACACATTATTCCATATAACTCACATTTATAAGCACGTTCATCTCTGGCCTCCCTCTGTTATGTAATAGCTGATTGACAGGAGCGCATCTCCGTCTTTCAAACATATATCATTTTGTATAGTTACTCATTTAGGAAAATTAGCCATGATTTAATGATTTTATTATAATTATGAAAATAATAATCTTTGGCAGATTGATTACGATTTGTATTTCCCTAGTTTTACTACAAATACGATAATTTTGTTTTTATTTCCCGGTAGATTTTTTGGTCCCACTCCGCCCCTGCATCAGCCAGTTGGTCTCCCAGCCTGAGCAGCTGATACATGCTCAGAATCCTTCTAAAACCATCAAATCAGACCAACTTGATTGTTTCGGCAACACCTTTCCTAAACTAGTTTTTGCAAAACCAACTTGGTTACCAGCTAAGACCAGCAAACCCACAGTACTTGGGCTTTGTGTTTTTTGGAGGTCTAGAATTAAGATGCTCTCTTTGCCACAACTAGCTTTTCAAAAGATCTTCAGTTCTTTGATCCTCATATTGATTTGAGGGAAGTTTTTTTCTACCACCTCTCACCAAAATGTTGACTTTGTTCAACTGGACTCACGGTATGAATGTGGACTAGTGAGAGAAAGTAAATGTGTCTCTGGTAGCATTAGAAATGAGAGGCATGTAAAGGGGATCGCACACCGGCCGCGCCGCGTCGCGCCTAGGAGAACTCGGAGGTATTGTAAACCGGAAGTGCACATTAAATAGTGCGAGCTTCTTCAGATAGCGTCTACTTCAAAATGTAAAATATACGTTAGCAGCCAATGTTAATCATTAATGATGTGGGACAAATATGATGTTATTTAATGTTAAACTATGTGAGTGGCGCTCTGTCTCATAGAAAACAATGTGTTCGATTTTTTTAGAACGGCGCTGCGCGGCCGGTGTGCGATCCCCTTAAGGGTGACAATACTGTATGTGCTTGTTGGTGTTGGATTAGATGGTCTGGGGTAGTGATGCGCGGGTCGTCTCGTAACCCGCGGGTAACCCGCGGGTCGGGTAAAGAAATTGTAACTTTAATGCGGGGCAGGTTGGGGCGGGTCATTAAAAACAAAATTAAAAAACTGATATGTTGCGTCTAATTCCCTGTAGCATATATATTAAATATTTGGGAATATATATTTTTACATTTAATTACTTTCTTTGATAAGGTTAAATTACGTAGGCCTATGTGGCAACGTAACTTCCGCAACGTAACTTGCGCAACGTAACTTATCCCCAAACCTTTGACGTCACGGAAGCGGCAAGTAGCTCCCGCTGCCAGCCACAACAACAAAACAAACGGAGAATTAAAAGATGAAAGACGATCTGCAGAAGAAATTAAGGTAGGGAATTTGTGAATAGATAATACAAATGCTGCTTTTTTGTGTGGTGATCTACTTTTAAAATGATAAAGCCGACAAGTTCTACATGCTAAAAACACTTTAAATGCGTGGACTATACTGCATATATCTCTACATTGGATTTAGGGATGTCACCATTACTCTATTTTCTTGAGGAGTTAAAAAAAATCCTGGAGCACATGTCGAGTACTGTTTAAAATAGCGGAGATTTAGTGAAACAAACTTGAAGGAAAATTACAATAGTATCAGAAGCATATATCAGCACAACGCTGCCTCTCTCTCTCTCTCCGTCGTTCGCTCGCTCTCGCGTGCTTTAGCTCGTGCATGAAAGCAAGAATGCGATGCAATTCCATGCTTGTAAATGTCGGAAGTTTACACGACTGATCTGCAGCGGGCAGGCATAAGATTTATAAAAACACATATGAGAAGAAAGGCACAGCAACTCAAAAAGACTTAAGTGTTTCACAATTACTCATAATGCCAATTTTCCTGTGGAGGCATGGAGCAGCATGAGAATACACAGTAAGCTTATGTGCGATCTACCGGCATTGCCTTTGCGATCGATGTATTGGACACCCCTGGTTTATCATTATCCTATCTCTATATTAATATGACCATGCTGGTTTCTATGGCTCATTGGTGTATGTTGTTGCCAGTATACAGGGCGATGTAATCTAATGGCTGTTTCCAAGCACTCTTAGGCTGAAATAAAGCCTCTTTTTATTTACATTACAAATGCCTAATATGTCTATTTTAATGGTCGCGGGCACGGGGCGGTGCGGGTTGTAAAAATAAATAGATACAGTGTTGGGGTGCGGGTTGGGGCGGGCCAAATATTTCATAAAAGCGGGACCCGCGGGTTGGAAAAAACGCCAACCCGCGCATCACTAGTCTGGGGTGACATTATATTTGAGACTCTGAACTGCTATGCATGTCATTCTCAAAGATTGCAATGTTAGGAGTATCCAAATCTTTTTATTAAAATGTAAATTGTTTAATAACAATAAAATAGACAATTTCAGTCTGATCGTGAAAGTTTGCCTTGCAAAGTTTAGTGCAAATTGCTTTGTGATCATGGCACAATGCAATATATTGCCTTTTAAAGAAGCTGTTGATGGCGCAGTTATTAATTGTGAGGGATGCATAACGATTAATCGCGATTAATCTGTACTGCCCTCCAAAAGCTGCAGTAACTACGCAAACACTGAAACTGAGAAAAATGCCCTTAAAGTTTTTACACCAGCCAGTCAAGCAAACATGTTACTGCAATTTTGGCACACGCATTTCTCGGAAATGTGACAAAATTGAACCAAGAGACTTTGTCACAAGAGACATCAGATTTCACAAAGCCCATTTCAACCCTTTGAACGAAATTTGACGAAATGCATAGTTTCTGCACTTTGGCTTTGTAGGGCAGTATAGCAAAATAAAAGTTTTTGTTTACATCATATATGAGTGTGAACTGCACACATGCATGTATAATTTTAAGAAAAAAATCTATTACTTAAAAAAATCTATCTACTAATTTATATAATAAGGAATTTATATATAATATAAATGATACATAAATATACAAATGTATATACACATGTAAACATTACTTAAATATATACATGCATGTGTGTGCATTTATCAATTAGCATATAACACCGAATAACTTTGTATAGATAAATGCACAAACATGCATGTATATATTTAAGAAATGTTTACATGTGTATATACATTTGTATATTTATGTATAATTTATATTATATATAAATATATTTTTTTCTTAATATTATATATGCATGTGTGCATATTTATATATACAGAATTATCATACACAGGTCACACACATGTAAACAAAAACTTTTATTCTGCTATAGATTAATCGCAATTAATGGTTATGCATCCCTAACCGGATGCTAGTATTATAGTTTATAAAGTTTGAAATGTGGATATTTTTCTTACGAAATCACATTGATTACCCACAGAAGACCTTTTTTAACCCCTTGGAGTCGTGTGGATTGGATGCACTTTTTTCAAAGTCAAAGTTTGGTCTTCTGGCAAGCTAGGAAGAGCAAGGACATTTACTAAAATAACTCTAAATGTGTTCGTCTGTTAGATGATGGATATTCCACAAATTATTCTTTTTATACTTTAGGCCAGTGTTTCTCAAACTTTTCAGAGTGTGGCCCACTTGTGTGGGGTCCAACCTCTTTGTGCACCCCCAAAGAAAATTCACGACATGAAACAATCTCAAACTCATAAACAGTATAGTTCTGTTGTCTTATTTTTCTTTAGTTTTACTACACAGAATTTATAATAAATTAATGCATTTCATCAAAAGGCATAAAACTATGCCCCCCGGCACCATGTCCCCATTGTGAGAACCACTGCTTTAGACAAAATGTACAGAATATTCAATTGTGCTATATACAGCACAGTGTGTTAAGTTATACATTTAAAACTAAAATGTATTGCACATGATTTTGTTGCAAGATGATGACCTTGTAGCACTGTAGCGCTGTCTAAATTTAATATTTTAAAAATACACACTTTTTACTTGTTTCTAAAGTCTTAAAGGCACAGCAGAAAAGCATCTTGGACCCGTGTAAGGGTCAAATTAGCTATTATAAATGGAGCTCGATGAAAAAATGACACTTGCAAATAGGTCCACATAGATTTTAACAGACTATGACCTATATCGCAAAAATGATAATGAGCAAGGCTATAATTTTCTTTTACCATTTAATATCTTCTATTAAAAGTGACTTCATCTAACAAAACAGCCCTTTTGTCCAAGTATACATTTTTTATAATAACCAAAGTTCTGCTATATAACAGAAAGGGAGTCTTATGCTCATATCTTGTCTTTATTATAGCAGTCACAGGTCTAGATATAACAGAATTGTGGTCTGTCAGTGCTTTATTTACATAGAAAACCACACTAATAACTACATATTGAGCTAAGCTGATATCAGTGACACTTGAGTGGAGAGATTGTCTGTTTCTTGAGGAGATGTCCGATGATTAAGTAGTAAGGTCAAAATGTTAGAGATTTAAAAATTTGTTATTTTTATATATTGAAGCTAAAGGAAGTGTTTTATGGACAACCAAAGTTAAATAAAGTCTTAGCCATAAGTGTCTAGCCTGTATGTTTAATGATGGTAGATAACTGGCCCCGATAAAAGCTGTGGTTTACTATCCGTGTGTGTGTGCAGTGCTTAAAGCAAATTATTCTCCTCAGCATCATGTTTTTCTAGGGAACCCACATGCGGTATGTGCATGCATTTACACTTTCCCCTGCATTTCTCTACCATGTTGAGTTGTTTTTCCAAACCTGTAATTGTTTCCAGTAGTGCTCGGAGCAGTTTGGATTGCATAAGTTGACACCCTATTGACTCAAGTCTTTTCTCCTTGCAGAAATTGGTCTGGGGAGTAGTGCTGATTTAGCCGAGACGGAATCCTGCGAGACCTCACATCACAGCACAGAAAATGAAAAACCTTCAGGTACTTCATATGAACTTCTCTCATTTCAGTGACACATACACGTTTAATGCCTAACTTCAACTATAAACACAGGGTTTCCGCGGGGTTGTAAAAGGTAGTAAAAGGTAGTAAATTAAATTATGCCAAATTAAGGCCAGTAAAAAGTAGTAAGCGTCATCTGACGAGGTAGTAAATTTTCGATTGCCTTTTGTAATGTTATGATGCCTGGAAATTAGTTCAAATCACCTGCATAACAGGGCAAATAATCAAAGATCTTTCGTCTCTGGGATGTGATCAAAGCCTGGATTGGAGCCAATTCACGTTCCTCTCTCCGCTGTAAGCGTTCTGTAATCACTACGTACCGGATCCACTCCGGGTTTTCTGACTGTATCACGTTGAGGTAAAACTTTTTCAGCTAGCATGGTCAAACTTATAATGCAGGAAGGCTCCGATGTTTTGAAGATCGATAAAGGTGTAAAAGACGATTGACTTGGCTTAGCGAAATAATGAAGATTGGCAAGCCTTTCAGTTCGTGGGATAAGAAAACCAAACAGGTAATTGCGTGTCTTTGCACAGTATGACTAACGTAAGGGGTCCTGTATTTTGGAGGTAAATGATTTCTCACGTTACTGATGCTGTGCTGATATAGCCAGTGGCTGGTACAACGGGTTTGTTTAACTCGTGGGTAAACTTCATGTGGATCCACAAGAACCAAGAGGCAGATGACATCCAAATCCTGTGAGAGCGATTGACGAGGAATCATAAGAGGAGACTGCTTCCGAAATGCTCTCGCGGGACTTTGATGTCATCCACCTGTCGGTTCTTGCAGTTGCATTTGCGTGTGGTCACAAAAACGTAACATTTGTACATATATTTAAAGCACAGCAGTTTAAAAACAAGTGATTTTAAGACATTCAAACACAAACAACAGTGCGTCCGCTGTTTCTGTGTCAGAGGAGCACGCAAGCCGCGCATTCGATTCTCATTGAGCATGTGTTGTACGTATTTTTGCCGCTTTATTGGCCTTAAATAACACATATGCGTCAAAAATCCCGTCTTTGCAAATATCCTTATATAAACACAACCATTTAGGTCTTAGGAGAAAGTAAACAGCAGAAACATTGCGCATAAACTAGCACATCAGCGCTGCCTCTATTGTAACATAATATTTTGTTGATAAATGTACAGTCATTCAATTTACAACTGTCACTATGGTTACTGACATCCTGTGCGAATTGTACACTAGTTTAACTCGAGTTACACGTTCAGGGTTTATATTCATGCATAACATTACTGTATTAGAGCTGTGACTGTAAACTGTTGTGTGAACAGAACAGACCCTGGATTATTTGTTTATGTGTACTGAATAATATGATATGAAAAAGTTGTATTTGTTCACATTAGTAAATGCATTATATAACATAAACAAACAATGAAAAATATTGAGTGTATATAAGCATTAATTAATTCTTGTTTATGTCATTACAGTAATTGACGGTGGTTCATGGTGCATTCACTAATGTTAACAGTTTCAACTTTGATAAAAAAATTATTAGTAAATGCTAAAATAAATACATTTACAATTAATAAATAATTAATAAAAGATTCATTAAAGGTGGTGATATTCATGTTTTCTTTTTATACAGTATAGTGAGTTATTTAGCTGGTTCGCCTTAATCTGAAATGCCCTGCAAACTACAGCTACCTATATGCCACATGAGACTTCAATATGGAATTTATGGCAAAAAAATCTCCCCTTAAAATGCTATTGGTCTCGCCTACATAAAGTGTTAGGTAAAGGAATATGACTTGGCCTGAAAAATATTTCAGTCAGAAGAATTTTTTCACTTTAATTCTTTTTTGTATGTTATATATGTCAAAATCTGTGTAAATAATAGAAAGGTCGCTGATTAACACTTGCAATTCAGTGTCGTGATGGTTTTAAAAAATATTCTGAAGGTAGTAAAAAAGGTAGTAAAAAGTAGTAAATTTAACTTAAGGATTTCTGTATAAACCCTGAAACAGCATCCCTTTATTATGGAAGCTTTAAAGTTAATGGGTAGTGAAAGGCTGCGACAACTTATCGATAAATAATGGTCTGTTTCACAATAACTATAATAGTTCATAAATCTATTCAGGAATTGAATTTGTTAGTTTAATGCAAGATGTTAATAGAAAGTTATTTAAGATAAGGTTAAGAAAATATTTGCTTATTTAAATATATTAATTAAATAATGTATAATAAAGATAAAAAGCACCATTTATATTTTAAAAAACTATTTTAGCTCTGCGGCCCTTTGACAAGGTGTCTATCTTAGTAATGGCCCCAAGTCAGTTTGAGTTTGAGACCCCTGTCTAAGATCAACATAGATAAGAAGGAAACTCATCATTACTTTGTGTCCGTTCGGTTTTAAAGTGGCGGTTGCGATTTATTTTTTTATATATATATTAGTATTAGTATTGGATTGGTATTGACCGATAGTGAATCCCAGGTATAGGAGGAAAAAACACCTGAGTGGGTTCGGGTCTAAAAGTTTCACGTGTGCTTGTACACGGGTCGGGTATAATTATAGCGGCATCTGGGGTAATTTATTTCAGAAAAAAAGTATTTTGGGTCATTTCGGGTCTGGTACATTCCTTTGGACCCGAGAAGAACTCTTATCGTGAAGTCAGTTGAATTTTTTTTATTTAAGGCTTTAAATGTCACAATGAAAGATTATATTAGTAAAACTCAATACGGGGCTTTTTAAAGTACACTTCTACACATGAATGCACTGATTAAGGGTTGTATTGAGCCTATATACTATAAGTGAAAAATCTAATTGAATAGATGTTTAAGTTTTTTATTTGATTAGTCATTTAATCGTAAAATAATAAATCGATTGTTAAAAAATGATTGTTAGCTTTTCTGCATTCTTTTGCAATAAAATAAAACATTTTGATTGACATCAAATAAATAAAATGACAATTCATCACATGCAATGTATGTTTAGGTATCAAAACATCATAAATTAATAAATGCAAATGTATTTCAGGGTAAGTTGAAAACTGTGTAAAGATCTTTATAAGTGCACACCTATAATCACACATTTTATATCAAGTTGCTATATTACTTGACAACCAGAAACAACCTACCGTTATGTTAATCAGCTCTATTACTTGGTGCGGAACTGATTTTTTTGGGGGATTATTAAGGTTAATAAATACAATGTTGTTTCTTCTTATGTTCTTCTCTTTTTGCTATTGCCAGCATTACAGTGAACAATGTTATAAACCTAATGTCTGAGAAAACACACACCTCTTGTTGTTTGCCATTATTTTATGCTTGTAGTTTTCTCTAATAATAATATATGTGCTTAACCAGTCATGCAGATTTAATTAAGCCTAAATGACTAGGAATGTATGCATATTAATAATACGATAATAATTGCATTTACTTTGCCAAGGATTTACAAAGTCGCAAAGTGAATTGCGTAGAGTTATTTTTGTAGCTCTGCTGTTATTGTCACTCATCTTACCTCTTGCTTTTGCAGTCACGTCTCCTCAGGAGACAAAACTTCCAGAGGAATTAGAGTCACGTCAGCAGAAACAGGATTCCGCTTCAGAGACGTCCACAGTCCAACAGCTCATGACATCCACCGAAACGGAGAAGCCTCCAGAGATGTCAACTAAACTCTCTGAAAACACCTCCCAGCATGTGGTTGACAGCAAGTCTTGCACGGAGGAGCAAAAAACCAACCAATCACCCACCAAAGAGCCAACTCCAGCCTTAGCTTCCCATGAGGAAGAACCCATGGAGGTTTCCTTCACAGAAGAAGCTTCTACAGAGGCGCATGGAGTTTTTATGGAACCTGAGGTTAGTGCTGCTGAGACTTCAGCTGTGGTTCAAAAAGACGTGGCAGAAAAGATGGACACTGTGGTGCAGAACATGATTCATGAGAGCCACATAGCAGAGATGGACATCAGTGGTGATGAACGAAGTTTGGCTAAGCTGAGCTCGCTGGTGGAGGAGAGGACGTCTTTGAAACTATCCCCATGCAGGCAACCTGAGGGTTTGTCCTTAATTGGTCCGGTGGTGCCCCGACCCCAGCCACTGCCTCAAGTCCATGCTGGTCCAAGAGAAGCCATCAGCAATGTGCCTTCATCCACCTTTATACCACTCACTCCAAAAATTGGCATGGGGAAGCCAGCCATCTCCAAGAGGAAGTTCTCACCAGGAAGGCCCAGAGTAAAGCAGGTCAGCCATGGTCATGCAGTTCTCAAACTGCACTTTTTTCAGGTTATACATAGAGCATAAATGTCTTTCTCCATAGATTAGAAAATATATTTCTGGAAAAGCATAGGCTTGAAATTTCAGTTCAAAAGGGATTACCTCAGGTTTGGAGCGGAAGACTTCTCACGCCGTCATGCTCAGCCATCAAACCATCATTCACACATCACATCCTGTTTATGCTTGTTTTTATGTCAACTGAATACATTCTGAATTCACAAGGTCTGTCTTACGAAAACAACGGCAGTTACCTCATTGGCTACTCATTAAATTACTAACAGGGTACGAAAGCACTTTTTAATGAAACCGGACAAACCTCAGAACACTGTATCACCAATATCTTAGAGACATTCCACTTTTTTTTTAGGGTATGCTAGTCTTCCAGCTCCCCTGGAGTTAAACATTTGATTCTTACCGTTTTGGAATCCATTCAGCCGATCTCCAGGTCTGGCGCTAGCACTTTTAGCATAGCTTAGCGTAATCCATTGAATCTGATTAGACCATTAGCATCACGCTAAAAAATAACCAAAGAGTTTCAATTTTTTTTCTATTTAAAACTTGACTCTTCTGTAGTTATATCGTGTACTAAGACCGACAGAAAATTAATTTTCTAGGCAGATATGGCTAGGAACTTTACTCTCATTCTGGCGTAAAAATCAAGGACTTTGCTGTTGTAACATGGCTGCAGCAGGCGTAGTGATGATATGCACTGCTCGAAAATAGTCCCCTGCCATTGATAGTAACTATGGGGACTATTTTCGGCTGCTGCGTAATATCACTACGCCTGCTGATGCCATGGTAAAAATCAAGTGTTTAACTCTAGGGGAGCTGGAAAATGTGCATATTTTCAAAAAAAGTGGAGTGTCCCTTTAATGTTGAGCTTTAGAGATAGGGCCACAATGTTTAGTAGAAATCGAATCATAA
The DNA here is from genome assembly GCF_027580225.2 of Misgurnus anguillicaudatus. NCBI lineage: Eukaryota > Metazoa > Chordata > Actinopteri > Cypriniformes > Cobitidae > Misgurnus > Misgurnus anguillicaudatus. The sequence continues at coordinate 36,051,568 of NC_073338.2, read as the reverse complement.
ATGAAAAAAGAGATATTTATAATTTAACATTAAACCACACACACAAGATATGCTGCTCTCAAATCTGTCCAGATGGATTTTTCTCTTGCATATACTGCATTTGAAGGCCACATTTTTCCGTTTTCGAAAATACAACCAAGCGGGCGTGCCGTCACCATGGCGATCTGAAAATTTGTACCATCGGCGAAATATGCTGTCAGGATCCTACATAGAGCAGCTGCTTCGATTCCTCTCAACATGCTCATTAGCACATTTGCATATTCGAATAAAAGCAATTGTGTCATTTTGGCTGCCGCTCGGGCAAGACTTCATTCATTTCATGGTTTCTGGAGGATCACCGAGTAATAATTAACTTTATAGCTTCAAACGGATTAATTAGAGGAATTAGGCGGTTGTAAGTGCCCTGCTCTTTAACACCCTTTGTGTACTCGATTCATGTGTTGTTGTGCTGACATAATCACATGGGTTTGTAAACAAGTAAGTGGCTTTGTTGTCATGGTAACAAAGCCTGTTCATGTCATAAAACGAAACGCGAACCGAAACGAATGGTGACACCAAGAGGAAAATAAAAATAGAAAAAATATTTACTTACCGAAAAAGGTCCTCAGTAACAATCTTCAAACTTCTATTAAGACAGGGCCCTATAACATCTGCTGCATTTTTCCCCCAAATTCCCTTTTCTCAAATTCCACAATTTTCTGGATTCTGTGTTTTACGTTTGACTTACTTTAAGATTAAGTATTTAATCATTTAATTAAATTTGTATTATTAAACAGCATGTCTAACCGATTAATTTCATTATACGTAACAATTTAATCAATCTTTTAAAATTAATCAGTGTTCAGCTCCACCCCTTTTCTTTCATACCTGAATTCCCCAATTCCATCCATATTGTTTTCTGCAGAAATCATAGGGCCCTACTAAATAGGATGCTTTTTCTTTGCGTTGTTAAGAGAAATATTGTCATGTATTATGCCCAGAAACCAGTGGCAAGCCGTGTATTTCACACGTAGGCCTTCAGATGTGTCCTACTCGATTTATTTCACCTATTCATACCATCATTATGAAGCCACAGCTATAGAAACCATCAATATCACACCGAAATGGAGTATAACAGGTCATTGCATCACAGACAGGAATCAGGAATGAATGCAATATATCTTGACATTCTTGTCAGCAATGGCAGGTGTCTCGTGTCAAATACCCTTTAGAGTCATCCCATAGTCTTGGACATACCTGAAGGGTAAACCGCTAATATTTGATGTAATGGGTGAAATAATATTAACGTGTCATTTGCGGTGCGGATACAGGTCAGGTATCAATAGGCACAGAAGCACCTGATAGGCAGCTGTTTTTAACTCTTTCCTCCGCCAGCGTTTTTAAGAAAAGTTGCCAGCCAGCTCCAGCATTTTTTTACGATTTTCCCAAAAGTTTAATGCCTTCCAGAAAATGTTCTTCTTTAAATATATAAACTTACAATATATCAAATGGAAGAACAGACCCTCTGCCTTCAAACCAAACATTTTATTTACATTTATTTGTTATTTTTATCACCTCTCAATTAGGGCTGGGTATCGTTTCAATTGTTCCAGATCGATTCGATTTCGATTCACAAGCTATCAAATCGATCCGATTTCGGTTCTCGGTTTAACTCCGATTCTCGGAACGGCTTTTATACTCGATTCTCAATTCAACTCAATAAATGTAGATTTAATACAAATACTATATTTATAAAAAAGAACAGTGAACATAAGTTTACAAGTGGGTAATTAATAAAATAAGAGATAAGGAGCCACAAACCTATATATTAAGCTCTTTTATTTTAGGGGTACTTGGGTACATTAAAACAGAACCCATCTCTAATTTTCAAATGCATACAATTATGTTAAATACAATACAATTTTGATGCAAGATGAAAAATGTATGGTGAAAAAAGTCAGAACAAACAGGATTAGGTTATTTCATGAAAAAAAAATCGATTCGTGGCCTTTAAGAATCGATTTTTAATCAACCACGTTAAAAAAAAGATTAATCGCAAGATAGATTTTTTATTTTTGAAGGACTTTTTTCATGAAAACAAAATCGATTCGTAAACGCAATTATCTCAGCTTTTTTGCTAATTTTTTTTTATTTTTGAAGGACTTTTGATAGAGAACAGATTCAGAGCGATCAAAACATATACAGAGTTTGAACTGTTTGCCCTAAGGGAATACTTCCAGGTTTTATAAGTTGGCTATTAACGGATATACGGATTGACGGAAAAACTTGTCATTGGCGGGGAAAGAGTTAAATGGTGTTGTGCTTATTTGTGTTCATGGTCTTCAGAAATTGCGAATGATATGTGGTGTTTTAGGTTAAATACTCTTTTCCTTTATACTGTCATTAAGTTGGATACCTGTCCGTGTCTTGTGTCAAATACTCTTTATATTCATACTGTTATAAAATAAGATGGTGTATTTTTTGGCTGGTAGTGTATGTTTCAACAGTTAATTAAACAGACTTTAGTAGTTTACTCTTTGACCAGCCAAACAAACGACTTGAAAAGTCGACAATTGTATGCCTGTTAGATGGTCTTGGAGTCGCCAACTCGAAATCTGATTATAGTAGGTCCCTTGACGTTGTCGGTACGCATCAATTTTCTTTCATGCTTCTCATCGTTTGCGCCGATGTGCAATTACACACATGATTTGAGAAGACGAGCCGTGATGGAAGTAAATAGACAGCAAGTTTTTGCAGTTTGTGTTAAATCACTCCTTAACTTTAGCCGATCTTTGTTCTTACCGTCGCAAGCGGAAATGCCTACGAAGAAATGCGATCTTTTTTTAGCTGTCGGAAAAGGTTCTAGCAGACCAATCACAACACTTGCGCTCCATGTAGAAAAGACGCGTAATTAAATTTCTGGCGAGCATAGCCTATGGCGTAGAACTTATGCACGAATATAAATGACTCTTTAAAGCAACAGCTTTGTTTCGTTCCCATTTATTTAAGCTACAGGTGCCAGCACTGTTGATTCTGAAGGCCTCAAGGCAGATTTCCTTGACCTTGGCAGCACACATTGGCTAAAAAATAACTGGATAAAAGCTCAAAATACACTACTGGAAGCAGCGTAAGCAAAAGAAAATGTATGAAACGAAGATAATAGACTATTGGGAATAATTTAATACACATTCATGGAAAAATATATCAAACACATGTCCGTGATTCTGATAGTGTTCAGGCCTGCATAGAAGGCCTTGCAGTCCCTGACGGTCTACCGCTGCCAAAAATTTTCTCATGTCATTTTTTCCTCAGTTCATTCGCTCGGCTCTAATGTTTCATATTCTCTGTTAACCATGTCTGTTTGTACATGCATGTATCTGTATGTGTTTCTTTTGCTGGCTGTACTGTTTAAGTTGATGCATGTTCTCGCCCACATTTCTTCCTCTCTCTCTAACCCACCCCATCTTCAGGGAGCATGGAGCGCATCCCACAGACCGAGCTCCCCTTCATGGTCCCTTGACCCGACTGAGGGCTGGGACGGGCCAAAGAGCAGGCAGCCCCACAGCACGGCCGCCTGGATGATCCGTGTGGTAAATACAGCATAATATTTCACAGCCCTACAATGGGTGTTCAGCTAATAACATGTCAAGCAGAAGCTAGATTGCTCCCATTACTTTCCAGCAGTGGTACAGCTGGAAAAACCTTGCCAAGATCTTCTCACTGCTTGGGAAGCTTGTGTTTTGTGTTCCGATGCAGAATTAAATGAGATTTGGGGATATTGCAAGGTAATATTTGCTAGCAACGTATTGTTGCCTAGGAGAAGCGAAGGGAAAGCCAGTTAATACTAGCTATAAAAAAAGAGAAATATAGAACCACACCAGACCCTTGGGTTTTTGTGTAAAGAATAGCATAGTAATGCAGTGAAAATGTCATAACATTGTTAGTTTTAGAAAGCTTTGATTTTGTTTCAGTTTTCATGTCTTAAAGTACAGCATCAATTTATTGTTACTAACCCAGCCTGTGGCTTCATAAAACATTCTAACCTTTTATTTTCAGCATGCTTAGTGATTTTTTTAGACACTTCTTGACTCGGGCTAATGAATGAAAATGAGTTATGAATGTCTTCACATTGTGAGCTGTAGCCCAGGGGTAGGAACAGATGTGCTACATGTCGAGGGGTCAGGGGGCCACGTAACAGCCATGTAGGCTCCAGTAGGGGTCTTACTGGTGTACGGGTCCATCTGTTTCTAAGCTGCCAAAGATGCCCGGATAATCTATCCTGGCACGAGGCCAGACCAGGACCAATTACATTACTATGTCTTGACTTGAGCATACAGTTCACCGCATGTCAGAAGTCACTGACGCGGTGTTAAAACATTGAATAATGAGAAGAAAGAAGAATGGGTACTTAAGGTTTTAAAGAGATAAATTCACTATTTTAGATGTTTGCATATGGCAGATGCTTAGTTTTATCCAGAGCAACTTACAATGCATTCGATTCATGCATTTTATAGAATTTGTGTGTTTACTTGGATCGATAAGCAGGGATCATTCTTCTGTGAAACAAAATATAACTAGTTACTCTATAAAAATGAAAAGTGATTGGGCTGGTCGTGACGTATATCATGCACCGAAACCGGCCGGAAACAACAAGTAAGAATAATCAGACCAACAAAACTTAGCAAACATTGTTCGTTCTCCGGCTTCTGTATATTCAGCAGTTTTGCAACAACGGACCGAATAGCTTTTCTCACGTCTTTCTCCGCTGCCATTACTGAACTACAACTCAAACTGACGCACGACCTCAATGTCATCGTTCTTAGCCACCCTCCTCTGTTCGCTGATTGGACCTGCAGATTTTTGCAGGAGAAAACGAAATTCTACAGAGCAGTCCCAGACGTAGTAGTGAAGCTAAATGAAAATTAAGCGGAAGCATGTAGGAGGGTGGAGCCAGGCTAACTAATATGTACCATTTAGGTACAAATATGTGCCTTTTGGGTACCAATACGTATCTTTGAAGTACTAATATGCACTCTTTGGGTATAAAGGTGTACCTTTTTGAAAGGGTACTGTTCCAGTGACAGCTTTTGTACCTCTATTTCTGAGAGTGTGTACTTTGCGTACGTGCACATGTAAAAAACAGACTATACTACGGTAGGGCTGGGTAAAAATATCGATTCATCAATGCATTGCAATTATTTGTTTCTCAATTCAATATTGATTCATCAAATCCTATGAATCAATTCAGCCCACCGGCCAGTGGAGGCGCTGTAGGCAACACTCTAGTGAGAGCGTTCAGCGTTGTACAAAACGCGCTTTACCAATACAGCATGATTCCCATTTAAATTTTTATTTTACTATTTAAAATGGCTTAATTCATTGTAGCGAGCGCTCAGCGCACCTGCACGCCCCCTCTCTCTCTTTCTCTCATGTTAAGTGCAGTGCCTCAACAGCGCGTGCCCCCTCCCCTCTCTCATGTTGCGTGCGGGACACCTCTCGCACATAAAATACAGTGAACGTTTTTTTAACTCCGTGTCCCTCCGTGTACTTTCTTTTTCGCGTAAACGTCAACAGTCACAGATGTACTGACAGAGAATACGGATGATCGAGTTCATCATGACTTAACGAAAGGTTAGCAGAAGTGTTTCCAACACATACCCGTTCTCTTGTTGTGAGTCTGTGTGCAAGCAACAACACTGATGAGGAGAGCAACATCAGTACAGCCTCAATGTAAATGTATGGTGATTTTGTCAGACGATGTCCTGTTTTTAGCAGCAGTTAAAGAAAGAGCTGATTGGATTAAACAAGGAGTTACTGGGTTGTGTTTAGTCACTATTTTATAAACAAAATAGCATTTAGTTGTGTTAAAATGCAATATAATGTGACAGATCAAATAGTAAAACACGACTCAATGATGTCACATATATGCTACAGTAATTGGCGTGTGACGTCATCTCCGCCACAGTCTCTCAAAATCCTGTGGGAAACACTGTAAAAATATACTCAGGTACTTAATTACTTTTGTATTTACTTATTACTAGGGCCGGGACTTTAACGCGTTAATTAAGATTAATTAATTACACAAAAAATAACGCGTTAAACATTTTAACGCATTTTAATCGCACTTATTAACGGAGTCATTCGTAAATGCTACAGACCCTGTTTTAGTTCGAGAACTCCGGGGTTGTGCTGCAGTGTAAATAAAAGTAGACGGAACCTAAACGAACAGCTGATTTTAACGTGACAACGCATCAATTTCAAAGTAAAAATGGTTTGCAACGGAGGTTTTGCCCAATAAACATCTACCAACAAACTACAGATTATTTTAACATGTATCGTAATGTCTTTTATATGTTAATGTTTGAGTATTGTTGGGTTTAAATATTGTTGTAATGTTGTTTTGTTTCAATTTAATTAGCTTATTACGAGTTAAATTTAAGTTTTGTTTGCTACTTTAAAATGAATTTCGTTTCAAATAATTTGTCTCGTAATTATAAACAATGTTTTGTTGTTAGGTTTTGTGAATATAAATTAAAAAGAACATTAAAAGCAACACCGTGCATCTCATTGATGCATATGCTTCCGAATGCCAAAACATGCAGTGAGTAAATCACTTACTTTTCAAAAAATCAGCCTGGCAGTGCCCAGAAATTAAATTTACACGCGCATTTAGAGCATAATGTAGCAGCACGTTTGATTTGCAGTGTTCTTAAGACTTTTAAAAATCAACTTCATATTAATTTTAATAGGCTACTTTGACGGAGGACACGCACAGAGAACAGCGACGGCAGGTAAAGGAAAAAAGTTAAATGGTGTTTTTCTGACGAATAGAGTCAGTTTGTAAGAACATTTTTAAATGGACTATAAGATCATCAATATGAACTCTGAACAATGAACTATTATAAACATAACAGCAAGAAAATCTGAAGAGGAACTCGCAACATTAAAGCAATAATCATTTATGTAGGCTAAAGCTATATATCACCTCTTATTTTTTAATTTAGTTAAGTTTCAATGGTAAGACTAAAGGCGCGTACATTATGCAGCGCTTTTCACATCCGAATCCCACTTAAGAAAACTATAATGTGGAAGTTAAAAATGTGCATAACATATTTTTATATATTTTAATATAGGCTATATAGTATATGTTTTGTTGTTTTTATACGTGAGGTGGGGGATCCGCGCAAATAGGTACCGGAACACAGACAGTCAAAACCCGAGAATCCCGAACCCTGCAATTATTAAAAAAATAACTACTTTAAGAAATGCGGGCCAGGAAGCGGGTCGGGTATAATATATATATATTTTCTTTACGGTCCGAGTTGCGGGCGGGTTAGATGAAAACCTCGGTCGGGTTCTGGTTGTTTTGACCCGCGCATCACTGGTAAGCGTCGATAAGAGCATGGTTGTGTGTAAGCTATGCAACAAGGAATTCACATATCACCGCAGCACATCGAGCCTCAAGTATCATCTCAATGCAAAACATACAGCAGCTAGCGTGGACATTAGCCCGACTCCGGGTACAACGACTTGGTTGAACAAAAATAAACAATATTTTGTTGCTTAAGCTTATGTATTCAGTCATTATCATGGTACACTCTTAGAACGAATGTGTTAAAAACAACACATTAGTGTTGATTATGGGACAACACACTAACTGCGTTATCCTGGAATCTCTGTGTTATTATTGAAACAACACATTTTGTGTTACTTTTAACACAACATGTGTTATACTTGAACACAAAATCAACACAAAATGACACATAATGTGTTAAAATTACACATAATGTGTTAAAAGCTTACCGCACAATGATGTGTAAACAATTAACATATCCATCCTTTCTAAGAGTGTATACTAAGAGTGTAAAAAAATTACTTCTTAATGTTCTCAGGTCAAATATTTATATGTGATTAAAATGCGATTAATTTAGATTAATTAATTACAAAGCCTCTAATTAATTAGATTAATTTTTTTAATCGAGTCCCGGCCCTACTTATTACCAAATCGATATCGAAGCAAACTAATCAATATTTAATCGAATCAAATCTGTTTGAACCGAAGCCTCAAGAATCGAAACCGAATCTAATTGTGAAATTTCTAACAATACCCAGCCCTATACTACAGGCTTTAAGTTGTCACTACTTTTCTTTACATTTTTCATCTTGTGTTTACAGAATAGAGGAAGTCAAACAACACAAGGGGGAATATATGATGACTGAAATTGCATTTTTGATAAACTGTTCTTTTAAAGAAGGCAGAAAGTTTTACGGTACTACCATGGTACCACCGCAGCACTTTTACGTAATGAAAGGTAGAGTAAAACAGAGCAAGATGAAAGGACCCATTAAAAAACAATAACGTCTGAGTGGCAGAGGCAAAAGTTGAAGGGAGGAATGAAATTATGGTACAGCGAGAGGAACGGTAGAGAAGGAAAGGGAGCGAGAGAGTGTAATTCTTGGAAAGGGTTTTCATCGTGACAGGCAGAATGGCAGCCCCTGAGGAAAGGAAACGCGCTGACAGCGTAATAGAAGTGAAATCACTAGAATAACACGGCCGAGGCCTCTCAACAGCCTGATAGCCGTGTTGGCAGCTCCCTCAGATACCATCTCACACTGCGTGACACAGTCTCTCCGAAATTGGTGTCATTATCGGGAATGTTGCTCCACTATGACAGCTAGTTAAATTGAGGGAGAGTCATGTTTGGTTTGGGTTTGTTATTTGATCACAGTGCGTTAAAGTCGGGCGGGTGGGCCGTTCATTAAACGTAAACAGAGAAACAGAAACTTCGGAGGCAATGAAAATTGCAGTCGATGCAAAGTATTAAGTTGTCGGGGGTCTTTGACAGAGGGTCTTTGAAGTGGTGTGTCAAAGGAAGAGTCGTCTTGTTTGTTTTGTATTTTTTACAAACTCATCATGACAGAAAAAAACTGTTGAGGTCTACAGCATTTGGACCATCATTATGTTGTCTTTTACAATTATGGATCAATGTATTTTTTTTAAATAGCATCTCTAGTCAGAAGAGCAAAAATATTTTGTCCTTTGCTCATCGCAGGCAGTGCTCCTGCTTGTCTCGCCTTTAAGACAGTGCTGGTCATAAGATGTTGAAACACTTAAGTGAAGGTTGACCCTGAAGTTATCGCTTGTCATGTCAACAGGGACGAAGTTCTGGCTTTCCTGGCAGGAGACGGCCTAGGGGTTCTGGCGTCACAGGCAGGGGAGGGCGTGGCCGTGCCAGAATGAAAAATGGAGTCCCTCCAATCCCAACACCAGGGGTATGTGCTATTATCTGTCAGCTACTGTCATACTAGTTTTGTTTTGACATCTTATATGTTAAGAGATTGCTGTAGTATGTTTTTCATTGATCTGTGTTGTATGTTTGTGCACAGGTAAACAATATGGAAACAATGTACACATTTAGGGAAGAGGATGAAAACGCCATGCACAGTACCGTGGTTATTTTCTCCAGTTCAGACACGTTCACATTGAAACAGGTACAGGAACTGTAAATGTGCTCTAGCTTTGCTTTTTTGTTGTTTTGTGAATAAACTAACACATGCCAGAATTTTGATCAATAATACTGTTGATAAACTTGTATTGAACCCATTCATTTACAGCTCAATATGTGGAGTATACTGTTCTCGCTGTATTTTCCTTATTTATCCTTCTTTGCTTTTCTTCAGGACATGTGTGTGGTTTGTGGGAGTTTTGGACAGGGTGTTGAGGGTCGACTCCTGGCCTGTGCTCAGTGTGGACAGTGTTACCACCCCTACTGTGTTAACATTAAGGTGAGTGCAGCTCAACCCCACACAAGAACTTGACTGTTTAAACAGGATGGGGCCAGTGTATACTGAGGTGATGATGATAGATGAAGACTGTTGAGTCATTGTTAGAGACCCTGTGTGTTTTGGCATACGTACTTTATGTCACTTGTAAGGATATTGGGTTCACTAAACGCTGCCAATTTTCTCTGATTATTATCTGCAAAATAAAATAATTGAAGATATCTGTTAGTAATAAAGATATTAGTCTTCTTATACTCGACATACCTACATAGATATAGCTATAGCTACGCTAACCTATAAACCAAATGTAGTATTGATGTAAGTTAGGGGATTTTTATTAGATACATATCACAGTTCTTTTTAAAGTGTGTGCCATCCAACTAGCTGCGATCATGCTGACACATGACAAAACAGTTTTGCAACAGTGAGGCGGTGCCAATTTTCATAGTCAAACAACAAACTAAGACATGATGGGAAACAATTTGCTGGCGACAGTGCACATCCAATCAAACAGTATAAATACAGCCAACAACCATGATGTTGTGCTCTGGATATTCAAGTCTAAGGCATGATTTAAAGAGCCAGTAGGATTCAAATTTTAAGTGTCCTATCACTGTTTATAAGTCCCGGACAACAGGTTTAAATGCATACAAGGTCAAAAAACACTGTAATTTTCTCAAAATATAAATGTGATATTACCCCATTTCTCAGAGATCCTCAAACGATTTGTGTGAAGCAGTTCAACGACCCAGTCTGCCTAAACCCCACCTTTCAGTAGCCTACTCTGCTCTGATTGGTCAACACTAACACAGTCTCCGCACAGACCACAGATCAGTGGCACAGACAAACAATAGTGCAACATGTATTGACCTAGTGCTAACATGATTTACTGAGTAGACAGTATCGACATCAATAGACATCATTCATCATTAATTCAAGCAATATAAACAACGACAGAAACGTTTTTACACTCATTTAAGCATTTATGTAAGCTAACTGGGACCATAGCAAAACCGTAAGTGCAACATGTGTTAGCAGCTTGCTAACGTGACTCTCTGACAGTATTCATCATTAATCCAAACAATAAAAACGATGACGGACATTAACATTTTTACACTCATTTAAGCAAGTTTAACTTAAGCTAACCGTGCCACAGTTTAACTGCAACATGCGTTGCTAGCGCAGCTTACTCATAAGACATTACAGTAAACTAGACATTTTAGAACACTCGGGGGAAAATAAACACATAATGTACTTATAGGTTGTGGTTAGGAGATACATGTTGTTCCAAATAAAGTGGGTACTGAACCATCTTTCATTGCCAAACGTTTAGTAAATCCGTCCGTGAAAAAGTCATTTTAACCACTGGTTCTTTTACAGCCAAATGTTTAGTAAATCCCTCCTTGAAAAAGTAATTTCAAATTCTGACTCTCCATATCTTCATCCTTTCATAGTGAAAACAACACAAACTTGCCTTCACAGCTGAGAAGACAGCATCTTCTTTATATGATGTTTACACACTAACTAGCTGAAGTGTCTGTGTGGGCAGCTCAGAGTTTTCGTTTCTCCCGGGGGCAAGACTGTAGGCGAAGATTATTATGCAAAGTGTTCGTATCTACGTAGATAGAGACAGGCAGGAGATTCAATCCATATGACGACTCGTTTCAGTGATTCAGAGTCGACTCCTTACTTAGAAGCCAATAAATTTATTAATCGTGCACTTTTTGGTTTAATTACTTTGCACATTGTTTACATTGATGGACAGCTACATGATACACTGCAATACAGGTCATTTTCGATTTTGGATCTGTGTGGCTCTTTAAGAAAATGCAATGTATTTGTTGAATAGGAATTAAATTGATACATTTATGTGACCCAGCCTGTGAAAACCCAGCTGAAGTCATTGGTTTTGATTTACTTTGTTTTGTTATAAAATCATCCTATTTAATGTAAAGAAGATTCTGTGAAAACATAACCTTGATATTGAATACAGCTATATTATAATTTCGTACAGGGTCACATGTGTTTATCATTTATGTGAATCGTATTCACTGTATCACCAAAGAATGCATATGCAATATTTGCCTTTGCATTTGTAGGTTGTAGATAATAGGCTGTAATGTGCATGTTTGGTTGTCAGATTACTAAGGTGGTATTGAGTAAAGGCTGGCGGTGTCTGGAGTGCACCGTATGTGAGGCGTGTGGTCAGGCCAGCGACCCCGGACGCCTGCTGCTCTGTGACGATTGTGACATCAGCTACCACACGTACTGCCTGGACCCACCCCTGCAAAATGTGCCCAATGGGAGCTGGAAATGCAAATGGTATGCCACATCACATCAAACTAAGGAGTTATTAAAATGCATAGGTTATATATTTATATAAAATTTTAAAGATGTTTAAAGTGTTATGGATATATACAGCTGTATATTTATTTATTTATTTATTTTAGGACTGTCAATCGATTAAAATATTTAATCTAGATTAGTTAACTAGATTAGCCTACATCAGTTAACTCGCACATATTTATCTGTTCTATATTTAGCTCAATTAAACAATACCTTAAAAAAAACAGTATCTTTAGGAAAATAATTTTTTTATGTTTGATTGCCATTGAGACAGACAGTTTTAAGATCTACTGTAATGCAAGGATCTAATATAATGTTACACATCAGATTTTTTTTTGCCTAAAACATTACAGATTTTATCTTCATGAATTCTTGTCAAAACAGATATTTGTAAAACTGTAATTCTGTCTATGCATATATCGAGGTCGCATGCCTGTGTGCATGCTTCAGATGTGTCAGTCAAGCAAGAGGAAGATCATTTTCGAGTCTTGTCACTCTTAATATTAATCAGATCCCGAACTTTTTTTCTATTTCCTGAATGTTTTAAAAACGAAACCAAAATTGTTACGCGCATATGGATGGACATGCATCATTTGTATTAGATTGAGCATTTAGGCTGGTACACCCTTTAGAAAACGTACAAATAAAGATCATTTTAGACATTTGATTACTATTTAAAATAATTTACATATATTCATTTCAGATTTTTTTTAATTTATATATACATTTTTTATATAATATAGAATATATAAAAATATAAATAAATATATATACGCATGTAAATGATTCTTAAATGCATACATGAATGTGTGTGTATTTATATATACATAATAATTACACACAGCACACACTCATATATTATACCAAAAATCACTTTTATTTTGTATGCGATTAATCACGATTAATCTTTGCCCAGGACTATATGTATAAAATCTTTCCATGTTATGTTAAAATATTTTAACAATGATTTAACTTTCAGTATTAAATCAGATGTCTGTATAGATTTAATAACCATCACAATGCTTTTTATGCTCATGGTTATTTAAGAGGACGCAGTGGATGCCTTTCTTTAAGTGTTTTTCCTAGAGACTTTTATTTGTGAGAATTATTTTACTTGTCATTTATTCATGTGAGCAGTTATTAGACCAGTTAAGATCAGCGGAGCCCGTGTGGCGTGTGATTAATGTCATTGTGCCACTCTGGCTTCCCACAGGTGTGTGTCCTGTACCCAGTGTGGCGCCACGTCTGCCGGTCTGAGGTGCGAGTGGCAGAATAATTACACTCAGTGTGCCCCCTGCGCCAGCCTGGCATCATGCCCGCTGTGCCAGCAGGACTACAGCGAGGGGGAGTTCATCCTGCAGTGCAGGCAGTGTGACAGGTGAGCCGTCGGCCAGCGTTCTGACTCTGACCTGCGTGTGTGTGTGTGTTTGTGGGTGTACTTGGTTTCCTTTCACCTCAGCAGCTTTGGAAAAACAAGACATTTTACAGCAAGACTAGTGCAAAACTCACTGCAACAAAATAGGAATTGCTCTTGACACCTTTCAGTGTATTTGCTCAGTAGTTGCTAGAAAGTTGGGTATTCAGGGTACAAAACAACAAACTTGAGAAAAGTAATAGCACATATCGATCAGATCACTGTTATCTAGGCACTTTTAACGATGGGTTTTTACAGCGTTGTTACAAATGTAAAGACATTTTTGTGTCTTTCTGCAGGTGGATGCATGCCTCGTGTCTCGGTTTCCACTCAGAGGAAGAAGTAGAGAAGATTGCAGACAGCAGCTTTGACTGCAGTCTTTGTCAAGGCCACACCCCTCTCTCTCCTGGTAAATATAGTCATCAGTCTTAGAAAGACTGATTTAATATGACAGTTGTTTTACATTCGTGAATCTTTTTCTCCGGTTGAAGTAGTGTGTTTGTGTTTCCATAACAGCGCCTGTAACGCCGGCCAAATCTATTGTGGACCTGATGGAGGTTGGTCTGATGCCACAGAGAATCCCAAAAGCAAGAGATCTCGGCACAGGTTCTCTCATTTAATAATTTCATCTATAGCATTTTGATTTGTGTTCTTAACCGAATGTGTAAAATAATTAATTAGCAAATTATAATAACTTTCACAGGGTTCCCACGGTCATGGAAACAAAAAATTTAAATATCAGAGAATTTTATAGTTTTGTTGTCCTGGTGAAGTAATAGAAATTAATAGGAAATATATGAAGAGTTTGGTTCCAAAACGCGATAAACGCCATTTTTTTATATAAATGAGTTACCGCCAAAATCAGTATTGTGTCAGTGTTAAAAAGTAAATACTTAATTTTACTCAAAATCCAGTATCCGCGTGTTATTCTGTCATCTTTTCTCCCTTTTTTCCCGATTAACGCCACTCTTCCTTTTCTGCAGAATGCAATAAATCCACTTAACCAATCACAGCGCACCATTCCACGCATTGTAAACAACAATGGCGGCGCGTTGAATACACACAGAATCCTAGTTTTCCTCATCTACTTTGTACTTCGTGATCAACAAACAAACAAAAACAAAATAATTATTTGATGGCATTGATAAACCTGTGGTGGTTTTCTGTTGCGGGAAAGAAATGTAAGCCATTAAAATCGAATAATTTACGCGAGAGGCACACGGGAGACAGAAAAATGGCGGCTGTTGCTTTTTCTCACAACAGCATCAAGCTTTTGTCATGCTAACACATTGACCCCAGGGGATCTTATGAACAACTTTACATTATTTTACTCAAAGTCAACAAAAATCGAGCAGGACCAAAACATTTTACAGCTGTTCGCAGCAGCAATAACTGTTATTAATATGACATAGTGTTTTTACAATAAATCTTTGAAAATCAAATTATGAATTTGAGTTCTTTGTTTTTATAACCTAAAGATGCTATGTGAAAGTTTGTAACAGAAAATAGTGGTTTTCATCTTGTCACTTTGTAGAAAGCACGTTTTTTACCGAAATTAGTCAAAATAGATTTATTGCGTTTTTGAACCAAACTCTTCATATACTGAATATACATTCTTCTAATTATGTTCACTAAAATAATTTAATTGCTAGATATTAAACAAACAACAGTGATGTTCAAATTATGGGTGAATAATTACTTAAATTAATTTTAGAATCTTCTGAATTTTAATTTTGAATCATTTTATTTTTTTAATTTAATAATCATAACTTATCTGATTAGATTTATGTAAATAAATAGACATGTTTTGACAAAAATTAAAAAAAAATGTATTTACCTCGTTTTGCAACGAAACTCTTCAAATATACATTGCTGAATTCATTGTGGTCTTTCACTTATTTACTTAATGAACGTTTTAACAATTTTTATGTTACATTAGAAAATCAGATATAAAAATTTTATGCAATCCAATTTAATCTTATATGTATTAAAGGAATATTCAATTTTCTTAAAATAAAAATTCAGATAATTTACTCACCACCATGTCATCCAAAATGTCGATGTCTTTCTTTGTTCAGTCGAGAAGAAATTATGTTTTTGCAGGATTTTTCTAATTTTAATGGACTTTAATAGACACCAACAATTAACACTTAACTCAACACGTAACTCAACGGAGTTTCAAAGAACTATTAACAATCCCAAACAAGGCATAAGGGTCTTAACTAGCAAAACGATTGTCATTTTTGACAAGAAAAATAACAAATATACACTTTTAAAGCACAAATTCTCATCTAGATCCGGTCCAGCGCGACCTAACGTAAATGCGTAGTGACGTAGGGAGGTCACGTGTTACATATATAAAACGCACATTTGCGGACCATTGTAAACAATAAACCAACACAAAAGACATTAATTAGTATCAGTTGACATACAACAACGTAGGAACGGTCCTCTTTCAACACATTTGTAAACACTGGGGCGGAGTTTCGCATTCGTCTTCTGTGACGTCATGACGTATTGCGTGGGGTCACGCTGGCGCATCACGACCGTATCTCGACGAGAAGTTGTGCTTTAAAAGTGTATATTTGTTATTTTTCTTGTCAAAAATGACAATTGTTTTGCTAGATAAGACCCTTATGCCTCGTTTGGGATTGTTTATAGTCCTTCGAAAAAAACTGTTACGTGTTGAGTTAAGTGTTAATTGTTGGTGTCTATTAAAGTCCATTAAAATGAAAAAAATCCTGCAATGTTTTCCTCAAAAAACATAATTTCTTCTCGACTGAACAAAGAAAGACATCAACATTTTGGATGACATGGTGGTGAGTAAATTATCTGGATTTTTCTTTTAAGAAAATGGAATATTCCTTTAAGACTATACATCAAATTGAACCTTAAAATTGCATTTATTTAGTAAGGATTCGTAAGGATTTGTATGTTTGCAAAGGTGCTTTCATGTAAAAGAGTTACATTTTAGCTCCTGTTGGTGTATAAATAATGTATGATTCAATGTTTATTTAAATATAGAAATCTGATTTAATGCCTATCCAAATACAAGTGACTATGACTGCTTATAAGATCACATTGTCTTATGAGGTTCTTCTATGTTTGGGCCTCGCAGACCTCTCAAGGACATATACCCAGGACGGTGTTTGTCTCACGGAGTCGGGTTTGTCTCAACTTCAGAGTCTCGCCAACGCAGCCTCTCGGCGGAGACGATCGAAACCCAAACTCAAGCTGAAGATTATCAACCAAAACAGTGTGGCCGTGCTGCAGACGCCTCCAGACCCTCAGGCTGAAGCCTCCAGAGATGGAGACCTTGAGGATATCAAAAGTATGTTTCATACCTCTCAGTGCATCTAGATTTAGCAGCTGTCTACATAAACAGCATCCAGGCTGAGGTCTTTTACGTAACTAATCTGAGGTCCTCCTCATTGGAAGCTACTTTAATTTTGAAATTGACTATGTTGTCTTGATATGTCTTACTGCAAACTTTTTTTGTATAAAATGCATTCGTAATTAAAACAAAAATATATTTTTTGTAGAAAATAAAATAAAATATATTTCTTTGGTTGTAATTAATGTTTTTAACATTATGGGATTGCCTTATTCAAAAAGGTTATCCTGCCTTAAATTTGCCCTTTAAATTGAATTAATACCCTTTGATGCTTTCTAGCAAGAAACCTAGGGAATCTTAGGGGGTCTCCTGTGTTTACATCTTACTGTGTGTTTAGCAGCAGAAGGAGAGATGGTTGATGGGGAAGTAAAATCAGATTCCAGTCCTGAAAGAGAAGCCACAGCAGAAGACGACTCAAAAGACACAGATCCAAGCAAGAAGAGGAAAAGGAAACCCTACCGTCCTGGTGAGAGCCATAATGCTCCAATAGAGAAAAACCTTTAAAACAAAAGCATTCCTTTTTTAAAATATTGGTTTTTATTACATTTTAATTGTCCCCAGTGCACCATTGCTTGTTTCAGTATTACAACAATTGTGTATTTTGAGGAGTTTTACATGATGAAAGAAACATTTTATAACAGTTGTACAATTACAGATAATAAAAGCAAACATTTTATAAAAAAAACTGAATGGCATTTTGATTAGTCAACATATCTGCAAACCCCTAAGATGTCTCCTTTTCAGTTACACGTATGCAAGATTATATTTATTGCATAGCAATAAGGTAAGGATAAGTTAAAGTAAAAAGCGTTATTGTTTTGTTTTTCTTCAAAATGTTAAGAAATTTGTTTCTATTTATTATTTTTATATATCTATATCAGATAATACCTTATTAACAGTGCATTAGCAGTCTATTCCAGAATTTATGGAAGATATAAATGAGTGCTTGTATATGAAAAATACTTGGATTATTATTTGTGTTAGTCAGTACTAATATGAAAAACATGCCAAATGTAAAAAAAAACAGTTGGTTGCTTCATAAATAGAAAGACTGAAATATTTAATCTTTTCTCAGGAATTGGAGGATTCATGGTCAGACAGAGGAACCGAATGGGCCCTGGCAGAACCAAACCGGGTCTGGCAAGAAAGGACTCCACTGGCTCTGAGAACCTGCAAGGCAAAGACGAAAGTAGGCATCATTTTTCTCATACTTCATGTTCGATTGTGAAGATTCAATTAACCCAAAAGTGAACATTAGGCTGGTATTTATTCACCCTTATGTCGCCCCCGACCTGTGATTTACAAAAGATGTTAGGCAGAAATGTTACATTTACTTACATTGTATAGGAAAAAAAATTAATTTGAAGGGGAAATGAACCATGGTTTTACTACAGTTAAAACCAATACACTATGGTTACACCATGGTTACTACAAAATGATCAGGGTACTGCTAAAAACATGGTTAAACTATGGTTACTGTAATAAAATCAATGGTCATCAATAAAAAACATGGTTCATTTTTATAAGGGTGTCACTTTGTAAACTGGATGTTCTAATAAACAAAAAAACCTCTTTATCTCTTTCCCCGCCAGCCATTTTTAAAAAAGTTGCCCGTCAGCATTTTTCTTTTTTTTTGTGGTTTCAGGGAAAAAACTTTTTATCCTATCTTTATTTGTTCTCTTTTTATAACCTCTTAAATATGGGTAGGCTTCATCAAAAGCACAAAATTTTGAGCAAAAAACTGAAATAATTGCATTTTTGTAAAGGACTTTTGATAGAGATCAGATTCAGAACAGTGATCTAAACGTGCACGGACTATTCAATTTTGTGAAATGAGCAGATGCTTCAATTTTTTATAAATTGGGTAAGAGCACCACCTAGTGTATAATAGTGAAATTAAAGATTACCCTAAAACCTCATCAGAGAAACGTTATTGGCAGGGAAACATTTTCTCTTTTTTGACGAGATAACTTGTTAATGGCAGGAAAAGCGTTAATGATGTGGTAACAAAATTGCATTGATTTGTATACAGTAATTGTTTTTCTTCATTTCATTGTTAATGTTCTACTCACCTAATTAATTAATTTATTAAATGTACAGAGTATCTATGTAAAGCCTAAACATGTTACCTCTCTTTCTGTAAGGCTGGGGCGACCAAGCGCCTGACACCCCAGTTGATGATAAACATCTCTTGTCTGATTTTCCTGACAATCCTGAAGTTAAAATCCGAAAGCGCTACAGGAAAAAGAAGACCAAACTGGAGGAGGCCTTTCCCACCTACCTACAGGTTTGATCATTTTAAAACACTTTCTAATCCATGTATATATTGTATAGCTGGTGGATTTTATACAAGTGACTGGAATCAGCAGACACCGTTCATTATCTTGGGATCTTCCAAAAGTGTCACTAGGCCGCTGCTGTAGAGCCGGGAGACGTCAGAGTTTTAGTGAAGTAGACTCAACTCTGTTAGATTAAATGAAAGCTTGACCGAGTTTGACATGTTGACTCGAGAGTAAAGATGATTTTAGATTTTTCTCATTGGTTTGACGTCCTGTTGTTAGTCTCAAATTGATGTTTGAAAGCTGTGACAATTGAACCTTTACAAAACTTTATGAGCCTTTCATCAATCTTGTGAAGTCATTTGCTGAGTTATAAATCATCTGATAGAAAGCCTCAGGGTTGGGTAGCATTATATATAAGCCCTAAAATTAACACTCGCCAAGCACCAAATGCTAGTGCCACTGGCGAGTATAAAGTCCAAAGTACAGTCTGTTTTTTACGCATAATGTGAACCTATGTGCGCGGTCGAACACACAGCCTTGCAAAGTAAGGTTTATTTGACTTGTACGTGTACACAGACCTACACGACTTATGCATACATTTTACACAGGGTTTTAAAGGTCTGGCGGTGCGCACAGTACGTGCACACTCTATTGATGACAAAAATTGCGTCATTCGCACTGGACCCTCATGTATGCATAAAAAGAGGACCATACTTCGGCCTTATGAAACACTAGGTACGTTTACATGCAACCAAATAATCTGTTATCGTATTGATGGCTCAATCGTATTGAAAAGCCTTTATGTAAACACTTTAATCAATACGATTGAGGACGATCGGATGCAAATTTGGATCGTATTGAAGGGGGTGGTGTACTCCAATCTGTGATTCGATCCGCAGGAGAAAGTACGCATGTAAACGCGTGAATCGTAGTATTTTCTCAATCGGATGCAAAAATACCTTGTGCGCAAACTCTTATATCACATGACTCTCGTGACAGAAACATGCAATAGCAAGGCAATGGCAACAGGCATTATTAAGGTAACAATAATAGGGTCACAGCGCTGTACATTCTGCAGCGTTTATGTGTATTTTTAAAACAGTATGCTACTTAAAGTAATAAAATAGCGTTGTGCCTTTTGAAAAGTGTGTTTTCATTACCTATATTTGAAAACTTCTTAAGAACAACTTTCTCCAACTCCGTTTTGACTTTTATCCAGAGATAAAGCATGAACTCGCCGAGAGATGCTATGTGCATCATAGCGTTGCCAAGTCAAGTTTTTTCGGGTTTAGATTTGGGATACGCATTTAAACTGTTTCCAGCAGTTGTTTTCTTTTCTGTGGGTTAAAGATTAAATGAGTTCGTAGATTAGTTATTGATATTTGGGCTGTGGTCATTGGAATGCTTTTGGGCTAGTTTTGAATGTCCATTCGGATGGTTTTAATACGCGAATATGGCAACCCTGGCTGTGCGCTTGCGCAGACGTTCGGATTGGATTTTATAGAATGTCTATGTAAATGAACATTTAAATCAGATTGCAATGTTTAGGGTGCATGTAAACTATATTGTTATAACCTTCAATCGTATTAAATTCAGTCGGATTGTTGAGAACAGTGTCTATGAATTGCTCTCGCTGTACTTCGACATCAAAATCCGGTCGTTCTGCGCAGTGCCGCGGAAAGTCGAACTTCCCAAAAACTGTAACATGATGTGCAAACATTAAGACATTGCTCTGCATTTCAGTGATGAGAAAATAGAGAGACTGGCTTTTATGTAAATACAGACACGTGAGAAGGATAAGGGTGAAATTGGAATGGGTGTAAAAAAGAGACTGACTGAAAGGTAACCTAGCTAGAATGAACTTTTACAGCATTTATTAATCTTTGATATTATCTGTAGATTGATGGATTGGATGGGATATATTCAGAGCTTTTGTTAAATATACTCACATCTGTCACTGGACATCAGTCAAATTCTATATAAAGCAGCTATTTAAGCATTAGTATGAGAATGACGTAATTGCACGTCAAAACTTGCGTTAATGCTAGCTGAGTCACCATCGCGCCAGTGAATCAAACCAAAAGTTGCTTCTCAGAAGACCCGCTTCAAATTAACTATTTAAAATGGAGGCTTTTAATGTCATAGCCAGGAGCTGGAGGATGCTAGGTGATCTGAGCTGAAATGACAGGACAGGCGAGACGGTTGGAAGGCATTTTACCACCAATACAGCAAGCATGATGCTTTCATGCTTGCGTCTGTTATTCTTCCAAGAGCGTCACACGCATTGCATCGTTTCTTAACAGATAGCAAGTCCTGCATGGATTCACTTAAGCGCCGTTAGAAACCTGAGCTCATGTGAGAGGCTCCTACAGTATGACAGTCCATTTCAAATCTTTGACAAACTAGGTTTCATCAACAACCCCAGGAAGATCTCAAAGATACTCTCTCAACAGTGTCTTCACTGCAGTGCATGTCAAGCAGATGTGTTTCGCTCTGTATGTTTATAATGCATCCAGAAGTGCATCCAAAGGGTACTGCTGTTGACTTTGTCATAAATGAAATATGAGCGTTTTGTGTGGTCTGTATTTGAGTATGATGGTATGTAGTTACTGATTAAATTTTCTGGATTAAAATTGAGTTACTTTTTAATTTGTTTCTTGGTTAGTTTGATTCAGGAATAGTCGGATCAGGGTTCCCAAATATCAGAGGATTTTTTTAATTATGTTGGAATGCACTGATCCGATTGTCGATCGTACGATTTTAATATTATGTTTTTACTTTCTAACGATATCAAAGAAGTTCCTGAAACTAATGATATAATAATTATCATGTGTTTATGTGTCTAAAGTGAACACAGAGACAAACAAAGTCAATGTTCTTACAAGCCAAGTTTAGTTGTTTTGTGCAAATAATTAAAGGATTTGTCAATTTTCTTAAAAAAATCCAGATAATTTAGTCACCACCATGTCATCCAAAATGTTGATGTCTTTCTTTGTTCAGTCGAGAAGAAATTATGTTTTTTGAGGAAAAACTCTCATTTTAATGGACCCCAACACTTTAAAGTTTTAATGCAGTTTAAAATTGCAGTTTTATTGCAGTTGTTGTATGTGGAATGATACTAATTAATGTTTTTGTGTCAGTTTATTGTTTAAAATGGTCGGCAATTGTGCTTTTTAAATATGTAACACGTGACCTTTCCATGGCATTACACAATTACGTGAGGTCCCGCTGGCGCGTCACATGACCGGACATAGACGAGTAGTTGTAGTTTAAAAGTGCATATTTTTTATTTTTCTTGTCAAAAATGACAATCGTTTTGCTAGATAAGACTCTTATGCCTCGTTTGGGATCGTTTAGAGTCCTTTGAAACTGCAATTTTAAACTGCATTAAAACCGTTAAGTGTTGAGGTCCATTAAATCCTGGAATGTTTTCCTCAAAAAACATAATTTCTTCTCGACTGAACAAAGAAAGACATCAACATTTTGGGTGACATGGTACAAGTTTAAGAAAATTGACTAATTCTTTAAGCGTTGTTTCAATAAAATCTCATGTTATAAATGAAAGATTAAGTATTGTATATTGATTGAAGGCTTAGTTTTTAATCTTTCATTTACAGTAATAATCACAAATGACATACAGTATTTTGTCATTTTTTATGGTTAAGACTACTTTGACGCTCTAATCTTAAAATAGATTACGTGACTTTAGTCAGGGTTTCACAGGCAAGGTTAAAATAAATAATAGTAATTTATATTTATAAAATAAAAGTTTTATTTGTCTTAGTGGTGAAATGAAAGTCTGGTCACTTTACAAGCTGTGCAAGGTATTAAAAATGTAACTAAAGAAGATAAAATAAAAATCTTTTTACAATTTAGAAGGAAAAATTAATTATGTAGAGTTATAAAATAAACCAAATCTAAAGTATATTTACAACCAACAGAACCCTGAATAGGTGACAGAAATGGAGTAGATTAAAACCTTTGTATTTAAATTGCATGAGAATATGGAGCAGTCTCCAGCACTCATTCTCATCATAGTGCACAATTTTTTTACCCTGCTTGCATTAAGGTGGTCTGATGTTATTTTTGCTTTCAGGAGGCCTTTTTTGGGAAAGACCTGTTGGACAAGAGCAAACAGAGTCGACAGGAAACCACACGGCTGCTAGAGGATGAGCGAGACAGGAAGCAGTTCATGGCCAATCAGATGAAGTTTTTGTCAAACTCTTCGATTGGTGCTTCAGCTGTGCCCATGCCCAGTAAAGCAGTAGCTGCACGTATGTTTCTCAGAAATGCTCGAATATACACACACACACTCACTTCATTTGCATTTCAATCTTTTTAGTTTTTTTCATTGTTACAATATTACACTGCCATTTAACATTCATGTCCTGTCAGATTGATTTATTGCTTTCTTTTAAAGTCAACATGAAATCACAATTCACCATATTTATTTTCATTTTACACATTTTTGGTCGTTTTACTCCTAATAAATCAGGCCACAATAGGCTACTATTGTAGGCAATGCAGGTTTTTCAATATTTAGCAATAGTTGAAATAGTATGAATAGTTTTCGTGATAAAATCCCACTCTACATTTTATTTTTATTGTTAAATAGTCTGCTTGACTTAAATTACAGGACATTTCGGTAAAAGAGTTACAAATGCAATTTCATGTTGACTTTAAGGAGTGTCTGCACAGTTTAGACCAGTTTATTTGGGCACGAAAATCAGACCCCGGTAGTTATTTTCCTGCTTATCCATATCCACAGAGAACTCTGCGAAACCTCTGGTAGAGATGTCTGAAGAGCTGAAATCAGACACAGAGCTGCTGGGAATGTTTTCTGATAATATTTGCAAGCAGACAGAAGAGT